>NC_132838.1:81571073-82171073 GCF_048164855.1 Canis lupus baileyi
TTAATCATTCACTACTGTGCCTCAGTTCTAAAAGGCAGAGTCCTTGCCTTGTTCACTTCTGTAACCCCTCCCCTCACTTGGAAGTGGCTCAGTGGATGTCTTAGTTGGCTTGGGCTACCTAACAGAGTATCACAGTCTAAACAGCTGAAATGTGTTTTCTCTGGTCCTGGAGGCTGGACATCCCAGATCCAGTTGCCCTCAAGGTTGGCTTCTGAGATATTTCTTCTTGACTTGCAGATGGCCTTTCCTCTATGCAGACATGCTCCTGGTGTCCAGTCCTATTGGATTAGGCCCCACCTTTATGACCTCATTGAACTTTAATTACCTCATCAAAGGCCCATCTCCCAATACCAGCACACTGAAGGTTAGGGCTTCAACATAGGGATTTAGACAGTGCCCAATTCTGTCCATAATGCTGGGTAATCGTCACACATGTCAACCAAATCAAACTGACATTTAAAAATTATGCCATCAATATCCTCTCAAACACATCCTTTTGCTCTTGCTCTATTTGGTTTTATCCCCCCAGATGCATGTTTGCAGTGATGTTACAGCCCTGTCCCAGGTCTTTCTATTCTGTAGCACCATGTTGGTAGCTTATCTTCTTTTCTTTCCAAGTTATTTCCAGGCAATAAGATATTTACCGTTGAAGACATTGTTACAGCCAAGCACATTTGTTATTTTTTCCCATAAGCTTTTATAAACACATCATGGTGAGATCAAAGCATTTAATTTATCACTGCAAAAAAAAAATCACTATGCTATCATGTTTAGCAATTTGCTTTTGTATTTTAGATCCCAGCTGGTGATTTATTTACTTACTCTCTTTTCTTTGTGTGGCATATTTAAAACTCAAAAGTAATTAATCATGAGCAATTCAAAGAGTGCAGAAATATGTAATGTGTGTCATCTTTCTTCATCACCCCTGCTCCACCCCTAGCAAGTTCCCTTTCCTGAATTAACCACTATCTACAATTAGGCGTGTATGTATTCTTCTAGATTGTCCTATGCATAGATAGATAGATAGATAGATAGATAGATAGATAGATAGATAAATGATAGAAAGATGTATGGATAGGGTCGCCTGGGTGGCTCATTGGGTTAAGTGTCTGACTTTGGCTCAGGTCATGATCTCAGGGTCCTGGGATCAAGCCCTGCATGGAGCCCTGCATTGGGCTGCCTACTTTAGCATGGAGTCTGCTTGTCCCTCTGCCCCTCCCCCTGCTTGTGTTCTCTCTCTCTTTCTCATTCTCTCAAATAAATAAATAAAATCTTTAAAAAGAAAAGAAAGTCAGATAGACAGATCCATCCATCCATTCATACATATAGCTTTCTTCCTCATCTTTATGTTTTATGGTCTTATATACTAATTGTTCTGCAACTTTATTCATGAACAGTAGATCAAGAAGATGATCCCTTATGATCACATAAGAACCTTGGGAGAATACAGAGCAGGTTATCTGAAATAGCTCCTCAGCAAATGCCTATCGGCTCTACCCACCTATACATTTCTTTTTCATACTCTGAGAACATATCAACAGGAACTGTAAGGGAGAAAAAACTTTTAGAAATTAAGGCTCCTATGAACAAAATAAAATCAAATAGTTGCTTTATCCTGTTCCCCAACACCTTTTCCAAATTTTCCATATATTTAATTATTTGTAGTTTACATATATATGTATTTGGGCTTGGCTTATTCACAGATGATTTCTAATTTATACAATTATGAATATTATAATTATTTTATTATTAAAATGTTATTTCTTTATCTGAGAGAGAGAGAAAGAGAGCAAGTGAGGGGGAGGGGCAGAGGGGGAGGGAAAGAGAGAATCTCAAGCCAACTCCCCTCTGAGTATGGAGCCTGATGTGGGGTTTGATCCCACGACCCTGAGATTGACCTGGGCCTAAACCAAGATCTGGACACTCAATCGACTGAGCCACCCAGGTGCTCCAAGACCCCCCTGTCTGGAAATGTAGATATATAGCAAGCTCACAGAAGAGGAACTCATGTATAGAAACAAGAGTGGCAGCCACTAAAAACAGAAGACTACAGTCAACATTGGAGTAGTTGTAAATTACTAAATTATGTGCATCTCCTCCAAGGTGATAATGTCAAGTACATTTTTTTTTCAAGTACATTTTTAACAATTCCTCCTTCTGGGCAGCCCGGGTGGCTCAGTGGTTTAGTGCCACCTTTGGCCCAGGGCCTGATCCTGGAGACTCGGGATCAAGTCCCATGTCAGGCTCCCTTCATGGAGCCTGCTTCTCCCTCTGCCTGTGTCTCTGCCTCTCTCTCTCTCTCTCTCTGTGACTATCATAAATAAATAAAAATTTAAAAAATATATATATATTTTTAAAAAATCCTGAAGGTCTGAGACCTGTAAATATTGGTCATTTTTATCAGACACACACACAATTTTGATTGTTGAGAGCTATAAAGCTGGCATCCAGAAGCAAGTCATTTTGCTGCTAAGTGAGATTGGCCAGAGCTCAGTGCTTAGGTTTCAACATGACTTCATGGTTCTCCATTTACGAAGATTGCCCTGTGTAATGAGTCCTATTAGGTAGGATAGTAATATTTTCAAAATCTAGAGCATCTTAGATTCCAAGGCTCTCCTCTGCTTTCTCTTGTTACTAGAGGGTAGGTTTCTTTAATGAGAACATATCAGGTCTTAGCATTACTGTAAGCTATTTTTTTAAGATTTTTTTTTAGTTATTAGAGAGAGTAGGGGGAGGGGCAGAGGGAGAGGGAGACAAACAGACTTCCTGCCGAGCAAGGAGCCGGACATGGGGCTCAATCCCAGGACTCTCAGATCATGAACTGAGCTGAAAGCCAGAGTCAGATGCTCAACCAACTGAGCCACCCAGGTGCCCCATATTATTGCAAGTTCTGATGCTAGCACGCTGTCTGCATATACTGTTGGGAAGCTAAATTCTGCTCCTTAAATATACACACACAGTGGTCTTCATGTGCACATTCATGCATACACACACACACACACACACACACACACACTCCCGCATCATCATTCTACAATAGAATTATGATTTTAAAATAATCTGCTCTTTTGGATTCTCTGTACTTCTGCTTCATTTCATCAAGATGGATCATTGAGAATTGATTTGATCATTATCAGGTGTGACTCCCCCCTCCCCCCCGCATTGGTCATCATATTGGTCTGAAGTAATGAGTCTCAACTGTGGCCATACATTAGAACCACTTGGGAGGTTTTGTAAAACTCCTGTTGCTTAGGCTGCACCCCAGACCATATAGTCAGCATCTTCGGGAGCAGGACCCAGATATCAGTATTTTAAATGCTTCCCTCGTGATTCCAATGTGTTGCCAAAGTTGACCAGCACCGCAGTATTGATTCTTTCACCATAAGTTAAAAAGAAACACAAAGACCCTAGATAAAAAGGCTGCATCTGGAGTGGTAGAAAGAATGCTGAAGTAAAAAGTGGAAAAGCTAGAGCTAAGTTTTCACTCTCCTACTCAGAAGCTGTGTGACACTGGGCAGTGTTCCAGCTGCCTACTGCACTGTAACAAACCTCCCCAGAAATCAGTAGAGTGAAGCCACATTCCCAAACATTTCATTATTCTCAGAAACTCCATGGTTAGGAATTCCAAAAGTGCATCACCAGCATGACTTGTCTCTGCTTCTCAGCATGTGGGGACTAAGTTGGGAAGACTTGAGTGGCTGGGGCTTCCATCATCTGGAAGCATCCTATGTGTCTGGTGCCTGGGCTGGGGTGAGAAGGGTCAATGATGATTGTGGTCTGGAGTGCCCACATGAAGTCTCCCCAAGTGACTTGGGCTTCCTCACAACATGGCAGCCTCAGGCTACTCAGATTTATTACACAGCAACTCAGGGTTTCATTCATCAAGATAGATGCTGCATAGCCTTTTAAAGCTCACCCTGAGAAATCACATTGCTTCACTTCCAGTGTATTCCATGGTTGGAAGCAATCATAAGCTTGCCCAGATGCAAGTAGAGGGGACATAGAACTCCCCTCTGGATGGCAGGAGTGTCAAAAAATTGGGCGCCATATCTTATATTTCCATAGATAGGTTGCATTCAGTATCAGTTTACCCCTCGTATTAGTCATCTATTGCTGGGTAACAAATTGCCACAAAGCAGCTTAAAACAATCTGCAATTATTATTCCATAGTTCCTGTGGGTTGGGAATCTAGGCATGGCTTATCTATCTTCTGTACTACAGGTTTCCTATAAGCTACAATCAGAGAATTGGCTGGGCTATCATCATCTCCAGGCTTAACTGGAGAAGGATCAATTTTCAAGCTCACATGATTATTGGCAGGATACTATTCCTAGTCACATGAGCCTCTCCAGCATGGCTGTTTGCTTCATCCAAGCATGTAAGCCGAGAAACAATAGGGAATCTTCTCATAAGACAGAGCTGATAGGCTTTTCTAACCTGGTCACAAAAGGACATCCTCTCACCTTTGCTGTATTCTGTTGATAAAAGAGCAAGTCATTGGGTCCAGCCCACACTCAAGGGGTGTTATACAAGGGGATGAATATCAGGTAGGAGTCCTTGAGGGCCACCTTAGCAGCTGATTTAATGAAACTCCTCTAGGAACTGTAATAGTAACCCTGGACTGCCCAACTCACAGGCTTTTAATGAGAATTCAGGAAGTTATTGGGGCATTGGGCTGGCTCAGTCAGTAGAGCATGCAACTCTTGGTCTTGGGGTTGTGTGTTTGAGCCTCACACTGGGTATAGGGATTACTTAAAAATTAAATCTTAAAAAAAAAGAGAGAGAATTCAGGAAGTTGCCATCTTTGGCAATGTGCTTTCAGTTGTGTATCATTGTACAAAACAAGTAATTTTCAACAGAGAATATATTGTGACTCAGGACCAGCCTTTCCTTGGAGAAGGAGAGATATCTGAATGTAAACTAGTACATTTTCTAGAGAGAAGAGAATTTAAGTTCTTTTTAATCAGTAATTCCTCTGTGATTGTCTTTTCACTGATAGCTACCTAACATTGTTCAAATAAAGAATATGACCTCTTGTTGCCAGAATGGAATTTATTTTTTATTAAAAGCATTTACTAATGCTTAGATCCATCACATCTTGCACTTTCCCAAAGCAAACTGAGCAAAAGGTCAATGTAAATGTTGTTATGAATCAAATCCTAAAATATTCACATCCTATAAAGGCCAATCTTTAGATAAAACTGCTGAGAAATTCCTGTTTTTTAAAAAATGCTACTTTCTAATTCTCAAGCTAGAGAGAATTTTTGATGGCTGGAAAATACCAACTGGTGAGTTTACATGTGAGTATACCCATTTAAAAAAGGTAAATGAGTGCTTCACTTTTTTATAAAAGTTGTACTTGTAGATATCAAATAGCATTTATAAAACCTTATACAGTATATAAACTGGAATCTTTAAAAATCAAAGCTTAAGTGAAAAATTTTACACCTAGCAGGCATTTAAACAATGTTATATGTTAAATGTATAATGTGATGCTAACTTTGTATAAAAATATATATAATTTCTATATGTACATAGGTAAAAATAAACACCAAAATGTTTAAAGTGATTATCTCTAGGTGATATTAGAATGTTTTTATTTTATTCTCTTTCCCTTTTTTTTGAGTTTCCTATAGTAAGCATTCTTGTATAGATGCAGAAAAGCTGTAAAAATTAAAATAGAAACCATATGTTTCCACTTTTAAAATAACAGCATACGGTCATCAGCAGTGTATTGACAGAATGGGAATAACATGATAGTGGGAAAGCAGAGCTCTCTTTGGAGCCAGGGCATCCTCACCCTTTCAGGAGACCCTAGGGGAACCTGGAAGGACCCTGGCATGCTTCAAAGCACAGCTTAGATCACTGTCTAATGCAAACCAGAGCTAATAAGAGTGAAAATACCACATTTGCTCCTCTTGTTTTCTCTGATTTAAGAAGTGGGAATCAGAAAGACAACCACTGAAAGAACCACCTCTTGAGCCATTTCTGGTTAATACTTAAATTTTTGAGTTGCATTTGTTTAAGAAATAACTGAAGTTGAAGAAGGTAATAGAAGTTTCCTGCAGGTGTATATGAGGAGTAAACTCCCTTCCCTCTGGTGTGTATCAGGGCAAGGCGATGGTTTCCCTTCGGCTCCCAAACCAGGTTACAACAAAGCCCAGCCTCCTCTCAGAGGCCCACACTCCTGGCTACTGCGTGGAAACCACCTCAAACAGACTATCTGAGCTTGACATGAGTCTGTGTCTGGGGGACAAAACCAAAAATAGAAATCTGAGACTAAAGCACCACAGCCAGACGGGTGAGGCAAAATGTTTCGAAGGAAACTGGACAAGAGAAGGGCTCCTTAGCAAAATTTTGGATTAAGAAGTAAATCCAGCATTACGTAGATGCTTCCGGGACTGCCATGACTGCTTATGGCTTGACAGTTGCTCTACAGTTATATATATATATATATATTTAATCAAAAATTCTTGCAAAAGAACTAGATAGAGACCTGCACAGGAAGTAAGATAAGACCAGTGGTGAGGGTTTTTGAGAGGAAGAGTGCAAAAGACAAGTCTTTGAAAGGAAGATTCAAAGAATGATTCGTATCTCTCGCCTGAGTAGATTACGTAGCCCCTAGCAAGCCCGTTGCATTTAGCACTGCTCAGCAAATGTTTGCTTAGTGAGTGAATGGATGCAGGGGTGGGGGGTGGGGTGGTAAGTGAAATAAAAAATAAGCAAATATTCATTTGCTTTGCCAAAGAAACTCTCTTGTCCACTCCTGAAGAGGAAGAGGAAAAGGAAAGAGCGTGGTGACCTTCGTAATCAAAGAAACGTAGGATGCTTTATGATCTAACTCAGGGCAGGATGGAGTTGAAAGCTCTCATCGTGACAGGGCCAGGATAGCAGTTCACAGAGAAGAGCAGATTTTATAAGGGAAAGATGAATTTGTCAGGTGAACCTGACCGGGCATGAGAATAAGTTGGAAGTACACTCTGATAAGTGAGATGTCTGATTTTAGATGTTCTAGAAGAGATTTGTGACTCCTAGATAGTAAGAAGCTGTAGCTGGAGAAACCCTCTCTCTCTCATTCTCTCTCTCTCTCTCTCTCTCTCTAATAGAGTGCTTCTCAACCTGTAGTGTACATATAAACCACCTAGGGTGGAGGCTGAAACTGCATTTCTAATAAGCTCCCAGGTGCTGCTCCTGGTCAGTGGCTCACACTCTGAATATTAAATATTAAAAAATATAAAATCTATATTCAACTTTCTTCAATTGTCCCAGAAGGTTTTATTTATTTATGACAGAGGTGGAGGGAGAGCACAGGAGAGTGAGAGGGAGAAGCAGACTTCCCACTGAGCAGGAAGCCCAACTCAGGACTCAATCCCAGGACCCTGAGATCATGACCTGAGCAGAAGGCAGATGCTTAACTGACTGAACCACCCAGGTGCCCCCCAAAATATCTTTATTTTTTTAATTGAAGTATAGTGGACATACAAGTTTACATTAGTTTCAGGTGTGCAACATAGTACTTCAACAAGTCTATATGTTATGCTGTGCTCACCACAAATGAGCTTGTCTGTTGCCTTACAACACTTAAAATACCATTGACTCTTTTCTTTAGGCCATGCCTTTCATCCCTGTGACTTATTTATTCTGTAACTGGAAGCCCATATGGAGAAATAATATCTTTGATATTCTGATCCTACCCATTTTAGAGAAACCTGTCTCACATATTATATTTATAATAATTTTTACCCTCCATCCTAAACTAAACTATCCCCCCTCCTTTTTCCTTTCTGTCAATTAATTACATTACAGTTAAGAAAAGTGATAGTTGAAGTGAAATGTCAAAAGAAGATGAACTGTACTTTAGGGAGGGATAATAAATCAGGAAAGAATAATTTGTAGAGAAGTCTTTGAGGGGAACCATCAAAGAAGAGCTCTAGAAAGCAGGACCGAGGAAGAGAATTGCAGACAGGAAGAAGTGCTGAGTGTACAAAAGAATGAGGTATTAAATAGGGCACAAGTCACTTGGTATGGTGAGAATATGTCATACACATTGGTAGTAGCAGAGGATGCAGCTGGAGCGTTGACAGGGACCACATTTTGAAAAGGCTTGTGCGCTCCTGATTCTAAACACCTCTCACTTCCCTCCTAAGTGTACAAACACTTGAATAGCACACCTTTGTTTCATACTGATGGAAATTCATATACTTCTCATGTCTGAGTGGCTTTGGATCACGCCATTTGTGGCGATTGAGGCTGCAACCATTAAGTGACACTGCCCATGTGGCTTAATCAGATCAATTAAATGGTGAACCAAATCAAGCTTAACAATAAACCCCAAACTATGACCTGCATCCCCATGGGTCATGTGCTTGTGTGTGGGAGGAAGATGGGCCATGGGAGATCTTTCTATTGGGGATAAGGGTTGCTTCTCAGCATACCTATTATCCTCTGTAATTATTGGCAACTCAGTCTATGGGAGGATTTTATAAAAGAGTATGATGTGATCAGATTTGCATTCTAGAAAGAAAATTTAGGAGAGTTGAGAGAACTGTAACTTTAGCTTAATTTACACTCAGACTTTAGAACTGAATCCCCTTGTAGGCTGTGACTCCTTAAATCCTTACAACAACAGGAAAGGAAAGTCTCTTAGCATGCATTAAGGTTACAGAGGCCAAATATTAACGAAATCTAGTAAACACTTTGGGATTTCACCACCCATTTACCATCAACACAAGAGAATTGATAGTCATCTTGAAAAAGCCTGGTTTGACCGCCCAAATGAACTCATTCTCCTTCCCTTTTTTATGCTCAGTGGTTCTCAAACTTTGATGTGCATGAATTGAGTTAGGCTATACACACAAAACCGTATATGCTGTGCTTTGTGGCACTGTGACTCTATGAGACCTTGGCTTTATGCACTGCCTCTATCTTCTACCCTAAATGTAGTTCTCATCTCTACAGTTGTCCTAAAGCAAAAGAGAGAGAGAGAGAGAGAGAGGTGAGGAGAGTGGGACCCACAGCAAAGGCAAAGCCTTTGTTGCAAAGGCAGTGTCTCCTGCTCACTAGTCTCATCATTCCTACTCTTTGCTTTTGACCCACATTCCCCATGCCTTCAAGCTACCCGTCATTTGGTAGCTATTGGGTTAGGCAACAAGCTCTTGGGATACTCCAGTATTTGGGATACATACACCTTCTTCTTTCTCTCTGTTGCTCTCTATGGAAGCAAGTTCATGGAAGCAAGCATGGCAAGTTCTTGACCTGCCCTCCACAAATATTAACTAGATTCTGGATGTGAATCTCTCACAATGAATAGAATTTTCTTTTTTTTATTTAATTTTTTAAAAGATTTTTATTTATTTATTCATGAGAGATATATAGAGAGAAGCGGAGACACAGGCAGATGGAGAAGCAGGCCCCACGCAGAGAGCCCCACGCAGGACTCGATCCCTTGGCCCAGGATCACGCCCTGGGCCAAAGGAAGTGCCAAACTGCTGAGCCACCCAGGCTGCCTTGAATAGAATTTTCTTAAAAGTTCTTTCTCAGTTCCCCATCGATGATTTGAGGGCATAATAGTGGTGTTGACCTCACAGTCATCAGGAAATTAAATTGGATGGTGAAGGTCAAGTTTTTGGTAGAATGACCAGCCAGATAGTACGTTCTCATTGCATGTTAGCTGCTGCTTCTGTTCTCATGTCTAGTAGGAGTTTTTACAGAGTGATCCATTTATTTTTTAGTTTGTTCAGAAGGATATTTGGATATTTTCAGGTAATAAGTAGAGCTACAACTATGTTGCCTTTTGTCTTAATATTCTGCCAAAATCTACTCTTTGGCTCTGGTTTCAGTCTTTGTCATTAGCAAGGCTGAAAAGCTGACTGCTCCTTTTACTCTCATTTCTCATATTTTTGAACTTGAATGTGACCATAACCAGTCGTGACTGTGTGTTCAGGTATGTCACCATCACACATAATCAGCATAACAACTTTAGTTATGCCAGTAAGACCTGTCACTCAAATTTTCTGTGACTATCTAAATATTTGCTTTCATTCTACCAGTAATTTATTTTTTTTAAAGATTTTATTTATTTATTCATGAGAGACACAGAGAGACAGAGAGAGAGAGAGGCAGAGACACAGGCAGAGGGAGAAGCAGGTTCCATGCAGGGAGCCCGACGTGGGCCTCGATCCCGGGTCTCCAGGATCACGCCCTGGGCTGAAGGCGGTGCTAAACCGCTGAGCCACCGGGGCTGCGCTCTACCAGTAATTTAAAGTGAAATATACCCTTCTGTGTGTTTTGTATATTGAAATTCTATTAGGCAGTTGAAGTACATGCATATTTATTACTATAAGTTGACGTATAATGATAATTTTTTCTTTCTTTTTTCTTTTTTTTTTTTTTAAAGTAATCTCTACACCGATAATGGTGCTTGAACTCATGACCCCGGGATCAAGAGTTTCACGCTCTTCCGACTGAGCCAGCCAGGCACCTGGACATGTAATGATAATTAATGATGGCTTTGAAAGTCACTAAAAGTATTTACAAAAGCACAGAGGAATTTTATTTATTTATTTTTATTTGAGAGAGAGCACAAGTGGGAGGAGAAGCAGAGGGAGAGGGAGAAGCAGACTGCCTGCTGAGCTGGGAGCCAGGCATGGGGATTGTGACCCGAGCCAAAGTGAGTCCCTTAGCCAACTGAGCCACCAAGGTGCCCCCACACATGGGAATTTTAAAATAATTGGATTGATACTAATTAGAATATTAGGAAAGCACATTATCTGGAAACATTCAGGAAGTGTATTGTATCCTTTTAAAGTCAACAAATCCTGTAAAAATTTAAATAATACAAGGTAGAATATTCAAGATTAGATAATACCATAATCCTAATATCTGTAAAATTGATACGCCTTTATTTGTAATTTTACATAAAATAATAAAGTAACCTTAAGTGACTACATTCTTAAATTCTTAAGAATCATATCAAATCTTACTTATTTCCATCTGGGCAATGAGTATGGAAGATTTTACTTATTTATTTTATTTAGAGAGAGAGAGAACGCGCGCACTCGAGGAGGGGCAGAGGGAGAGGGAGAAAGAGAATCCAAGTAGACTCTGGGCTGAGTGCAGAGACCAAGGCAGGGCTTGATCTTACAGTCCTGAGATCATGACCTGAACCCAAATCAACAGTCAGATGTTCCAAGGGCTGTGAGTATATAGAGAAAAATTCTTGCTTATGAATTCTTCTCATCATACAGGAAAGCAGGATACTGACTTTACATTTCAACATTTTACAAAAAAAAAAAAAAAAAAGAATAATGCTATGTACAGTAACATCCATGATTAATCAAGTTTATTTTTTTTTAAAGATCTTATTTATTTATCCATGAGAGACACACAGAGAGAGGCAGAGACATAGACAGAGGGAGAAGCAGGCTCCTCAAAGGGAGTTCGATGTAGGACTTGATCCTGGGACAGGGATCACACCTTGAGCCAAAGGCAGATGCTCAACCGCTGAGCCACCTAGGTATCCCATGATTAATCAACTTTAATGTAGAAATAACCAATAAGATAAAGAAGAATAGAAGGTAACAGAAAAACTCCTATTTATAGACCCACACAGTGAATGGCATTACCGTGTATTGTGCAGTGTGTACCCCGAAGCACTGTGTACGGGAGCCCTATATAGTCAGGGTCAGCAGCGCGCAGAATGGCAATCTTACTAACAGTGGACGAGCTGCCAGTGCTGAGAAATGATCAGTCCCATGCTGTCATGTCCAGAATTTTAGCTTGTTTAAGATTTTTTAAAATGAAACTTCGTAATAATTACTTTTAAGTAAATATTTTTAGATTTACTCTTGTAGCCTAGAAGTTCATCCTGAAACATGATTGTTGTTTTCAGCAGAATATCCTTTTTAACACATGGCAGTCAGCCAACATGTATATTGCAGCAAACCTGTACATAAATGAGGATTTTCTTTTCTGTATTCTTTTTCCTGTTACCATGACGATAATCATACCTCGTATTATTAATGCAGTACTCAAGTTCGCAAAAATGTTTCTTTGCTTTTTTCTAATTAAATGGAGCTAAGTTCATAGAAACTTCCATATCTTACCTTCTTCTAGGTAAGTATAAGTCCAGTTCCAGGCTTCTCTCCTCTCGGCCCTCCTTTTCTTCCTGGTAATGATCTGAGATCCACAGCACCACTCCCATGTCCTGCCATAGGGCAGCCACTGCTCAGCTCTAGCCAGTTGTCAGTAACATGATTCGGGGCTGCCAGAACGTCTCATCCAACAAAAGAAGCTGAAAATCCAGGATTTTAGGGTTTTAAAAAAGATTTTATTTATTTACTTGAGAGAGAAAGAGAGCAAGTGCAAAAGCAGGGGTTGGAGAGCAGAGGGAGGAGCAGCAGACTCCCCACCAAGCAGGGAGCCAGACCTGGGCCTGAAGGCAGACCTTAGCCTACTGTGCCACCCAGGCACCCCCCAAATCCAGAATTTTATATGACAGTCTTTTAATTTGTAAACATTGGCAAGTGTTTCCCCTCCAGATCCACTCTGCACTTAACTCCACTCCCTGTGGGAGGCTGGCCTGTAGGGACAGTAGCAATGGGCTTCTTTGCTCTTTGGCTTCCTGTTGTGCTCAGCCAGCGGATCACTGAGCGAGGGAGGGAGGACACTGAGGAAAGAGTCTTGCTTCTCCATCTCCCTCTCTGCAGGGTATTGGGTTAGGTTGGGTTTGGCTGTCCGTGAAGCCCTTCCAGGTAGGGGATGTGACGGTTCCTGTGGCTACAAACCCCAGAATGTCTTGCTATTCTTTGTTGTTTCCTCAGTGTCCATACCCTTATGAAGAGTTTGTACGAGAGTACCATCTGTTTCCTGGCAAAACCCGGACTGATTCAGAAACGGATGCAACTTTTTCTTTGTTTAAATATATAGTCTGGGCAGCCCCGGTGGTTCAGTGGTTTGGCACCGCCTTCAGCTCAGGGCGTGATCCTGGAGTCCTGGGATCAAGTCCCATGTCAGCTCCCTGCATGGAGCATGCTTCTCCCTCTGTCTCTGTCTCTGCCTCTGTCTCTCTCTGTGTCTCTTGTGAATAAATAAATAAAATCTTTGAAAAAAAAATATGGGCCAAATAAAACATAAAAAACTGTATGGCCCAAATAAGACCATGTCTGTAGATCAGATGCAGCGCATAGGTTGTAAATATTTTATGTATAGCATCTCCCATGATACATTCTTGCCTAAAAAAATTTAATCTAAATTCAATCAGCTATCTCTATCCTTATTACAGTTTAGGAGAAATATGAGAGAGAGACATGAGACATAGAAGAACAAATTAAGGGACATGATCCAAAATATGGAACATTGCTCTTTCAGGGCAAATGCTCCAGTTTCACCAGTAAATCAAGACATAGAAAAAGGGCAGCTGACAAGGAATAGAATAAAAGAAACTTGAGACAAAACGATTGAAATCAACACAAGAATCTTGTTTGGATCCTGATCCAAACCCAATACCATTGAGACAATTGAGAATTTTAATATAAACATGGTATAAATAACATTAAAGACTTGTTAATTTTTCCAACTACTTATCAACTAGGGATACTTCATGAAGTTCCAGTTTGAGATGCATAATGAGGAATAGGAAAGGCCTGATGTCTGGAATGTGCTTTAAAATATGCTGGTGAGAATAACAAATGAATAAGTGTGAGGAGGAATAAATGAAAGAAGACTGGCAAAATTGTGGCAGTTGTTGACATGTGGTGATGGTACATGGGGATTTATCATTCTCTTCTCTCTACTGTTGCTGAGTGTCTAAAAGTTTCCAAACTAAAATGCTTGTAGTTAATGGAAAACAAAGATTTCCTTATTTGTACACAAGCAAAATTCCACTGTAGAACGATGCCATGACCCAGATTCAGTGCTAACTTTTCCTCTTCCTAGGAAAAGCCCCAAAGGACTCCGCACCCCCAGGGAAGCCATTTCCTTCGGGACAGTTGAGCCTTGCAGCATCCATCTGGAATGTGTTCAGTCAATTCTAGTGTCCCAGCTCCTACCCTTTTGTCTCCTACTTGCTTTTATTTCCTTGCTCAGTTCATTGGATTCACCTGTCTCTCCATCTGTCCTGATTCAAGGCTTAGCTCTGGGCATTGGATCTCCGTGCACCCTGACCTCTACTAGGAGTTGGAAAGTATCAAGTCCAGCCTGAGACAACCAGGTTAGCCAGTGGCCAGCAGTCTTTCCTTTCTGGGATGATAGAATTCCCATGTTAAGACTACCACAGAGCAGCGCCCGGCTGGCTCAGGCAGCTCAATGTTCCACTCTTGATTTCAGCTCAGGACATGACCTTGTGGTTGTCAGATTGAATCCCAAGTCAGGCTCTGTGCTAGGTGTGTAGCCTGCATGGGATTCACCCTCTCCCTCTACCCCTCTCTCCCCTCTTAAAAAAGAAAAAGAAAGTCTTAAAAAAGACTACCACAGAGATTTTAAAAATTTTGTTATCTTATATTTTTAAAATTTAAAATGTTTTTATCTTTTTAATATGTATTTTAATATTGTAATATCTTAAATTTAAAATATTTTATATATATATTTTAAAGATTTTATTTATTTGAGAGCAAGAGCACAAGAATGAGAGCACAAGGTGGGGAGGGACAAAAGGAGAGGGAGAAGCAGGTTGTCTGATGAGCAGGGAGCCTGACACCGGGCTCAAAACCAAGACTCTGGGATCATGACCTGAGCCGAAGGCAGATGCTTAACTGATTGAGTCACCCAGGTGTCCCTACCACAGAGATTTTTATGATAAATTTACTTTCTTATCTAAATGTGTAAAAATTAGTATAATCAGTGTATCCTCATTTCATAAATAGGAAAATGGAGAAATGTAGCAAAAAGTAATAATAAAAAACTTAAAAAAACTTGATTGAAGACAACAAATAACTCTTTGGACTATAAATCAAATTGCTCTATCCAGCAGATTTCATTTATAAACCTACAAAAAAAATCACTAAAAACCCAGATCTCCTTCTTAAGAGCAGTTGCCAATAAGTAAAATGTAAACCTTACAGTTGCATATACATATACACAAACACATATGCACACATTCACATCTGTGGTCCAGTTAACCTTTTCAAGAATGTTTTAACTCTTTGAAATATACCACTATATTTTTTGTTATCTCTACATATGTCATGTGTTATTCATGATTATTATTTCTCCAAAGGTAAGCTTAATAATAATTTTCAATGCTCTAAATGATTTAAAGTTTGATTTACAGATGGCAGGACTGGGAGATATACCATATTAATTGGTTTTTAAGAACTAGGAAATAGAGCTGGATACTGCATCTGAAAATTCCAAAATACTTCAATTATGTGTGCCATTCTGTAAATTTTTTTAGTTTCAGTTAGTCAAAATAGTGAACTTTTATTTTTTTTATTTTTTTCAAAATAGTGAACTTTTAATGCAAAATACATAAATCCTTAGGAAGCATTATTAGAGTGCTAAAAAAAATTAATGCTTTTCAATTCCATTTTGATCGTCTCTGCACGTGTTCAACTTCATTCTTGTTATCGCTGGGTTTTGTCACTTTGCTATATTTTATGATACTATACAAAAGTTATTTGACCTGGATCAGAAGAATTCAAGCCCTGATTTTGCTGATAAGCAGATATGGAATAGCATGTACCTGTGATATGACCTGGAATGTGTTCTTCAACATTTTTGTCTCAGTTTCTATATTTATAAAATGCAAATGTAATGTAATACCTCCAACATTGGGTTAAAACACAAAAGATGTTTGATTTGTTGGAAGTACTCTCCTATGTAATTCTTAGCCATTATTGTTGTGGATCCATAGTCCCTAAACTTCTTTGAATCTGTTTTTTCATCAGAGTGATGAAAGCAACACCTCCTATACATGTTAAGGATTAAATGAAATAATACACATGAATGTGCACCATAAACTATATTTTTCTTGAAGATTTAGGTTATCATTTTGATTGCATACCAAGATTCACGCCCTGACCCATCTTTGAACAGTACTTTCTACTCTGAGGAGAGTGAGATATAGAAATTGAAATGAAGGATTTTCAAACAAACACCTAAAACACCTTTTGTTAACCAAGCCTGAAAAATGACCAGCCATTGTATCTCTCGGATCATGTGGGTGTTGGGGGTTTGTTTTATATTTATTTATTTGAGAGAGCAAGAGGAAGGGTGGAGGGTAAGGGACAGAGGATCTTTTTAAAAATTTTTTTTTAATTTGTATTTATTTATGATAGTCACACACACAGAGAGAGAGAGAGAGGCAGAGATACAGGCAGAGGGAGAAGCAGGCTCCATGCACCGGGAGCCTGACGTGGGATTCAATCCCGGGTCTCCAGGATCGCGCCCTGGGCCAAAGGCAGGCGCCAAACCGCTGCGCCACCCAGGGATCCTGGGACAGAGGATCTTAAGCAGACTCTGCCCTAAGTGCAGAGCCCCACTTGAGACTTGATCACACAACCTGAGATCATGACCCAAGCTGAAACCAAGAGTTGTACAATCAACTAATTATACCACCAAAGTGCCCCAAATTATGTGTTTTTAAACCAATCCTGCTGGAAGACACATACACACACATACAGAGGTGGGGGCTGGTTTGGAATGAGAAATGTGAGAGTGGGGTAATGGGAAGCCTTAGAGCTGACTCAAAGAGTTCATGAAGAAAATATGTGAGCTCATTGATGACATGGGCATGTGCTTTTAGTAAGTACACTAAACAGGAATCTTTCAATTGTAGGTGGTAAGAACCCAGCTCAGACTGGCTTCAGCAAAAGGAATTTTCATTGGCTTATACAACTGAAAACTCTAGAGGCATTGTTAAGCATGAGTGAATCCAGGGAGGACAGTTTTCCAAGGAAAATCAGAGATTTGGGTACCAAAAGATTGATGAATGGATTCTGGGGAGCCACCACCAGTGTGTGTCCATGACAGTAAATATTCCAGATAGAGTTTGGAATGAGAAAGATAAAACTCATTCTCTTCCAATATATTTGATGGAATTTAAGTCTTAAATATGTATATCAAGGTTGTGATGAAGGCCTCAATTCAAGAGGCCAATTCACTTCTGAGATAGAAATCTGACCCCAATTCTAAATCCTCAGGAAGGAATCCTGATCGGTCAACTATGTCCAGGAGTGATCCATCCCACCAGCAATGGCCGGGGAAACAGGGCCACCTACTCTGAAAATGACAAAGGGCCAATGAATGGAAAAAAGGTAATGTACTCAGAGAGGTAGAAATCATTGAGAGGGGAATATGCCCAAAATGTGAATTAAAGACTGCTCCAAGTATGTCTTGCCCCTTTAATTTTTCGGAAGCACCAACGGGACACAAAACAGTGACTGGCAAGAATACCATCAACATTTCTCCTCCATTTAGCTAAGATCTTCAGGCTGTGAATTGGCCTGGGAGAGGCAGCAATCTGTCATACTAAGGAAGGCAGCCAACTTACTGGCCAAAGGCAGCTCAGTGCTAAAGACCCAGACAAGCGTGCACTGGTAGAGAAAATCAGTAGCTTTCTACCTACGGGACTTATAAATCCTCCATCTGGCTGTATACGTGTACCCTTTTACTGTAGAGAATCTTATGAATTGGGAGTACGTGACAAGTTACTTTTTTAAATGTAAATGATATAAAAACAAAACTGATAATCAATTTTCTAAGTCCTAGCTCTTTTTAAATAAAGTTTTGGTTTTAGAATAGTTCCGAGTTATAGAAAAGTTGCAAAATAGTATAGACTTCCTGTGGCCTCTGCACTCAATTCCCCCTCTTATTAACATCTTACGTTAGAGTGATAAGTTCATAACGGCTAGTGAAGCAGTATTGATACATCATAAGTACTTAACTGAAGTCCATATTTTGTTTAGATTTCCTTAGCGTTTACTTGTTTTTAAAATAACTTACTAAGTTCCTCTTTTGTCCCAGGATCCCACCAAAGATACATTTACTTGTCATGTTTCCTTGGGATCCTCAAGACTGTGACAGTTGTATAGACTTTCCTTTTTTTTTTTTTTTAAGTATTTATTTATTCATGAGAGACACAGAGAGAGAGAGAGAGAGAGAGAAGCAGAGACAAAGGCAGAGGGAGAAGCAGGCTCCATGCTTCTCCCTCTGCTTCAGGAGCCCGATGTGGGACTCAATCCCGGGACTCCAGGATCACGCCCTGGGCCGAAGGCAGGTGCTCAACTGCTGAGCCACCCAACGGTCCCGACTTTCCTTGTTTCTGATGACCTGGACAGTCTTAAGGAGTATAGGTCAGGTGTTATGTTACATAGAATGTCCCTCTACTTGGTTTGTCCAATGTTTTTCTCATGGTTAGAGGAAGGTTAGTTAGGATTTGGGAGAGGGGAAAAAGATTTAGGGGAGGGAGACCATAGAGATAATGTACCCCCTTTGTTATATCAAGGTTATATACTATTTTTTAAAAGATTTTATTTATTTTTTCATGAGAGACACACAGAGAGGCAGAAACATAGGCAGAGGGAGAAGCAGACTCCCTGCAGGGAGCCCAATGCAGGACTCAATCCTAGGACCCTGGGATCATGACCTGATCCAGAGGCAGGAGCTCAACCACTGAGCCACGCAGATTCCCCAAGGTTATAAACTATTATTATGAGTTATCATTGATGACATAAAACTTATTTATATGGCTGAGGTAGTTAGGTTTTTCCACTGTAACATTACTCTTTTTCCTCCTTCCATATTACTTTTTGAAGGAAATCACAATGCACAGCCCACACTAATGGAGTAGGGAATTATGTTCTCCTTTTTTAGGGGTTTGCATCTACATGAGTCACTTGGAATTCTCCTGTGCAGGAAATGTGTTATCTCCTATTAATTTATTTAAGCATCATTTCCATAAGAATAGACTCATGAATATAGTGCTATTTATTTTATAGCTCAAATTGTTCTATCCTCCATTATCCACATACTTATTGCTCAAACCCAGGTTTGCATTTTAAAATATAGGAGAAATTAATACACCACCAGCTCAGGTGGGGATGATAGATATTGGCCTCTAAGGACCTCATAATAGTCTATCCTGAAGAAGAAAGTTTATTCGTTCTCATTCTTTTTTTAAGTGTATTTATTTTTTTAAGTAAGCTCTACACCCAATGTGGGGCTGGAACTCATGACCCTGAGATCAAGATTCACACGCTCCTCTGACTGAGGTGGTCAGGCACCCCTATTCATTCTCATTCTTTTTGTTTTTTTTTTTCATTCTCTTTCTTATTGTCTATCCAGAAATGTCCATAATTTGTAACCTTTCAAAACATTTTATGGGAACTGGTCATCTCATGACACTCTTGCAGTTTCCATTTGGGATTGGCGTTGAACTTGAGCATCCTTACTTCTCATTGGGCCTTCCAGAAGCAGCCCTGGAGCAGAAATTGTGGGTTCTAGAGATAGCCCTGTCACTAAACATATGACTGTGATGACCACTTTCTCTCTCTCTCTCTCTAGCCTCATTTCTTCATCTGTGATTAATTCACTCAACAGATATTTATTATGTCGCTACTCTTTGTCGACCCCTAAGGGAGAAGCTCTGTAGAGAAATGCTGTGGAGGGTCCAGGGAGGTGGCACTCAAATGGTTTAAGCTAGGAAGCTGCCATTTTAATCTTGTTAACAAAAAATTGAAGTAATGTCCCATGAACCCAGCAATTTCACTTCAAGGTGTCTGCCTGAGGAAAACTCTCCAAGGATGTTCCCTGCAGAATTCATTGTGAAAGAAAAATGTTAAAACAATCTCATTACTTATCATTACAGGACAAGACAAACAGAGGTTTAATCACTCAGTGGAATATCATATAGGAGGTAAAAATATGAACAGGGCTATATCTTGAAAACAAATGAAAGAAAAAGGTAATTTACAGAACAACACATCCAGCACTGATACCATGTCAGTGTCAAAACACAGAACTAAAATCCTGCAATTGTAGTAAAAGTCTAAAAATGTGGGCAGGGTGAATAGACTCCAAGTTTGGTTTAGTGGTTGCCACGGATGAGGGAGGGAAATGGGTTCAGGAGAGAGTAGCATTAAGCTTTCACTCCATCTGTAAAAATATATTTACCAAAAAATTAAAATATCAGAAGCAAATCTGGCTAGATGCTCATGGTTGTTAATTCTGGGTTGCGACCAGACACCATATTTAATATTCTTCTTTATACTTGTTTACTTGAGGTATGCTGAAATAGAGTTTTCAAAGAGTGGCTCACAGTTTGCCGAAACCAAGAGTCGTACACCTAACCAACTGTGCCACTCAGGTGCCCCGTAGGCAGATTTTCTTAAAACCAAAAACCCTTCAGGGAAAAGGGGGACTGGGAGTCAGACTTCTTCTCTTGGAGGTTTGGAATTACTTAAGTATTACTTCATCTGAATGAACTGGGATGGTCCTAAGCAAGGCAAGGTGCAAGGAAGGACAAAAAGCCCCCGATATTTAAAAAAAAATCATCATGAAGCTAAAAATAGAGGGGATTAGTGGAAGCTGTATATGGGCACACATTGAGCTACTATAGAACACTTTCCAAATATCCTGGTGGTGGGTGGTGATGATTCTATGTGTACAGTGTCCCTAAAGAGTGTTAACATGAGGAGCTCCAGTCGGCCCCCTGAATCCCAGCCTCTGTGGAGGACCAATGAAGGCCAGTCTGATAAACTGACTTGGTTCTGAACCCACTGCACCTCCTGCTCCATATTTGCCTTATGGGGAAATGAAAGACCTCTCGGGGAAATGGCTAATTTTTCCTCTCTACTTTTTGGGGCAATAGTAAGCAAGATTGACCCCTTAGACATCGTAAGCATCAAAGCCCTGAGGACCTCGGCCTTAGCATTAGGAACTTAGGGAGTAAACACATGGCTGCAGTGAACAGGAGTGTTTCCTTCTTGGAGGGCTTGTCATGTAAGTAATCTAAATTATTTTGCATGCCAAGTATAAAGCAGCAAGTCATGTTGATTAGGTGGAAATAAATAAGAGATTGTCTCTTCATTCTAGGATTTTACAGTGTTTGGGGGAATACACATAAAACGAGGGTGCAAGGTTTAGGTTTTACACCTCTTTTGGCTCAAGTATTCCATAATTTTAAGATATGACGCATCCTCCCTGTGCATACTACTTGTTTAGCGGGCCAAACGTGCAGTATAAGGCACCAGATTTAACAAGCTGTTTCATGCCAATGTCAGCATTCCCTGTAGGGTAGAGATTTGAGTATCTACTGATCTATAACATCAACTACCCATTGCAACATCAAACAGCAAGTTGGGTGACTTGCCAACTTATATGAGAAAGCATCTGACATTTCAAAAAATGCATAGCTCTGGGCAAGGCTGAATCCTGAGGTCTAATGGGAGTAATTGTTCTTGTGACAGTATGTAAGACTGACTGCTCTGTTTTATTCCATGGACTAGAGTAGTATTTTAATGACAAAGAGAAATGCATGAAAATATAGTTAACACTGGTGTCACTCCCTGGCTCCTTGGAGTTGTCAAAGCTCAGACAGCTAAGCCCCATGCAGTTTCTAAGTCATTATGGACCACAGCAGTGCAGTCACTACAATCCCATTCACATCAGTAGTGGGACCCGCAACTAGTGTGTTTGCTCTGTAGAAAGAACTGGCTTTCTGGGGCGCCTAGGTAGCTCAGTTGGTTAAGCGTCCAACTCTTGGTTTTGGCTCAGGTCATGATCTCAGGGTCCTGGGATACAGCCCCGCATTGGACTCTGCACTCGGTGGGAAGTCCACTTGAGATTCTCTCTCTCTCTCTCCCTCTGCTCCTCCCCCTATAGGTGCACGCTCTCTCAAATAAATAAATCTAAAAGAAAGAAAGAAAGAAAGAGAAAGAAAGAAAGAAAGAAAGGAAGGAAGGAAGGAAGGAAGGAAGGAAGGAAGGAAGGAAGGAAGGAAGAAAAAAGGAAAGAACTGGCTTTCTATTTTGGTTACCCGATTCTGCTGCAGGTGTTCAGAGAGTCTCAGGTCTTAGGCTCAATTTCATGCCATGTGGCTGGGATTATCCCAAAGTGCCCAGATCTGTCCAGTTTACTCACCTCAAAAGGTGGCTCCAAGTCTCATATTTCCAGCTGATGGATAATGTTCTATTAAAATTCAGAAGCCTCATGAACCCATGCATCTTTGAATAATGATTGTGTCATGAGGCCCCTTTGGTTGTCTTCTACCCCCTTGAACCGATCCCTTGGTATAAGCTAATCTGAGTCAAGACTAAATTAGCTACAGTGGTATCTGTACTGTCTCTATAACTGGTTTGAAAAGTGTTTCTCAATCATTGTCCCAGCCCTGAAGTCCTAATGTGGTTCCAAGCTGACCCATCCATGTTGTAAAAATTATATCTTTGTGTGTCTTCACAGAGAATTATAAATATATTTATGTTAAATCAGTACTATTGGCATCTTATTTTGTTTAATGCTGTATTTATCATCAGAAATAACAGAACTCGGGATCCCTGGGTGGCGCAGCGGTTTGGCGCCTGCCTTTGGCCTAGGGCACGATCCTGGAGACCCAGGATCGATTCCCACATCGGGCTCCCGGTACATGGAGCCTGCTTCTCTCTGCCTGTGTCTCTGCCTCTCTTTCTCTCTCTGTGACTATCATAAATAAATAAAAATTTAAAAAAAATATTAAAAAAAAAAGAAATAACAGAACTCTTGGCATCTGAGTGGCTCAGTCAGTTAAACGTCTGCCTTCAGCTTGGGTCATGATCCCAGGGTCTTGAGATCAAGTCCCACATCAGGCTCCCTGCTCAGTGGGGAGCCTGCTTCTCCTCTCTCTGGCACTCCGCCTATTTCTGCTCGCATGCTCTCTCCCAGATAAATAAATAAAATCTTTTTAAAAGAATGACAGAACTCTTAAGATTTATGCATGTGAAAGTTTTGCCCCTAGTTTGAATTGCAACATTTATTGGAATCTTGAGAAATTAGATTGCCAAACTGCCTATGGATTATTTATTCAAGATAGTGAAATTATTTAATCAAAATGTAAAAACAAGGAGGCTAAGGATCTTGCTGAATCAGTGATCAAATTACTGTTACATAATATGAAAATTTCTAGAGGTTACTGTCAGACACCATAAACTACCACACAACATTAAATAACCAGGGGTAATTATGGAAATGAATATTTTAAAATCAGAATTCTGACTGGGAATACTGACCTTTGCATTAGTAAATAAGTGGTTTTTTTAAAGATAAATAATATTTTAATAGAATATTTTTGTTTATTTTTATGAGTCTATATTGGTAGTTATTATTAACTAAAGTCCATAGTTTTCATAAGGATTTGTTCTTAGTGTTATACATTCTATCAGTTTTGACAAATGTATGGCAATGTTTTCCCACCACTACAGTATAATACAGAATAATTTCACTGCCTTACAAATCCCCTGTTCTCCAATATTCATCCCTCTCTCCCTCTCTGAAAACCTGGCAACCACTGATCTTTTTACTGTCTCCAGAGTTTTGTCTTTTCCAGAATGTCACAGAGTTGGAATCAGAAAGTATATAGCCTTTTTAGATTGGCTTCTTTCACTTAACAATATGCATTTCAATTTCTTTCATGTCTGTTTGTGATTTGATAGCTTATTTCTTTCCATTATCTGGATGGAGCATACTTTATTCACCCGTTTACCCACTGAAAGACTTCTTGGTTGCTTCCAAGTTTTGGCAGTTTTGAAGAAAGCTGCTATAAACATCTGGGTGCAGGTTTTTGAATGCTTAAGTTTTTAACTCCTTTGAGCAAATACCAAGGAGTGCAATTGTTGGATCATATGTTAAGATTATGTTTAGTTTTGTAAGAAACTGCCAAACTGTCTTCCGAAGTGGCTGTGCCATTTTGCATTCCCACCAGCAAGTGAATGAGAATTTCTGTTGCTCCACATCCTTGCTAGCATTTGATACTGTCAGTGTTTTGGATTTTAGCCATTCTAATAGGCAGGTGGTTGTATCACATTGCTGTGTTAAATCTGTAATTCTCTAATGACATACGATGCTGAGCATCTTTTTATACACCTATGTGCTATCTATCTTCTTTGGTGCAGTGTCTCTTCAGATCTCTTGCCCATTTGTAAGTTGTGATGTATGCTTTCTTTTTGTTAAGTCTCAAGAGTTCTTTCTATATTTTGGATACCAGACTTTCATCAGGTATGCATTTTATAAATATTTTCTCCCCATATGTGGCTTATCTTTTCATTCTTTTAACAGAGGCTTTCTCAGAGAAGTTTTTAAGTCCAATTTTCCTTTCATGGATCATATTTTTGGTGTTGTATCTAAAAAGTCATCACTAAATCCACACCTATATTGTCTGATGTATCCTTTTATTGTGGTAAAATTTACATACATAAAACCTGCCATTTTAACCATTTGTAAGTGTAAAGGCCATTCACGTTGCTTTGCATCTAATAAACTTTTTTTTTTTTTTTTGGAGAGAGAGCACAAGCAAGCAGGGAGGTGAGCGGCAGAGGGAAAGAATCCCAAGCAGAGTCCCCACTGAGCTTGGAGCCCCAGGTGGGGCTCAATCTCAGGACTCTGAGATCATGACCTGCATTGAAATCGAGAGTTGGAAAAAAAAAAAAAAGAAATCGAGAGTTGGTTGCTCAACCAGCTGTCGCTCAACCAGCTGAGCCACCCAGGTGCCCCTAGACGTATTTTTAAATACATATATATTTTTCAATTTCAAAAGTAAAATAGGTTCATTTTGAAACTTTAAAAATACAGAAGAACAGAAAATATAAAGTAAAAATCACCCTCAGTTTCCCTTCCAGGAGATACAACTATTGATATTTTGGTACACAGCCTTTCAAACACACACACACACACACACACACACACACACACAATTCCCATTTTGTATGTATAACATGCTGGAAAATGTAATTGGGATCATTCTGTTCACATTGTTTGATAATTTGCTTTTTTAAATTTAACAATGTATTTTATTTGACATTTTTTGACATTTCATTTTCTATCATTAGGTATTTTTTTGTATAGCATGATTATTCATTGTTACTTCATATTCCATCATATGGATATAATGTAATGTACTTAGCCAGTTCCCTAACATTTGACTTATGCATTGATTTCTAGAAATGTCACTATCAGGTTAAAAGATATACATAGTTTTCATGTATGTATGTACGTATGTATTTACTGTCATCAACTTGCTCTTCGGAAAATTGATGCCAATTTGTAAGATAAGAGCATGCCCATTTTGTCACCGTATCAGCAATGCTTGACAATTAAAAAAGAAAAAGAAATCTCTGTCAAACAAAATGTATCAATGTGGTTTGCAAGATGAGAAAAATGGAAGGAGGGGTCATATTTAGCAACTTTAAGATCAAAATTAAAATAGTCACCTTTTAAAAGCACCAAAACTGGAAGAAATGTAGGAGCTCAGCTGAAAATTCAAGAAACAAGGACCATCTCCATTAAATAATACCGTATTTTAGAGAAAAGCCTTATAGCATTAGCCTGTTAAAAGTGTGAAAATGTGAATTTCATGGCTAGAAAAGCTGTATTTCAAAATTTTCATTGTTTTAAGCTATTTTTTTTTCTCCAAAGCACTGAACCATTTAAGTACTAAGGCATGTGAAATGTCAGTTTCTGCCACAATTACACTCTCAATGATTTGGGCATAAAGACATAAGACATGTCCGTACATAGGCTGAGACTTTACAGTCTTCGGTTTTGCAACAGTCATTATGAGATAGTGACATCATCATTTTCAACCTCTAAATGACAAGAGGAGTTATTTTTTCTTGTACTAATGATATTTATCACATGAAGTTTGGATAAATCACCAAAGTCAATTGTAAGTTGTAAGACTTCCTACTTTTGTTGAAATTAATTGAATTGACCACCAACAATAGAAGATTGCCTCTGAGGGCTTTTTTTCCTCCTTCTATTTCAAACACTTCCAAATATTTGCAAGAAATCAATTACAAAAGTTTTCCTGGGGGATCCCTGGGTGGCGCAGCGGTTTGGCGCCTGCCTTTGGCCCAGGGTGCGATCCTGGAGACCAATCCCACGTCGGGCTCCCGATGCATGGAGCCTGCTTCTCCCTCTGCCTGTGTCTCTGCCTCTCTCTCTCTCTCTCTCTCTGTGACTATCATAAATAAATAAAAATTTAAAAAAAAGTTTTCCTGGGAAGATATATTTTAAAAAAGATTTTATTTATTAGAGAAAGAGAGAGAGAGAGCTAGAGCACAAGCAGGAGGAGGGGCAGAGGGCGAAGGAGAATCAGACTCCCCCATTGATCAGGGAGCCCGATGGAGGGACTCGATCCCAGGACCCAGGATCATGACCTGAGCCAAAGGCAGACGCTTAACTGATTGAGCCACCCAGGCACCAGGGGGAAGACATTTTTTTAACATTTAAAATTTTCTATAAATGTCAAACTATTTATCACATATGCAATTTTTATAAAGGCAATTTATAATATAGTTGTAGTTGAACTTTTAATTTTTGCAAAGGGGAAGAAACATTGCAAGGAATTTAGGTGATGTTCTACGGATCTTCATTGTCACACGCTGTGAAAATGTGCAAGAACTTATTACCTGGTACACAGCTATTTAAACGATCCTAAGAAATTGAACTGCATGCTTATTCAGGTCATGCACTTCACCAATCCATATAAGAGCTAAGTGTGGTGTTGACTATGAAGCCTGTTTTGATAACCTTGACCTTTTGCAAATCAATTAGGAAGTGTCACTTGAAGACTGTATTCTGTTAAGTAGCAAAAATACATCCCATGCTGGAGAATGTTTATAACTCACACTCTGTTTTCATTGACATGAAATTTGCATGGTGCTATCCGTGTATAAATAAATGATTTCCACAGAATGTGCTTGATTATTCCTCTCCCCCACTTTAGGTTGTGTGAACTACATCTAAGTTAGAAATCTCTTCCTTTAGAAAAGCTTATTATGAAGAAAAAACCCACAAGCTTCTTTCTTGTTAACTTGAATGTGAAATTAGCTTTTTTCTGAGCATTTTTCATAAGCTCCTCCAAAATTTGAACTATGTTTGAAATGAATAGCAAGTGAGCACCAACCTTCTCCCGTCATCTTGTCGGTATAATTGCTAAAGGTTGGGAGAGGCACTCTGTACAACTCCACCAGCACAGCAGGTGTTCTAGAACTACTTAAGATTTGTAAAGAGACTAGGAAGCTCCCCCTCCCTCCATCGTTTTGTCCTCTTCGGCAGAATGAGATGCCAGGCTGGAGTTTCATTTACCTTAAATGTGTCCCCAAATGTATCTGAGATAAACATGGCTCTCGTGAAGTCATTCAGCTGTTTGACATTTACTACCACGCATCTGCACACAGATGCTTCGGGTTCCCCCCACAGGAGAGCCAAATCATACAACCCTGCTGGGGGTATCAGTTTGCTACCAACAATCTAAGTACAGATTTCATGAACCGGGAGGGTGGCAGCCCCGATCACCTGGACATACGAGGATCCGCCCCCTTCCATGAGCTCAAGGCACAGCTGTTTTGGGGTTTCTCTTAACCATCATCCCCCAGAATCTGTGCCTGCCAAGTATCTGCTGCTCTGTCTCAAGGTCAGTTGGAATAGGACTCCTAGGCGACTGAAACCTACCTAAGTCCCATGGCAGGTTCCAGATAAAGGAGAAATTAGGACTCCAGGTAAGCTGTAGTTAAATATCTTTTTTTAGTAAAGATTTTTATTTATGTATTCATGAGAGACACAGGCAGAGGGAGAAGTAGGCTCCATGCAGGGAGCCCGATGAGGGACTCAATCTGAGGACCTCAGAATCACGACCTGAGCCACTCAACCACTGAGCCACCCAAGTGCCCGTAGTTAAATATTTTGACTCTTTCCTCCCTTCGTAGTGTCTCCTCTTCAGAACTTACCTGTGGTGTTGCCTGAAGCGCTGCCAATGCTCACCAAGATTGCCAGTTCACCGCTGCTTCCAGGAGCGTGGCCATGTGACTTGCTCTGGTCAAGGACGTGAGAGTGGAGGCATTGAATGACTGATGCTGGACTATCTGTCCTCTTCCCCCACTGCCATGGCTACGGATGATACAGATCATTCACCTGGGATTCCAGAGTGAGGACGATGGAGAAGGGAGCCCTCCTGATGGTGTGCAATGGACATGTAGCTTAAAGATGAAATGGGATTTTGTTTTAAGCCCTTTAGATTTAGGAATTGTTTGTTACTGCTGCATAGCCCAATTTAACAGACACACTTTCCCCTAAATGGGATTTGTGCTCCAGATGATTTATTCATTTATTAGAGCCCCAATATAGAACTTGTTCTCATTCTGCAAGTTGGTCCCAGCCCTGGACCTGCTTCCTCATCTAACTCCTGCTACTTCCTGCTCTTGCAGCCTAGATCCTTGCTTCTGAAGTAGAGCGTCGGCTAACCCTATGGACAGATCTTACATATAACTCTCCTGCTCCCTCAGGAGCACTTAGGCTGGATTCCACACAGCTGGCTCCTTCCCTTTGCTAGAACTTTCTTCATAGCCCCAAATGGCCATAGGTCCTGCTGGGTCCCTTAGATGCTGTGTATGATCTGCAGCTGTGCCTTCTTGGTCAGCCCTAAGCTGGACCGGGTTCTGCGGTGCATACTCAGTGGCCTCCAGCGGTTCCAGCCCTGGGTCTTGGCTCCCTCTGCTCTGTTTGCCCTGTGCTGTCAGGTAGCATTCCTTCCAGAATAAACACCTCGTGATCTGGAGTGGCCAGGTGGGAGGAATGAGACAAGAAGACTAACAGAGCAGGGTCTGGCAGGTGGTAAGAATTAGGGAGTTTGTTTAAGATGAAGAAACAGGATTATTTCTTCTCTATGTTTTGATATTTTTTTTAGTTTTGAAATATGTCTAAAATAATCTATAACAGGACTTGAAATCTCTGTCCGAGACATTAAATTTCTGACTGGGATGGCAATTCAGGGGCGCTCGTAAAGATTGAAGGCAAGGATGCTCGTGAGAGTGCTGTTTATGATAGTGGAGAGGAAATGTCAATACTTAAATGTGTACCAGTAGGAGAAAGGTGAATATAAATTATTTAAATGCTCATACAATGAAATAACATATTATAAAGTACATTAGGATGAGAAAAAATGTAACAGATTCTTCAGTCAAAAGAGCAATAATTCAAAATGGGATGGGCTACCTAATCCTAAGTATATTAAAAAATTCATATTTATGTTTGCACAGAAAATAGACAAATGACAATAGCAAAATATTTGCCATGCTTGGCTTCGGAATGATTTTACTTTCTCTTTTGTGCTTTTTTCTATTTCCCAAATTTCGATAATAAGCATGAGCTCTTTCCTAATAAGAAAATAATGTTATGAAGTATAATAAAAGCACAGCTTCTGCTTTGAACATGATCTAAACTACCCTACTGACAGCCCAAGATGACTGGCTATTCCTTGTCCTTTCTTTGCAGTCAAGTACCCTCAGATGTGATAGCGGATTCCTTTCTTGCTTTGGTCTTGCTCTGTTTATCACAAAAAAATTTAACAAAATTCCTAAGAACTAATAATTACCATACAGAACACAATCTGGAGGGTTCCAGAAAGGCTTATCTGGGGATGGGAATTATATACTCCTTGGGAAAAATATGAATAGTTTTGAAATGTCATAGCTATTTTCTAAAACAACTTGCCTGGGAATAAAGCTTTGGAATAATACACCCATTTGGATCATTATATTTTTTTTAAGTCCAGAAAAGCCTTTATCTGAAGAAATGACAAAAGTAAATCATGGATGATTAACTTCGAAGAAATCTAAAGTTGTTGGAAACAGGTTTTAACCAAATCCAGAACCAGAAGTCGTCAGGCAGAGCCTGCTCAGAAGGAGAAGAATTGTCAGGCACAGGATGCTTTTGCCCACTTCCTGCAAATAGCACACATGGGGCCATTTGGTGTTCAGATCAGGGACAGCCTATCTCCAGCTCCCAGGACTAAGCCAGGACTTCCCGTCGAGCCTGACTTTCTGGAGATCAGGACCAGGTCACTCGGTGACAAATCTCCCTTGGAGGCCACGTGCTGATCTGAGGCCGATTAGGCCTCCGACCCTGAGTTCTGTTCTGCTAACCTCCCTTGAACCCAGTGCCTCAGGGGACTTGGCCCGGCCCAGGAACTAGTGCCAGGTTCCAATCTTCTTGCCTTGTGGCCAGCTTTCCTAATCCTGACTCCAGTTCTTCCCATCACAATCTCCTTCCTCTTTCTTTGTCCTGCCTTGCTGCAAACTGGGAATTGGATGCATATGAGCAAAGGAGGAAATGGAGTTATTTGAACTGTGAGCATCTGTGACTATAATCCTTGGACCTCGTGTAATCCTGAACTGCCTGGGATGGAACCTGCAGCAGAATCTATCTTGTCAGGGCTAGCATGACCCTCCCCTCTTCCTGCACAACCCTTGTCCTATTGCCCTAATACGAAGCCTGCCAACCCAATCCTAAGACATGCCAGGAATCGTCCCCAGAGTTGGTCAAAAGGGTTTGAGGTGAAGTCATTTACTGACACAACAGCAGTCTTTGTCTGTTTTACTAAGTTGACAAATGTGGCCTGAGAACAAATAAAATTAAAGTCATTTGAATGTGATGCACTGAGGAGATACAAATTGTATTTTCCTGCCATTTTACCAATGTTCCACCTTCTATATAGTCAGGGCACCACTCCCCGATGGATCAACCTGGTGTTGATGTATTTCCTCTGGAGAGGAGAAGAGAATGATTCTGGAATCCTCAGATAACCTTTCTTTTTCTATTCCTGCCTTGAAGAAGTTTAGAATCTGTAGTCCTGGAATTGTAGTTAGTGAAATTGGCAGCCTTGCGTCCATCCCCGTGGAAAGATGTACACTGAAATAAATACCTGTGGCACAATGACAGGTCTCAGGTGGCATTTCAGAGCCAACAACAGGCATCTGAGCAATCTGCCATCTTATTGACATTCCACCACATGCTTCAAAGTTCTCCAGGCAGGCTCAACTAAAAAAATCTTGCAAGGCCTGTGCTTTAGGTAAATCCTAACTATAAGTTAGGTGTATTTGAGTGATTCCAGACCTTCAGATATTAATCACTTGGCAGGACATAGAGTCCAAGAGACGTGGTGTGTGATGACTTTAAAAAGATTTAAGCATGAATGGTCTGAAAATGTTCCCGTGAAATTGCTTACCCTTACTTAATCTGGCTCTTGGTTTTTAAAATCAATTGAAATGTACTATATTTGGAAATTTTCCCTGTAAGCACTGTAGCAAAAGAGCAGCATGTGGCCAATGGCTTGACAAGGTACATATTAAATAGGACTTCCTAAAAAAAAAATAATAAATAAAATAAATAAATAGGACTTCCTATCTTCCCCCGGAGCAGTTTTTTTCCCCCTGAGTAATTAGTGACATCCTTCTCCTGATCCTGCAAAGTGTCACTGATTGGAGCCTAGTCTTCATGAAGCTGGAAGTCTTCTCTTGAATTCCCTGGGTATGAAAGAAAGCCTGACTCCATAGAATTCTCATTTGCTTAGGGCAAGCTATACCCCTAGATGTAAAGAGTTAAGAGGATGTTTAGCCTTCCTCAGAATGAAGTTCTGGAAATACATATAGAACTAACTCAAGGGACGCCTGGGTGGCTCAGCGGTTGAGTGGCTGCCTTTGGCTCAGGGCGTGATCCCGGGGTCCTGGGATGGAGTCCTGCATCTGACTCCCTGCAGGGAGCCTACTTCTCCCTCTGCCTGTGTCTCTGCCTCTCTCTGTGTCTCCCATGAATAAATAAAATCTTAAAAAAAAAAGTGGAAATAACTCAAGATGTATTCAAACCCTGGGCCTATGCATTTGTGTTAAACCAAAGCCTGGAATCTTTTGGAGGTACTATTGAGTAGACTTTTGCTGAATAATGACTGTTACTAGAACTCCCTAAAATAAAATGGCTTAGAACTTTTACAAACTTAGTTGTATCTAGATGGCTTATTATTCAGTAAAATGAGTGTTTATGACAATCTGGAGATAGATGCCTAGGTTTATAAACATCTCTGAAATAATTAAAGCCTCAGAGTAGTTCATAACAATGAAGAAAGATCAGAATTTGAAAAAATCTCAAGTAGTTTGATCCCAAACTAACCCCTAATTTTTAAATCAGCATTTATGGTTTTACAAACATAGAGGAATGAGACTTTTCATGCATTTCATGACTTTTCATGCAAGTATAAGTTGCTACTAACTTTCTGGACAACCGTTTAGCACAGTGTCTATATATAAATGTGTCAGTCCTTTGGACCAATAATTCTACTCAGTGGAATTTATTAGAGGGATACAGAAATACAAAGATTTGTAGAAAAAGATTGTTCACTGCAGCCTTGTTCATAATGATAAAGAATTTGGAAAAACATAAATGTCTAACAATTCTGTATTATTTGAACAGATTATTATAAATTCATATAATGGGACACCAAGATGCTACTAACATAATTTTTGAAGCATATTTACTAAAAAAAAATCATGGGACAAGCAAAGAACTAAATACATAAATATTTATTATAAAAGCACAACACTGGAAGCAAATGCCCATCAATAATGAGCTAGGTATGAAATTGTGAGGAATCCACAATAAAAAACTGAAGTGTTAAAAGAAAAAGCAGTGATATGGAACCATCTCTGAGATACATTATGAGTAGGAAAAGCAAGTTATAGAACAGGTTGTAACTAAAAGGTGTATCTCTCTATATATCTCTCTATATACACATAGATATTTTTGGAAGTCTGCCAAAAAGCCAGTAACACTGGTTGCCTCTGGGGAGGTGAGAGGTGGGTCAGGGGTGAGGGAGAGACTGACTCGTTTAAAATTTTGTTTTATTTGAGCATTTTCCCCTACACCTGTATGAATCAAAGAAACACCAATATGTAAACTGTAATTGTAATATATAAATAATTTTATGTCTATCCTCCTGAATAGAGAAGACTCAAATCCAAACAAAAAAAGGTAAACAAGAGTTATCTTTGGGTGGTAGGACATTGAATAATGTTCATTTTCTTCTGTATCTTTTCCTGTACTTTCTGAGCCTCCCTCCCTTCCCCATGACAATTAACATTGATACAAGTTTAAGAAAAGGCAATGAAAAATGTCTACAGGTCTGATGGGACAAGGGCCATCAGAGTGGGGGAAGGGCCACCTTGGTTCCTGTGAGCCTGAGTACGGAGACTGTGTGGGGCAAGACTGGCCTTCCCAGCCAGAGTAAGTAATTATGGCTGCATGATCCACCTACTGGCTGAGGCCTGCACGTCTGTAATTAGTTTTATTGCTGTAACCCAGTTGTTTGCAATCTTGCCTGCATATTGGGATACCTGGGGGCATTAAAAAAATACTAAAAATATATCAAAGCCCCACCCCAGGCCAATCAAATCTAAATATCTGGGGTGAGAATCTGGCATCCAGTATTTCAGGTATTCCCCAGATGATTATAATGTGCAGCACAGGGTGGGAACTATGTTTTAATCTGGGGCTCTGATCTGGTTGAAAATGCAAATGTTCCTACAAGGGTGCTGTGATTTATTATCAGTTTATGGGGCTTCCTGAGAATAGGTAAAATATATATATTTTTAAAGATTTTCTTATTTATTCATGAGAGACACAGAGAGAGGCAGAGACATAGGCAGAGGGAGAAGCAGGCTCCCCACACAGAGCCAGATGGAGGACTCACCCCAATCCTAGGATCACACCCTGAACCAAAGGCAGTTGCTGAACCGCTGAGCCACCCAGGCACCTGAATAGGTAAAATATTAAATGGACCACTGATCTTTAAAAAAAAAAAAAAAGATGAGGACCAATTCTGAGACGAGGAGAACTAGACCCCAAAAATAACTTCCCACCGGACTCATTCAGTTGAAAGAAAGAGGGTCTAGGGAAAAGACATTGAGAGGCCCAAATCTCATGTTCTAGTTCTACTTTTGCCTCTTCCTACCTGCAGAACCTGGATCAATGCACAGACCCTCTAGGCATGGCCCTGCTGCAAAATGTGGCAACTGGGTTAGCTCAGAGGCTTTGAAAATAGCCTGGGGGAAGAGGCTAAGTGTGGGCATTCCGGGTCACCCCTCCCCTAATCAGGACATCTGCACTTCTTTTTTGTAGATTAGCTTTCTGGTATGCTTTAGTTTTTAGGAATAATGCTTTGCACTTAAAAGAAATTCCCCTGGGTGGCTCAGTCTGTTAAGCAGTTAAGCATCGGCCTTGGGCTTGGGTCATGACTCAGAAAGTCCTGGGATCTCCTGGGATCAAGTCCTACATCGGGCTCCCTGCTCAGCTTCTCCTTCTGCCTCTCCTCTGGCTTGCTTTCTCCCTCTCTCATATAAATATTAAAAAAAATCCTGGGCAGCCCGGGTTGCTCAGTGGTTTAGCGCCGCCTTCAGCCCAGGGTGTGATCCTGGAGACCCGGAATCGAGTTCCACATCAGGTTCCCTGCATGGAGCCTGCTTCTCCCTCTGTCTCTGCCTCTCTCTCTGTGTCTCTCATGAATAAATAAAAATAAAAAACCCCCCACAACAAATCCCCCTAGATCACCTGGCTTTTTAGGATGTCTTTATTCTATGGTCTTTGCTACTTAAGGTAAGCCAGAGAGTAAACCTAAAATATGTAATATTTCTGCATTTTTCTCATCATTTTTGAAGGTTTGATTTTCCTGATACATGTGTATGTGAAGAGGCTATGGAAGCTTCTACTGCTTTCATATGGACAATCAATGGATTTCACCCCAGTTCTTTGGTTCCAGTTCCACAGGCAGAAATCATGTATATTTTTAAGATGTAAAGAATAGATAATCCAGGGTCCCTGCATGGCTCAGTTGATTAAGTGGCCAACTCTTGATTTTGGCTTAGGTTACGATCTCAAGGTTCTGGGGTCAAGCCCCACCAGGGACTCCCTGCTCAGCAGTGAGTCTGCTTGGAGATTCTCTTTTCTTCTGCCCCCCACCCCTCACTCTCAAATAAATACATCTTTAAAACAAAAAAGAATATATAATCCTCTGCAGCTCAATGTTTTCCCCCCAGAGTGACAAATTCTCCATTTGTCTGCCAATGCATATACAATTTCCACATCAGGGCCAGGATAGGGTGAAACTAGTGATACATTTGCTTTGGGTGCAAAATTTTAGAGAGCACCAAAAATCTTGGTAATCAAGATAGATGATATTTTAAGACAGTATTTTTAAAAATTAATGCAAAAATCCATGATGAACAAATTATCAGAATTTTAAATAAAGGGAGGATCACTAGCAGTTCTGTGCTGAGCCATATTAAAGCCTAAGGCAAAAAAGGAAAAAGAAAAGAAAGAGGGCTCACTCACCTTATCCTATTCCACACCCCATTCCATATTGTCCAAGTACTCACCCCAAATCTAGGGCTTAAGAATTTGTACAAGGATGGAAAGATGGAAGTACATTGACAAATTTGGAAGGGGTCTTTGGAAATTTTTGTGGCTCAAATAGATCTTGCTAGGTGTAAGAGCTAGGAAAGGAAAGGAAAAAATAAAATGAGGGAGATACCTTTATTTCTAATTTTGTGGTCAGGAAGAAATATTTTACATTCCTATTCAAAACTGAAAAGCTATTAGCTTTCTTCTATCTTGATAAAATTCAGAATGGCAGCTAAAAGTTGACAAGGATAGTAACTAATATTAAATAATAAGTACTAGTAATTAATATCAAGCCATTAAGAACTCAGCACAACAGACACTTTAATTACTTATGTATTTTTCATCAACATGTGTCGCATTTCATTAATTTATCACACATTGAGCAATTAACAACTTTAACTGTATATCATGTCATGGTCTCCAGAATATAACATGCATAGTACTGGAAATGAATTTGTGTCAGGAATATCAGCTTTCCTACACGGTTGATTTGGGTGGAATTAATACATGCTTCCATCTGGGTTTTGAACAAGAATGTTGCATCTCCAGCTTTCTTGATATCTTAGTGATGGCTAATTTTTCTTGGTGAACTCACTTGAGGCAAGATTTTGATGCACGGGGCCAAGGAATGTTTTACAGAGGGAGCCAAGCTTTGGTGGGTACCATCTGGCTAAGAAAAACATAAGACAAGAAAAGAGGCAGACTGCCATATGGGCAATATGTGGCCTCTTTGATTGGAGGATCTCTTTTTCATTCACTGAACGAATGTTTATTAAGCATCTAGCATATCCTCAGCACTATGCTAGGTGCTGGATCTGGAATGAACAAGGCAGACAAAAATCCCTGCCCTTATCGAACTTTACATGAGCAATCATTAATACATCATAAATGTAATAGAACAAATGATTATTTGATTTAGAAACAAAGAGTGGGAAATAAACTAATTGCCTAGATCAACTAATTCATTTCAAAATCCAATATTCTCATGCTAAGTGCTTTAGAGAGCCCACCTGCAATGCCCATGGGTACAGCGTGCTACTAAATGGGAAGTAGAAACTGGTCCGGGTTATACAGAAATGGGGAGTAAATCAGGTGATGGGAATGGTCATCATCTGGGAACAGAGGCCTGGGATTGTTGGATCTTGACTAGGAACTGAAATCCAGATATCTATATGAATCTCTTGATGTTTAAGGTCCACAGGCTAATATAAATTTTTCAATAGCACCAGTATGTCAAAAGCAACACTTCTTCAGGCCAATGACCACCAGTTTGCACTCTTGGTCTTAGGTGGGAGTCCAGCAAAAGCAGAGGGTCTCGGGAGACAGGTGGTTCCAACTTGTAGGAAGGAAACACCTATATACTACCTAAGTCACCCTTGAGCCTTCGGGTGCCAGAAGCATTTGTATTGTGATTTGGGGTCTCACTCTCTGCTCTGATTTATTTATTCATTCATTCATTCATTCATTCATCCATCAAACTTTACTAAATGGCTTCTCTGGTGTACTCGCTTAAAAATAGCTCCCATATGGCCAGCCTTTTTAGGGCCTTCCAGTCTCGTGGGACTTGGTGGCCTTTACATTGTGAGGTAGAGCGCTTCCCCTGGTAATGTTAACCTTGGATGAGCACAAAATCGGCACATTAGAACAGTAAGAGGATCACTTGGATGTATCTGTAAGGGTGGTAAGGGCAGGATGTCCCCGAGGTAGTTGGCTTCATCTAGAATATGTTTGGTGGCTCTGAAGCATGGGTATTTTCTCTTTCAGAAGGAGATATTCTGTTTCATGTCTGGCTTTCCACCCTCAGCTTGTTGGCCCTGGAAATCCTCTTTCTTTCAACAAAGAATCATAATATTTCTGCTTTATAAAAACGTCCCTCTAGGTGGCGCCATTTGCAGCTTTGTGAGGCTCCCTGGGCCTGTTTGCCAGCCTTCCCACTAGCAAGGCCACTTTAGTCCTTGGCTAGACAGCTGTGCCAACAAGGTCTGCACAGAACAGCTCTTTCCCAGCTCTTGTAGGATCCGCAGTGCTTCAGGCTGACATCTAGTTGGTCTTTCAGGTCACCGTCGTGCACCTACCCACGCTCCTTCTGACCTCCGGTAGCCGTCCATTCTCAATGCTGTAGGTTAGCAGTGAGTGCTTCTCATGTTGCATTCTTGTTTATTCTTTTATGCATGTGGACTGTCTGTCCAAGTAGATTATTAAGCCTTCAGGGGCTTTGGATGCCTCAGGCATCTGGCATAATGTACTGCCTGAGACAGGCAGCCTTCAAGGATGTGTGTTGTTGAGGTAAGTTCTGGTATTCTTTTGTTTATTCATTGCTTACTGGGTGTCTGTTCCAGGCTAGGTACTCTTTGGGATGCCCTGAAAACAGTTATGAAAGACAAAATTCCTCCTCTCAAGTGGCTCCTAATATTGAGAGAGAGAGAGAGAGAGAGAGAGAGAAGGGAGAAATAGACCACTGCAGGGGTGCAGGGGGGTGCTATGAAGCAGCCGGGCTAAGGGAGTCTGGGAACAGGAGCAGTGCAGGCTTTTCCCTCCCCAGGAGCTCTTTTTACAAGAGTTCAGCCTTTCACTCTGTTATTCTAGGATCACTCCTGGAGACCGAACTATGCCCTTGACTGTTCTTCTTTATCAGTCCCACTGGAGAGGGTGACAGGAACATGGGGACAGGTGTCCATTTCAAGATACCATGGAAAAGGTGACAGTCATATCATTTTCCTCTGGCATTCCATGCCCCTAGGGTTGTGTGGTTTGCTTTTCAGCCATCTAGTAATTGCCCTTGAATTCTCAAAATGGTTTATCATATCACTATCTGTTTGGGGATGACTTGGAAATGTTGATTTACTTTAAGTGATGTAGATATGTATTTGTTGGAAACTTGCATCCAAATGTCCCCTTTCCTGTGAAGTGTCCTCCAGTTCTCTCCAACAGAACCAGTTACTCCTGCCTTTATTATCTTGTCTATCCCAATTTTAATACAAGTTGATTTTATTCTGTCTTTAATTAATGGCTGTTCAGAGTCTCATGCCTTAAGACTGAAAGCCTACTGAGGGCAAGGACCACACTGTGTTCACCTGGGGATATCTCACTTCCTTCTTTACACACAGTAGGCAATGAATATATGTTAATTTAATGAGCTGGGACTTTGTAATGTGATCCAAGTTTGGGAACATATTTCAGAGTATTTACTTCCAAAATACAATCAATTACCTCAGGAGTTTCTACATGGATTTTGTATTTGCTTGGCAAATGCTTTCCAGATATATATGCAAAGGTTTCTGGAGAGAGCTGGGCTCTGACTTTGAATTTCTTTTCCTGTTTCCTCCTTGTCATCTATATATGGCTTCATCACTGTAGAGTATTGGCTTACTTCCTAATTTCTTTCCAATATTTGAAGAAACTTCCTCCTATTGATTTGTTTTATCCATACAAATATCTACTGAGTGCCAAGGAGTGGTCCTGATTCTGGGGACTCAGGGGTGACAAAATAGATTTTGATGGTACCTACAATGTGTTTAAACAGTGTAATTCCTTTCATCAAAAGTTATGTCAATTCTGTCAAAATGGATTGCCTCCTAGCTTGATAGTACAGTTTTGAGAGGCGTTTTCAAAAATCTGAGTCTTTGCCTAGGAAACCAGAGACCTGAAGCTTCCTGTCACTTGATTTTTTTTTTTTTTTGATGTCTAATATCTCTTTGAAGCTCCTATATATACATATATTAGAGGATGCAAACTTATGATGTTTCCCCTGAAGGCATTTCTGCCTGTTGAATTTCCATCTTTGGGACACCTGGGTGGCTCGGCAGTTGAGCATCTGCCTTTGGCTCAGGGTGTGGTCCCGGGGTCCTGGGATCAAGTCCCACATCTGGCTCCCTGCATGGAGCCTGCTTCTCCCTCTGTGTGTGTCTCTGCCTCTCTCTCTCTCTCATTAATAAATAAATAAAATCTTAAGAAAATGAATTTCCATATTTAATTTCATTAGTCACTTTAAATTTCACAGAAAGTCTAGTGGCTTTTTTTAGGGTTCACATACAGGTGGTGAGGTTTGTGTTCTCTGCTTTCCTGGCCTATGTGAAATTGAATCATTTGCTAGGCCACATATTCTTTTAAAAAAGGGAGCCTAAAGTGTAGATCTAAGATCTCCATGACTTGTTTGATCCAGGTTCTGGCATGTGTGTGTGTCAAGGGGTGGAGGTGATGGCACCTGAAAGAAGGTAGTCACACACCTGTCATCCAAGAAGTCCATGTGCATTGTTGACCTGTAGCAATAGTAGTCATGACCTCACTTTATACTCCGGATAAGCAGGTTGCTCCAGAGGCATCTTAGAATACATAAAACGTGAAAAAGGGATTCCTTTCACAAAATACAATTTACTCTTGAGACCACAGTTTCCATTAAAGCAGGAAGCAATCTGAGTTTCACCTTTTGTAGCTATTAGGCCAACTAAAACCTGAATGAGCAGAGATTTTTTTTTTTTTTTCATTTTTGGCCATTTATTCATTTTTCACAAGCACACATTTCAACGTAAAACGCCTCCATCGAATGTGGAAAAAGAAAACACTAGGATGGGATTTCGCTGGGGCAATCTTGTTTTCCCCCTTTCCCCCCTATTTTATTCTTTCCTTGCCTTCCCCATTATTTTGCATTTCCCCGTGAGTGGACCATAATTCAATCTCGGGGCCAGCAGGGTAAATTTGATCCCTTGGCTGTTAAACGCCGGGCGCCTTTTCAGAGGCAAGAGAGGAGCTTGTAAGCAACCCAGAGACAACCTCGACGGCATGAAAAATCGGAGGCTCTTGGAAAGTTGGGCAGCTCCATTTTGCAGCTCAGGATTCAGATTTCTATCTCGGGTGTAACTTTGTGGGCAGTGTGGCCTACGCCCCCGCCGCCCCCAGTCTCCCTCCGCGACCCAGTACCTTCTGTTCCAAGCCTGAAGTGGGGTCAGAGGTGAGCGAGACACTTCTCTCACCGAATGGCGTTTTAGAAATAGGGACGGGGAGAAGGCAGGAGGGCCGGCAGGCGGCCCGGGGGCGCCGACCCGACCAGGACCCGGGGCGGGGGCGGGGGCGGGGGCCGGGAGTGCAGGGGGGCCCGGGGCGGCTGCATCCCGCGACCCCGCCGAGGCCCGAGGCCGCCATATTCCCGCTGCACCACGCCCGGGCGGCCGGCGGGCAGCGGCAGGTTGGGGCGGCCCGGGTCGGCCCTGGCGGGGGGCGGCCGCGACCGCCGCGCCCGCTGCCGCCTCCAGAGCCCGAGGGGCCGCCCCGCCGGGGAGCGGCAGGCGAGGCGAGAGCCGCCCGGGAGGCGCGCCGCGGCGGCTGGAGCCCAGGAAAGCCGCGCAGGAGGGGCCGGGCGGCCCCGCCTCCCCCTCCCCCCCGCCGCCGCCGCCGCCGCCGCCGCCTCCCTCCCGGATCTGTGCTCCAGTTCAGAGAAAGAAGAAAATGTGTGTGTGTGGCGAGGGGGAGGGCGAGCGCTGAGCAGCCGGGCCGGGGGTGGGCGTCCGGCGGAGGCGGGGCGGAGCGGAGCGGGGGCGGGGGCGGGGGCGGCGGCGGCGGAGCGCGGCGGGCGGTGGGCGCGGGCAGGGCCCAGGGCGCCCGGGAGCCGTGTCAGGCGGCGGCGGCGGCGGGGAGCGGGGAGCCGGGAGCCGGGAGCGGGCGCGCCGGGCGCGGGGAGCCGTCGGCGGCCGCTCGCTGCGGGGACGCCCGGTGGATGTGCTCTCGCCGCCGGGCGCAGGGCTTCGGGGAGCCTCGGCGGCGGCGGCGGCGCGGGGGGCGAGGCGGGCCGCCCGTTCCCGGGGAAGGAGGCGCGGGCGTCTGAGCGAGGCCGGGCGCGGCGGCCTTCCCTCGCGCGCCCCCCGAGCCAGCGCCCGCGGCCGCCTCCCGCGCCCGCCTCGCTCCTCGCGCGCCGGAGCCGCCCGCTCCCGCCGCACCCCCGGCCCACCTGGTGCCCCGGCCCTGGCCTCGGCCCCCGCGGCCGCTCCCCGAGCTCGTCCCGGACGCGCGCCCGGGCGGCGGGGGCTCGGCGGCCACCGCTGCCTCGGGGGAGCGAGGGCGGGAGGGCGTGTGTGCGCGCGTGTGAGCAGGGGGTGCCGGCGGGGCTGCAGCGGAGGCACTTCGGAAGAATGACTCTGGAGTCCATCATGGCGTGCTGCCTGAGCGAGGAGGCCAAGGAAGCCCGGCGGATCAACGACGAGATCGAGCGGCAGCTCCGCAGGGACAAGCGGGACGCCCGCCGGGAGCTCAAGCTGCTGCTGCTCGGTGAGTACGGCCCGCGGCCCGCCGCCCTGGGCCCTCCCGCCGGGCTGCGCGCGCCCCCCGCCCCCGGCCGCCGCCCCCCGCGGCCCCCGCGGCCCCCGCTCGCCCCTCGCCCCTCGCCCCGACCCTCGGCGGGCGCGCCCCCAGCCGCTAACCTGCGCGGGCGCGGGCGCGGGCGCGCGCACCACCCCCCTCCGCGCGCGCCTACATGCGCGCAGACACCGCGCGGAGGGCTCGGGTCGGGGCTGCCCTGCCCCGGGCCTCGGCCTGTGCCTTTTGGTGTCCCCGAGGGCTGCGCCTTCGGGCCGGGCGTTTATCTGCCGAGCCTCGGCTACGCCGCAGAGCACTTCGGGGGAGAGGCGCGGGGGTGGAAGGTGGGCAGCGGGGTTGAACTTCCAGCGTCTTGGCCGCGGCGCCCCGTGCTGGAGAGGGGAGGGGGGTGTGTGGCCCGAGGGCGACGAGCCGTGCTGGGGCGCGTTGGGCGACAGCGTGCGGTGGGGTGGCCCGTGTGCATCCATTGTCAGTGCCTTCTGGGGTCAGCAGAGGCAGGTATGGTGGGCAGACTCGCGACCGGATTCCCGGAGAAGCGATGATGAGGGAGCCCAGCGGTCGGCGCTCCGAAGAAAGGGGGCTACGTCTTGGGGGGGGGGGGGGCGGGCAGGCAAGCTCAGGTGTGTCACGCAAGTGCCGTGCTCTGGCCACCAGACCACCGAAAGCAGGGACCCTGGAGTTTCTTGACCAGTGGATGGTGACAGGCTGGCTTCTCGTCTGCACCATTCCTTCCAGATAAAGAGGACGGATACGCGAGGGTTGCGCTGTGTGGTTGTTGACAGCGACGGGTTTCTTTTGTTTAATGAGGCAACCCAGATGTAGGCCTGAATTCACAATAGTTACTACTGAAAACCAGCGCAGCCTCTCAGTTACTCTCACGGAAACAAATAGAAACCTTTTGTTTAAAACGGACAGCAATTTTTAATATCTTTGGGATCTGGGCTGGAAGGAAAACGGGAAGTGTATAGCGAAAATTTCCCTTTGATCTCCAAAAAAGCCCCAGCACTAAGTTATCAAGAAAAGGCTGTTTCTCAAATAGGAATTCTATTGATGATTATCTTTGAGAGAATGTTCACAGTCAAGGATCAGGGTACACATAGGAGCCAGCGTGACATAACTCTGAGCTATGGTGGTAGGAAGAGCAAATAGCTTTGCAGTAACAGGCCTGAAAAATGTCTGCACTTGTGTTCAAGATACTTGCGTGTATAATAAATATGTTCCTCAGACGTGGCTGGAAGAAAGAAATATTGTATTGTCACTTCAGATCCGGGAAGCATGCGGCTTCTTTCTTGAGCATTCCATCTCCTGGTTCAAGGAACCAGCTGCCTTTGGGACTCAAGTGCTTATCTACTGGATCATTTACAAGGGGGAACAAAATATAATGATCACAAATAATTACAAATGGTTAACTCATATGCCATGCTTTATGTCTTCATCTTGAAACCAGATTAGATAAATGTGCACATGTTTATAAAGAACAGAAGGCAGAGCGCTGGATAAAAGAGGTGGGCTTTAGGGAATGAAGCCAGGGAAGGGGAAAACTGCAGTTGGAAAAATGAAAATTAAAAAGTGTTTTATTCTCATTTTGGGCTACTTCTAACGGCTGAATAATGTGTAATTGAATATGTTGCGGATTCTCGAGATTGAGAAAAATAGAGAGGGGAAGAGAAATAGGCATAGAGTGTGTAAGTGCATGATAAAGGGGGAAAGCATGTGTTTTACAGATACTTAAGAAAGGGTTTTCTTTTTCCCTGTTTACAGTCTTTGTTCATGGTTAGCTGTGAATACAGCATTTGAGATCTCCCAAGCCATCCCTGTTGTCTGAAATGTGACAGCTTGAGGTTCCTAGCCGCTGAGTGAGAACCCAGGGGGTTTGTCTGTTTGAAGGCCTCAGTTTGAATGTCTTGGAAGAAGACTTTTAGGCAAATGCACATATATGGACACTTAATTACATACTGTGTATTTAAATAACATGAGGTGCTTTAAAAATGGCTTGAGGAGATAATTTTATGAGCAAAAAATGAAACAGTGTTTCTGCTAGAGTGATAGAACTTTTTCCCTTACTAGATTATTTGAGTAGGGTTTAGTACAGCCTCTCCCCAGCCCCCAAATATGGCCTATTAGAAGTGGTGGAAAAATATGACAGTAATTTAGCACCTACATTCATCAATAACATTTAAAAATTATGCAACTTTTTGTTAGAAATACGAGCCCTAGGCATCATCTAAGATTTGTTAGTTTCATGTTCTGGGTATGTGTTGCACTTGTAGCTTAAAGAGTTTGATACCTATACTACTTCTACAGTAAGTGTTTTTTACGAAATGTAGGTGGGGAGGCGAGCTTGTGATTTCATGATTTTTTTGAATCCAGGAGAAAGATGATGGTTGATATGAACCAGGCAAGGTATTGGGGAAGTTTTTTTTTGAAGAACTGCTCTTCTATCAAGCTGCTTGAATGAGTTCACTGAAACTTCCTGTTCCTACCTGTCCAAAGGAGATTATAGGATTTATCCTTTCACAGTTTAAAGCTTTATCAATATTTTCAACTACCTTATTTAAATGGAGGGTTCCTCTTATGTTTAAATGACATTCAGCATAAAATTATTTTCAAAGTAAATTTTAGTTAAAGGCATGACTCCATTTTAGTGGAAATGGATTTATCTGGCAGGGGACCTTTGCATTCACATACTTATTTTATTTTATATATTAATAATATGAAAACATGAGAAAGAGAAAGTAGTGGTTTCCTGCCTACATGAAAGAATAGCTGTGTAATTTGGGCTGTTTTGATACATACACAGCAATTTTCCCAGTGTATTCTAAATTCTATAGTATTAATATATTTTGATTTTTATTCTTTTTTTTTAAATGAACCCAGAAACTTACCATTGTAAAATACCATGTTTAATAATGAGTTCTTGTTTTCTTGACCACATCCATTTTCTGAATTTATTTACATCAGTGTTTTTCTTGGACACCTCAAAGAAAACTTTATATTCTACATACATGTTGCAAGAGAATACCTTATTTTAACTTGGTTTAAGTTTTTATGTGCCTTGTGAGTGTATAATATGTTACATTTACTTTAACTGATCAATATTTATGAATACTAAATATTTCTATCTGTAGTACATAGGTCACAGTATTTTATACTAATGTGTCTTTAAGTCTGTATATAAGTGGCTTTGAATCCCTGCTTTTAGTCACAGATACTCATGCTGAAATTTTTTTCAGTTCTTTGAAGATATATATATTTTTCCTGTTAACCTGTTCTTATTTTATATGTTTTTAAAATCTTTACCCTTGGGATCCCTGGGTGGCGCAGCGGTTTAGCGCCTGCCTTTGGCCCAGGGCGCGATCCTAGAGACCTGGGATCGAATCCCACGTCGGGCTCCCGGTGCATGGAGCCTGCTTCTCCCTCTGCCTATGTCTCTGCCTGCCTCTCTCTCTCTCTCTCTGTGTGACTATCATAAATAAATAAAAATTAAAAAAATATAAAAAAAAATAAAAAAATATGTTTAAAAAAAAATAAAATCTTTACCCTTTAGATCTTAATCATCAAACAGGAACATTTGGCAAATGTTTATAATTGATTGGATTCCACCTATTGACAACAGGCAGTTTAGGCCAGTCTTAGATGGAAGAATGTAAGTTCTTGATCTTCTAACTGAATTGCATACGTGATTGTGGATTTTCTTCCTGTTCTACCCTTAGGAGGGTAGGGATTGTGTCTATATTGCTCACTATTAAACCCCAACTTCTAGCACAATATCTTGAGTCATAGCATGCTCTCAATATGTACTTGTTGAATGAGTAGATTTATTTATGACCCTCTTGATAGAAACTGGGACCATGAAATAATGAATAAATTATGGAGACACAGGAGTATGTAATGTTTTTAATGGGTGGCAGATAAAATCATGATCGTCACAAAATTGTATGCGACTCTTTGAGCCAATGGAATATACGTGCATTCCAGGATAGGAAGTGTTAATGTAAGATGTTACATCATATACTGAACCAGTGTATTACAGTTCTGTGCTGGGTGTATTTGGGAATGGTAACAGTCATGCTTAAAGTATGAAAGTTTAAAAAGAAAAAAAAAAAAGAAACCATTCCATATCTTGATTACTTTTTATTGTATAGAAGCTATTTTAACCCTGTCATCTTTTGGCCATACACTTTCTCCATGATACACTCAACAGAATGAGTTTTACATTCTCCAGAGTGTGGTGGCAGCTGCACAGATTTTTATGATTTATCTATACAGCTAGATGAGTACCACAGTGATTAAATAACAGAGTTTTAAGAATTGCAGATGGACTATTTTTAATGGAGGGGTATACACATGTACTAAAAACTGTACGGTTTTACAGAGCAGGAGAGGACTTGGAAGGCTGGGCATTCTCTGGCAAATTTAGACTGTATGGAGAGTTCATTCACGTGGATCTGGATGAAAGCGCCCGCCCCACGACCCCTCTACAGAGTTCACTGGAGAAGAATGGGGTTGTCGATGGTTTGAATTAACCTAGAAGTTAGTGGCCATCCTAGATGGCCACACAATGCAAGGGTCCCTCTGTAAGGAACCCCTAATAACAGCATCTCCTTGGAAATACCAAAATAAGAGTGTTTATAAGACTGCTTTAAAACCAACTAGCTTTATTTTTGCTATGCTTTTCGTTTCCAAGTGTTAAATATGTTTCTAAATGTCAGGAATTATTTTGATGCATTTCCTCTTTTTCTTTCTGCTTTTCTTGTTTCTTTAAAACAAAGTACTTACAGTTTATATCTGAAGGGTGAAATGAGAGCATCTCTCATAAAAATCAGAGTTGTAGCTCTGACTGTATAGCAAAGGCTTCAGAGTAAGATTTTTGCCTTGAGCCACATAGATTCGTTGTCTAGATCTGCCATGTAACTCATTCTTCTATTTACATGTTATTTCTTCATATGGGAACTTTGGCATACATTAAAACCATACTCTACAGTGAAGTTGTCCCCTGTATATCGATTCAGATATTTTGGGGGTAAATTTAGAAAGGAGAACCAGGAGAGTAATTTAGTGGCCATTTTGTTTATTACAAATAAATTCGATAGCCTCCTTTTCATTAAAAACAACAACAAAACAACAGCCCCTCTCCACTTTATAAGAGATGGCTTAGGTTCAATTTTCAGAGGTGCCTATTGAACGTAGTTATGATTTTTATTACAGATGAATTTTTAAGGACCCGAAACAGCTTTCACAGTTGTGAGGCTGTGTGCTATGCTAAACTTAGCAGAAAAAAAAGGAACAGATTTTTCTTCATGATCCAGGCAAACTTACACTTGAGAAGAAATGAACTAGATTTTCCAAGGATGGTTTTGATTCCGGCATTCATATTAATTTTTCTTTAAAGGGGAGGTTATTAAATCTGTTGATATTAATGGAACTGTTGATTGGGTGATGTAGAGGAAAAATAGGTAGCTCAAATGGTTCTTCTTGGCAAGGAGAAGCCATTTTAAGAAGGTTAGGATTGCTTTCTTCTTAAGGTGGAGGGAGGCAGTCTGTTTCCTCTAGACTCTTATGTTTTGGGTTGAGGGAAATACAAGTATTTGTAGCAACAAATTTAAAGTCTGGTTTCAGAAGGAAACTTTTATAATGGCTTTTCAGCAATGTTAAGATCTTTGCAGAAATAGTCCAAGGCAAGTGTGAAGTAGCAATGGAAGGTAAAATGTGTGATTGTTGGTAATTAAATCTGTAGCAATAACTGACTACAGTAAACCGTGAATGTTTTCTCTTGTTCTGCCGAATGGAGTAACATTAAAGACAGAGCTATTCTCAGACCCAAACAGGATTTTTGTGTGAACAGCTGTTACTAATAAAATTATAGGAAGTTGTTCGACAATCACCTTTGATTTGTTATGTTACCGATATGTAAAAATCTGTCTGATTTCTCATCTAACGTGTAGTAAGAGGAAGAAAAGGACCTAACCATGCTGTCGGAAATGAGTTCACAAATCCTAGGTGGTTGTGGGTCTGGACTTTATAAACAAAAATAAATATCCATATTTTGATGCTGAGATCTGAAATCTGAATTCGCTTAATGGCTCTGGGGTTGACGTTTATACCTGGCCATCATTTCTGAGATCAGTGCAGAGTATTTTGTTAAAAGCCTTCACTGTTGAATTTTAAGAACAAAACGAGTATTATTACAAATTCACTTATTCCACAAACGTTTGCCAGTTATTGGAAAATAAACATTTCCTCCATTTCTTTTTTTAAGTTTTTAAACAGGCATATCTTCTGAAAGAACAGTTGCATACAAAATACTGGTCAAATGAACAAGCATTAAACACCTAATATATGCAAATAACATGCTGTGTGAGACGCTCCTATTTCTTATTTGTCAACAGGAAAGACGACAAGCACTTTTCACAGCTTTTGTTGTTTCTCAGTTGACGCCCTCGGACGGACATGTCCTTCTGAGTTTTATCCTTCCTGGCATTGGCTTTTTTATTGGCTCTTAATACAAAGAAAAAAACAAAATAATCTGAAGGCCATTGTAGAAGCTTTTCCGGGGATTACACAACTGGGGAAAGCAGATGATCTTGAGAATTATTTCCTTGGCGCATATTGTCTTTTTTGCCTTTCGCCGTGAGAAACGATTACTGACCACTTGGCCGGAGCTCTAACTCGATTGGGAGCACCATGAAGGCAAAGATAGTGGCTCTTGTTATTTTGTGTCTCGACGCAGCGCACAGCCTGGCTCCATGTGCCCTGATCCTGTTGTCAGGATCCCAGGCCTGTGGCATAGGAGGGTGTGGGCGGGGTGGGCAGCCAGGTTCCCCCAAAGAAAGAGCAGTTGGAGGCCTCGAAGGTAAACTTTTTGCTCTAACAGGTACCATCCATAGGGTCTCCTCTTAGCCGTTTTGGGGGGCCACCTAGGCCACAACGAAAGAAATTCTGTTTTTTTTTTTTTTTTTTAAGATTTTTAAATTTATTTATGCATGAGAGACACACACACAGAGAGAGAGAGAGAGAGAGAGAGGCAGAGACACAGGCAGAGGGGGAAGCAGGCTCCATGCAGGAGCCCGATATGGGACCTGATCCCAGGACTCCAGGATCATGCCCAGTGCCGAAGGCAGGCGCTAAAACGGCTGAGCCACCCCGGGATTCCCAGGAATTCTGTTTTAACACTGGAATAGTCTGGAGTAGTCTTCATCCCCATGCCTGCTTCTCATTCCTTGTCTAGCGAGAGAATGATTCAGTTGAACATTCACATATTGTTTCAGGTTGAAAAGCCAATGGCAGTTTGTGCAGCAGTTTGAAGAGAAAACTGTTACACACACAAGTCCTTTGAAATGTAAAAATCCCATGCACCTTTATCACAGGATTAATTTTGGATGGCGAGCGGTTTGACTGCTTTAGAAACAAAAGTAGTTGTTTCAAGGAAGTGTGTAATGGATTGTGGGGCAGTTGGGAACTAGGATGTTATTAATGCCTTTATATTCCTGAAACCTCACAGAAGGGGAACGATAATTGATCCACAAATTAAAAAGAGCAAGAGCGAGTCTTTTTGGCTTTGTTGCAGGAAGTGAATAGTGATGTTTAGAAACCTATTCCTGCGTATTCCTAAGAGATAGCCTTGAGTTTTTTCCCTTTAGAGAACTGAACCGAAATGATGAATTCATTACCTCTTCTCGGAATCCCGACTTCTTTGTTGCTGTTGTTCCTTTGTTCGCCATCACTTGTTAAAAAGTCAGAAGGTGTTTTTCTTTTTTTGTTTTTTTGGATTTTTAAAACTTAAAAAAAAAAAAATCTTAATTTTTTTTTTTAATTGTTCCTTTCCTACATTTCCTTTTGCTGTAGGAGCTAGCAGAGTAATGGGTGGCACCCTCGATACATTTCCTGGTGGCTGCAACTGACGAGTTGTTTCTAGAGACAGGTGCTCCCATGTCTTAGCCCCCCCTCTACTATTCCAGCTGTGGGCTGCAGGCCTCCCAGATAACCCTTCTATGCAGATACCACCCACCCCCATTTACTCTAATTGCAGGGCTTCCAGTGCGAGGAGGGGTTCCTTAGCCTGCCTGGCATCCTCATTTCCTTACGATTTAGGGAACTTCCAAGTTGGGGCTTCCTTCAAACATGTGGCTCTGAGCTGGTGAGGGGAAGTTGGGTGTTTTAATATATTAAAAAGACACTCGTGAGTGTGCTTTTGGGAGATGATTAACTTTCTTTAGCAACAGTTTAATCGGCAAAACAAAAATACGTTGTTAACTGAATAAAATGCACACAATTCTCCTTCCTTTTCCAGAGAGCATAGACTAGAGATTGGTTCATGGTTACCAGCAGAGAGTGAGCGAGCCAGTGAGTGTTGAGCTATCATGTGCCACGGGGTTTCAAAATAGAGTGCAGTGCATTTGCTAGAAAGGAGGAAGATGCTGTAGGCTTGTGTTGAGTAATAGCAAAATCTTTCTCATTTCATGACTTGAGCATTCTCATCCCAGTCACTTGAGAGCCTTAAAACCTCTCTCTCTGCTTGTATTTCTGTACAGAGAGTTAGGATAGCATTAGCATAGGCCTTTGCTTTTGTTATACCTAGGCAGCCTGAGTAGATTTTAGGGGTTGTTGTTGTTGTTTAAGGCAACGATGCAATGTTAATTTCTAACCGTGTAAATTGATATTTTAGGACCTACACTTTTCAGAGCTGCTTCATTATACTATATGTTCTTTCTGCAGATGGCAAATGCAGTCTTCCTTCTGTCCTAAAGAGCTGACCCATTTCCTGTAACTTGTTCTAATAATACAGGATGACTTGAATTCTTGTTTCTAGTTTGCCCTTAAAAGAATGCCAGGGTACTTGTTAGGTGTTTTAACTCTTGTTTTTCTAACGCTTGCGATGTATTTTTGAAAATTGGTAAGTCATGCAAAAGCAATAGCCCACTGGCATGGTGAAAGTTTATTCGGCTAAACACATAACCCCCACAGCTCTGCATATTGGTTTAGTTATGTGGATTTTTAAAGATCTAAAACCTGTAACTGAAGGGAAGTCAAGTACTCCTGCTTATCTCTTTGAACTCACCTGAAGGTGTTTTCTTTCATTTGTGCCTTTACTGTTTTTATAGAAACCTGTCAAATGATGAGATGGGACCAAATCGAAGGGCTGTTTGAATCTTGAAACTTTCTGTGCCTTCCCTCTGCAGCTCTGGCATCTTGGCCCATGTCGGCCCAAATTCCTTTGTGGACAGGGAGCCTGAGCCCCAGTCCTCTCCAGTAGTGACAGGCAGTCCGGGAGGCACTGGCAGGTCTGGTGGAGTCCTGGCCGCCCTCCCTGTCCTCTCTGTCCCCTCTGAAAAAACCCTGAGCTCCCTGCAGGCTGCTCCCACAGCTCTGGGGAAGAGTGTGGATGCATTAGTGAGTCTGTCCAGAGCTGCCCCTCATGCTGCCTGGCCTGCTGCTGATAGTTTGACTGCCTTCACAGGGAATGGTATCAAAAGCCGCCTGTCACATCAGCATGGGTCTCCGGCTTCCTGCAGGAAGGGCGATATCCTGGCAGGCACGGGCTGGAGGCTGAGGGCCGGGCACAGTGTTCAAGCGCTGCCTGGCTTAGGCCAGGGTGCTTTCTTAGGTACTGTGAGGCCACCACCTTCGACTCACTACTACTATTTTTTTTTTTTTTTTTTATCCTTCATTGGCCTTTAAGCAATGCTTTTCATTTACTTACAGAGAATCTCTGCTGCCCAAGCCCATTGCTGCACTTCTCAGTGAGAGCAGGTGGGTCATTGGCGCCTGGGCACAGGGAGTCCTCATACACCTCGGAGGAGCACCTTTGAGGGACTGCTTTGTATTTGGAGCCTGTGGGTCCCTTTTCTAGGGCCTTCCAGGGAAGATGTAGAATTAACCCAGGGATGGACTATTTCTATTTTTTCTAACATGAATTTGCCCATTCCCCCGACCCTCCTTGGGGCTTTCATCGAAACCAGAAAAACAGATAGGGGGCTGTTTTTCTGAACTGCCCTCAGTTGTCATACCATGTCAGAGAAACTTCAAGAAGGCGACTTCCTGTGTCCCGCAACTGCCTTCTGGAGAAATGGCTCCATGACCAAAGAAGGAACAGTTAGACTCTCAGCTTGGGTCTGCAGAAGAGCCTAATTCCCTTGGAGGTGCCAGGCAGGTGTTTGGCATTTACCGACCCCTGCTTTCGTCCCAGCCATGGCCTCTTCCTCACGATCTTTTCAGCTGAATTGCAGATTTGGAGTTGGGCAGGTGCCGAGGAAAAGAACAGTCACAGGCGAAGGAGAGTAGTGGGGGATCTAGTGGGACTTGGCTGGGCAGAGGGTGTCAGGGTGGAGCAGTCGTGTCTTTGCTAGACTCTGGAGAACAAAGGAGAGGTGCCCCTTTCCTTGGGTTGGTGTCTTTTTGCAGAAAGAGCCCGGACCAGTGCAGCTTGCCAGCTCCACTGCCTTGCTGCATTTCTTGATCACTGTCACATCTCATGAGCCTTCCTCTCCTGGATCCCGGGGTGGGAGATGAGCAAGTGTCGCAGGCTAGGTTGTACAGTAGCAGTTTTTGCTGCCTGCATTCCCTCCTGACCTTCCACTCCCAGAGGTGGTTACATAGACGAAGTGCAGAACGCCTGTGTCAAGCTGTGTCCCCAGAAAAACCGTTCACACGTTATAAAGGAAACTTACAATGTGGCTTCTCTCTCTCTCTTTTTGAATCTGGCAGCTATTTAAGGTGATGGAAATGCATCTGTGACTGTATTGAGAACTCTGCTAATCTGCTGGTGGGTTATTAGAATGTCTCTTGAGAGATCCTTGTCCAGGAAATCTGCTTTCACCTGGCTTGCTTCTCCTACAATAGAGCACCTGCCAGTTGCTCAGGGCAAAAAGTAGATAAGTAGTAGCCTGGGAGATTCTTGCCAAGTGGATTCACACTCAGGTGGAGGCACGTAATATAGAAGTCATCTTGTAATTTTAGCTGAGAAAGGCACCTTTCAATTGGTGTGTTCTCTTAGGAGTTGGTCACATTCTGGGCTGTCACATCCAAACCCCAGGAGTGTATAATTCCGTAAGCCCTAAAGCCTATCTCCATTTATAATCAACATTCAGAAGGGGCTTTGTCCATGATAGAAATTGACTTATGAGGATTTCTTTACTCAAAATGTAGGCGAATATATTTGGAATAATTTTGAATAATTTGAAAGCAGAGCTAGGGAGTGCTGAAACAAAAGATACTTGAAATCAACCTCTATTTTATTACCAATCAAGTCTTGATGGGTCAAGAACTAATAAACTACCATAATACTGGCTCCTCTTGGAGTCAAGTGTAGAGGGAACACGGAATCTAGAGATGGAAGTGCCTTGATGTATTCAAGGACTAATAAATAGGATGAGCATCCTAGTTTCTCCTATTATGTGTTGGGTCACCATCTGAGATGTTACACAGAGCACATTAGAAATGACTAAAATATTCTGGGCATATACCCATCTCTTGTAATGATGAGTCCCCAAAGTTTCCCATGTTCTGTGAGGAAAGATATCTATATGTGCTTGATTTTTTTTTTTAAACTTTTATTTATTTATGATAGTCACACACAGAGAGAGAGAGAGAGGCAGAGACACAGGCAGAGGGAGAAGCAGGCTCCATGCACCGGGAGCCTGACGTGGGATTTGATCCCGGGTCTCCAGGATTGCGCCCTGGGCCAAAGGCAGGCGCCAAACCGCTGCGTCACCCAGGGATCCCTATGTGCTTGATTTTTGACAAACAATTCGTATTTCCCTCTCCATACAGTTCTTGACAAAAGGTTGCATTTTAATGGAGGAAATCCTAGGACTTCATTAATACAATTTCTTAGGAAATCTTGACTCCAGTATATTTTCATCAAAATCACCAGCTGTGTCCTTTGAGAAACACATTTGCTGTAGGGCTTTCCACTCCAGGCTATGCTTATTAAGGGAACAGAGAATCTTGTCTAGGGTTTTCTAAATCCCTAGAGTCTGTGAATTGCTACTCAAATTATGATATATCCTTCCCAGAATTAATTAATGCATTGTGCATCCCAGTATTTTGGGTCATAGGGTAACACAATGATTTGTTTTTTTTCTGTTAAATATATTCTTTCTTTATATAATGTATCTTCAAACAGTATGCTACCACCTGGATTTATATTGTATTTTATTTTCTTTTTGGAATGAAATAAGAGCACTTGAGATAGATATCCTTTGGTGGTATGATTGTTTTCTAAAATAGTATAGTTTAATGATGAAAATAACCATTGTATTCAATAGACAGAGTTTGAATCAAGAAGTGTTTATTTTCTTCCACTTAAGGACTTTCTTACCTTCTTGGGATGCCTGGGTGGCTCAGCAGTTGAGTATCTGCCTTTGGCTCAGGGCATGTTCCTGGAGTCCTGAGATCGAGTCCCACATCAGGCTCCCTGCATGGAGCCTGCTTTTCCCTCTGCCTGTGTCTCTGCCTCTCTCACTCTGTGTCTCTCATGAATAAATAAACAAAATCTTAAAAAGAAAAAAATAATTTTCTTATATTCTTAAGAAATACATTGTTGTTTTCATGTTGGCCTTCAAGAGAATGGCAGTCCTTTTTATGTTAATAGCTTTTTTTAGAGGGCATTAACTTTTTTTGAAGTATAGTTGACACAGAATGTTACATTAGTTTCAGGTATACAATAATATTTTTTGTGTTTCATTTTCCAGTAATTTTGAAATATTATAAATAATGGAATCGTTTACACAAAGTTTGAAAAAAATTTAAAATTTATTCATAAATTTATCCAAAGTGTACTGAACTAAGAAATGTGATTTTTTTCTTTTTGTGCGTGTGATCCTTTCTAGTCTGTTTTATTTTGATATGTTTCTTACAAAGGTATAATCGTACTGTGTAATTTAGCATGATGTTGTAAGCATTTTCTGTCTGGCTGTATATACTTCATATTAATATTTAGAATTGCTGTATAATATTCTTTTTTAAAAAAAGATGTTATTTATTTATTTATTTATTTATTTATTTGAGAGGGAGAGAGAGTGTGAGGGAGTGCATGAGTGGGGGAAAGAGCAGAGGGGAGGGACCAGCAGATTCCATGCTGAGCAGAGCCCTACCTGGGCTCTATCTCATGAGCCTGAGATCGCACCCAAGCCAAAACCAAGAATCAAGAGGCTTAATTGGACACGTGACCAACTGAGCTACCTAGGTGCTCCTGTATAATATCCTTTTTTTTTTTGAGGTTTTTTTTTTTTTTTTTTTTTTTTTTTTTGGAGGTGTGTAATATCCATTTAAAGGATATATATTGATTTGCTTGCTTATTTTTGTATTTTTTTGGGGGGGCATTTATATTTTTCCCAATATTACCTTTTTTCTTTTTCTTTTTTTTTTGAGGGGAGAGGAGCAGAGGGAGAGGGAGAATCTCAGGCAGACTCCGCACCCAGCATATGAGCCTGCTGTGGGGCTCTGTTGCACAACCCTGAGATCATGACCTGAGCTGAAATCAAGAGTCAGCCGGTCGCTTAACTCACCAAGCCACCCAGACAACCTCCAATGTTACCATTTTTAAAATAAAGCTGTGATGGAATTCTTGGTGGACTTAGCATTTTTTAAACAACGTATACACATACTTTATTAGACTAGATTCGTAGAAATGTTAACTCTCGGTCTGAGGATATGAAAAATTTTATAAGTTGATTGCATGCATCTAAAACACATCTTAGAAGTGATTGTATGCAATTTGCAATGACATGAATAATATTATGAGGGTATCAGAAAGTTAATAGGCAAGAAAATGGTATGTAATTTTAAATTTTGGCTTTATTTGATCACTAGTGAGAATGATCATTTGCCCATGTGTTGTTTCTAGTTGGATCTCTTATTTTGTAAGTTGTCTCTTTATTTCCTTTGTCTATTTATGATTTCTGAACATACATATGAAATTAGCCTTTTCTGTATTTGCCATAAAAAACTTAACCCCAGTCTTTTGTTTTTCTTTCTCTTTGTTTTGTACTATTTAATACAGAAGCTTTTAATTATTTTGAAGCCAACTCTGTTGATCTTTTGCTGTTCTGTTTTAAAATGAAGATCTAAGTCTGGTTTAGACATTGCATGAAAGTCAGATACACTTTTGTTGTTAAGGCCAAAACTAGTTTGAATGTAATGTTTATACATTACTGTTGTATGATTGTTTTTCTTCTAAAATGACAAAGAAATACACATAAGTTCATACTGTTACAGATTATACAACATAAGTTGTTCTGTATATAAGTGGCTTTTTTCATCCAGTAGTGTATAATGGATACCTTGCCATATTACTATAAATCTTTTGCATCATGCTTATGGCTTGTTAGTGTTGCAATGTATTTTTGTTGTTGTTGTTGTTCTTCCAGTGTATTTTTGGTGTGCTGGGGTTAACAGATATCTCCTCATGAAAGCCAGTTGTACGCATTTCTTCTAAATTCTCTGTTCAATGACTTCACTCTGTTATCTGGAAATCAGCCATGATGGGGAGTATTTACACCCTGGAAATTGGCAAGTGCTACAAATCAGGGCTTACCCCTCCCACTGGGGGAAGTTACTGTTAAACATTTACCAGCACATTATGGTTTATACCTGATGCTTATTGAAGGATATTTAGTTTTATTCCATTAAAAAAATGTTGAAACTAATGCTACAGTGAATATTGTAGGGGATCCATTTTGTTCATTTGTTCAACTGACCCTTCAGCAGTTAAGTTCTTCAGCGTTAGGTCATCAGACAAATGGTAGGCTTTAAAAAATTTTTTTGATACACATCACCACCTTATCTTTCAGAAAGGTTGTATTAGTTTACTTTCCCACCTCTGGTGTGCATTAGTGACCATTTTGCCAATTGATGGGTTAAAAAAAATCTTTATTTGCAATTTATTGGATTAATTTCTATTATACAGTCTTTCTTTTCTATGCTATTTACAAAATAGGAAGTATTTCAATTTGTTATTTAGTTTAGATTTTTTATCACTTTTAGCTTCAACTTTATTAGCTTAGCTTTTTCTAGGAAATTCACCATTTTATCTGCAGAAGGATGGAGTGCTCTAGGATGAATATCTCCAAGGGGAAAAGAAAATAGAACTGATAAGATTATATGACAGGTTTGGCCATGTACAAAATTGTACTGAAACACAAAGCTTTTATTTATTTATTTATTTAGATTTTATTTATTCGAAAGAGAGAGAGAGGCAGGCAGAGGGAGCAGCAGGCTCCATGCAGGGAGCCCGATGTGGGATTCGATCCTGGGACTCCAGGATCACGCCCTGGGCCGAAGGCAGGTGCCCAACCGCTGAGCCACCCAGGGATCCCATCACAAAGCTTTTAATTATGATGAAGTCCAATTTATTTTTTCTTATGTTTTGGGTATCATATATAAGAAACTCTTGCTAAATTCAAGGTCACAAAGATTTACCTTCATGTCTTCTAAGAGTTGTATCGATTTAGGCTTTAAAATGTAGCTCTTTGATCCAGTTTGAAGTGGTTTTTGTATATGGTATGAGGTAGGGTTCTGACTTCATTTTTTTTACAAGTGGATGTCTAGTGGTCCATTTTTTTTTTTTTTTTAGTGGTCCATTTTTTGAAAAGATACATTCTTTCCCCATTGTGTGGTCTTGGCACCTGTGTTCGTTCGTTCTTTCTTTCTTTCTTTCTTTCTTTCTTTCTTTCTTTCTTTCTTTCTTTCTTATTTCTGTAGGTTTATTTGGTTGGCTTTTTTCTATTTTCTTGAGTTAAGATTGTTTGATTATTTTAATATTTTTGGGATTTGAGTTAGAAGTGTTTAAAGCTTTGAATTTTTCTACTTGTTTCTATGTAGTGTTTATATCTCCTTTTACAGACATTCTAAAATTATGGTTTTGATTTCTATCTTTGAACCAGGGTTCTTTAAGATAATTTAAAATTTTCTAAGTGTTTGTGATTTTTTTGTTGTTTATTCCTAGTCTTACATCATTCTGATAGGAGAATGTGGTCTGTACTATTTTTACTTTTTGGAATGTATTGTAGCCTAAGAATGTAGTCAGTTTTTGTTTTATGAATATACAATGTGTATGTGTGTGTGTGTGTATATATATATAATAAAACATAAGTTTATGAGTGTCACTTAATTTTCTTGCTTATGTTTGTGGTTAATCTCCATATTTATATTGTGAATCTGCCAAGTACTGAGAATTGAGCTGAAGCCTTCATTAATTCCAGTGTTTATGGCAATTTCTCCTATTTCCAGAGATTTTTGTTCTATTTATGCAAGAATTCTGTTTTCATGTACCTTAAAAATGTCCACAAGAATTAAACTTCCATCCCATAACATTACCTTTTTATATAAGTCAATTCTGTTATGTCTTGAATTCAGCTTTGTTGGCTATTAATATGGGTCTTTTGTTTCCATTTGTTTAGCCTGTTTCTCCATCTGTTTCCAACTATCCTTAATCTCTTGGTTGCTCCTCTCAGAGGTTTTGATTTATTTTTGTTGTATCCTCATTTTGAGAATCTTTTTCCTTAAATGGATGAGTTCATTCTGTTTACACATGTCTATACCATAGATGCGATTGAGCTTTTTTGCATCTGATTTCTGTCTTCTGACTCTTTTATTGATTTCTGGCACTTTTCTTCGTCTTTCCCATTTCTTCCTCCTTTCCTCTCTCCCTCCTTTGCTATTTGGTTTGTATTGAGTTTCTTGTATTTTCCACCTGTGATAATTTGAAACATCCATAGTTCACTTTTAATTTTACTGTTGGTAGTCTATATAGCTTCTAGTGGTATTCTTCAAGTTAGGTTTCTCAATTTATCAACTTCAGAGATGGGGTAGTATTTATTGTGGTCCCCTCCACTCCCCGCCCCGTGTGTATGAAGAAATTTGTTCACGTATAACGGGGGGTGGGGGTGGGAGGTTGGGAAGGTTGGTTGGTTGGTTTTTTAATTAGGCTCCAGGCCCAGCCTGATGCTCAACATGGGGCTTGACTTCATGACCCTGAGTTTGAGACCTGAGCTGAGATCCAGTTTGAAGCTTAATTAAATCACCCAGATGCCCTGGGGTTGGGAAACTTTTAATGTAAAGTGTGAGATAGTAAATATTTTTGGCTCTATGGGCCATATGATCTCTGTTGCCCCTATTCAGCTCTGCCACAGATTTTATCAGTAAATGGGTATGGGATGTTCAAATAAAACTTTATTTACAAAAATGGACAGCAAGCTAGATTTGGCACTGTGGCTATAATTTACCAACCTCTAATCTCTATTACTTCCATTCTCTGCTTTCCCTTGTATGTAATTTGCATGTTCTGAATTTTTCTTACTCCTATTATAGATAAAAGTTATATCAGACTTATAAGAGTTCTCTAAATCTTAATGATTAGTAAGATTATTAACACATTTTGTTTTGTACATATATTTAATTTTTTCTGTCTTCTCTGAGACAACACTGAATGTATCAAATGATAAAACTTTTATAAGAACAACATAAACTTGTCTGTGGCTGAGGACAGTTTTCTGAAGGTTCATGTCTATCCTTGTAATTTTATTGGTGGTCGCTGAAAGGCTAAACATACAGAAAACAGAGATTTTCTTAGTTTGAATGTAAAAGGATATTTGTGTCTGTTGGCCTGAGAGGGGTACATGGTATTCAAGATAGTTATCACATTCTTTTGTTGTTGTTGTTATTCCTTTATTTATTTGAGAGAGAGAGAGAGAGAGAAGAGGGACCGAGGGGGAGGGAGTGGGACAAGTGACTGCACTGAGCCTGATGCAGAGGCTCTATCCCAGGACCCTGGGATCATGACCTGAGCCAAAATCCCCTAGGAGCCACCAGGAACCCTGCACTTTTTCTTAATTTGCATTTTGTGTATTTTGCCCTTTCCCTGATTACAGCTTTCTGACTATTCAGATTCAGGAGATCTTCTCTTTCATCCTGAAATGGTTTGTTCTCCTGCAAGTACTTCTTACTTTTTTTGTTCACTTCCCCTGGCATAAAGTTAACGTTTGACCTTGCAGCCTATGTGAACATTAACATTTCACAAATGATTCTGTAGTTTGGCAAAGTTCATACGCAGAGTGACTTTATTTTATTTTCACTTTCTAAAACCCTTAATTTTTTTTTTTAAACCCTTAATCTTTTGATTTCATATTCAGTACCTGGGATGATCACAGGGAATCATTTCTCATTAAGCCTAAAGAAGCCCATCAAAGCATTTTGTTATGTATTGCTTATTATTCAGCATTCATTCATAGATTTTAGTATTTATATATATTTGTGTCTGTAATTACAACTACATATTTAGCATTAATTCTGTATTTAAATAAATGCTCATCACCAGATATTTCTTCTCTCATTTTCTTTAATTGTATGCTTTTATTTATTTCACTTACGAGTTGGCTGGATTACAGTTTCAGATAGATTTTTCATTAAGGGTCCATGGATAATATATTTATTTGAGTTCTTGTGTATTTGGGAATGCCTTTCTGTGGAATTCATGTGCAAACGACACCCCGCAGGGGTCTAGCCTTCTTGGACTACGCATCTTTTCTGTCCATGTTGCTTGCAACATGGTGGATGTTGCTCCATTGTTCCCTGACATCTACATTTGATGAGAAGTCTGCAGTCAGCCAGAGTATTTTTTTTTCTTAGTGATTTGCTTTTTCTATGTGGACACTTCTTTTGTTCCTTAAATGGAAGTTTTAATAACTTCACCAGATTTTGCTTCACTGTTTTATCTTCTTTATTATTTATCCTGAAGCACTCTGAACCCATTCAGGCTGTATCTTTACCCTTTCATTTCAGGGATTTCCCCCAATTAATCATTGAATATTTTCTCTGTTCCACAGGAATTTTTTTCTTCTTGAGGCAAACCAGTTCTTCATATATTGGACTTCTGTTGTTTCTCTACCAAAGCTGTCAGCTTGCCTTTAATTGCTTCATTTCTACATTCTTTTCCTTGTGTGATTTGCTCAGCTTTCTTCCCTGCAACACTGATTTGGCAGTGCTTGACATATAACTGGCATGTGCTAATAAGTAGGTTTGGAATGACGGAAGTTCCTGCTGTACAGTTTTTATTCTTCGACTTTCATTTTCAAGTTCTGTAGTTTCTCTTTATTCCTCATGTCCATTCTTAGCTCTGACAGTTTTTTCCTACTTTCTTCTGTTTTTTAATACCCAATCTCAAACAGTGTACATTTTCTTCAATGTTCTTGATAGTACAGAGTTAGACGTTTTTTTCTTCTGTTTCATAGAGTAAATCTTCCCGAGTGTTGTCTTCATTTTCCTTTTTTGCACGTTCTGTGCCTTGTCTTCAGTCTTTCTTTGTGGAGTGTTCCAAATTTTGTCTGGCCCTACTGTTTGTCCAAAAATGGCGTGGGTGGAATCTCATTGACTTCCTTCCCTATTTGTCTTGGGTCTGTTCATGTCCTTCTTGTAGCACTTGAGCTGGAGGGCTGGAAGATGATGGTGTATATTCTGGTTTTAGTTCCTCACTTGCCGGAGTGAGGTGGAACAGAAGGCTCTCTGGCAGTGGGCAGCCTCAGTCTACAAGCTTTGCTGCGGCTGAATTTTGTTATATTTTCTCTCCAGGCCCATTTGTTCCTCCTTTTATGGGTGAGCCAGCCACTCTCTGATGAGAAATCCTTCAGGCTGGAGCCTTGCCATTGATGGGATTTGGGTTCTGTGCATCCATTAGGTATATTTCTCTGCATTCTGAGGCCACAGTGCAAAGTAAGAGGGCTCTCAGCCCTTCACCCTGCCAGGTCAGAGCAAACACTAGATTGGGTTGCTCTATACTTTCTCTCTAGCTCCTCCACAGTTGATATAGGGAGCAATGCAAGTTTTAGTAAGGCGTTGCTTATCCTTCCATGTCAGGGGATACCAGGGAGTCTTTCGGGAACTTTGCCACTTGCAGCCTCCAGCCCTGTACTGTTGCACAAGCAGAAGCGCTGTGCACATTCCCAGCAGGCTCTCTCTGTTTGGTTCATTCGTATTGCCTCTGATTGTTAAGTTTTTTGCTATTATTAATGCAGATGAGGTTTTTGCTCTGCTTTTCTTCTTCTTTTGTACCTTCTGAGGGCTAGAAAGGAAGCTATTGTTTTTTAGAGCACTTTCTTTCTAGGAAGTCTGCTTTATGAGTCTTGATGATGGTAATTAACACATGTGAAGTTTTTCATAGAGAGTTTTAATTATAGAATCCCAGTTGAGTGTGCTTTCAAGTCCAAGCTTGCACCCCATGCTTGAACCATCTCTCTAATGTCCCCTAATTTATTGTTAGCTTATTGCCCTCTGTATTCAGTGGTGGGAACATCATCCCCTGAGAGGAATTGATTCTTTGGTCATTTCTGTTTGTTAGGAAGTTTTCTTACTTTGGGTTGTATTCTGTCCTGAAACTCATTTCAGGTTCTATCCTTTTGGGGGCCCTGGGACTCCGAAACCCAATGGAACACATCTACTTTTCCAAATGTTTATTTGAGTGGGAGAGAGAGAGAGAGAGAAAGGATACACAGAGGGAAAGTGAGGGGGAGAAGCAGACTCCTTGCTGAGCAGGGAGCCCCATGTGAGGCTTGATCCCAGGACCCTGAGATCATGACTTGAGCCAAAGGTAGACAACCAACTGAGCCACCCAGATGCCCCTACTTTTCCAAATAATTGAGGTTGGCCTCTTGACACTCTTAGGCCTCGCTTCCTTCTTTATTATGTAAAACCTGATGAGATCTTTACATCATTTATCAAAAGGTAGGAATGAAACCTTGTCCTGTATCATCCTTGTTTGTTTGTTTGTTTGTTTGTTTGTTTTTAAAACCAAAAACCGGTAATGGAACCCAGCACTTGAGATATGGTTATGAAGTCAGATTAGATAGTATTTTGGTATCTTCTCCCAAACTGAGATATATGTAAGTCCAGAAATCTTTGTCTTTTGTCTAAATCATCCCAAGAAAGAGCAATTTTGAGTGCAGAGGGCTTCTGTAACTTTTCTCTACCAGTACCTTGTTTGTTCTTATTTGTTTTCAATATACTGTGGCTAGCCCCATTTTAACCTGTGGTCATCTGTGATCTGCATACAGTTCCCTACATTTTTGCATTTTCCTTTACTATATATTTGCAGGAATTTCCCCCCCCCACCTTAATTCTTGAGAGTACTTATTCCTATTGAATTTCATTTTTATTCTGTGGGAACATCCTTCCAAGGTCAAGATCATTTAAACTCTCCCCCCCCCCAACTTTTAGCATTTGTAATCCTACCCAGTTCATTCTCAGAGGAAAGTAGATGAGCCTATTACAGTAAGATTCATAAAGAATTGCATCAGAAAAAAAGAAGTATTTTTGTGAATACTGTCAGTGAAGATATGGGAAGTATTAGATTTCAGAACAGATCCTCACAGTCTGTCATTCAGTATGACTATCTGGTTGATTCGTAGTCAATAGTTTTGTTATTTGCTTACCTAAAAGATACAGTAAAGCCAAAAATATACTACTTGAATTTGGCCTCCTATTTAATTCGTGTTGGTGTAAAAGAGAACTGAGAAATCAAGAGAAGATACATCTACTCTTCCTTCCTCAACTGTGGCCTGGTCTCATATCATGGAAGGAAACTAGGTTGCCGTGCCTGAGTGGGCCTGTCACACATCACTGTCTTGGGAGAAGGGGAGGTATGGATGGTCACACCCCTGGCATTGTACATTGTGGGTGGTATGTTTTAATCTCTCCTTAGTACATCCTGAAGTTTGGGTTGCAATCATGATCAGTAAAGAAGGAAGGAGCATTTTTTGATTCCTTGTCCTCTATGAGTTCAAATTTCCATGTAGAATAAAAGGAGTATTTTTGAGAAGCATGTCATTTGGTACCTATTTGCTTTCCAGCCAAATTGGTTTCTCTTTTTTTCCTCCTATAATGTAAGTAGTTCTTAAAGAGAGAAAGCCAACTTATGATTCAGTATACTTTATTTTGGAGTTTGCCATTATGCTCACATTTTTAACAGTAATATTAAATTTTTACATTTAGGAAATTGAGTAGTTAAGTGGAGGTGTTTTTTTTTTTTCTTTTTAACAGTCTATCCACCTATTTGATTATTTAGTATAAGATAAACTCAGTTCTTCCAGTTGGATGGTGGTGGTCATGATGGGATGGGAGTTGGTAGCAAATATTCTGTTTCTTGGGCAAAGAATTTAGATGGAATCTTGTTCTCCCTTGCCCCTGCTTCTTGGTTGAGTCTGGCCTACGCCCATCTGACTTTGTCCACATGGGTACAAGGTCCTTTGTCACAGTGGGTGGATACTGATTTCAGGACAGTGGTCAGCCCAGAATGTTGCCTTTTTTTCTAGAACTTCTCACCAAAAAGGGGATTTTGTGGAGCATGTTATCTTTAAAGGGAAGTCATTCTCTGTCCTTATACATGTGTGGTGGCTCTTCAGGCTGCTCAAGCACATTTTCATGTCCTTGTTTTGAGCCTCACCTTGTTGGAAGACAGGTATATTGCTGGTAAGCAGTGTTGTCAGGAGTAAGTTTGTTTCCTCGTTAATTTGGTTGTGTTCCAAAATGACTTCTCTCCTAGCCCCAATTATTATACCTTGTCGAAATGCCTGCGGGCGTTTTTGTTTCCTTCTCTCTTACTCATGAGAATTATCCTAAAACAATTTTTTGGCCTTTAAACCAATGTTTTAAAATTGTTCTCTACCTGGATTTGGAACACGGCACACTGTCCTAAATCCAGTTATGATTAAAAAGATATCATATGCCTTTCTGGAAGTTTCAGCCTCGGAAAACAAATTGAGTTTTAAAAAACATGTTGACTGTGTAGGGATAAATTATGGCCATGTTCCAAGATGTGTGGAATCTTGCAAGGTAACGACTGCATGTTGGAAGTATCCCTGATGGACCACGGTGCTGTTTTAGGACCTGCCCTCATTTTAAGCATGTGTGTTATATATTCTCAATAGTCAAGATACCTTTTAAGAAAAACTGTGGTTGTGCTGACATTTACTTTGAGCAAATGAAGCATAGTTCATATCTGTTGAAATTGAAATTAATAATACATGAGTGCTTTTACCGACCCTCTTTGTGTGTTCTTGCATATAAATTTTTAGAGCTCATGGTAAATCAGATGGTGCAGAGGCTGTTTGATTTTTTTTTTTTTCCTGTCTTCTTTCTTTTCCAGTGGGTGGCTTGCTTGAGTGAGGGAATGCAGTGTATAAATTTATCAGCATCAGAATCTGTGTTTATATACGTTTATTTCTTTTATTAAAAATTAAATATTTTGGTCTTAAAGACTTTCATTTTCTTAAGTGCCCCTTGTTTGTGAAAGAAAATCATCTTTTGGATTGCTCTTTACTGTGCTTTCAAGTGTTCTTTTCCAGCTGAAAATGAAAGATAAGGGACAAATATTAGTACTTATTCTCTTATTGGCAAGCATTTTCCCTTGTGGTTGTTCCTTTCCTCACATTCCCTGGGTGATGAATAAGTTAGAGGCAAACTTGGCTTATCTGGAAACCATAAAGACTTCTTAGTGTTTCTACCTGTGCTTTTTAGATACAAAATGCAGTGTGGCCGGCCTCTGTGGGTAAAAACCTCCCTGCTGCTTTGCAGGGAGAATCTGCATTGGCTTAGTGCTCTGGTAAAAGCCAAATGGTTCAGGTTGCCAAGAGAGCTGGGCTCCTCTCTCATTTTCATGAGGAATAACATCACACACAGGCCTGAACCTCAGTAGCAAAGAACTGAAATTTACTCTTGGCAGGCCAAGAAATGCACCCACTCACCTTGCATGATCTTACCCCATGCAGCCGAGGCCATATCTCTGAGCTTAAGAAAATTGTGCCTTACGTTGCAAAATGTTCTCATTAGTGAGAAGGGAAGTCTCAAACCTGACTCTCTTACTTCAGTTTTAAGTTCCCACAAACAGGTAGACATCTCAACTTCCTTCATAGCTTTGCAATAAGTTTACAAAAGGCAGGCTTAAGAGACCTTCAGATAACTTATTTCTGAAAGTGTGATAAAAAGAGAGGGGAGAAGCACTATCTCAGTTTAAAAGATGCCTTAGAAATGTTTTAGTCTTGAGGTTTTAGATGATTTATGTTTTTGGTAGTACTAATTAGATACATGCCGAGAACTGAGAGAGAAGGCATAGTAGTTTTATTCCTTAGTGTGTGGTAAGTTTTCTTTTTTTTTTCTTGCTGATTTTTTTTTTGTGTGTGTGTCTGTGTCTAAAAGCTAAATTTTGGGGGTTGCCTGGGTGGCTCACTCGGTTAAACATCCGACTCTTGAGTTTGGTTCAGGTCATAAGTCATAATATCAGGGTGGTGAGACGGGGCCCTGCCTGGGGCTCCATGCTCAGTGCAGACTTTGCTTGAGATTCTCTCTCCCTCCTTCTCCTTCTGCCCCTCCCCCTGCTCATGCGTGCGCGCTCTCTCTCTCTCTTTAAAGATTTTATTTATTTATCCATGAGAGACATACAGAGAGAGAGATAGAGGCAGAGACACAGGCAGAGGGAGAAGCAGGCTCCATGCAGGAAGCCCGATGTGGGACTCAATCCTGGGACTCCAGGATCACGCCCTGAGCCGAAGGCAGATGCTCCAATGCTGAGCCACTCAGGCGTCCCAGCTCTCTCTCTCTCAAATAATATCTGGGGAAAAAAAAAAGAAGCCAAAGCAACTTTTTTGTTGGGGAGGGGAAGGAAGGGAGGAGGAGGAAAAAACCAAAAAAAAATTTTTTTTTGGTTGATTCCATATCTCAGTGGAAGAAGACAGTCCTAATGATTTGGGATCTTGTGGGATGGGAACTATATATTTCTTTATTGACATAATTGCAGCCAGATGAAAATGGGTAATTACATTTCTTATTGTACATACATAATGGATTTGTTTCATGTCCTACTACTTCCTGAAATTAGCTGACAGGTTAGAACAAATTTTTCCAAGTAGAACTGGCGTATGTACCCACATCCTTGTATTTAACATATCCCACCTCCCCAGAATATGTATTTATGGCAGTTTGCCTCTGGTTAAGTACTTTCAGCCAGTTGTGTGATTAAAACTCAAGCTCCAAGAATATGTTATGACCCTGTGCAGGAAAGAGTTAACATAGCAGGTCTGACTGCTCTCCTTGGAAAGGCCTCTTGCAGGATTGACCCTTATTTGGTGTCTGGGAACTTGGATTTCTAGAAGGTTCCCACTACTGCTTAGACTGGCTCACAGTGCCTAAGCGGTACAAACAATGTGGTTTATGGTAAGCACCTGCTTTCCTTTCTGCAGTCTGGAATTTTGGCAGGTGCTAGGCAGATGGTACCTCCTTGACTGATCCTCCCCATAAAAACCCTGGACTTCTGGACTCAGGTGAGCTTCCCTAAAAAGCAGCATTTCACATGTGTGGTCACAGCTTATTGGTGGAGGAAATAAATGCATCCTGTGGGATGCCCCTGGGAAAGGATCCTTGGAAGCCGGTGCCTTGTCTCACGAATCTTTTCCCATTGCTGATTTTGCTTTGTTTTAATAAATCAGAGCCTGGCTATCACCCACTGTATGCCGAGTCCTTGAGTCTCCCAGGTAAACCACTGAACCTGGGAGTGGTCTTGGGGACCCCTGATGCAGATCCATCATCGGTTCATCTGACCCCATCCTTCCTTCCTAGTCCTATTTCTTACTGCTCACCTGTGAGCATCTGACACTCGCACTAAACCCAATTCTTGGCATTAACGCTTTTCCTTTCCTTTCCTGTCTTCACCTCCTCAATGCTATCCTTCCTCCCCCCTCCCCCGTCTGCCCCCCACCTGCCAGCTGCCTTTTCTTCCCACCATCGCTGCCTGTGCAAAGCTACTTCTTCCTGAACAGCTCTGATCTCTGTATCAGCTGGAGTCTCTTTGAACACCCAGGAGGCCTTTATCTCTGTTGTAAGTCTGTGTTTATTGGGTACGTGCAGGAAGCCTTGACGAGAGAGTGGAGACGTGAGACAGCTCAGGGAGGGCAGCCAATAAATGTGCGTTACGAAGCCAGCCACCACGGTGGGCAGTGGGGGCTCAGGCTTGGGGGGAAGCTGGGGCTGATGGTGTCAGGCAGGGCTTCGCAAACATTAATATACGTGAGCCTCACCTGGGATTTGGTGAAGATGCAAAGTCTGATGTGCAGAGGACTGAGAGTGTGCATTCCCCACGAGCTCCTGGCTGCTGGTGACACCCTGGTGTGGAGTCTGTAGACCACATTCTAGATCTAGAACAGTGAAGCTGTAAAGTTGTCCCTCCTGAAGGGTGAGGGGGCTGGGGTATTCATACACCCACCCACTCAGGATGCTTATTGCCACCTTTGGCCTGTCAAGCCACTGCCCCTGGCTCGGTGCAGGCTCTCAGCAGAGAGGTGCGAGGACCTGTGGTTGGAAGTCAGTCCTGGGAGCTTCAGACATAGTCAGCTCCTCATCTAATTTTCCCTCTTGAAGGCACTTAAAAAAATTTTTTTTCCCCCCAAATTAAGTAATCTGTATGGTCAGTTTGGGTCTTGAACTCACAATCCCGAAATCAAGAGTCACATGCTCTACCAACTGAGCCAGCCAGGTGCCTATTGAAGGCACTTTTCTATTCATTCCTTCAGGGATTTCTGTTCTTTGCTTTACATATTTTTTCATATTTGATAGATTTTCCTCTATGAGGAACAGAAATTCGGTTTTCTAATCATAAAGGTTAAAACAAATCTTTGACCTGGTTGCTGAGTTTCCTTGAAATTGTTAAAACCTCTTTTCTTTTGAATATACTTCCCTCAATTTTACTTTTCCTTTGACTCATAAACTCTAGCATTTAAATTTTTTTTTTTTTGTTTTTTAAGATTTTATTTATTCAGGGATCCCTGGATGGCTCGGCAGTTTAGTGCCTGCATTCGGCCCAGGGCATGATCCTGGAGTCCCGGGATTGAGTCCCAGATCAGTCTCCCTGCATGGAGCCTGCCTCTCTCTGCCTGTGTTTCTGCTTCTCTCTCTCTGTGTCTCTCATGAATAAATAAATAAAATCTTTAAAAAAAGAAAAGAGAACAAAAATTAAAAAAAAAAGATTTTATTTATTCATGAGAGACACACACAGAGAGAGAGAGGCTGGGACACAGGGAGAGGGAGAAGGAGGCTCCATGTGGGACTCGATCCTGGGACTCTGGGATCCCGCTCTGAGCCAAAGGCAGACGCTTAACCTCTGAGCCACCCAGGTGTCCCTAAACGCTAGCATTTAAAAAGCTTTCTATGATATGACAGTTTTCTGATGTTTTATATAAAATAACCACTAGGTACTTATTGAAGACCCCCTATGTATCTAGTTTTCTGGTTGATTGAAAGGAAATGTGAGACTTTCTCTTGGCCTTGATTCTTCAGGTGGGGATGAAAGATAATCAGTATGAAAATGATAGAAAACCATTTGTAGGTGTTTAAGGCTGTGCAGTGGCAATTGGATATCTGATTCTCCCCACCCTCTGTTCAATCCTGATTTCATATATTTCCTCTTGTCAGATTTTATAAATTGGGAGTTCACATTCCTCGTGGAAAAGATAAGATCCTGTTAGAGGAATTTATCTAGAGGCAGCATTGTGGGCTGGCATGATTAGGGAATATCACAGAGAATGTACAGAATTCTAGCTTATCCTGGAGAAATAGGTCAGTGTTGAAAAGACTACAAGGAGATCAAGGATCTCACAACCATTGTTTGCTTCAGTATCCAAGGTCTGGCTTGGTTTTCAGTTGGGTCCTAAAGTTAGGGAAGATGCCTCTGTCTTCCAGTAAAACCAGCAACTAAATGAGGATTCTTGAGTCTTTTTTGGCTTGTTTTTCTTGTGTTCTTCTTTTGGGTTCTTCTCTTGGAGTCCATAAATATTTTAAATATTCATTTCATAATCCTGTCCTCTTTGGCCCTGTCTGGCTTTTCACGGCCAGTATAATCTCTCTCCATAGATCCTTTCTGTGAGGTGGCTTAGAGCATGAAGTAAGTGATAAAGTTCTTTCTCAGACAGTCATTTGGGGAGGAAACATGTTTTCCTTTGATTCATTCTCATCACCTATTGAATAATATTGTATGGATAGTTGACTGCTCAGGTGAAATGGATGCAAAAGAAAAAAGTGAAAAACACTGAAAAATGATACCAAGTTATTCCATATTGAGAAATCCTAGTCTTCTGAATACATATATATATAGCCAGAATATTTTGTGATGCCCTTCCACTTGTGTGATTTCATTAGAAACCGAAAATTGTGATGGAATAAACATACACCGTTTGTGTATGTGTAACCCTGGAGAGTTATGTGACCATGTAGAGTCAAGTCCTTCAAATTAGTCCTACTACTTACTACTCTTACAACATTGGTGAAGTTCTTAAGGCTTCACAGCCATAGCTTCTTTATTTTTAGCTAAGGATAATAATATCTTCTATGGGTTGTCCCGAAGAGTGGAGAAGGTGAAGACAAAGATGTGAGCGCATCTCAGTAAATGTTTTTCCTCTCATCTTACTTTCCAATTAATAGAAGAGGGGGCCAGAGGAAAGCTTAGGCCTTTCAATTTACTTCATGGCTTCTGGGAAAAAAAAGTACGAAGATATATGACAATTTAAAATAATATTTCTAAAAAATAAAAAATAAAAAATAAAATAATATTTCTTGGGACGTCTGGGTGGCTCACTGGTTGAGTGTCTGCCTTTGACTCAGGGTGTGATCCTGGAGTCGTGGGATTGAGTCCCACATCGGGCTCCCTGCATGGAGCCTGCTTCTTCCTCTACTTATGTCTCTGCCTCTCTCTGTGTGTCTCTCATGAATAAATAAAATCGTAAAAAAATAAAAATAAAAAAATAAAATAATATTTCTTTTTATAATTTAACTGGTATTAGCTCATGATTATTGATAGCATTTCTGCTTACTGAGTGCATTCTAGTAATCCAGTGTTTGGGGATATTTCTGTTTCTCATCCAAACTCAAGAGCCTTAGTCCCTTATTTTACAGAAATAACTGTCAAGACATAAATGCCGTTGTTTAATTTCTTTTTTCTTTACTGTGTTCTGGCTGTGACGTGCTTGTCTGTGACTAATACTGCGGTGTTACTTGTGTTTTTCAGCCCTGTGTTTATTCTGATTGGTGGATGTATCTGTTCCGATTGGTTGGCATGTCTGTTCTATTTGGTAGGTGTGTCTATCCTGATTGGTTGATATGTCTATCTTGATTGGTAGATGTGTCCTGATTGGTAGGTGTGTCTGTCCTGATTGGTAGATGTATACTGTTTGGTTATTAAATATTTTGAATCTCTCTGGGGATTACATGCTCTTAAACATTTTTTTTTCTTAAACATTTTTTAATGTTATTTTTAACATTAAAAGAGAGAAGGTTATTTTAATTCTACTGAATTAAAAGATGAATAGTAAGAATCTGCTAGTTTCCTGTTTATGACTCTTTCTGAGCAAGCTTTCATAGTTGTTTTCTAAAATAACCATAAGTGAATGCTAATGGAACTATGTATTATCAATCCCACATTGGAGGGCTAATTATCCATCTGTAATCTTAGCAAATTATTACGCTTGTTGGTGTACTCTGTGTCAGCGAGGTGACACATTGTAATTATGTATTCATTTTAGCTTACTCTTTGTCTTTTTACACGTATCATCAAACAAGCTTTCTTTATTACAGTTATGGTTATTTTAGAGACAACCGCTTTCACTTGAATTGACACAAAAGCCATCCCTTATCTCTGGGCCACATGGTCTTTCCTGAGACACGAATGTGACATAGTATCCGCTATATACTGTTTTCTAATGATATGTGTATAAACACTTTCAAAACTCCTTTGCTTTCTGTGTCTGAGGTGTTGGATCATTAGATTTACCAGTGGACAGATATGTTTCTCTGAATTACACTGGCATAGATAGGTGGGCCTGTTTTTCATTGGTCTGCATTAGATTTTCCCTATAAATGATCCCATAGTTTTCAGTCTAGGAAAACAAATGACTAGTTGATTTACTCTCTTTTTCTGCTTTCATTTGCAACTTAGGTGAAATATTAGAGTTTAGTTACTAATAGTTTATGTTCTTAAATATTTGAACCAATAGATTGTTTTCTAAAACAAAAGTATTTTGTACTACCAGCAAATTTATTTGTTAATTTGTGCTTTTAGTACTTCCTAAGCATATTAACTTTTCGTAAATTATAATCTAAAACTGACAAGAGATTAATCCGTTTTGACTCAGGGAAGCCTAGATACTCATTTATGAAGTGTCACCTTATATTAGAGCATTAATAACATTGTCTTCTTTTCCAACTAGGGAACTAACTCACTTATGGGTTGCTGTTCTTTCATTATTTGTATTGACTTCAGATTTTCCATATTTGGTGATTTTTGGTAGGGTAGTGTATGAAATTTGACTTTAGAGTTGGCTTTGAGCTTCAATAAGAATTAAATCATTTGTTTGTTATTCCTTTTCATCTGTGTATTCTCAGTTCTTAGCACAACACTAGGCCCAGAATAGACAATAAATATTTGTTGAAATAAATAGCTCTCCAAAGGCTTGCTGGAGTCTTTCTTTTTTGTTCAGTTACCTGGCAAAGAAACGAGGTCTTTACACCGATTTTGTCTTCGGAGGCCTAATTCCTTCGTTCTTGTGCAGATTGGCATTATGTAATCTTTCTACTATTGGAGAACATTTTCTGTGACAGCAGACTCTTCTGGGTGAATGAATTTCTCTATCAGCTGTGAAACACCGAGTTTGGGTTTAGAAAAATGCAGCAACATTTGTCTGTCAAGCCTAAAGAGATTGTTTAGCAGAAAAGAAAGGAAGTATTTAAATCAGAAAAATTTGCTTTCTGTTTAAAATCCTTTAAGTTATCCATGCTGGCCATAACTTCCCGGATGGAGTAAATTCTTTTGTTAGTGGGAATTGACTCTCTAAGCCAAAATTATTTGCTTGCTGATTCTGTTTGCACTTAAGGAGAGGGTAATTCTAGACTTCTTACAGATAGTCTACACATGTCAGATCGATGGTTCCTTATTACAAATTCACCTTTATCTTCAAGCCCAATTGCAGTGGTTTTTAAATACATTTAGTAAGGGCATCTGGGTGGCTCAGCGGTTGAGTATCTGCCTTTGGCTCAGGGCGTGATCCCAGGGTCCTAGGATCAAGTTCTGCATCGGGCTCCTTGCAGGGAGCCTAGTTCTCCCTCTGCCTGTGTCTCTGCCTCTCTCTCTCTCTCTCTGTCTCATGAGTAAATAAATTAAAAAATCGTAAAAAACAATAGAGCTAGTAAGCACTCTTGTTTTTGACTTCATATAGTAAAAGTCATACTGATATTTTTATTTGACAGTGGTTTCATGAATCTCATTAAGATTTTGGTTTATTTTATGTGGTGTATTCTCTCTGTATATGTTGTAGCAGAAGGTAATTTCAAAGTGACTGCATAACTGGTGAATTGGAATTCCATAGAGGTAGTGGTGTATGTGTGTTATCTAAACAGATTCAAATCTGGTGCTCTGGGCACATGTGACAGAGAACTGGTTTCAGTGACAGTCCAGATGGGGAAAGTAAAGGGAATAAGGAGAATAGGGGATATTGTCCCCTTTTTCTTGGTTATGAACTAGAGCTGAGATTTACTAAGAATCATCAAGTTTTATTCAGTGGGCAGTGGTTTATGCAGCTCGTGCTTGGGGTGTTTCATAGAAACCAGATCTTTGCTTCAAATCTGTCTTGAAAGCAGGTACTGTGTACAAACTATTTAAAAATGCTGCAGTCAAAACAGGCGACTTGAGCCCTGCTGATGCCCTTTTTCTTCCTTGGGCCACTGCTCCTGCAAGTGAACTGTGAGAGCATTCTCGTGTTCTCCTTAGCAGTGAGTGGGAAGGCCTGGAACCTCCTCCAGTGGGAAGCCTGGAGGCTTGACCCTGCCATTTCTGCTCAGTAAAGGGCCACCAGCACTTACCCAGGCCTTGGAGGGAGGGCTTGGTGTTTGGTTTTCTGTGTGTGTGTGTGTGTGTGTGTGTGTGTGTGTGTGTGAGTGTGTGTGTGTGTGTGTGTCTTAGAGAGAGAGAGAGACACGGGGAGGGGGGGACTGGTTCTTTGATTCTGCGAGCCATTTCGAATACCTTCCATTAACAAAATGCTGCAGTTCTTCACTTTAGCCAGTCCCTTGGCATAAGTCACCTGAAGTGGCACATCCTTTTTCCAAGGAAGTCACTAACCATATTTATTAGTAGTACAGTGAACATTTACCTGTGCCTCTTCTAACTCCCCTTCGAAGATGCCCCGTGGGATGAGATGTGGTGGTGCCTGGGGACGGCCCCTGCTCCCAGGGTGCCCGTGATGAACAGCTTGGCATGATTACAGTGGGAATCTGGGGCTCCAGTGAGGATGTAGGCCAGTTGCAGCCTTGCGTTGCACCCTTCTCAGTCAGGTCAGGCATTTATTGATTGGGTAGAGCAGCCTCTTGCTGGAGGCCTGCTTATGGGGAGTCAGGCCGGTGGGGGTGTCTTGGAGCTCAGTTACCTGGGGAGGTGAGGCCATCTGGTCCTGGTGGGGATGGAGCAGAGCAGGCTGAGGTCAGGAGGTAGCCCAGAGACCCAGAAATCAGTGGTGGCAGGAAATTGGAGGGTGGGGGTCACCTCAGGAGACGAGCCCTCAGGAATCTCTGGAGATGAGAGACGCTGCTGAGGTGGCATGCTAGTTGAAGGGCTGGGGGTGGGGGTTGAGCCTTTCAATTGACATTTTTTTTTTAATAATTAGTTTTTATTGGTGTTCAATTTGCCAACATACAGAGTAGCACCCAGTGCTTATCCCGTCAAGTGCCCCTCTAAGTGCCCGCCACCCAGTCACCCCCACCCCCCGCCCTCCCTCCCTTCCACCACCCCTAGTTTGTTTCCCAGAGTTAGGAGTCTCTCATGTTCTGTCTCCCTTTCTGATATTTCCTACCCATTTCTTCTCCCTTCCCCTCTATTCCCTTTCACTATTATTTATATTCCCCAAATGAATGAGACCATATAATGTTTGTCCTTCTCCAATTGACTTATTTCACTCAGCATAATACCCTCAAATGACATTTTATAGAGAAGAGTAACCACATAATCTGGAGCCTTATGGGGTGGGGGTGGGGGCTCCCAAACAGGTTCCTTCGATGTTACTGTAACCCGTTTGGATGAGACAACTTACAAACCATCTTTTAGGATGAGTGAAACATGGTGGCTCCAGGTATGGGCTCCAACATCACCTGACCAGGACCTGAATCCTGACTCCTGACTCCTATACTTGTCTGGATGATAAAGGCCACTTGATCTTTCCAAGTCTCCTCCTGTGCCTCATCTATAAAATGGGAGATAATTCACAGCAATCATTGTAAAGAATAAGTGATTATATATTTTGTGTTCTATATTTTGCATAGGGCCCAGCAGTAGTAAATACTCATAAAAGCTGCCGTTATCGCTACACAGCTGTTTTTGATTTGTGTCTGACTTATGTCCCTGGAAGGAACAATTAATAATTGTTAAAAACAAACAAACAAACCACTACAGCTTATTTCTTTTTTAACGAGATTAGAACAGAGCATATCCTTGAGTTTGGATTCCTTTTGTGAAATACAAGGTTTACAAAATTAGGTTTTATGTGCGTAAGCAAAGGAAAGGCATCTTAAAATCTTTTCCTATTTTATTTTTTTAAGTAATGTCTGCATCCAATGTGAGGCTCAAACTCACAACCCTGAGATCAAGAGTCATATGCTGCACCACCTGAGCCAGCCATCCACCCCTTAAAATCTTGATTTTTTTTTTCCCCGACCATTGTCTGTGTCTGATAGCTGTTTACAAATGATTTCAGTGATAGTATTTGTGCCTGTTGTTATGTTTGCATTGAAAACTGGTGCATTTTCCATTAGCAAAAAATGAAATAAAGCCCTAAACCAACAAGAAAAGTTAGTAGGAAATGGTCCTGGGTGAACAGCAATGTCTTTTTTTGCTGCATGTTGAAGAGCTCTTGTGTCCTGATCATTTCAGGTCTGCAGCCTGCCAGGCCCCATACTGTACTGCATTCTTCCGGAGGGTGCCGTTTTATTTAGAGTCCTGGTGTCCTGGTTGTGTTCTGCTGGGCAGGGAAATCTTTAGGTAAGGTGGTCCTTCCCTTACAAATAAAAAGTTCTTTTTTTTTTTAAGAATTTATGGGTTTATTCATGAGAGACACACAGAGAGAGGCAGAGATACAGGCAGAGGGAGAAGCAGGCTCCTTGCAGGGAGCCTGATAGGGGGCTCGATCCCTAGACCTGGGATCCAGGAACATGCCCTGAGCCAAAGGCAAGTGCTCAATTGCTGAGCCACCTAGGTACCCCACAAATAAAAGATTCTTTAGTCTGCCTTCTGTCTGCATATCAAAAGTGTGGCAAAGACTAGTCACATAGATCCCTAAAGAATCTTAGTTTTTTACTTCTAAGGAATTAAGTTTTTGAAACCATCTATCTTTCAAATGAAAACAAATTCTTGTCATTTTATGCAAAGTCTCTAATGAAATCTAGAAATGAAGATTCTTTATGGCATGGCAGATTTAAGTCTTTATACAGAATATTGTATCAATGATAATCCTTAGGCTTCGACACTTCCACCTTGACATCCTGAACCTTCCCCACCTTTATTTTCTACCTCAGTTGTACCCTCACTGGTCATATTAATATTTCTTTGAATGATACAAGTTAGGAGAAGAAGCACAGAACAGTGGTTAAGAGCATGGCCTGTAGAGCCATAGAACCAGGGTTTGCATCTGGATCTGCCACCTAATAGTCAAATCATCTTGGACAAGCTACAGGGTTTCTCTCTGTCCTAGGTGTATTTCAGCTGTAAATGAGGGTATTAATAGTACTTCTCATCTGTACTACCTTTGCTGTGAGGATTAAATCATAAGTTCAAAAGGGTAGAGTACTTAAATTTGGTACATAGCACTATGTGACCATTAACTTTTATTTTAATTGTAATAGAGCAATATGAGCTGCTGTAACAAACATACCTCATATATCAGTGACTTAATTTAATAAAGATTTTCTCACTTATTTGAAGTCTAAAATGTTTTTTTTGACTGATAAGGACCTATCAAACCAGGTGGCACTTAACATTAATAAAAATATTTGAATGTTAGAATATCCACCTTGAAAGAGAAGAATTTCAGCTAAACCTAGGGTTAGGCATATATGGTCCATATTTAGGCTCAGCACTAAGAAGCTGCTAAAAAGATACGTGTATAATAATGGAATGCCTAAGAATTTTATAAAAGTCCTTATAGGAGGAACATTAATGATTTGGAAAGGGAGAAGGAAGTAAAAGTAAGCTTGAACACAGGAAAACAAAAAATTAGGTCAGTCTAGATGTCTGAGAGTAGAAAATTGTGGTCCATGCTGAGTGCGGGGAGAAAAGGGACTTTTTTGGATTGCTGTTAGTGATTGAGAAGTGTTGTAAGTGGCTCTAGAAGCAGGAGCTGGTGACTGTGAAATTAATTCGGGTGCTGGAAACCAGTAGCACGTCACCAAGTAGGTGACTCTGAGATGATAGCAGCCCGTTAGGAAGGATGGATGAAATGTCTCACGTAGTTCTGAGGGGATAGTAACAGATTCATAGACTTCTCATCATAAAGAGAAAGCAAGCGGAATAATGCTAATTAAGTCATTAAAGAGTATTAACGTGTTCTGTGTCTAGAAATAACTATTGATATACCTTGTATAAAATAAACTCCGCATATTTGAATTTACAGAACAGCCTTACTAGGGAAAATTATAAATATTTCCTTACTTCATAAGGATTTTACCATAGTTTTTTTCATACCTCACTAGCTTAAACTATGAGTTTATGAACTAACTTTAATTCTATATAAATCATGTCAAAATGACAATTTACAGCTCAACTATTCTTGAAATATTTTTCCCATTAAAGAGGATTTCAAACAATACTATAAAGGTGAATATAAGAAATTATAAACTTATCTGCATTTTTATATACATTTTCTGTTAGATCAATACCTACATAAATCAAGTGTGTTTATATTCCTTTGATATTTGCTTAGCTTTGCTTATACTGAAGACAAATCTGGAATATTTGATATAGTCTACTTATATATCAACTGTTAGATTTTTCTGACAACTTAAAAGTTGGGTAGCAAAGCGTATTTCTTCATTAGAAGGCAAACTATAAATTTTGTGGTTTTGACTTTAGAGCATATTTAGAGCTAAATTAAGTAGACTTGCGTTGAATTTAATGAGTTTTTAATTCAAATGAAGGCACCGTGTTTTATATATGAGGTTGCCATTATGATAGATAATTAAACTAAGTATTTGAATGTGCTTTATAGAAGATAAGGGATGGTTTACTATTATAGTAGAGAAAGAATAAAAATTAATTCCACCGAAAATTTGCCTCTTCTCTCTTTTGTTTCAAATCACCTGGGTTTTGAAAAGTTACAGAAATACAATAAATTATTTCCATAACTTTTGTAGAGATTACACAGATCAAGAATTTTCCATCTTTATTTTTTAGGAATTGTTTTTCTACCTCTGGACCTTTGTCCAGATCACTGTCCTCTGTGACTCAAAAGTCCGAGAGGCTTAAAAAAACCAAAAAACATATTTCAGTGTTTCTAATTCTTCATTTTCAGAATAAAACTTAGGCCTGCAAAGCAGTATAGCATTTGGTGACCTTAGTGTTTCCCATCATTGACTAATTTGTGTATGACATACATGCCAGAAGGCCAATGGAAAACGTTTACGTTCTCATAGAAATGAAAGTAATTGCCTTGTCAATTTTAAGTGTTTCTTGCATGGTTCCCTTTGCAGAGAACACTGGTAGGAGAAAAGTGAGGACAGGTACATCCAGAGGGAAGGGAATTCTGAAAGGAGGTGAGGTAAGGGGTAGGTCGGTGAAGACAGAATATCAAAGAGTTGATTCTCATGGTGATCTTGTCTCCTGCTGTTGGTTGCCACACTGGTTGCCATCAAGGACAGGAATATTGGGGCACCTGGGTGGCTCAGTGCCTAAGCATCAGCCTTTGGCTCAGGCTGCGATCCCGGGATGCTGGGATCGAGTCCTGCATCCTGCTCCCCAGGGGAGCCTGCTTCCCCCTCTGCCTATGTCTCTCCTTCTCTTTCTGTGTCTCTCATGAATAAATGAATAAAAAAATCTTTTTAAAAAAAGACTGTAGTATTTACGGAAAGTTGAAATGTGTCCAACTTTTAGCCTTTCCTGGTGTTTGAGGCCATGTGCATTCCACAGTGGTTTCTAACCTCTATTCTTTCTTCTATGGTGAGAAGTATCAGTGACAGAAAAATGGAAACAAATCAACTTCTAGTATATATTTCTTGAAGTGACTGATGTAGTCTGGTGAGCCCCACAAGTCACCTGAGCATCCCAGTGCCACTTATGAGCATCTGCTTTGCTGAGACCAGTTCCCTGAGCAAGGACTGTGCCCACTGAAGATGCTGAACAATCATGTGTCAACTATAAATGGCAAATATTCTCAAGCTAATAGAGAAGCAGCACTGTCGCCAAATTTTTTTTGTTTCACTTTGTGAGCTTCTATTGGTGGAGATTTGAAAGTAGTTCCTGTAGTTAGAGTATATGTGCCTCCTTGAAATCTGATATTAATAGTATACTCTGTATTAAATACATTTTGAAGGAAATTCATCTGGCATTGAGATAACTGCCTCTAGTAGAGATTTGCTTTTGTACATATAAAAAAGGTCAACATGGAGGTATGAAAGGAATGCATTCTTAGGCCATATGTATCTAAGAAAGCAAGCAAATATCTTCTTTTTGTGTGCTAAAAGGGAGGAAGCACTGTTTATTGGCATACCATTACTATGCTCAATTTTTGTGAATCCATTTTGCAAGAAGGCTGTCATCTGGCGAAGTGGCCAGGCAAAAGTTTTGGATTTCAACACCTTTTTATACTTACATTGGTGTCTCCAAGGATAGAACTTCTGATACTGTTACATTTGCACACACGTATACTAGTGTGTTTGCATGCACACATACACCCCACGAGGTTCTTCAGGTACTCAGGGAAAAGTGTGAAAAGCCTGATGCTTTTGGGAAGGACTGAAGAAACAGCTCAAAAGAAACTGATTTTCCACAGAGATCTGTAAGCCCGTGAGGTACTGAATACCTACAGAAGAAAAGCACAACTCAGAAGTTGTTGGAAATCTTTCCAACCTTCTAGTTCTCAAAATACCATGAATGTACATGGGCAGAGAGTTTTCATTAGCTTTTGTAAATAACCAAACCAGAATACGTGGAAGTTTCATGAAAATGAAGACATAATGTAGGAAAAACTGAGGCTTTCCTCAAGTCATTTATGAGAATTAGAAATACTTTTCAGAAGGGAGTGTATGTTATGCTAAAAAGGAGTAAGAGGGGAAAGGCAGCTCTTTATTTCTGTACAAATGTGATGTTATTTATCAAAATAAATTTTCAGTAATAATACTGGATCAAAAGAAAATTAGTAATAATGTAGCAAAACAGCGTTTTACCAGACTGTTGGTAGCAGGAACACCCGATTCTAATTGGCTTTGGCAAGGAGGAAATTCTTTCATGTAACAAGCAGTCCAGAGATAGGGAAGGCTCCAGATGTCACAGTGCTGGGCTCTGGCTCTGCCTGTGCACACCTCTGGCTTCTGTGAGATTCTTCTGCTTTAGGCTCATAGCGGCTCTGGCGAGGGTTTCCAGCTCCTTATCTGGATGTAGCAAAACCAGAGACAGAAAGGTCTCTTTCTTCTTTTGGCCTTTCCTCTCTGGGAGCAAGACGAACCTCCCCAGGGTCCCTTCACATGTAGGCACCACCGGTGACAGTATTTAGTCCTGTTCTGGGCCTGAGAGTCAGACCTGTCTAAAGGGTCAGCCCACTGGAAGGGGAACCAGACCTTGGCCTCAGTGATGGTCCTGTTCAGGATTTACATGTGAACCGAAGGCAGGGTCACCTGCCATCCCTTGCAGTGTATCACAGAGGGATGGATGCTGTAACGGAATCAGAGTATTGCTAGCGAGGGTTAAGTGGTGGATGGATGTTGGGTTGGCAACCAGAGGTGTCTGGTAAATGATGGAAAATGATGAAAAAGAATGAATTTTAAAAATCACTATGGAACATGTCTATCAGGGCACCTGGGTGGCTCAGTGGTTGAGCATCTGCATTCAGCTCTGGTCATGATCTCGGGGTCCTGGGATCAAGTCCCACATCGGGCTCCCCACAGGGAGCCTGCTTCTCTTCCGCCTATGTCTCTGCCTCTCTCTCTGTGTCTTTCATGAATAAATAAATAAAATCTTTTTCTTAAAAAAAATGTCTAGTAAATGAGTGAAACCTTTGGTTTTCTAGGTTAAAATGTTTTTGTGAATAACTCTAATTTTGTAAAGAGAAGATGCATTTTGCTGAAAAATAAGAATTTATTTTTAAAAATTTCCTGAATAGAGCACTTATAGCACCTGGCATAGGGTTGGGCTTGAACAGCATTCTGTCTTTGTCCCCAAGAGTGAGGGAGGTGGAAGTCTGTAACTAAAACTCACCTGTGATCTGTTTGGGACAGCTACTGATATCCTTGCTAAATCTCATGAAGCCTGACGAATTAGGAGTGTTTAGACTTAGACCAGCTTTCCAAATAGCCCCTAGTATTGTACCTGAAAGAGCGTTTGGCCATGGGATTAGTGAGAAAGATACTGGTTCATCTTCATAGAACTTTGCAGCATGTGGATTTTTTTTTTTAAGATTTCATTTATTTATTCATGAGAGACACACACACACACAGAGGCAGAGACACAGGCAGAGGGAGAAGCAGGCCCCATGCAGGGAGCCTGATGTGGGACTTGATCCCAGGACTCCAGGATTACACCCCGGGCCGAAGGCAGGAGCCAAACCGCTGAGCCACCCAGGGATCCCCGCGTGTGGATTTTTGACAAAGCCTTGGGGGGGGTCCCTGATCCTTTTCACAGAAATGATAGTGGTACCAGGCCTCCTTTATTCAGCAACTTGCCTGTCCTGCCAGGCCCCATGTCCAGTAGGTAGTAAGTTCATCTTTTTATTTTTTAAAGGAGCAAACGTACTTGGTCCTCGCTCCCCTCCTACAGGTGGAGATGATGGGCATCAAAACCAGGTCCGTCTGATCTTGACACCTGAATTTTTACAATATATCATTCCTCTTCAAAAGAAGAAACATGAGTAAGCAATGATTCTGGCCTCTGGTGATTGGAGGCGCTGGATCCAGGCCTGGGGCAGATTAATCAGTGTGCTCCAACATGCCTTTTTTTTTTTTTTTCTTTTTTTTTCATGCCTTTTGATCGTAGTATGAACACAGGCTATATTCTTTCCAGTGTGGCAGGTATTAAAGGAAGTTCTCTTCCCCATCTCCCTCCAAGGTAATTTTTCCCAAGGCAACCAGTTATACTATTCAAGCAAAAGGCAGCTTTATTATTGCTCAGCGGAGAGCCATGTGGGGGCTTCCTTTTGGAGTAGAAGCTAAAATTGCAGAGGATCTACAGGGCTTCTCTGTCCCTGCCTTCCTCTGTTCCTTGACATCGTCTCCTTCTACTCTTCTCTTCCTCAACTCTGCTCCCTGCTCCTTCCTCCCTAGTGTTCCTTAAACCCATCAGCTCCCCTTCTGTTTTCAGGACTTTGTCTTTGAGATATGTGCATCCTGGACCACTCCCCCACCAGAACCAACCTGGCGCATTCCCTCCTCTTTTTCAAGCCTCCACTTGAGTCGTTTCAGTGAGGATTCCCCCCACCCCCTACTCCCCACAGCACACTCTCACTTGTTGCTAGGAGTTTTTGCTATTTTACATCCTGTATGTTTATTGGCCTGATGTCTGTCTTCCCTTCCTAGAGGCTCCATGTGAGGTTTTGTCTGTCTTGTGTATTGCTAGAACCCACATTCGGAGAATGAGACTCGACACAGTAGAGGCTTAGTAAATATTGTTGGCCAGATGAATGAGTGAATGACTCATCCACAGATTACAGCCCTGGCTGTGGACCACCGAGAGAGATTCACAGGGACATGGCATTACTTAGTTGGCAGACCTCCTTTAGATGCTTCTACAGGTGAGGGATGTCCAACCCTTCTCGATCTCACCGAGAGCGAATCAGGGTTTCTGGTTTTGTTTGGCGTATTTTACTCTGACAATTCCTTAAAACAGGGAACCTAGATACAGTATTCAACTGCAAGAAAAATTTTCCAGCCTCACTGACTTCAAGCATTTCAGGAGTCTTAAAGGCATCACCCAGAAGCTTCCATGCCCCAGTGACTCTGCAGACCTTGCATGGTGCTGCTTTTAGATGATAAGCCAAACAAAGGCAGAGCTTCATGTAGAATTAGTATTGTTTTTGGTACCCCAACAGCATGATGGCCAGTAAAAAAGAGATGCCGCATGTACATACGGCAAGGAAGGTGAAGAAGGGACCCTCACCTTCTGGACCAGGTCCAAGATGCATATGGCAATGGTAGTAACCAGCTTGGAGGGATTAGACCTTTGCACCTTTGGTATCTTGAGTAGTTTCCATCACTTAAAAAATATTTCTGGGGCACCTGGCCAGCTCAGTCAGTAGATCATGCAACTTTTGATCTTGGGGTCGAGCCCTGCCTTGGGTTCTGCAGAGTTTACTTAAAAAAATAAAAACTTAAAAAACAAAACAAAACAAAACATTTCTTTGATCATGTGCCTGGTACTGTGTTAAGGGGTAGAGATACAGTGATCAATAACAGAGTAAGATCCCTATCTTCATGGAGTTTCCAGGCAAATAGGAAAACCAGGACACACATAAGTAAATAAAAACCCATGATCAAAACTCTGAAGAAAAAGAAAAAAAAAAAGACAATGTGAGAGAGAGTCATGGTGGGAGGGGTCAGGGTACACATCTAGAACTCAGATTTGAGGTTTGACCTTTGACTTGATGTAAGAATCCTGCTGAGGAGACAGTTCTATAGCGCCACAAGCAGTAGTCACAGTGAGCCTCAAGGGTCAAATCCAGATGTCTGTAACAGCGTACACAATATTGAGAAGTTCGGTAAGATTCAGAGTTTCTAGAAAGAGAATGGCAGTTTATATTAGGCTGTGTTGCTTAGAGCAGTAGGGTTCTGTTGCATGGAGTGTGTCTGTGTGCAAATAGCACATATGACCAGGATATTTGGACAGCAGCTAAGTGACAAGGGGACGGCGTGGCGGTGGCTGTAATCTCCATGGCAGAAGAATAAACAAATATCGATGTGGACTTACTGTGGTGCTAGAAAGTTTGGGGAAGGAGCAGCCGCAGTAGAGGTGCATTAAAATTTTTTGGTTAGAGTGACTTGGTGTTTCAAATGGGAAGACTGTGTGAAGTCATACTGTCCCAGGAAAAAACAAAAATAGGAAAAAAGTCTTCATGCCTTTGAGAGATCAGAGTTGGTTTAAATTTGGATCAAATGATGCTGGTTTTTAAAAGCTCTGCTTGCACTAATCTAGCAACACCCCATTGCTTACAGTATATATGGCTTACAGGTTAATCTCTTATACCTGTTAATTGTGTGTAATACTCTGAGTGGCATACAGCGATTCTTTACCCTGTGGAATATGGGTTTCCACAAAAATGACTGCTCACAATTTCTTCAGCTTCTTCCATTATATAAAGTGCTGTGGGTTTCTATAGGAGGAACACCAAACCAAACCAAACCCAAATTCCACAGACTCTTTTGAAAACCATTTTGGAGCAACTGGTATATGGTCATGCTCTAGAACTGCCATATCTCTGCCCTGGTGTTGGGACACTCAAATGGTAGCGCAGTTAATTTAGGAATTCTCTGCTTTCTCTTCTCAGCTCTTAGATGTCTGCATGCATGTTTGAGGATTGTTCCATCATGGACTTAGAAATGTGGTCCCTTTGTTGATTTCAGTAGTCCACCAGGGAATTTGTTTCTCCCTGGCTCTGCTCAAAAAGTATGGAAGAAACCCCTACACCAGAGTGCCTGTACTAGAATCTTCTGAGCTGCTTCTTTTAAAACTGCAGGTTTCTAAAAGGGCTTCTGCATGGAAAACCCTAGGATTCAGAGGGGATGAGCATTGCATTTCTGTTCCTTGGGGAACAGGTCCTTGAGGCTACATAATTATGACTTCATCCCACACGTTTGAATATTATTATGATAATTCTGTGATGGCAGAGAGCATCAGAAGCTTAAACAAATCCACTTCGGGGCTCTAGCCTATACTTAGCTAAAAGTTTACTCATTGCAGGCTCCTCCCGCTATCACCCCCAGTTTTGACCCACTTTTCTTTTCAGAATAGACTGGCAATTTACCTGTCTGTTCTCCATGGGCCAAATGGTAGGGATGGGATACTATGTGAAGGGGATTTTTTTCATGATTTTTTTAAAAAGATATTTTAAGACTGTAAAGGCATATTAATTTGTAGAAGTATCCTAAAGAAAATAAAAATAAAATGAAGTTATCCTCTTAGGAAACTTATAGTTTCCAAGGACTTGGCTAATGCCTTCATGAGGTCTCTAAGGCACTTCATAATAACCACAGTTGTTATACAGGTAGTTTACCTGAGATTCCACATCGTCCTGTCAGTGCCCTTCTTGGCTACCTGACCACTTGGTCTAGCTGTTGTCTTTCTATTTGCATAGAAGACAATGATCTAGGATGACTTTTGAGGGGAGGGAAATAGTCCTTGGATGAAAGGTAAAGTTCAGTCTTTTATTTATGTATCCCCTGATGCTGAGCAAAGTGACCAGTGTGCGGCAGATCCCACTCAAGTCTGTTGTTCCCTACTTTAAGTTCAGGCTGTTAGTTTTCGGGGAAGAATCTCCCATTCACAGAGTGAATGGTGGGTCATTGGAGTCACCGGATTGTCCTACTGATGATATCAAAGCCAAGACCAGACATACCAGTGATGCTGACTTTACATGCATAGGTCTCTAATATATTTACTGGGTTTCCATTAAATGCAAGAAAATAATCATGGACCAACTGCTCAGAAATTGGCCAAACCCTGTGCCACAGGCAGGAGGCCCTTGAGACAGGGAAGCTAAGTGCATAGCTACTACTAGCTGTGAGGAGTGAGGCAAACAGTTTTTCAACGTGGCCCAAGGCCATACCATTGTCCCAGGGTCCACTGGAGAAATGAGGGGAGAGGGTGGAGGAGTCTCCCAGCAGGCTGAGAACTTCTCGAAAGATTGTGGAGATGCCCTGAGGCTACCCACAGAGGAATTTGGAAGCCAGGAGGCAGAGCCACATCTGCACATTCTCTTAGATTTTTTTCACAACTCAAACCGGCTACTAATAAGTAGGCCCCTTTTTATATAAGAATCTTTACCAAAAAAATGATGCACTTGCTTTGATGCAGAGTGCAGGATGGTTTAAGTATTTGAAGAATTCAGGCATTGCTGTGTTATACAGGTACTGATTAGAGACCCATTTATGTATTTTCCTCCTGATACTTCTAAAAACATTTACCTTAATATTTTTATTGGTTTTGGCTTTTGGTCTTTAATTTTCATTTATTTTTTGAAAATGATACTATTTATTTATTTGAGAGACGAAGCACCAGCGGGGGCGGGGGGTGGGGTGGGGAGAGGGGCAGATGGCAAGAGAGAGGGACAAGCAGACTCCCTGCTGAGTGCGGAGCCTGGACACAGGGCTCTATCCCAAGATCCTGAGATCACGCCCTGACTGAGCCCAAGTCAGATGCTCAACCCTCTGAGCCACCCAGGTGCCCCTTGGCTTTTGGTTTTTTAGACTCAAACACTGGATCCAAGTAAGGGATTTGTTAATGAGAATGCACTTTTCACTGCTGTGCAATGAATATTTGATGGCATTTTTGTTGCCTTGAAACAATGAAGTGCTGTAAATACCTCTGAAAAAGCTTTTCAATAAGTTTACGTTACTTGTCAGAAAAGGCTAACGTTTGTCTAACATGGCTATAGTCTCCCTTCCCCTAAATTCGATATATCGGATTCTTACATTCAGTCAACTCCATGAAAATATGTAGAGTTTCCATATGAAAAATTTCTATGAAGTTTGAGTAGCTCATTATGCCATTACCATAACCATCGGTCTTTAACCTGCTCACTTCTTAAGTAAGATTCACTTTGTTTTTTTCATTTTGCCAACATCAGCAGTTAATTGGTTTCCTTTTTTTTTAATAGTATGTGTCAGAAGTAGAATTTAAACCCATGTCTCCTTATGAAGACCAGAATCATTTCCTTGTCATAAAGCCCTTTCTGAGAATAGAGATACTGCTTTGCTAAAAATGTTCTGTAGAAAAGACTTTTCATAAGCACGCAAACAGGATGAGTTTGTATGAGATGTGACCAGTAATGGTAGCCACACTTGGCAGAGCCCCTGTGATATTTCAGCACCAAGAATGAACAGCAGGTTCTTGAGTTGTCAGCCTGGGATGGTTTAGATGTGGCCCAGCCTCCAGGGAGGAACGTGAATCAAATACCAAGAGACTTCCCTACCTCAGGAGGCTACACACAGAAGCCAACACTCTACCTCAAACCTAGTGAGTTAGTCAATTGTTAGATTTATAATTCCATAATTGATACTCTTATGGATAGTTAGGCAGTTAACTGGCCATATGGAAATGATGTGGAATTATAATCAGGGTAGAATTGAACAGCAGAGTAAAAACTCAGCAGCTTTTTGGCTTATGTGCTATGGGAAAAAGGGATCTGGACTGATGATGAATACCTGGTTAATAAGTCTTTGAGAAGTGCCCAGTAGCTTTTCCTTAAAACTAGGGATGCAAGAAGTAACCATGAAATAGAGAAATGAGATTTAAGATAAGATTGGCAAAAGGGGTGTATATTTTATTATTTTATTTTTTTAAAGAATTTATTTATGGGATGCCTGGGTAGCTCAGTGATTGTCTGCCTTTGGCTCAGGGCATGATCCTGGGTCTGGGGATCGAGTCCTGCATCCAGCTCCCTGCGGGGGGACGCCTGCTTCTCCCTCTGCCTCTGTCTCTGCTTCTCTTTATGTGTGTCTCATGAATAAATAAATAAAATCTTTGTTTTAGATTTAGTCCCGTTGCGGAACTTGATCCCTGGACCTGGGATCATGCCCTGAGCCAAAGGCAGATGCTCCAACACTGAGCCACCCAAATGCCCTGGGATTGAACTCTTACTCAGGCTATAAAACAACATATAAGCTGGGAGTGGACGCCCAGCCATGAATTTACTTTATTCATAGTAAATGTGATTTTTTTTGTGTGTCTCTGCATTTATACCTGCCTCTGTCTGCTTTGGGTTACTCCAGCCATCCCTACCTCCTGCCATCAAGTTTCCTGGCTGTGCCTTTTTGCAGGATAGGATTTTGTCAGTTGTCTCTGCAAAGGAAATGCTCAGAAGGCGTATGTTGCAGTGAGTTTCCAAAGTAGTTGGAAATATCACTTTCATAAACAAAAGGGCTGATTTGATTTTCTTTCTTCTCTTCTTTTGATGATTAAAAGAGAACATTTAAAGTACTCCCTATTTTTCCCCCTGTCTTGACCAATTAAAAGAAATACTGTTACGTGGCACAATATTGACAGTGAGTAGAAATATAAAGCAGGTTTAACCTATCCTTACCTTTAGCATTAACTTTACAGTGGAAGACCAATGAAATGATGAAAGACAAGGCTTACTAATAATATTACATGTGGGTATAATTAAATAAATATGGAAAATTTCATGCGTTTAGATGATAGTCTAGATCCTAACACTTTACCACTCACTTTCATGTAGAAGCTATTTTTGTAAGTACGTAGGAGTCCAGTAATATCATTTTGGCTAAAAATCATTTTAAGTTTACATCACTGATATGGATAGATTAAAGGGAGTGCAAGGAAATTAGAGAAGAGAATGTTTAGATTTCAGAGAGTGAATTCCGTGTAACTAGAAGAGGTGGAGCTTGGAATATTGCCACAGTTTGGGGGAACACGTTTTAGTGACACCATGTTTCTGTGCATGATTCTTGCATATGTGTATAGATATATATAGATATAGATATATATAGATAGATACACACACAACATGTGGGAGTATTCATTGTCCAGAATTGTAGAATTCACAATTTTGTAACCAGCTTATAGAGTGATTCATACAAAATCTTTTTCTTTTTTTAAAAAAACATACATTTAAATAAATTGTGAATTATGGATTTTTTTTTTTTCTAGTAAAGTGCTATCTCTTAGAATGACTTCTTAATTGTCCATGGTAAAGTATACCTTGCTGGTTAAAACATCTTAATATATCTTTTTTTCCCCCCAAGATTTATTTATTTATTTGAGAGAGAATGTGTGAGTGAGAAAGAACACAAGCCATAGAGAGAGGCAGAGGGAGAGGGAGAAGCATACTTCCTGCCCAGCATGGAACCTGATGAGGGGTTCCATCCCAGGACCCTGAGCTGAAGGCAGATGCTTAACGGACTGAGCCACCCAGGTGTGTCTATAATATATCTTAATATAAGGTCAAGTTCAGAGTTACAATCAGAGAAGGGACTTAAAAATTTTTTTCCCAATGAGTCTAATTATAAAAGAATTTTGTAGTAGCATTACCCTTGACCAAACTTTTGTCTAGCATTGTCTGTCTTGTCTTCATTTTGTACATTTCTTTTAGTTTTATGATTAGATTCTTTTCTTTCTTTTTTTAAGAATTTCTTCATGAGACACACAGAGAGGCAGAGACATAGGCAGAGGGAGAAGTAGGCTCCCTGTGGGGAACCAGATGCAGGACTGGATCATGACCTGAGCCAAAGGCAGACGCTTTACCACTAAGCCACCCAGGTGCCCCTATGATTAGATTCTTAATACTTGCCCACCACTCCCCTCTTCTGTTCCTGGGACCTGAATAAATACAGCTTGATGCATGGCCTTCATTTATCATAGCTAATTTTTTTAAAGATTTTTTTTATTTATTCATGAGAAAGAGAGAGAGAGAGAGACAGGCAGAGGGAGAAGCAGGCTCCATGTAGGGAGCCCGATGTGGGACTTGATCCAGGGACTCTGGGATCACGCTCTGAGCCAAGGGCAGAGGCTCCACCGCTGAGCCACCTAGGCTTCCTTATCATAGCTAATTAGAGAGGTGCTTGATCCTGGGCACATAAGATCTAGTGTTACCAAGCACTGATTTATAAGGGCCAGGGACTATCCTTCGTTGTGTTATACTTATTTTGTCTTCACAGTACTCTTATGTGAAAGAGGTAGTATTACACCTGCGTACAGATCAGGAAAGAGGTTCAGAGAGCTTTAGTGACTCTTCCAAGGCCTGGGGTCAGACTGTGAAGAAAGAAGTTTATCCAGGATTTAAATTCAGCTTTGTCTTACTCTTTTTATTGTGCTACATTGCTTTTCCTGTAACTTCGCCTATGTTAGAAATTAATTTCTCTCCTGGAACAAGCAATTTTCTCTCTGCTGGGTGTTATGACCTATTTTCTGTTTCGTAACATTGCCAAGGACGTAATTTAAGACTATGTATGTTTTTATTTATTTATTTTTAAAAATGATTTTATTTATTTGAGAGAGAGCGCGTGTGAGGCGGGTGGCGGGGGTGGGAGGAGCAGAGGGAGAAGCAGAATCCCTGCAGAGCAGGGAGCCTGACTTGGGCTCAATCTCAGGACCCCAGGATCATGACCTGAGCCAAAGGCAGATGCTAAATGGACTGAGCCACCCAGGTGTCCTTAGACCATGTATGTTTTTAATTGTCAGTATTGTCACTGTGCTGTTTTTTGAGCAGATAAACAGTAACACTCAGGTAGTCAAGAAGCTAAATCATAAAGCCAGTCTTCACAAGTTAAAAAAGAAGAGAAAAAGTAGTCGTGCCTGGGGAGTGATCTCTCCACCAGGTGCTCACCCCTCCCTTGGGCATATGCCTTGGAGCATTTGGGCCTCAGGGGTGCTTGTTATAGGCTTAATTGTTTAGCTCAATACCTGTTCCCTGTGCTTTGCAGTTGTGTACTTCTTTATTAGAAAGGGATGAATATCGGATTGTACTGGGGCCATATGAATGTAGTTTTGATTAAAACAAAACAAAACATGGGTACAAATATCAACCAGGACAGGTAGATAAGTAATCATTTCCTATGTTTTTCTAAAAACTGTGAACGTAAAAGCAATCCTAAGATGTGGCGTCATATGATTTTGAGCATTTTATGGGATGTAAGAAAAGAGAACCATCTGACCCTGAGGCTTAGCCAGGTTCCCTGAGATCTAGGACTCTGTTTCCTCCTCCAGGAGCTGAGACCTGCCTGCTCTTGATCCTGCAGGAAGTAATATTGCGTAATCATAATGTTGTAAATGTAGCTAAATAGTTTATTGGTTAATCTACACACAAGACAAGACATAATTATAATTATAAAAAACAAAACAAAACAAAACAAAATAAAACCAACCCAACCAAGTCTTAAAAACCTGGTGATTTGGGAAAAGGGGAAAAGAGGCCATAGAGGGATACATCGGGATGCAAATTTCCTTTTTTTACATGGTGGGATGTCAAGATACACTGTGCAAGACTGTTGAAACAAGAAACAGAGCTAACCAATTGAAGAGCTAAAAATAGCATAATCAAGAAAACTAGGGAAGAATTAGAGGTGAAGGAAGTGTGAATGAGTTAGATATGAGGCAAGCAGGCAGGCAGTCAATAGATTCTGTATGAGGTCGACAAATCAAGAAGAGATACAAGCCTATCATTTGGTTAAGCCGATAACCGCAAGGATTGTAAAAACAATAATAATGGAAGGGAGTGGAAATGGGGATGATGGGCTCGGGGACACTTACTACTTATTATCACCTGCTTCTTTTTTTTTTTTTAATCACCTGCTTCTGTTTGGAAAAATTTAACTGCATATGCACTACTTTTAAGATAATTTAAGAAAAAAAAATTTCACCATTGTGGATGCGCAGTCTCAGGAATAACTTTTCACACATACTATTGCATCGCTGCTATTTCCAAGCCACCGGGTACTGCTATTGCTAATGGCCAAAGGCTCTGGTTCCCAAAGAATCGGGACAATGGTAGGTTGGGGTGGGGTGGCAAACGGCTTACACCTACAATCGCATTCAAGTCTTCAGCTGGTTTCATGTTTGGATCCTGATCAAAATGTGGCCCCCCCCCAAAAAAAAAAAAAAAAAGATTACCCTTCCTCAATCGTGCAAAGCGAAAAAAAAAGCCCATGCGACCCGCAGACCCTCGGTTGCTGCCTGTAAAGCTCAGCACCCATTCTTACTTGCACCCTGCCACCTTGGGACCCTGCTTCCTCTTGTAGAGAGCGGGAGCCCTTCTGGAGCAGAGATGCCTGCATGGCCTTTGTTTTCTCTGGTCTGAGGAGTGGCTGAGCTTCGGGGCATCGACTTCCTTCCAGGAACTTCCTGCGATGGGAAATTTCAACTTTTCTGCATGAACACTCCAAATGCCTGTGAGTTGAACAATGGCCACAGCAGTTGTTTTTCAAGGTTTTGTTTTGACCTTGAGAAGTGTGGATTGTTGTGTTCGTGGCGCCTCCAGGTGGGCAGTCAGGGGAGGGCATTGTAGTGGGGTAGGAGCCCCCGGAGAATGATGACTTGGTTGTGCCATTTTTCCCTTTTGGCCCTGGTCTGTGTGGTCCCAGGGACAGCACCTCAGTGACGAGGTTTGAGTGGGGAATGGAGTCTAGGGAGTGGCTGGGGAAGGAACTTACTGAGGAGTTCCTGCCAGTAGTTCAAGGATGCACCCTGGTTCAGAAGGTTGTGTGAATAGATGATTCCCACTCATGTGTCCCTTTTGCCTCTCTCCAGCCTAATTTCTGAGTAATCCCATCTTTTGAGATATAGGAACTGCAAGGAAGGTATTCTGAGATTCCCCCAGCAGCTGGAAAACCTTGTCTCATAAATGTACCTGCACATTTCCCTATCAGGAATCGAGTTGCTCTTGATTTAGTCTGGGGCTGCAGTGTCTGTCGCCACCATGATTGAAGTGAGTGGCTTTAAATGAGTGGCACCGTCTGGGTGGGACTTTGGCAAACTCAAATCTGACGGCTCATTGAAGTTGTGGTTCAGCTTTAAATGATGCCATGTATGGAGAGCAGGCCAGGGGTCGACAGAGCTTCCACCAATTTTTATTGGGTGAGTAAAGTCTGGGAACTGCCAGTTCTTTCTTCTGGTAAGGACTCTTAACTCTCGCCTCCCAATTGTCCTGCCTTGATTGTTGAAAATGAGCTGAATACCTACTGGGCACTTTATTTATAGTCCATCTGGTCCCCAAAGCATTTTAAAGATGCTCTCATTATATATAAGATAATGTAAGTTAGAAGTAGGTGAATAAGTCAAAACAATTGGATGACAAAAAGTGGAACCCGAATGAAATTGTATGTATGCATCTGTGAGCATGTCAGTGGATCTCACACGCGGCATGGAACTTCCTTGCAACTTGCTCAACACGGAAGCCAGAAACCTTATCACCTGGACAGTTTGCGATGTCCTTTAAACAAACTGCGTAAAAGAGGTTGATGCCAAGATCAGAGGATACTTCCTAAATGGTCTTCAAAGGAACACAGTGAATCGTCAAAGAGGCGAGGCCCTTGTGGCAGTGTGGGTTTTATAGGACTTGGTCTTCTCTGTTGTCCTGTATTAAAAGCCTGATACCATTTACACTAATGTGTAGTTTAGGAAGTGAGATAAGGGGGAGGGCTGAGCTGTAGGTACAAGTCTCCTGGTGGTCTAAGTGAAGCAGGTGGGGGAGTGGCATGGCAGTCCAAGATGGGATGGCCTGGGAGACAAGTAAGAGCTCATCTCTGGAAGCAGAAGGCCTGGGTTTGAATCCTAGTTTCATCCCTTACTATTGGCGGAACCTGGGTCAAGTTGTTTTATTTTTCTAAAGCTTCGTTTTCCCGTTTATGAAATGGGCGTGACTATGTACCAGGATCATTCTCTTAAGGTGCTCTGTGGTTTAACTGATTAAGTTCAAATAAAACTCTCATTGCAGTTCCTGGTATCCAGTCAGCATTCCTTTCTTTTTTCTTTTTAAAATTTTATTTAAATTCAATTTGCCAACATATAGTATGACACTCAGTGCTCATCCCATCAAGTCCCCTCCCTAATGCCCATCACCCAGTCACCCCATCCCCCACCCGCTTCCCCTTCTGCAACCCTTCGTTTGTTTCCCAGAGTTAGGAGTGTCTCACCAGTAAACATTCCTTGAATGTGATGTATTAGAGACATTGCTAGCAGCGGGAACTTAACTGTCAAAATGATTAAATGTGGCTGTCTGAGATTTATTTACAGGACTTAAAATGTTTTTGTTTGCCATAAAACATTTTATTCTACCTAAACTGTGGTCACCAAAAATATTTTGAGTCCCTATGTACAGAATGTTTTACAATGTTCGATGGGATGGGCCCTGGTCTCAGGGAACTTGTATTTTGGTTAACAAGATAAATGTGCATGAAGAGTACAAGCCTGGGTGTACCAAGGGTCATCCCAGCATGGCTGTGGCCATTCAGAGAGGGCTTGTCACAGTGGTCTGATACCAGAGTAAGATTTCACAGACTGATGGTCAACTTTATTCATTTCAGGCTAGATTTTTGTAGTGTGAATCATTCCAAAAACTGTACAAGAATATTTCCAGCTACGTAGCAAAGTACAGTGGGGACTTACCTCCATATTTTTTATATGAATCATTATAGGAGAGAGCGTAGCAACCGCAATTAGCCATGCTTTGTAATTTGTATTACTTAAATGTTATCATGGGTGATTTAGGCTGGGCCATCATATACATATTTTAGCATTACAGAGAGTGCTGTTAGCTGCTGGCCTTGGGGTACACGGAGAGATGGAGTTCTGTGTTACAGGCCTGGCCAGGCTTGAAAATGCAAGCCTTGGAGCAGAACCTGGACCCTCCGCCCCTGGGGCTCTACCCATGGTGGGGGGCCGGGGGGGGGGGCTTGGGCCTGGAGGAAGTTAGGTGGCCTCTCTGTGCCTCGGTTTTATCATCTGTGAATGAGGGTGCGATTGTCCTAGCATCGGCTTCATAAGGCATTCTGGGAAGATTACATGACTAAGTATCTTTGAAGTCCTGAGACCAGTGGCCAGGAGTAAACACAGCGTATGTTAGTTATATCATCGGTCCCTCTTGGAACAATCAATATTTAATTTTTAAGGACTGCTATTTGGTCAGGCTTGGGTATGCGGCCTTTAGTTTCAGAAGGGCACACAGGTGACTGTGCACAAGGGGATGGATGCTCATAACTTTCCGGCCCTCTGGACCTCATTAGCTCCGTGACTGTGGAAACACAGGGTTGCGGGGGTGGGGGAGCAGTTGGGAGGGTTCCTGTTTCAGACCTGCAAGTAGAAGCTCAGCTCCAGTCTCAGCCGCAGTTCACTTGCTATGTGACACACATGCAAGGGTCCTGTGAAGCCCTTCATCTGTGTCTGTAAGACACACTTGACCTCTCCTTCTCTGCCTGAATTTTCATCCGCTGGAAGCATTGGGAGCAGGTAATGGTTAGACAGTAGGTGGGAAGTGGGTTATGGTCTTCGAATGCTATTCAAGATGAAAGGAGATGTAAATGTCCCTACTAAGTATGATCAGTTTGATTTCAGGTTTTCATAGGCATCAAATATATTGTATTCGTCATAGGAGATAAGGAGATTTTACCATATTATCTTACAGTAGCCCAATAAAGACTTTCACTGGTGGCTCAGCCCAGGCTAAGACCTGACTTGAGTTTCAGCTGTGTGCTCCTGAACCCTCTCTAGCCAAATTCTGTTCCTTGTGCCAACAGCCAGCTCTCTCGCACATCAGTGGGACTCTTATATACATCTGGCACCTGAGGCCTCCTTTTCGGGGACTTGCTCAGCCCTGAGAGGTTGTAGAGAGATGGAGACGTGTGCTGGCTGCATATCAGCATACACGCCGACCTCTCGAGCTGCTCACCCAGGACAAGGAGGGTGACCCTGCAGCAGAGCCAGGCTCCCAGCCCACTTGTGTCTGAAAACATGTCCATGATATCATGACTTCTCCCTTGGAGCAGTTCATGTTGGTTTTCCTTAAAGGAATATTCTTGGCCATCCTCACATAATTATTCTTCAAATGAAATTTATAATCATTTTGTCAACTTCTTTTTAAAAAGCCCATTGGTATTTTGAATGTGATTGCGTTAAATATTTAGAATAATTTGAGAGAAACTTAAACTTTCATAGTCCAGGAACATGGTATGCTTCCCCCTTCCCCCACCGCCCACCCTCACTTTTAAATACCTTCTCTCTTTTTTCTTTTTCTTTCTTTTCTTTTTTTTAACCTCAGTAAGTGAAATCTTGTACTTTTATTTGTATAGGTCCTACACTTTTCCTGTTAAGTTTATTTCTAGATACTTAATATTTTGTTTTTGATGCTGTAGTGAACAGACTGTTCTTAAATTATATCTTGTAACTGGTGTTTGCTGATTATAGAAGAGCTGTTGATTTTTGTACATTTATAAGTGGGCTTAAAAGCTCGTTTGCTGAATTGCCTAAAAATGGGAACTGATGTCGCTTGCATTTGTTCTGTTCATGAGCACAGAGAAAAAAAAGTCTTGAGGAACATAGATTTTTGTTTTATTCTCTGTCAGCATCTAAAATTCACCCTGGGTCTCTGTTCATTTGCTCTGGCATCTCTGGCACCTACCTTAGGATTTACTGTGGTATGTACTTGGTAAGCATTTGTGGGATATTTCATTTTCTTAATTCGGTAATAGTTTTTCAGTAGTTTTTCTTGTCTTTTTCAAGAGTAGCAATTATATCATTACCGAATGACAACAGTTTTGTCTTGTTTCTAGTATTTTTTTTTCTTTTCATTCTTTAATTTTAATTTTTTTTCTACCTTTTGGCTCTTTTCACCCACTCATTTTACTCAACTCTTCACCTCTTCCCCCTGCCACCAGCAGCCACCAGTCTGTTCTCTGTGTCTCCGAGTTTGGGTTTGTGGTTGTGGTGGTTTAAATTCCACATGTGGGGTCTTTCTCTGGCTGGCTGACCACACTCAGCATAATACCCTCACATCCATCCATGTTATTGCAAATGGTAAGATTTCATTCTTTTTTTTTTAATGGATGAATAATATTCCTCTGTGTGTGTGTGTGTGTGTGTGTGTGTGTGTGTGTGTATGTGTGTTTCTCAGAACATCTTTATCCGTTCATACATTGATGGACACTTTTGTTGTTTCCATATCTTGACTATTGTAGGCAATCCTGCAGTGGACATAGGGCACGTATGTCTTTGTGAATTAGTGGTTTTTTCCTTTGGATAAATACCCGGTAATGGAAGTACTGGATCATATAGTAGTTCCATTTTTAATTTTTGAGGAGCCTCCGTACTGTTTTCCAGAGTGGCTGCACTAATTTGCATTCCCACCTACAGTGCACTAGGGTTCCCTTTTTTCCACATCACTGCCAACCCTTGATATTTCTAATCTTTTTGGTAATAGGATGGACAAAGGACTTTAAAGATTTTATTTATTTATTCATGAGAGACACAGAGAGAGGGGCAGCCCTGGTGGCACAGCGGTTTAGCGCCGCCTGCAGCCCGAGGTGTGATCCTGGAGACCCGGGATCGAGTCCCACATCGGGCTCCTTGCATGGAGCCTGCTTCTCCCTCTGCTTGTGTCTCTGCCTGTGTCTCTCTCTCTGTGTCTTTCATGAATAAATAAATAAAATCTTAAAGAAAAAAAAAGAGAGACACAGAGAGAAAGTCAGAGACAGAAGCAGAGGGAGAAGCAAGCTCCCAGTGGAGGCTCGATGCAGAACTCCATCTCAGGACCCAGGATCACGACCTGAGTCAAAGGTATATGCTCAACCACTGAGCCACCCAGGCATCCTGAACAAAGGACTTTAATTCCATTTTAATTCTTATCTTGTATTTTGGCTAGAATTTACAGTATTCAGTGATATTCACTGATCCTTTTTTTGGTCCTGAATTTCATGGAATATGTTCCGTGTTTTACTATTGGAATTTAAGAAATATTTTTTGTTGTTGTTGTAGTTACTTTATTCTCAGTTTACTGGAGTTATTTTGTTTTAAATCAGGAATAGAGTTAGTATGTATATATTGAGATGATTATTTGATTGTCCAACTTTGACTTATATGATAACTTTTATATGCTAATATTACAGTGTTCTTGAATTACTGGAATAATCCCTGCTATTCTAGTAATTTATCATCAAATCTGATTTGCTATTTTCTTATGATTTATGTCTGTATTCAGAAACTAGATTTTCCTTAGTATTTTTTGTTATGCTAACTTGATAGATTTAAAAATTTTCTATTTTTTCCTGTGTAATGATAGAATATAAATTGTGTGGGAAATACCTGGTCCTTAAAAATTTGGCAGAACTCACCTGTAAAACTGACAGCAGTGGCAGCCTTTTAATTTTCTTTCTCCCTTTCTTTCTCTCTTTCGTTCTTTCTTTATTATTTAATATAGTGCATCCATTAAATAATTTAAAAAGCTAGAGTATAACAGATGGTCAGTAAGTAGACTAGTCACTTGAATTCCTACTCTCCAGGGGAAAGCACTTATAAACCTTTTGGTTTATTTCCTTCTAAACCCCATTTGTATGCATAAGCACACACAAATATACATAAATTATATAGGTTATTTTAACAAATGTTACTCTACATGTTACTTTGTAGTATTTTGAACATCTTTCTACATCAGAATGAATCTGCATCATTTTCATGGGCAGCATAGTATTTCATATATAAATATGTATTTATTTATGCTAGTTCTCTATTAATGAATATTTAGATTGTCACCATTCTTTACTACCTAAAATGTTAAGCAGTCATTCCTATATAGACATCTTTGCTTAATTATCTGGTTTTTTTCTCCCCTTGTGGCAAAGTCCTACAAAAGTAATTACTGGATCAAGAGGGTGATGAGTATTTTTAAGTACACATTTTGTCAAATTGCCTTCCAGAAATGCTCAATTTATAGTGTGTGAGGGTGTCATGTACCTTTAACTACCACCGATAAATTTATAAATGAAAATTACCTGATGATAATTTAGCATATGACCACAGTAGGGCCCATCTCCCTGGAATGGATGAGAAAAACCTCCAGGCTGGCAGGCACTGATATTAACCTGGTTAATCTAATTAATTGCACTGTACTTAGCAGCCTCGGGCATTCAGGGTACACATGATCCTGGCATCAAGCCAGACCTCTGAGACTTACAGACTAGCTGCCAGTTCCACATTCCTATCCCATTTACCTGTACAAGGGCTGTGAACCAGCCTTTATTTTGTCCATCTTGCCACCCTCCCTGCCTTGGGAATGCCAGAAGGAAACCCTAAACTTTGTGGTAGCACTTTTAAAAATTGTGTGTGTGTGTGTGTGTGTGTTTTAAGTCAAAGTAAAATTTGTTATATAAGAAAAAAAGTTCAAGGAATATAAAAGTATAGAAGACAGAAATGGAAAATTTCAACCCCACTTTCCCAGAACAGTCTACCATTTGCAATTTGGCATCTTCCATTCCAGGTTTTGGTTGCTTGGTGGTTTTCTCTGCAGAAGCATAAATTGGAAGGCAGATATCTCCTGACCATTGACAACAAGGAAACTGACGTGGACTGAAATGGGGTTTTGGTTATTTTGCCATATTTAATTTCATGACATTTCTCCCACTAGTACACTATTTTGCACTGGGGAAATATGTTTAAATAGCTTGTTCAAGGCCGTTAGGTAGTAAGTGGCAGAGCTTGGATTTGGACCAAAGTCTCTTTCCATGATGCTCATTCCTGTTTCAGAGACCCTGTCTAAACTTGTATGAAGCATGGTAGCCATTAGCCACATGTGACCATTTAAATTTAAATTAATTAAAATTAGATACAAATTTAAAATTCAATCCCTCCATCTCACTACAGTTCAAATGCTCAGTAGGCACATGTGAATAGTCATTACTAAAGAACATAGATAAAGACTAGTTAGATAACGTTTACATCATTGTAGAAAGTTCTGTTTGACAAGCATGGAATCACTGAAATTGGAGAAATTGTGAATATAGAGCTTTTTAAGTTTTTATTTAAATTCCTGTTAATATACAGTGTAATATTAGTTTTAGGTATATAATAAGGGGATTCAACACTTCCATACAACACCCAAGAGCTCATCACAAGTGCTCTCCTTAATGTTCATCACCTATTTAACCCATCCCCCCCACCCCCCTCCTCTCTGGTAACCATCAGCTTGTTCTCTATAGTTAAGAGTCTATTTCCCATTTTGCCCCCCCACCCCCCCTTTTCCTTTGCTCATTTGTTTTGTTTCTTAGGTTCTACATATGAGTGAAATCATGTGATATTTGACTTTGTCTGACTTATTTCGCTTAGCATAATAGTCTCCAGCTCCAACCATGTTGTTGCAAATGGCAAGGTTTCCTTCTTTTTTATGACTAATATTCCATTGTCTATCTGTGCTATAACCTCTTTATCCATTCAGTGTCAATCAGTGGACACTTGGGCTGTTTTCATAATTTGCTATTGTAGATAATGCTGCTGTAAACATCAAGGTGCATGCATCCCTTTGGATTGCTATTTTTCTATTCTTAGAAAAATACTTAGTATTCACTTAGGTAAGTATTTAGTAGCACCATTGCTGGATCATAGGGTAGTTTTATCTTTAACTTTTTGAGGAACCTCCATACTCTTTTCCAGAGTGTCTGCACCAGTTTGCATTCCCAGCAACAGTGTTAGGTTCTGTTTGTTTTTTCCACATCCTTGTCAACACCTGTTTTTTCTTGTATTGTTGATTGTAGCTATTCTGACAGGGGTGAGGTGATAGCTCACTGTAGTTATGATTTGTATATCCCTGATAATATGTTGAGCACCTTTTCTATTGGCCGTATGTGTCTATTGGCCGTATGTATGTCATCTTTGGAAAACTGTCTCTTCGTGACTTCTGCTTATTTTTAATTGGATTAATTCATTTTTTTAGGTGTCGAGTTTTAGAAGTTCTTTATATATTTTGGACACTAATCCTTTATTGGATGTGTCATTTGCAAATATTTTCTCCTATTCCATAGTTTGCCTTTTAGTTTTGTTGATTATTTCCTTCACTGTGCAGAGGCTCTTTATTTTGATGAAGTCCCAATTGTTTATTTTTGTTTTTGTTTCCTTTGCCTTAGGAGACCTATCTAGAAAGAAGTTAATTTGGCCAGTGTCAGAGACATTGCTGTCTGTGCTCTCTTCTAGGATTTTTATGGTTTCAGGTTTCACATTTAGGTCTTTAATCCATTTTGAATTTTTTTGTGTGTGTAGTGTAAGAAAGTGATCTAGTTTCATTATTTTGCATGCTGCAGTCTGCTTTTCCCATCATCATTTGTTGAAGAGACTTTTTCCCATTGTATCTTCTTGACCATACTATTGTGGGTTAATTTCTTGGGTTTCTCTTCTAAACTATTGTTCTTTGTGTCTGTTTTTGTGCCAATACCGTACTGTTTTGATTATTGCAACTTTATAATATAGCTTGAAGTCCAGAATTGTTATGCTACAGCTTTTCTTTTCTTCTTCAAGGTTGTTTTGGCTATTTCTGATCTTTTGTGGTTCCATACAAATTTTAGGATTGTTTTTTCTAGCCCTGTGAAAGATACCATTGGTATCTAGATAGGAATTGCATTAAATGTGTAGATACAGGCTTTTTTTTTTTTTTTAAAGTTCTGTTCTACCACATTTAATAGACTCTCTCATGCTCTAGATTTGAAAAGATAGCACTGAAAACATGCTTTTAAGAAATGGGGTGGGACACCTGGGTGGCTCATTTGGTTAAGTGTCCGACTCTTGGTTTCAGATCAGGTCATGATCTCAGGGTCATGAGATTGAGCCCTGCATTGGACTCTGTGCTCAGCACAGAGTCTGCTTGAGATGCTCTCTCTCCCTCTCCTTCTGCCTCCCCCCCCCCCGGGGGGGGGTGCTTGCTTGCTCTCTGTCTGCCTCTCTCTAAAATAAACAAATCTTTTAAGAAAAAGAATTAGGACAAATCTGGTAGGTCCAAAATTTTCAAATGAAGTATTGACCACCTGCTATGAACTCTACTGGGATTGGGATACAGATGTTTTAAGACACACATCCACTGTAAATTTGAATGTATCGGAGGGTGGAATATCCAGAAAAAATATATCCTCTTTTTCTTTTTTTCTTTTCCCTGAAAAAGTGAAGGTGATGTGTTTTTTTTTTATTTTTTTCCTGTACTGTGTATATATAAATAAAACCAGCAGGATGTGAGAAGATGAATCCCTGCCAACACCCTGAGTTTTGACTGTGGAGTACAAGTGCTGTCTTGGAGAAGCTCCAAATGCTTCTCTTACTGGTCTGTGCACTTGGGCCTTTTGATAGCTATATAGTGAATAAAACTGGAGAAGAAATTCGCTCAGGTTGGGGCAGAGATGATGCAGGTTGGTAGTATATTTGAGAAAACACTACTTTGTTTGCCTTACTTTTAGTTGGTGCTCATTGCATAAATGTGATGCTATCTGTATTTAAACAAAGAACTGCCTCAGATTTCCTGGAAAATCCATGGGATTGAACTCTTGATGTGGCTAGAAAGTAAATTAGTATTTTGCCAGTGCTGTTGAAACTACTGAAAAACATTTTGTTGATGATATTTAGTACATTTGTAAAACTCAAGAGTATATACTATCCTCCTTTACTGAATGAGTATTGGACATCAGTTATTTATTGCCTCCCGTGGACATTTATAGTTTATGACTTTTCTATTTACAAGTTGGCCTTAATTTTATTCTCCAGTATCAGGCAGTGTTAAACCAGCGTATCAAACTAATTGTATAGGGAGGAAAGATCTTGGGCAGTAAACAAGTTAATTCCTGAGTTTAAACTGGAAACTTTGATGGTTGCATTAACTTTCAGGCCAGCAGAAATTCTTAAATTGCTGCTTTAGGGCCCTGGATGGTAATTCGGGTGTGTTAAGAAATTATAGGGAATCACGAGAGTGTGAAATCATTAGGAGAGCCACAGTGTATTTCCCACCTGCAGGTGGCAAGGGCCAAAGGGAACATTCAGAAGATTGAATAAAACTGATGGGCTGCCTGACTGCCTTAGGAAGGCACTACCAATGTCCCAGCACTCAGAAATAACCAGGCCTGCACAGTTTATGTACACTAGGGTGAGCCTCAAAAAGTCAATTTATTTTTGAAGAAATTACTTACAATTTCTTCATGGAAATTTCTTCACGGAGAAGTGCTGTCCTATCACGATTATCCAAGATACTTGTTATTTGGAGCAAACTCTTGCATTGCTGGAGAGAAGAATGCTGCCCTCCCAGAGAGGTGCTCGCTGGTGGCATCACTTCTCCCAGGCTCTGTGAGAGTGGAATAAACATGGCAGTAGTAGGTGATTGCCCAGGAGATCCCAGCCCTCAGGAATTACTTGGTCAACTCTGGCTCTGGTTTTCTTGCTGAGTTCTCTTTAAGAGGGCCGGCACTGTAGCGTCTTTGCTCTGTCAAAAGGCATTGTCTTTCCTTTGGGTTTGGTACACTTACGAAGATTAATTTGGAATGAAGTGTAATTGAAGGCCAATTATATCTGATGGCTAGATCTATTAGAACAGAGCAGTGTTGCTGATTGGGAAATGGAAAGCATTTGAAATAGAGTCTGGGAAATACGGTAAATGCATCGAATGTCACTGCCTCCTTGTGTAATAGCCTAATTTAAATGACTTTTTCCTCTGTTGTTGCATTAGTTCACTCCAGATAGACTTGAGTCTAAGAGGAAGGAAACATGGTAAATGAATGCTCAGGCATTCTGATGCATTCATTATCATTGGTAGAAGAATTAGGAAAAGCTTAAAGGAAATTTTTACTTCTTTTTTTTTTTTTGGAAATTTTTACTTGATTCTTCTACAGAGAATGGGGGCAGGGGATGATTCACTTTTTTGAACTTAGTGGTTCCTTTAACCCATAGGACTTGATTTTATCTGAAGTGGCCCTACTTGATACTAAGCAAGTGACATTCTCTGTGTCTTTGTGTCTGCCTCTCTCCAGAAGCAAAGTCTATTCACATGTGTGTCACTGTGACACCGGGCCCCTACAGCTCCCTGTGTTGTATCGTCTTCCCAAGAGGCATATAGAGATAAGAAAGGTGGCTTATCTTCACCCCAGATTCCCACAAAGGTAAAAATATTTGAAGAGCCAATGAAAACAAAAACAAAAAAGAAAAGCCCATGGGGAGAATGATAAAGCATGAGTATCTGCCAGAGGAAAGGATGTGGCAGCCGTGGGCTGATCAGAACTGGGCTGATCAGAACGAGGCCCCAGAAGGACCCGGGGCAGGGATCTGTGCTGCCCGGGGTGGAGGGGGTGGAGGCCTGGAGGTTGAGGCCCAGGATTCTGCTGAGGGAGGATGCCAGACCCTGAGAAAAAGCTGAGAGCACAGGAGGATGCTGGGACCTGCAGGCATCGTTGATGCCTGGGTTAAGGATCGGAACACTCACTTTTCAAGAGGTGAGTTTTCGGCTACACACCGAGTATCATTATTTTCCACAAATTCATTACCTCTTCCCCCTGGTGGGTGTCTTAGCTTTGAATTTCTTGACTTTATGATGAATAAACTTTGTTTTAATGTTTATTAATGCCTGATTTACTCTCCCTGGGGTGAAGTTCTGTAGTAATAAGATTCAATGTCTCTGCTGTAGTGAGGCATTTCTGTAGTGAACCAAACCCAAGGAAAATGAATTTTATTCCATTGGGGCAACTGTAATTACCTTTTAAAAAAATTTAAAGTATGCTTTGCAACTTAGTAAAATCCTATTATGAAGAAAAAAAATACATACCAAATACTCTGCTTGTATGTAATAAGATGCCAGTAAAATATAATTTACAGAGGACCTTATAGTTTGTTATAATAACATTTGTAGCTTGTTTTTATGATGTAATTGATATATGGTAAGCTGCATATATTTAACATGGAAAATTTGATAAATTCCGTCCTATTACATCACTGCTGTAATGAACATACTCATCAAACCCCAAAGTTGGGGACACCTGGGTGGCTCAGTGGTTGAGCATCTACCTTCGGCTCAGGTTGTGATCCTGGGGTCCTGGGATTGAGCCCTCCGTTGGTCTCCCCACAGGGAGCCTGTTTCTCCCTCTGCCTGTGTCTCTGCCACTCTCTCTCTGTCTCTCGTGAATAAATAAATACAATCTTTTAAAAAAAAAAAGTTGCCTCCTTCCCACTCTCTCAGCCTGTTTTTCCTGGAGCAACAACTGGTTCGATTTGTGTCACTACAGAATAGTGTTAAAAATATGGGATTATTTAGTATGTACGCTTTTGTCTGTCTGTTTTTCCCACTTAGTAAAATTATTTGGAGATTTATCCATATTGTTGCATTGTATCACTAGTTTGCATCTTTTTTTCCTGAGGCATATTCTGTTGTGTGGATATAACACCATTCCCCCATAGATAGGTATTTGGATTACTTCCAGTTTGGGACTACAAGTGTGTTTGAGCATTCACATATGGTCTTTGTGTAGACTTCATGCTTTTTTTCCCCCCTGTCCTGAGTAAATCACCAAGTGTCGAATGTCTGGAACACGCAGTAGTGTATGTTTAACGTTTTATGAAACCATCAAACTGTTTTTCAGAGTGGTTGTCACATTTTAGTTGTGTTTGAGAGTTCACATTGCTCCACATCCCTGCCAGCACTTGGTGTGGTCAGTCCTTCTAATGATTGTCATTTCAGCAGGTGTGAAGTGCTTATCTCATTGTGGTTTTATGTTGTGTCTCCCTAATGACTAATGTCGTCCAGTGGTTTTCCATGTGCTCATTTGCCATCAGTACTAGTGAAGTATGTATGCCTTTTGCCTCTTTTGGGATATTTTTTAGATTACTTGTTTTCTTACTGAGTTTGGAGAGTTGTTAATCTTTTCTAGATACAAATTAAGATATAAGCTTTGTAAATATTTTCTCTTTGTGGGCTGTATTTTTTATTCTAACAGTGTCTTTTGAAAAGAAGTTTTTAATTTTGATGAAATCTATCAATTTTGTTTTTCTTTCATGGACTCTGCAATTGGTGTCATATGTAAGAAATCTTTGCCTAACCCAAGGTCACAGATTTTCCCTTGTGCTTCCTTCTAGATCTAATGTAAAATGTGTTAACTATAAAACTTCTAAAAAAAAAAAATAGGAGTAAATCTTTGGAGTTCATTTTTTTGTAGATGGTGTGATATATAGGTCAAAGTTTATTTTTTATCCATATGGATGTCCAGTGGTTCCAGTGCCATTTGTTGCAAAGTTGTTTTTTTTTTTTTTCTTTTTCCCTTGAATTGCCTTGCACCATTGTTAGTAATCAGTTGTGTGAGGGTATGTCTGTCTATTTCTGGCCTCTCTATTCTTTTCATATATTTGTTTATCTTGATACCAATACCATCATATTGATTGGTGTAGTGTTTTTTAATAATGTCTTAAAATCAGTTATTAACTTTCCAACTTTGTCTTTTTTATTATTTTATTTTATATTTTTTAACTTTGTTTTCTTTTTTTAAAAGGTTTTTTGACTCTTCCATGTCCCTGTATTTTCTTACTAAATTTTTTTGGAGAGAGAAAGAATACATAGCAGAGGGAGGGACAGAGAGAGAGAATCTCAAGCTGACTGTGCTGAGCAAGCCCCAATGTGGGGCTTGATCCTATGACCCTGAGATCAAGTCCTGACCTGAAATTGAGTGTCACATGAGTGACTGAGCCACCGAGGTGCCCCATGTCCTTGTATTTTCTGTGAATTTTATATCAGATTGTCAGTTTTTATAAAAGAGCCCTCTAGGATTTTGATAAGGATTGAATTAACTCTCTGGGTCAATTTAGGGAGAATTGACATCATAACAGTTTTTAGTCTTTCAACTCATAAGTACAATATATTTTTCCACTTATGGAGGTTTTATTTTTTTATTTTTATTTTTAAGAAGATTTTTCAAAAGTAATCTCTAGATCCTGTGTGGGGCTTGAACCCACAACCTCGAGATCAAGAGTCACACGCTCTACATGCTTTACACGCTCTACTGACTGAGCCAGCCAAGAGCCCCTTGTGAAAGTTTTAAAAGTTTCCTTCAGCAATGTTCTGTACAGATCTTGAATATCTATTGTTATATTTATTACTTAGTATTTTGTAGTTTTGATGCCATTGTAAGTAGTATTTTTAAAAATTTAATATTCATGTGTTGCTAGTATGGAGAAATAGAACTGATATTTGAATATTGATTTTAGACCATGGTATCTGTGAATAAAGCCTTCTTCCTTTCCAGTCTGGATGCCTTTTATTTTTTTCTCTTTATTGCAGTGACTAGAATTTTTAGTACATTTTGAGTAGAAGTGGTAAGAGAGGACATCTTTATCTTCTTTTTGATCTTAGAGTGAACATGGTCAGTCTATCCCAGTAAGTGTAATGTTAGCTATGGGTTTTTCATAGATTCTGTTTATCAGGTGGAGGAAGTTCCCTTCTTTTCTAGTTTGCTAAGACTTTTTATAACAAATAGATGTGAGTGTTTTTCAAATACTCCTGCATTTATTGAAATGATCATTTTTAAAAGCTCTTAGTTTGTTAAGTGGAAAACTGGTATCTGCTGTGATCTTTAAATTTCCTTTATTTCTGTGCATTTGGGTTTAATTTCCTTCTTATTTTTTAAAGGTAGAATCCAAGAACTTTGATTTAAGACCTTTTCCCATCCTTAATATAGGTGTTTGGTGCTATTAATTTCTCTTCAGTACTGCTTTAGTGGCATTCCTCATTCATTCATTCATCCATTTATTTATTTTAAAGATTTTATTTATTTATTCATGAGAGACACAGAGAGAGAGAGAGGCAGAGACACAGGTAGAGGGAGAAGCAGGCTCCATGCAGGGAGCCCGACGTGGGACTCGATCCTGGGTCTCCAGGATCACGCCCTAGGCTGAAGGCAGCGCTAAACCACTGAGCCACTGGGGCTGCCCAGCCTTCCACATTTAAGATGTGTTTTTATTGTCATCCTGTTCCTAATACTTCCTAATTTCCCTTTTGATTTTTCTCACATGTTATTTATAAGTGTACTTTTAGTTGCAAATTTGAGGAGGTATTTCTAGTTACCTTTTGCTGTTGATACTTAATTACAGTTTAATAAGAGAACATATTTTGTATGAATCTTTTAAAATTTATTGAGACTGGTTTTACGGCCCAGAGTATGTTCTAACTTGATAAATATTTTGTATGTACTTGAAAATAATGTTTATTTCATTGTTGTTGGGAGTAGTGTTCTGTAAATATGAATTAGGTAAATTGGGTAGTAGTGTTGTTCAGATGTTCCTTATCTTTTGTGTGGTGTACTTGTATTAATTTTTGAGAAAGGGGTATTGAAGTCTGAATATAATCGTGGACTCATCTATTTCTCTTTGTGGTTCTTTTTCTTTTCTTTCTTTTCTTTTCTTTTCTTTTCTTTTCTTTTCTTTTCTTTTCTTTCTTTCTTTTCTTTCTCTTCTCTTCTCTTCTCTTCTCTTCTCTTCTCTTCTCTTTTCTTTTTTTTCTTTCTTATCTTTATATTTGAAGTGTTCCCTAAAAGCAGCAAATGGTGGAGTCTCTGTATGAAGTGTGTCTTTCTTCTTCTGTTTCTTCAAATATATATATTTTTTATGTTTCCACTTTTCTTTCCTCTCCTAGGATTCATATTCTAAGTAACTTATTTTTTTTTAATTTTTTTTATTATTTATTCATGATAGTCATAGAGAGAGGAGAGAGAGGCAGAGACACAGGCAGAGGGAGAAGCGGGCTCCCTGCCGGGAGCCCCACGTGGGACTCGATCCCGGGACTCTGGGATCGCGCCCTGGGCCAAAGGCAGGCGCTAAACCGCTGAGCCACCCAGGGATCCCCTATTCTAAGTAACTTAGATAACAATACGGTACCACATATTGCTGAGACTGTTCATTTTTTCTAGTCTTTTTTCTCTCTGTGCTTTGTTTTTGATAATTTCTCTTGCTATGTCTTCAGATTTACTTCTATTTTCTTTTCAGTTTCTCATCTGTTTTTTTCCCCATCTGTTGCATTTTTCATTTTAGATATTATAGTTTTAATCATGAGACATTCCATTTGGGTCTTTTTTTCTATATTCCTTTCTCTCTACATCAAGTTTATGTTTTCTTCTGCATTCTTAAGCTTGTGGAACATAATATAGCTTTTAAAAGATAACCTTGTCTGCTGGAGTGCCTGGGTGGCACAGTTGGTTGGGTGTCTGACTCTTGGTTTTGGCTCAAGTCGTGATCTCAGAGCCATGGGGTCAAGCCCTGAGTCTGGCTGTGCACTCAGTACAGAGTCTGCTTAAGACTTTCTCTCCCTCTCTCTGCTCCAATCCCTCCAACACGTACTCTTTCTCTCTCTCAAATATTTAAAGAAGAATAACCTTGTCTGCTAATCCCAATGATCATATCTTTCCTGGATCTAATTTTAATGTTTTTCCCTACTTCTTAGATCATGTCTTTCTGTTTCTTTATTTGCCTGGTATTTTTGGATTAGATGCCAGACATTGTGAATCTTAAACATTATTGGTTGTTGGATTTTTTGGATTCCTTTGTAGTGGTGGTTTTTTGTTCTAACATGCAGTGAATTCACTTGGAAATAGTTTGATAACTTGTAGACTTGCTTTTAAGCTTTGTTCGGGCAAGTTTAGAGCAGTTTTTATTCTCTGGTTACTTAAACTTCGCTTCTGATGACTCAGTGACCTCATGTATTATCCTTTCTGACTGGTGGGAACGTGAACACACGTGAACTTCGGGAATTGTTCAGACTTTGCTTTCCAATGTTTCTTCCCCAAGACTCTTGGAGGGACATTCGTAGATCATTATTGAGTCAAAGAGTCAAGGATGCCCATCTTCACACCTCCTGAGCTGTTTTCTGTCTGTGCAGCTCTCTCCTTCCAGCATCCTTCCCAGCCTCCCTGAGAGGGCAGCCTCCCTGCATGTCTTTGTCCTTCACGTGTTGTGTAGAAGCTGCTTTCAGGCAGTATTCTGGGGGCAGTTGTAGGATTTATCTTACTTGTGTTCCTATGCTGCCTATTATCTAGGTCTTAAAATAGTTTTTATTCATGAGAGACACACAGAGAGAAGCAGAGACATAGGGAGAGGGAGACGCAGGCTCCCTGTGGGGAGCCCGATGCAGAACTAGATCCCAGGATCCCAGGAGCATGACCTGAGCTGAAGGCTGATGCTCAACCACTGAGCCACCCAGGTGCCCCTCAATTAGGTTTTGAAAGCATTTGCTTTTGTAATTTTTTTAAAGATTTTATTTATTTATTCATAAGAATACACAGAGAGGAGAGAGAGAGAGGCAGAGACACAGACAGAGGGAGAAGCAGGCTCCATGCAGGGAGTCTGACATGGGACTCTATCCCAGATCTCCAGGATCACGTCCTAGGCTAAAGGTGGTGCTAAACCACTGAGCCACCCGGGATGCCCTGCTTTTGTAATTTTCATCTTACATATAAAAATATTACCAGATATCACTTTTTAAAGGAAACCGTATTTTGTTGTTGTTGTTGTTAGGTGTACATGGAAAGAGTATTTTAAACTGTTTTATTCATTGGATCCTGAACTATGTGTTTCAAATAATGAAATGTGTTAAAGATACCTCATACAGAGAATGATATCATACCTCTTGTATGAAATGGTTGCTTGTACAAAATAATTTCCAGGGTTTGTATACTCATTAGTACTGCATTAAAGAACTAGGCCTGAAAAATGAAGGAAAGAAAGTGAACTCTTAAGTTTCTTAGTGAAGGGAAAGTTGATGTAAAAGGCTAAAATGATAGTTTGGATTTTTGTTAGTCTTAATTTAATTTAGTTACCCCATCTTCTATATATTTATTTGTTATTATTTTTAAAGATCTTATTTGTTTGTTTGAGAGAGAGAGTGTGCCAGTGAGAGACGACAAGTAGGGAGAGCAGCAGAGGGAGAGAGGGAAGCAGGAAGCCCCATGTAGAACTTGATCCCAGGACCCTGGGATCATGACCTGAGCCGAAGGCAGACACTTAACCGGCTGAGCCACCCGGGTGCCCCCATCCTATCTTTTATATACAGTATTTTGTGTTAACTGTGTTTTCTTGATGTTCTGGTACCTAAGGCCTTGCTGATCCTGGAAAGATTGTTCCTTCTGCAGCTGACTAATTTCTGGAGACCGAAAATGACTCTCCTGTGAGCATGCTTTTCGTATGCAAACCAACCAATCCAAAGCCCGTACCTGTGGGCTACCTGCTTTGTGGCCAACACTGGTTGTGCCTACTATCTCCTTTCCCTAATTTCACTTCAGAGTCAGATACCAGGCGACTAGGGGTAGTCCCTACACCCCAGAGTACAGTGAGGTCATTCAAACTAAGAGATCCCATCTGCCTATCCTGTCTTGCTCACACCTTCCTATGAAAACCATGATAAGGGCTCTGGCCTCTCTTTTCCTCTCCCCTTCTGCCTCCCCTCTGGACTGACCTGATATTTTCCCAAATGGCCCAGCATGGTGTGGCAAGCCTCTCTTCTTGGGGACTGGGAGTAACAAACTATCATTTCAGTGGTAACCATCATCTGATCTGTTTATCTACCATTTTGTATAGAAACAAAGTCCCAGATACATTTTAAACATGTTTGAAAATTACATTTGAAACTGTTAAGATTCAGAACACCTGTGTGACTCAGTGGTTGAGTGTCTGTCTTCACCCCAGGTCATGATTCCAAGGTCCTGGGATTGAGTCCTGCATCGGGCTCCCCATAGGGAGCCTCCCTCTGCCTGTGTCTCTTATGAATAAATAAATAAAATCTTAAAAAAAAAAAGAAACTGTTAAGATTCTTTTTTTTTTTTAATTATGTAGTCAAATGTACTAAGGTAAACAGGACTTCAAGTAGAAAAAGGAAGATGCCTGTCATAACCAACCCATGACAGTTACTTCACCAGTCTCTTCCGTTTGAGCGAGTTGGATGGGAAGGAAATAAAGGGAGTAGAGCAAATGAAGGAATAGAAAAATTTGGAAAGAAAGGGCAGGATGGTTCAGTTAGAGCATCTTAAGTAGAATTAAAGCTTCCTTACCCCTAATAATAAACAAAACCAATGCCACACCCGTTCTCTCCTTTAATACTCAGAAGACTAAAGATAATTATCACATTTAGGTCAGTGTTATTCCTGCTTGAGTAAGAAAGAAAATAGGTGGTATTGAGTGAAGAGGCAAGGAATCTGTTGATCCACCTTGGCCCTTCTTTTTTAGTGGTGGTGGCTGTACCCCGCATCCCACTCAGCATCCATGCTGCAAGTTCTACACCCCAGGGCCTGTGCCTGTGTTGAACTTACTGGATTCTTGGAATTGTGGGGCCACTTCTGATTTGGGTCTGAATTTTGACATCCTTAATTTTCACAAATTTTGCTGTAGAAAAATTGATTAGCATATTGCGTGATTTGTCAGCAGTCATTTGGAGAGATTTCTCTGACTTCTTTATACTTGCATGTTTATTTTATTTTATTTTTATTTTTTAAAGATTTTATTTATTTATTCATAGAGACAGAGAGAGAGAGAGGCAGAGACACCGGCAGAGGGAGAAGCAGGCTCCATGCAGAGAGCCCGACGCGGGACCTGATCCAGGGTCTCCAGGATCACGCCCTGGGCTGTAGGCCACGCTAAACCGCTGTGCCACCGGGGCTGCCCTACTTGCATGTTTATAATTGTGAAATACTAAATATGGGAGGGAATAGAATGATAGAAAAAGTTAGTGGTTCTTAGTAATTATAGGAATAAACAATAAGTGGAGGATAAAACAGCAAATGATGGACAGTTACTGGATGCTCATTATACACAGTGCTGTAATGTTTTGATAAACATTCAAAATTGACTTGTGCTATTTCCTCAAAAGCATGTTTTCAGGCAGATTGAGATTTGCAAGTGGTGGTATAAAAACTGACCTGCAGAACTATTTTTATAAAATCCTGACTTGTGATGGTGGTGTCTGTGTTAAAGATTTATTTGTATTTTATGGAAATTTTGAATATCACACATTTAACACTTAAAAATTACACATTATCTTGAGTAATAAGGCCTATGAAAATAAAAATTGTCCATAGAAAGTGGGATAAAAGGCATGATTTTTTTTTTTAAAGATCTTCTTTATTTGAGAGAGGGAGAGAGAAAGTATGAGTAGGTGGAGCAGAAGGAGAGGGAGAAGCGGACTCCCCGCTGAGCAGGGAGCCCAACATGCAGCTTCAACTGAGGACCCTGGGATCATAACCTGAGCCAAAGGCAAATGCTTAACTGACTGAGCCATAGAGGTGCCCCCAAATAGATGATTCTTTGAATTAGAACACCCCAGAGGAAAAGACAACTATTTTATTATAGGTAGTTGGAAAACTGAATCAAGAGACTTCAGAATGACAAGAGCCCAACTAATGATGTGAGTAGAACAGAAACATTTTACAAAGTAAGCTGATTATTACAGAGAGGAATGGATTCTTTTAATGTGTTAAGAATCACTTGGGATAATTATTAAATACCCAACTCTCCCAGCCCTCTCCCTGCTTGATTCTGTTACTGGTATTTGTATACCACACTTTTGAAAAACAGGGACCCTGAGGCCTATATTGCATGCATAACAAATTGATAATTTATTTCTTTTTCTTTTCAGTGACTATATTTGGAGTACCTTTGAGTTGGAAAAAGGGAAATCATCAAAGAACTGGGAGTTTATCAGGAGTTGCAAGCCACTAGTTTGTGGGTTGAACTCAACCTGCAGGTGTATTGTATTTTGCATCTTTGGTGGACCCTTTCCTACCCTCCTTTGCATTTGATTGCTTGCCTTTAGGCAGGCTAAATCATTGGCCACAGTCCCCACTGCTCCCTGTTGCCCTCTCCCATGGCTTCCTGTGTGTCCCTCACCTGTTTGTTAATAGTGTTAGATTGTCAGTGACCCAAGGGGAACTTAGTAACAGACCTCAGAGCCGAGAAATAATGGCCTGTTTAAATAGTATACCTAACTCTAGCACATAATTTTTTAAAATAATTATTTAAGGGAGAGAGAGAGAATATAGCTGTGGGGAAGGGCAGAGGGAGAGGCAGACTCCCCACTTAGCAGGGAACTGGATGTGGGACTTGATCCCAGGACCCTGAGATCATGATCTGAGCTGAATGAAGACGCTTAACTGACGGAGCCCCCCAGGGGCCCTTCCTCCCTGCAAATAATTTAACCTAAGTTGGTTCCTTAAAAATAATTATCAGTCTTACATCTAATCATTCTAACATTATGTCAGTTCCATAACCTCTAGAGGAAGTTCTAAATTTTTCCACATTAGTGAATAGGCCAGAGTAATCCACAGTTTTGCACATTTATTGTTTTAGCAGCATGTTTTAACGGCTTGGGGCTACAGATACACTTTTGCAGTTATATTTTCTTTGGTCAGCTATTATTAATTAATGCTTACTAAAGATTCATGCTGATCGTTATTCTCTTTGTATTGGCGGTAGGATGCAATGGAGGTATAGCCCATAACTGATCGTGGAAAAGGTAGATCAATAATACACAGAGCTGTAAACTCTGGCCCTCAGAGGAATTCGAGAAACAGTGAAAAATAAGTTGCAGCAGCCAGCATTTACTGAAAATTTACAGTGTTCCAGACACTAAATTAAATACAGCCATTTGCACTTTTAATCTCCTGATTAGTTTATCAGTTAGCATCTACACTACTATTACTGTTAGAAATACGAAGAAATGGTTGCACAGAAATAGTAACTTGTCCACATTGGATTTATAAAGGCAAAATGGTCATTTAAAAGACACATTTGTAAAGTTAACCATAGACTCATAATACAGTATTTGGTCTTGTAAGAGCATGCTTGCCATTTAAAATGTGGCTTTTCTTCAGGATGCTACACTGTGTAAGATGCCATGTGATTAACACATCACATCGGCATTGGGCCCTGCAGAAATGTTTAGGTGGCAACAAGAACATGTCTAGGCAAATACTGCCCTCTCTCATTCTGATGAGGCTTTGTCACTGGCCTCTCCCGGTTTGCTCCCTCCAGCAGGAGTTGGACGTACACCATTCCTCCTCTGTCCTGTGATGGACAAGCTCTGTTAAATAACACCGTATTAAATAAGCTGCTGTCCCTGCAGCCTCCTCCTTCCTTACCTCCTTAACTTGCACATATGTGACCTTTCTTTCATTCAACTTACTCATGAAATCCCATTGCTTCTGCGAATCTGACCTAGTTGGAAAAGAACAAGCAAATTCCCCATGCTCTCCCCTGCCATTGGAGTGTTCCCTTCTCGTTAATTGCTTCCCATGCAAGAGTGACTCTGCCTTTCCTGTGTAGTGCAAATGGTTACATGATCCATGCCTCCAGGGACAGGGGGGCAAGGGCCTTATCTGTCATGGATATCATTATTATTATTATTTTGTTCTTAAACCAACTAGCATTTGTTTCTATCCCCCTCTCCACAGCTGTACTCTCAAATGGGGTTAGTTTATTGACTGTTGTTCCTCCTCATCATTCACAGCACCACGTCCAGATGTTCTCGTGCATGGGTATGAGTGACATCCGTGCTGTTCCCTGGGCCTGTCCAACGAGGCCATTTGGGATACGTCTATTCCTATATCAAAAGCCAGAATACATGATTCCTTCCTGTGTGACTCTTGTGTCATTCTCCTGTTTCATCCGGCTCCTGTGGTATGATTTAGTTGTCCCGTAACTGCCTCACCTCCTGTCTTTGTCCCTGCGTCCCTGGTGCCCTGTGTCCCTAGTGCATGGAAGGGGGACTCTGATTAAATGTTGAAGAACACAGTTGAGCCATCTTGCGTTGCAGAGAGATGCCCCCTCCACTTCCATGCGCCGACGTTCAAGTGCATTCTCTTCCTCTGACTGGGAATTGGATGAGAGGGTATTTTCCTTCCTCGCCCTTCCTGAGATCCGTTCTCATCAATGAATTGGGAGAGGTGGGAAACTAAAACTTCAAATTCTGAAAACTACCTCCTTAGCCCAGCAACGCTGGTCCAAGAGGGTTATGGTGCCAGCCCCTGGAAATTGATCTTCTCGCAAGATGTAAGGCTTTTAAAGTAAGGAATCCTCATCCTAAAAGGAAAACATTAATCTTCTGGAGTTTGAAACCTTTCTTCTCAGCTCTTCCTGCATTCCAAGGATGTGAGAGAGGAAGCTGGGCGTTTGTAGTCTGTAACAGGATCACCACAGGGTCACAGTGGGATGGCAGGGATTTAGATTTGCACAAGAAGTCAACAACTGCTTTCTAGTAGTTACCTTCAAATTCCCTGTTTTTGGGGACCATATCCTTCTCCTTCAGTTTTGAGCCTTGTAAGTTTCAGACGGAACCATGTTGGTTTTCAGTGTAAAATAGTAATATTACCCAGTTTTTATAAGGTTGTTGGGAGGGTGGGATGTGTTAAAGTGGAAAGCACTTTAGAAGAAAGCCTGGTAAGTAGACTGTGCCTGATATACACATTACTGTTGTTACTACTTGGTGTGTGTGTGTGTGTGTGTGTGTGTGTGTGTGTTATCTGTTCTTTTTTAATTTGTATTTTTTATTGAAGTATTGTTGACATACAGCATTATCATAGTTTCAGGTGTACAACAATGATTGAACATTTATATATGTCACAAAATGATCACCACCATAAGTCTAGCCACCATCTGTCACCATAAAGATACTACAGTGTTATTGACTACTGTCGTTGTTAGTATTTAAGAATGACAAGATGACAACCTTTGGCTTAAAAAAAGGGAATTAGAAACATTTCACATGAAGGACTGTACTTAACATGGTTGTGGCTTGTTCATGGACCCACTGAAGGTAGCTCAGGAATCATCATCATTGGAAAAACATCCCATCTTGGTTTTGAGTGCAAACTGATTACTGCCCTCAGTGTGTCAAACAGAAAATCCAAATCAAAAAGGATACTGAATATTTTGGGTAAAGTTATTACTAGCTATTACTAGTGAATACTTCCTTTATGTCCTATAATTATAAAGGATTAGATTTAATGACCCTGTAAACCTAATGGTTTATAATTTAATCCATAAAATTCTTCCAAGTGATTTGAAGGAGGCAAATTAAATACCTGTTCTTATCATTTCATATTTATACTAGTCAAACTTTCAGTGAGTTTTTTGGAGACTTTTTCTTTTCCAGAAATATCCAGCAAAATTCTTAAATGGTTTACCAAACTTCACATTAATAGAACTTACCACTTAAAATTACCCACATTTGCTTTGTGTATGAATAGAAATCGACCATAACAATGATTTTTCTTCGATGACTTCAGAGAGGAGCAAAATGTCTAGAAAATCTCCCCATCTCCTGGACACTTACCTTGGAGCAGTGACTGCGGATTTTGAACATTTTTGTGTTGCTAGCATAAAGTGTGTCATGCCTGTGTCTTAAATTATTTCAGACTTGCCAGCTCTTACTCTGTGGTTAGGCAGCAGAGACCCAATGGTTTAAAAGAAATCATGGTTTGTTCAGGACCAAATTTCGTGAAAATGGGGCGTGGTGCCCCGAATGCTAATAGGCAGTTTTCTCTGGACACCACCGTTGCCTTCCTTAGAGAGGCTTGGTTACTGTGTTGGTAGTTAGCCCAGGAGTGAGTGAGGGTGGTTTGTCAGCTTAATACCCCTGTGGCAAGAATTGAGGCCTTGTTGCCAGGCCGGGTTTTGCTGTCAGCCAGCTCTAGATTTAGTCTGGTCTCTTGATACAGCTCTGTGCTCCAGTTTGTCTGTCTACAGTAGATGAGGGGTTTGGGGTGGAGGATCTTGAAGGCTTTTGGAGCTCCTGGGTCCCTAATTTTTTGCCCCATTAGCCCTAACTCTGAAACATGAGAAGCTTTCTTAAGCGCTGATGTGAGTTCATTAGGATTTGATGTTAAACTGTCCAGGAAATTCTGAGGCATGAGGAAAGTCACACAGCTGGTATGCTCAGCAATGTTAATGAGTGACTCTTGGTATCATTCTCCTGTTTTACCAAGTGTCCAGCTGCTTCTGAAACAGTGTGAAAATTCTCATGTTCTCAGTTCTCTTCCATAAACCATACCAGGATGGAATGGTGGCCACATTGACAGTGCATTAGATACACCTTCCTTTCCTCGGACACTTACTGAACCGAAGGAGGATGACTTCCCATTAACTGGAATTCTCTAAAACCATCTGCCATGTGGCTGAGCTGAATAAATTAGGGAAAAAAAAGTTCTAAAGAGGATGGAAATATAGTTACAGTGCCTCTTTCAACAGAAGCCAACTGAACTCTGTCTCCATGATATTAGCATTTGCTGGTATCTAATACAAGCAGAGGAAAAAAAGTGGACTTTCAAAATCACATGATCAGCTAAGGTGACGAGGAAATGAAACTGTTTTTATTATGTCGTCTCCAACATATCTTAAACTTCTTTCTGGAAGAAAGCATAACGTTTTGTGCCGCTCAATTAAGTAGGACACAACAGACTTGTGACCAGATTTTTCAGTTTGATGAGAATGGAGAATTAAATGTTTGTGACACCGAGGGACGATGTCAGTGGAATCGGTTCTTTAACACTAGGTACATGCTGGGGGAGGATAGATTCCAAAGGCCAAGTTGGATTTTGAGGAAAGGGCTGGGCTGCTGTAGGTCCTAAGCTAAGTCTCTGGCTTTGTCATTGTTGCTTGTTTCTGCCTCCTGGCCAGCCCAGCTGTGTTCGATGGACTTTCTTCGTTTTGATAGCCACAACATTTATTATCTGTTCAAACACAGGCAGATTAAGTACGTAAGAGGATTACTTTACTTAACAAAGCAGTCACACATGAACTCTCTGCTCATATTTTGTTTTTGTTTTAAGAGAAGAAGGCCTGCCACCGGGTTTAGGTGTGCAGGGATGTCGCGCGTGGTAGGGCCCCTGGGGAGACTGACCTGGGAAGCAGTTACTCATTGGAAGGGCATATCCCTTCCAAATGTGCATATTGCAAGTCTAGCCTGTGTCAGATTTCACTCTGAGAAAGGGCAGAGGGGAGACATGTCACTCCACCATGCAGGTTTTTAGTCGAACTTACACCAACTTTTGGACTTTGCCTTAAAAACAATGGACTATTTTCAAAGCATAGAGATCTTTTTTCATATCATAAACATGGAAGTTAACAATAAACACTCAGAGGTGATTTTGTTGAGAGACAGCAGGGAATAATTAGGGGTTCTTGCACTTTGGTGCACAGCAGAAGCATCTCAAGAACTTGTCAAAATACACTTGGTCCCACACCTCCAGGGATGTGGCGCAGCCCCCCCTCCGTCCCCGCCCCCCCCCCCCCCCCCCCACACACACACACTGCCACAGGCCTGGGTAAGGAAGTCTCTGAGCAAGCAGCAGAGGAAAGACAGTGGAGGAGACAGTAGAGGAGTGTCTGCCGCACCTGACCTTCCTCCTCTGACCTCCTGCCATGTTGTTAACAGTGATTTCCAGCTGGTAGGATGAGTGGAAAGGATGCTGCAGCTGTTGGAGTGTGTGATTCTGTCCCTAATCTACCTTAAAAATATTTTTTTCATGTTCATTAAAACCCCTCTAATAGTGAATTATAGGGAATCGCTCACTTTGATAGGGCTGTTAAATATTTCTCTCCTTTCCCTGGTGGAAATATTTTTCATGGTTTCCCATTCTCAACTTTGTCTTTTTGTGTGAGTCACTAGCATGACATCAGATATTTCATTTTTGTTCATTATTTATTAATAGACAATTCTTAGACACTTACCTATGAATTATTAAGCAATAATAGATGGAGTGAAACACATGTTGAGTTTAGTACTAGTCAAATGACACATTTCTGATTTAGCATGGTAACTGAATTTGGAAATCATTATATAAATTAAATGTATATATAATTAAGTTAATGGGTATTTTGTATTGAAATTTGATAAATAACTTAACAGCTTTGTAAAAGATAAAAATTATTTTTTTCCTGTAATCTTTTCATTTCCTAACTGTTTTAAGTCAATCATTTGAAAATATTACGAGTCCTTTGGAATAAAGGCACATTTGTATATTGGTAATATACCTGTTTTCTATTTTACTATTTGTGTGTGCCATTGGCACTTTTGTTACAGAACTATTGAAAGTTGGGAGAAGGGGGGCAGCCCGGGTGGCTCAGTGGTTTAGCACCACCTTCCGCCCGGGGTGTGATCCTGGGGACCTGGGATCGAGTCCCACATGGGGCTCCCTGCGGGGAGCCTGCTTCTCCCTCTGCCTGTGTCTCTGCCTCTCTCTGTATCTCACGAATGAATAAACAAAATCTTTAAAAAAAATAAAAAAAAAAAAAGAAAGTTGGGAGAAGGGAAGAGAATCTTTTGTGAAACAAATATCCCCTGCTTGTGCTGTTTTTATTTTTATTTGGACCTGACATATGCAGGAAAAGTTCTTTGAAAGTACAATGTAAGAGATTTCATTATTTTCTTCTCTGTTTTCTAGAACTGTTAGGTCATATTTTATCTCAGAGTAACTTAGAACAACAACAATAACTTCTTCTTAAACATAAAGATGACTTTATATCTCCTGCTTAATTAAATGCAACCCACCTGTAGGCATATTTTTCCATTTTATTAAGTGGGTTGGAGCAACACGAAAATACTGATACTGCCTAATTTCAGTCTCCCTAAGAGACTTTTTAACAAATAGAGAATTGGATGTACTTGAGTTTTGTCTTATTGCTCACTTGTGATTATTCTAATGATCATCAGAAGGCCTTTGGGCAGGTAACTGGAAGGAGTTGGGGTGAGGAGCAGAGCTGCTTCGTAATGTAAAGAGCAGCCTGCAATGATTGCCATCCACCTTGGCCTGGATCAGTAGACCTGCTTCATGTCCTATTGATCCTTGGGGCAGAGTGAATGCTCAAAGAACTTATTTAGGAAATTATGAAAGAAATACTAGCTTTCTTTGAGATCATTCAGAACTCTCGGATCTGGTGACTTATTGAGACAACCCTCTTCATGGTCCTTCTCATGAAGTGAATGTGGAGAATCATGAGAGTGGGCAGTAGAAAAGTTCTTGGAGTTCATCTTACAGCCCATCCTCTTTAAAAAGGAGCCCTTTCTCTGGTATACAAATGAGGGACTGAGAATAGATGGAGCTTTATATGGAGAGGTTGGCCATCTACATGAAAACACTACATAAATAAAATGTACAGTGAGAGATACTTTGTCATGTATAACTTGTAAAATGAAAGTGAAGGTTATTTGTGAAAGACGAGTGTATGCATATCATCAGCAGTGGCCAGTGAATTAAATAAACAGTGAAGATGATTCTAGTTGACTATAATCTTGGTTGGCTATGTTCATCTTTTATATTTTACACATGTTCCTTAAGGTAAAATATACTGGAGTGAAGGTAGAGGATATGAATCTTGCCATCAACAGTGCTTTTAATTTTATCCAAAGAATGAAGATTCTTTTTTCAAATGAAAGGAGTTGTTTTATAGCCTATTTTTTATAGCCTATTTTAAATATATTATTGAAGCTTCCAACAACAATATAGCACTTTTAGTAGCTGCCCATTATTCTGTTGATGGATGGGATCTGGTATATTGCACTGAGACCCTATGTATTGATTTATTTAGGTATTTCCAATTTCTACCTATTATGTTCTATCTTTGCTTTTTTCCCAAACCATGAGAACATTGCATTGACTATCCCTGGACATACATCCTTTTTTTTTTTTTTTTTTAAAGGTTTTGTTTATTTATTTATTTGAGAGACAGAGTATGAACATTGGGTGGGGGGAGTTGGGGAGAGGGGCAGAGGGAGAAGCAGACTCCCCGCTGAGCAGGGAGCCCAATGCGGGGCTCGATCCTGGGACTCTGAGGTTATGACTTGAGCTGGAGGCAGATGCTTAACCAACTGAGCCACCCAGATGTCCCTTTCCACACATCTTTTGACACTAGTTAACTGGTTCTTTTATAAAACATATTTATTTAATGAAAAACAAGTGCAGTGCATGCGCATGGTAAAAAATTTCAAATAGCACAGATGTATAAAATGAGAGGAAAAGCCTGCCTTTCCTTTCCGCATTTCCTCCCTAGAGATAACCACTTCTAAACATTTCCTCATGTATCTGTACAGACATTTTTAGTTTTTAATGCACGAGGAGGAAGACATTGAAATAATCCAAGATGTGGAATGGATGGACAATAGGATGGAAACGAGCCTGGGAGTGTAGCTGTGCCTGTAGCAGTGCCTCATGGGCTACACATGCCAGAGCAAATGGCTGCTGGTGTAGATCTCAAAGATGGAATTTAAATATGTTGTAATGTTTTCCTGGATCACATGCAGTGGTAGCCATCAAGTATAGAGGTATAGACACAGATCAAGAGCACATCAACACAGAAAGTATGAGCAAGCATATCCTGCTGCAGAGAATAATACAGTTCCCCGAAGGGGGGAAGTTCCTCTTGTAGGGAATTGGGAATTTGGTGACGAGTGTAGAGCTGACCAACACATGGATATGGGCTTGCATTTATAATTGTCCACAGAGGAGCAATGTTTTAGGATGGGAACCTGGTGAGAACATTATGTAGTTTAAACCAGATAGGTTGAGATTTTTTAATATGGGAAGAGCCAGGGTCAAGAGGAAGGTCCATCTGTAAGAAATAAAATACAGGAAGAAGTGGTGGGGAGAGGGGTGGTTTTACGCCAGATGGGGTAGGACATGGCCTCTCACGAAGCTGGATTCATTTCTGAGGGTAGTTTCTTCCTAGAGTTCAGGACAAAAACCAGATTGCAGGGAATCTAAGAGGGAATTGGAAAATAGGATTCTGAACCAAGGCAGAACTTTCTTTGAATTTGAATATGAATACAGATAGAAGAAATATGGAAAAGTTTCGTGCCCACAAGGAGAATTGGCATGCGAGGCTCTTAATGTTTTTCTTTAAAAATAAAGTGAAGCTCTAGCTCTGTTGGACCTGGTAGTAATAGTCCCTTGCATTCTTACAGATGGAGCAGTAGCCTTCTTCTTCTGTGACTCACCTAAATCCACTTCCCCAGGGCTGTGACCTGGGCTGAGAGATTGTTGCTGGACCTGCCCCAGTTCCCATCATCCCTTCTTTGGGGATGCCTCTTTCTCTCTCTGTCTTTCATTTCCATCTCACCCTTAAGCCTCCCCCACTCCACTTCCTCCCTGAGCCTGGATGAAGCTATCTCTGACTTAATCTTTTCAAATCTTCACTTCTAGACTTCTGTCTTAGAGCCATTATTCTGTGGCCTTGTGGCACTCGCACACCTGTGCCTAGAGTCGTGCAGACCCAAGCTCCAACACCGCTCTGTCACTTGGTCTTTCTGTAGGCTTGGGCATCAGTGTCCCCATTTTCTGTTTCACTATAGGGATTTTGGTCTGCATCTCTGTCATCTTGTTCCAAGAAGACACCTGCCAAAGTAAAGTGGAGGGGGCAGCCAAGGTGGCTCAGCAGTTTAGTGCCTGTCTTCGGCCCAGAGCGTGACCCTGGAGACCTGGGATCGAGTCCGTGTCCGGCTCCCTGCATGGAGCCTGCTCCTCCCTCTGGCTGTGTCTCTGCCTTTCTCTCCCTCTGTCTCTCATGAGTAAATAAAATCTTAAAACAAACAAAACAAAACAAAACCAAAAACAAAGTAAAGTGGAGGGATTGATGGGAAGCACAGACTTCCAGGCTTGTGAGCAATGTGCTTGGGGAGACCCTGGGGTGCCTCGAGACCCTGGGGTGCTTCGAGGCCACAGCTTTCGGGAGAGGTGTGCCATCTGTATCAGAACATGTGGGCAGAGGAACGAGTGCCCAATTCCAGTACGACTCCCAGAAGAGCTGTTGGTTTGGGATCCAGCTCAGCCTGTGTCTGTGTCCTGAGGTTCCAGGGTCAGTTGCTGTGGTGTTTTTCATTTTCAAGGTGGGATAATGAAAAATGCAGACTAGAGATAATAAAATAACCACCAGGATTGCTGGGGTGGCTTAGGCAGTTAAGTGTCTGAGTCTTGATTTCGGCTCAGGTCAAGATCTCAGGGTCGTGGGATTGAGCCCTGTGTCAGGCTCTGTGCTGGGCATGTAGCCTGCTTAAGATTCTCTCTCTCCTTTTCCCTCTGCCCCTCCCTCCCCTCTAAAAAAAAATGAAAATAAAAAAGGAGCACCTGGGTGGCTTATGCATAAATAATTAAAATCTTTAAAAAAATAAAAAATCTGGGATCCCTGGGTGGCGCAGCGGTTTGGCGCCTGCCTTTGGCCCAGGGCGCGATCCTGGAGATCCGGGATCGAATCCCACATCAGGCTCCCGGTGCATGGAGCCTGCTTCTCTCTCTGCCTCTCTCTCTCTCTCTCTCTCTCTCTCTCTCTGTGACTATCATAAATGAATAAAAAATTAAAAAAAATAAATAAAAAATAAAAAATCTTTAAGAAAACAAAAACCAAACCAGAGTCACCAACATTGAATGGCACAATTGGAGCTTGACACATGATGGATCTCAGTAACACATGGCAGTGGCCATCCTTTCTGCTGTGTTCAGCCACCTTGTTAGGACCCTGTGCTATTCTTATATCCATGAGTTCTGAACCATAGCTTAGAGACTACTGTAGCTTCTGGGCCAGGCTGCCCACCTACTTTCTGGGCCTGGCTGGACCCCACGTCAGCTGCCTCCTCTCCAGATCTCACCATCCTGTTCTCTTTAAACCCCACCTCTCTGGCCCTCACCTTCCTGGGGAGCCCCATGTCAGGCCTCAGCTTCCCTCTTCTACTGGAAAAGGACAGAAAGCCCCCTCTGCCCAGTGAGTACCAACAATTTATGTCCTGGAGTTGGGACAGTGAGCTGAAGCAGAATCTGAGATTTTGAGAGATAGGAGATATGGATGCAATTCCTTATCAGTTTAAAATGACTAGATTTAGGGGTTGCCTGAGTGGCTCAGTCAGTTAAGCATCTGACTCCTGATTTCAGCTCAGGTCCTGATCTCTCGTGGTGGAACCCTGTGTGGGGCTCCATGCTCAGTGGAGAGTCTGCTTGAGATTCTTTCCCTCTGCCCTTACCCCCGCTCACTCTCATGCTCTCTCTAAAATAAATCTCTAAAAATAATAAAATGGCTAGTTTTAAATATTTACCATGTTTTATAATAACGTCTTCTGGGGATTTAATGTCGATACTGTTTTGTTTATTGTTCATACTATCTGATCAACATATTAATTAGTTATTTATTTTTAAAAGATTTTATTTGTTCATGAGAGACACAAGAGAGAGGCAGAGACATAAGCAGAGGAAGAAGCAAGTTCCCTGGGACTTGATCCCAGGACCCCATCTGAGGCAAAGGCAGACGCTCAACCACTGAGCCACCTAGGTGCCCCAACATGTTAATTTGTTAAAAAATGACTTGTATTTCAGAAATATGACTGTCTGCCTTTTTGAATTGCTACTATCATGATAGGTGCAGGAGTATTCAGAAGTGAATATTAAGAAGAACAATAGCTAATGTCTATCCAGCACTTTCTTTGTGCCAGATGCTCTTCTCAGCACGTTCATATATGTTCACTTTTTAATCCTCAGTTAACTACTCAATGAAGTAGATATAGATACTCTTAGGTACAAATCGGGGAAAAAGAAGAGAATGTACATAACTTGGTCAAGGTGACACAGCTATTGAGTGGCAGAGCTGGGCTGTGAACACAGGCAGTCTGGCTCTAGCATCTGTGTTTGGATTCCTGCTCCCTACGTGGTCCAGCAGAATCGGCATTGCTGTGGAGCTGCTCAGACAGGCAGTTTCAGGTCAGGCTCTATCCCAGCATTGTGGAATCAGAATGCACATTTTAATAATATTCCCTACTGATTTGGGTACATGGTCAGGTTGGAGAAGCACTGGCCCAAGCCACTCTGCCTACTGTCTGCCCAGGCATGAGGACTTCATAATGGGGACCAGCCTAGTGGGGCAAATAAATGCGCATTTAAATGTGTGTAACCCTTACAGTAGGTGCCAACTTGCAGCTCTTATGTCATTTAGCTAGAACTTCGCCTGAGCCTGCATGTCTTACCCGTTTCAGAATCCTTCCAGGACACTCTCATGATAGTCACACGCTTTTGTCTCTTGCCTGTCTTTCTATCTCTCACACACATCCACTCACCTTTGACATTCCGTGAGGTTTAGTCACTTTGGAGAAGATAGGGAGCCGTCACCCTAAAGCCTGTGCTCCCTGGGGGGTGCAGCCCGGCCCTTGCCCAGGGCCCGCTCCTGTACACAGATGGGCCTGATGGCCTAGTCTTCTTCCTTCCCCCCAATTCCAGTAAATAAATTTCTTGTTACATAAGTAATTATAATCCAAATGTAATCACATAATAGACATAGAAGGAGCAGCCAACCGGCCTCAGGGGAGTTGGCCAACTGGAAGGACAAGAATGAGGAAGATTTTGCCAGGCAGAGTACTGGAGTGTTCCGGAAGGTTGGGAGCACGGGGGTCATTGATGTTGGGGTTCAGCCAGGAGGGCATGTGGGGAAAAAGGACTCGTGAGTGAGAAGCCTGGAGGTCCCAAAGGACATCATTTGTCCCTGGCAGGGAGCTGGGGGGAACCTGGGGCACGGCCGTTGTGTGGGCAGAGATGGGAGATGAGGCTACAGACTGAACGGGCTGCAAGACGTTAGTTACCAACCACATACTGTGAGGCAGCCCGTCTGCTAAGGGCTTTACCTGCATTTCATCTGCAGAAACACCCTTTGAGATAGACATCTTTATCTTCGTTGTACACATGATGAAAGTGTCAGTAGAACTTAGCTGGCCCCGAGGCATACCCCTGAGAACCCGGGCTTTTACTCACTCTGTTCCCCGATGTGGGACCGGCAATCTATTTAGCAACTACTTTAAAAGCCATTATGAATATACTGCTAATGTGTAAAACAAATGCAGTTAACACCAGGACAGAGCACATTTTATTTTTTCGTTTGACCCAGAGTCATTTCAAGGGACTGGCTTTTCAGCCGTCCTTTGGTGGAGAGCATGGCCTCATGTGCCCGGGGTTGGTATACAGGGTTTGGGGTTCCGGCACTGAACAACATGGCCTCAGGACCTGTCCTTGATGGGTGATCCCTCTGCCTAAGTAATTTGGGGGCCTTCTTAAAATGTGGAGTCATCATCAGAAGAAAACACATGATTCCTGGAGGTGGGAAAGGAGTTTGTTCTGCTCATCCTAAATCCTTTGCCAACACAGTGATGATTCTTATTGATGACTGTTTTGGTTGGTGGTATGATACTCTTGTGTTTTAATTAAAAGGTTTTTCTGTCAGTAGGTAGATTAGTAATAAGGATATTTGACTCACCTTGAAATTTCTGAAAACTCTGTTTTTTGGGACACATCAGACTTAATAAAGATTTTTGTTTTGTTGAGTTTCTACTTCTCCCTTTGAGCACTGTTAAGTGGCAGCATGGTTGTTATACTGTAGTTGGTTCTCTTTTTTCTGTATCCGTTGACCTCCCTTTTACTTTTTTTTAAGACTATATTTTTAAGTAACCTCTACACTGACGTGGGCTTGAACTCAAAACCATGAGATCAAGAGTTGCACACTCCACAAACTGACCCAGCCACAGGCACCCTTCTACTATTTTGTTCTGTGAACTGTTTCAGGATTTCTAACTCTTCTCTGCACTGACTGCAGCAAGGCGTGCTAGCATTTTCTGTTTGGAACCAAGCTACACATGCAGTTCAGGAAATGTGGCAACCATGTAAGTGGTGGGAAAATTAGTTAGAGGATGTAACTTGGGCAATTCACTGAGCTTCAGTAGACCCCAGTTTCCTCATTTATAAACGAGGAGGTAGGTCTAGAGCTTATAGAAGAGGTCTCTAAGGATCCCTAAGTGAGGGCTATAGTTCATGTACTTCTTATGAAATTTCACTCCCGGTCCTTGGTTGTCTTTACAGTTAATAGGTTTTAACACTCCCATAAATTTAACTGTAATACCCATTTCCCCCCATTTATAATTTATTAATAGCTTTAATGAATTGTGAATGACAGTTTAATTAGATCATCCATGTATAATTAGGACAACCATTTTTTTTTCCTAAGAGGATGTATTTTTCATTTCTGAGCATGCAGCTTACCTCTAACCTGGGTAATTAAGCATTTTCTAAAATAGGAAAGCCTTTTTTGTCTTCTGAATAAACATAAAGATCATTTTATACTTTCTTGAAAAGCCACATGAATAAAATATGGAGAGCAGTTTGGGCCTGGGTTTGGCATGTAATCGTAGCCCAGACTAACATGACCTAAGGCAGGAAACTTAGTGCAGTGGTAACAGAGCAGTGTGGAATTTAAGAAAATCTGTTTTCTGTTTACTACTAATTTCCTGCTTTTTGTGTAAAGCAACATTGCAGTCACTTCATATCTGTTTTGAGTGCTGACTTTTCAGAGCTGGCAAGTAGATTTTCATTAGTGTTCTTATCTCTTTTGTGAAGGTGCCACATTAAACATGTAAAAGAAAATCAACCTTATCTCTGATGTGTGGCCTCCAATTAATAGCTGAGAAACCATTTGTATTTGGCTTTGCAGTGTGTTTTTTGTACTTCCATCTGAGTATGGGTGTGCCTGATATTCTGGGAATTGATAATACTTCAAACAAATAAGGAAGTCCCTCTGTGAAGACAGACTCAGAAGGAAGTGGAAAGCTGACAGACCTTTCTCTTCCCCCAGCTGCTTTGCTTAATTCTCTGTGCTGGGCCAAGACCCTTCGTGTTCTGCTATGGAACATCCCTTCCAGGCTGAAAGGCTCTCTCTCTTTCCCCATGTTGTCTGTTTATGTATGCCCTTCCAGAAACCAGGTGCATACTGGACTATTTAGATGTTGAATTATTCAGGTGTTCTTGTCACTGCAATCCTGAGGAGGTGATTATGGGATCACACCTATTCTAACGAAGCACTGTGTTACATTATGGGCATTGATTATTTGGTGGGGTGTCACACGATTCCTCCTCCGGATAAGCTAAGTCAGCATCAAGATAGCAGGCCAGTCTGTCCTTGTATTACAATAAGTGGCAATGGTTGGAGCAGCAATGCGCAAGGCTTAATATGAGAGCCCCATGAAGCGCCATCTGCCTCCCAACATCTTTCCCAATGTCCTGAGTAGAGGAGGCCTTAGAGAATGGGTTGCTGAATGGTTAAGTTTAATGGCGGAAGGAAGAGGAATGGTTTGGTGTCTGAGCTAACTAGGGTTAGATGATGCAATGTAGCTTGATGACACATAGATGACTGGGTGCTTTGACAGAATGGTGACAACCTACATCTTATACAAAGCTTTATAAAATAGCCTCTGTCAGTGATACATTCGGCTTCTGAATGAATTTGAAAAGAAGAGGAATGGAACCAGAATACCTTATACAACTGAAGATTTGTAAATCCTATTACAATAACTCTAAAATGCTGTTACTTATTTGGGATTATGAAAATAATATATGTTCGAGTATACTGAGTTTAGAACAAACAGAAAAGAATAAGAAAATAAACCATGAGCGTGCCACCAAGCAGAGATTATGTTGTTAGTGTCTATTCTCTATGCACCAGTAGATTTCAATCAGGTGTACTATACATATTGCCCGCTTTCTTGGTTAATAGATGATGAACATGTCCTCTAGCTATTAGCCATTTTTCTAAAGCATCCCTTTGATAGTAGTTGCCTAAAATGATGTGGGACAGTATTTTTTTTAAAGATTTTATTTATTTATTCATGAGAGAGAGAGAGGCAGAGACATAGGCAGAGGGAGAAGCAGGCTCCCTGCGGGAGCCTGATGCAGGACTGGATCCCAGGACCCCAGGATCATGCCCTGAGCTGAAGGTAGATGCTCAATCACTGAGCCATCCAGGTGCCCCAGTGTGGGACAATCTTAAAATGAGACCATAGTCACTCACATGACAAAGGTAATTGATTCCCGCCCCCCCTCCAATTTGCATTGTGGGGAAACTGAGTTTTAGTTCATCGTAGACTTGTATGGCTGTAGGTGCTAGAAATTTACACCATGATAGAAATAGAAGGCACTTTTTAATTTACCTAGTCTACTGTCCTATTGAGTATATATGGGAATTATGGCCCATGTTATTATGTGACTGCTCAGAGTCAGACATTTTAATGACGATAAAGGGACCTCATTCTTGGTATTCTTTGCTCCCCATCATAGCACACTTGACAACTATAATATGCTTTTCCTTTTCTCAAGACATTGAACGTATTTCAGCGTATACTGTAGTTAATATCTCTGGGTTTCTTTTGTGGTTAGAGGTTGGCTTTAAAGTGATCTTGAGGTTCAGATTTGGCCCGTGAACCAAATTTGGCTCCGTGAGGGGAGCCCTTTCTTTGGCTCTATAAGATTAGAATAATCTTTAAATCTGTGTTAGCCTGAGAGTTGGAGGTCGGAAATGGATTGTATAATGCTGAGTATCTGCTTGTTTGAGGTCATTAGCCTTATGTGCTAATTGGAATGAGTGAAAATCTACAACTAATATTTTATTCATAGGTATTGTTCCTGTCCGTTAAAAAAAGTCCTCACTTTTACTTTTTTATTTATTTTTTTTTAAATAATTCTCCTTATTTATTTATTTATTTATTTATTTATTTATTTATTTATTTATGATAGTCACACACAGAGAGAGAGAGGCAGAGACACAGGCAGAGGGAGAAGCAGGCTCCATGCACCAGGAGCCCGATGTGGGATTCGATCCCGGGTCTCCAGGATCGCGCCCTGGGCCAAAGGCAGGCGCCAAACCACTGCGCCACCCAGGGATCCCAAGTCCTCACTTTTAAAGCATTCTCAACTATTGTGCTAGATGCTTTACATGTCTTAATCAGCAACTACATGTATTCCTCCTCTGTCCGTGATAAACTTGAAGAGCCTGAAACCCAGATAAGTAAATTAACTTGCTCACAGTCACATAGCCAGTTGGTTAGTGATTGGGTCCAAGTGCAGTAGATTCTCGGGATTTGCTAAGACTGATTAAAATTTAATTTTATAATTGCTCACTAGACGTTTCCAAAATAGAAAAAAATAACAACGCTTGTGTTTTCACAACCTAAATAAGCACAACTATTGGTAACATTTTGGTAAATTTCAGTGTTTATTCCTGAAAATGTTGTATGAATGGGTTCTTTTTTGGCAAAAAAACTGTTGATCAACCGTTTTCTTTGAACCTCTCCTATATTCAGGGTCCTGAGATCACGAGCTCTTATTAACATATATAGTGAGGATTGATTCAATTCTTATTTTTTCGGTGACTTTCCCAGGAACTTGATTAGAAATGTCCTATTATTTTTCTCCTCCCTTGGTTAGAAAAGGAGATAATGAAATGAGGGTTATGGTTTTAACCTAGCATGCCACTTCACCTTCTACTCTGTCTAGCCAACCTGTTTGTGATCGCATCATGATACACATAAAGCAGAGTGTTGAATCCCTGCAAAATGAAGAAAAACAACCCACCCCAAAGTACATGTTGTGGTAACGGCAGGCCATTTATGTATATGGTACTTGACCACCCTTTAAGATTTTCTTATGCATTTCTTCTCATTTTTATCCTTGCAAGGCTAGTTTTTGGGGGACATCCAAATAGGGCTCTATCTCACTTCTTACTTCTTCTGAGGTAAAGACCAATGTTAGCTCTGTTACTGATTCTGTTACATCTGTGATGTAATGTCCTCTGGAAGGTGGAAGGATATAGTCTTTCCAGTTTCTTTATCTTTATACAAAGGACACCTGTTCAGTTTGTTACATTGAGAAAACATAAGTTAGCAAAAAGAAAAAAAAGATTCTTCATCCCCCCCACCCAGAGCTAATTACTTCCAGCAATTTATTGTAAATATTCCCACCTTACCTTTTTTCTATATAGATTTTTGTGTGTCTCTGTGTAAGTAGATTTAAAAGAACTGGCATTATATTTACGCATGGATTTGGAATGGCTTTTTCTCTTTCCATGTTTATTTATCTTGAATGTTTTTGTATATAATGTAACAATATTTTTCATGGCTACATGATCTCATTTATTTGGCCTCTCCCCTGTTGTTTCAAGTTTAAGTTTTAATTTTTTTATGTTTTTAATTAATTATAAGATACATATCTTATAGCAGGTATGTATTTACAAAATTCATAATTATTTCCCTGAGAAAAGTCCCTAAGAATGAAATCACTGGTGCAGGAGGCTGTGCGGCATTGAAAGAAGTGATAATTATTGCAGAATTTCCCCTGAGAAGCTGCTATTGTATTTTTTTTTTTTGTAGATATATGCAGTGCCAGTTTTCCTCTAGATTTCTGAGTCCTGAATATGATCATTTAAAAACAATCTTTGCCAATTTAATTTATAAAATGACCTGATCTGTCATCCAGCCTGGAGTTAGCCTTCTCATTTTCTTTTGTTATCACCTAATAAGACAGTACTGAAAACAAACAAACAAACAAACAAACAAACAAACAAACAAACCCCCAGCAGGCACAGGCTATCCAGACCTTGTCTCTAGTGTAAGACAATGAAGGTCCCATGGCAGGGTGGGGGGCAGGGAGAATGTGTTTAGCTCTTGACTCTAATACATACCCTGAGGGATATTAGGACTGTGTGCTAGCTCTGATCCTCATTTCTATTCTGTGTCCTGTATTCTTTCCTTTTATAGCCTCTGTTCAGTCTTTTTCTTTCTCTTTTTTTTTTTTTTTAAAGATTTTATGTATTCATGAGAGAGGCAGAGACACAGGCTGAGGGAGAAGCAGGCTCCCAGTGGGGAGCCCTATGCGGAACCCATCTCAGCACCCCAGGATCATGCCCTGAGCCAAAGGCAGATGCTCAACCACTGAGCCACCCAGGTGCCCCGTTCTTCAGTTTTTTAAATGCTTTGTTAAAATCCTCTTCCATTCCAGAACAAGCCCCCAACCCCCTTTTTTAAGAGAGGAGGGAAGGGCAGAGGGAGAGAGAGCATCTTAAGACCCTGAGATCATGACCCCTAAGCTGAAATCAAGAGTCATGTGCTTAACCAACTGAGCCACCCAGACACCCCTCCAGAGTACTTTTAATGGGACAGCCATTTATGTCCATTCACCTACGAGTAGCACAGTTTACACATACTGCCCCAACATAATTTTTAATAGTACCCCTTTCACTCTCAAGGGTTACTCATTTGGCATGATAAATTATGTGGTCACTGTGTCTTTAAGTATGCGGACATCATTTAGTATGTAAAATTGAGGTCATTCAACCAATTATTTCTTTGATTTGGTTAAAGAAAGTAATTAGCTTTGCCCCAAGGTCTTGTGTTCTTAACATGCAAAAGAGGGTAATGGCCATGTTTTGAAGTGCCCAGCATATTATGATTATCAAATATTCTCTTTGTGCCATTGTATTTTTGATTCTGAAGACTTACTAATTCTAGTGGGACAAGATAATTATTCACTTTGAAATTACGTTGAAAGTAAAGTTCCTGAATCACTTTTTCCTCCCAATTGTCTGTAATGGCTCTAATCATTTGTGGTTTGAATTTTTAAATTTTACTTCTTTGCTTTCTCAGGGTGGTTTCAATTCTTGGTTTCTGGGGATGAGTTGAGAGAGAAAAGGAGGATGTAATATTTTGGAATTTCTTAGGCTTTATACTGTCCCAGTGTGGTAAAATTTACAAGACATTACAATGAGCAGTAGTTTGGCACGTCAATTTGTTTTCAGACTTTTTAGCCAATTTGAGTAAAAGCATAGACCTTTCAATAACATGACTGAAATCTCCAGAGGAGATTTGAAGAAGCACATTCAGATCTTTGTGTTCATGACGCAGGATCACGGTTTTCTGATCAAACTGAGGTTACATGGCATAGGCCTAGCAATCACATGTGTAAATAGAATTTGGAAATTTAATAATGGCCCAGTGAAGCTTCTCAGATGACCTACAGTGATTATGACTGTAGCCTTAAATATATTTAGCATTTCTCCAACCTTCTCACCTTTCATTCCTTAGGCTGCATTAGGAAGGCAGAGGGACACACCTCATACTAGAGCAACAGGTGGAAGATGTGGCACTTTAGGACACACTGGGCTCCATTTGCTCTTGTATCTCCCAGAATAGCTGAGGCAGGATCTCACACTTGGATCTCTAGGCTCTCCTTCCTCGCATAGTCATTTGCCTGCAGAGGGAGAGTGGGCCATCTCAGTCCATCTTCCTGGTCCTCATTGCTCTTTCCACTGCATCAGAAGCATCAACCACTGTCTGGGATGCTTTTGTCCCCTGTCTTGAACATTCAGCTGTGCACACTTGGCATTATTTCTCTTCCAACCTGGCAGGATGATTTCTGGAACAACACCTCTAGCCTCTACATGCCCTGGACATGCATTTGCCAATGTAACACATCTAACATGCCCATCAGCTTCACCTTGAAGTCAGTTTTTCCTTCTGGGTCCTCATTTTTTTTTTTTTAAAGATTTTTCCTTCTGGGTCCTCATTTTTTTTTTAAGTTTTTTATTCATTCATTCATGAGAGACATAGAAAGAGACAGAGACATAGGCAGAGGGAGAAGCAGGCTCCCGCAATTCCAGGACCCTGGGATCATGACCTGAGCCAAAGGCAGATGCTCAACCACTGAGCCACCCAGGTGCCCCTGGATCCTCATTTGTGCTAAAGGACCCCCAGGTCCCCTGTCTCCCTGTATGAGCCAGGGTGTCTTCTGTGACTCCTCTTTCTCCCACCCCACCACGGACCAGAGCCACACCTACCTGTGCTGGCTTTTCAGTATTGTCCAAGTCCTTCCTTCTTGCCCATTTTTGCCTCACAAACTTAGGTTTGGACCTCCTGCTTGGACCTTTGTAGTAATTTGCTTTGGTCTCATTTCTTTGCCGAGCTTTTCGTCTGTGAAATCTGAACGGTCTCCTCATGTCATGCCTCTGTCTTCTTAATGGATTCCTGTGATAGAGTTCATACCTCCTCAGAAGTTTTCAACAGCTCCTCAAAGGCTTTTGAATCAAATCCAAAGTCTGTAGCATGTGTTAAGTGGGAAAAAGAACAAAGCAAGTACAACAAAGCCCAAATATAAATATATACTTTAAAGGTGAGGGAATGCGTTTAGCAACAAGCTTTTCTCAGTAGTCTGATACTTTGGCTAGTTAGATGCTTAGCAGCTCATTAAAGTTTCATTACCCAAGATGAAAACATTCTAGAATTCATTGTGGTGATGCTTGCATGCAGCTGCAAACATACCTGAAAACCATTGAGTTGTATACTCTGAGTAAATTTTGGGATATGTAAGTTATGTCTCAGTAAAGCTGTTACTTAAAAAGTGCACTACCTGTAGTTTATACAATTCATATGGTACCTGTTACAGTATAATACAAGCAATCAGTAGTGACCTAATGACTTTAGGGATGATATTTATTAAGAAGAATTGCCAGATCAGGAGAAGTTTCCTCACCTATATTCCTAAATCCACGTGCCTGGAATATCTAGAGCATTGTCATAGTTATTCCATTTAGAATATAGTGTGTTAACAGGCTTTAAAAAAAAAGTCATTGATGAGTATACTTAGGAAAACCATAGGTAGGCAACACAATAAGCAAGTAAGTCATTACTCTAGTGTCACCATCAGGCTAAAGCATTTGGTTGTTAAAGCAGGCGCCCCCCCCCCCCCGTGTGTGTGTGTGTGTGTGTGTGTGTGTGTGTGTGTGTGTGTGTGTGTGTGTGTGTTGGGAGCGGGAGGGATGTTTGCAAATGCCTGAAAATATCAAAATATCACTCCACTTAGCAAGGCCTAGTGATTCAGTATTTACTTTAAAAAATAAATTGTTCTACTATTTTGCATTTAGTTGATCTAGTTTCTGCCAACTTCTTCATCAGTTCAAGTAAGTAAGCACTGCCTAGGTGATGCAAACTTTCATTAGATGCCTTAGTGACTTTCCTACGTTTTCTGTGATGAAATATTTCAGGGAAAAGGTTGCCTGTAAAATGGTTGGTTTCTGGTTGTTTGGATGTTCCTCAAATTACTATTATTACATAGCCTCAAATGCTATTATTAATGTATGATTAGGTCAGCTTGTGAAAAGTCACATCTGAATGTATACAATTGGACAGTATTTTTTGGGTCCTGTGGCCTAGAACCAAGACTCATTCTGAGAGCCAAACATTATTTTGGATTCTGGGTCTCTTCCCCTTTAAGTGTGGGATCCCCCCCATCCTCCTCCAACAGTTAGTTCTGTGGATTGTGAACTAAGAGCAGAGGCTCAATTTAAATTATAAGAGGGTAATTAGTTTCCCTTCCTTTTTTTTTCTATCAAATGGTAGCAAGTTATCATATGTGTAAGTCTTACTAAACATTAATAAAGTGCACCAATGTGCTTTTTCCTAGTTTTACTTCCTCAAGAAGCAAATCTAGTTTTAAGATGGTCCTTTCTAATTTCTTGCCCAATGCCTGTATGTTTGTAGGTATGATCCTTCTGAGAAAGGAGTGCTGTATCCTCTTCCGAGGGAAAGGCAGGTTTCCAAGTGCAGTTTTCTTGTGAATAAGGAAACAGGCACTTCTTATTTGTTGGAGACTGAGGTTGACCATTCTATTTCAGAAAAACCCAGCTGGGGTCAACGCGGAAGGGAGAGCCCTGCTCTGTTACCACGCTCTCCCATGTCTGTTACTGTTCCTGGCCTGAACACTCGGGAAACATGTGGCTATTAGGCCAAATAAATTATAGAATGAAATTTAAATTAATGAAACAAACCACAGGGCAACTCGTTAGTGATGATTTCTGGGGTAACTTGTCCTGACATCCCTCACTGGTGCCAGATGCTGTCCCTCTCACTTTGGGCAGCGCACATGGATGCCCCACATTCATCACCGGATTGCGTTGGAATAATTCAAATCTGAAAGAGCAGGGGCAGATGTCTGTATCCTCAAAATTCCCTGAGCACCAAATGGAAAGGAGCTGTTTCCTTCCTCCAGTGGTTAATATTTCAACCTTAAAAAAAAAAGCTGAATCTTAAGAATTATTTTTTTTTTTGGGGTTTCTAGGGGAAGTGAGAACCTAAGTGATTTCTTAATGCATCTCTTGATGGGAGAGTTGGGGTGACCTCCCAGATTAGCCATTTGGAAATGATTACTTATTTTAGGAGTCCTTGTTGGGCAGTTCTCATGCTAATTATGACACCTCCAACAGGTACTGTTGTTTTTGATTAATATCAACATTTCCCCCAAAGAGAGAATTTTTAAAAATGTGAACAATGCATAGGTTTGGTTTGCTTGCGTGTGTGTGTGTGTGTGTGTGTGTGTGTGTGTGTGTGTGTTTTAACTGTGTTCTTTCTCTTCCTTGGAAAAAAAAAAGGGAAACATTTCTCTCCGTTTAGTTTTTGTTTTAATTAAATTTCAAATGCTTCAGGAACAGTTGACTCCCCAAAATCCCTACTAGCTCCGTAATGACTCCATACAAGCAGATTCATTAACTCTTGTTTTCCATAAAACATTCTCTCCTGGGATCCCTGGGTGGCGCAGTGGTTTGGCGCCTGCCTTTGGCCCAGGGTGTGATCCTGGAGACCCGGAATCGAATCCCACATCGGGCTCCCGGTGCATGGAGCCTGCTTCTCCCTCTGCCTCTCTCTCTCTCTCTCTGTGACTATCATAAATAAATAAAAACTTCAAAAAAAATTTAAACTCTTAAAAAAAAAAAAAATTCTCTCCTGAAGATCCTTTCATACTTTCAGGCTGACTAGGTGGACTTGGAACATAGACAAGTCCTTAGTATTCCTGGTGTCATTCTTTGAAATATTGGGATGATATTAACTGAGAAGCATGCGGCGCTCTGCAGTCTGAATAGCTGTGCATTTCGAGAGGCCGCCAGACCTTCGCTGCCCTTAATTGGAGCACTGCTTTCTCCCTCCAGCACCTTAATTCCCCTACCTCAAATGATAATTATTTTTAGAGGCTCCAAGTGAAGAGCCACATGAGCAAAAGAAAAAAATCTTGACATATTAACCTTGAAAGAAGACTACTACCGTTTGTAGTCAACTCGTTTGAATTAATATTTGAATACACAGTAGTAAATAATAGGTCAGGTTTTTTCCTGCACTCAAGAAATCTAATGGATTTTTTTTTTTAAAGCTGTACCACATACAAAAAAGAAAACGAATCATAAAATCTGAAAGCTGGAGGGAACCTTTGAGGTCATCTTGGCCAGTTCCCTTGTCGTCAGCTCTCAGAGGCCAAGTGACCGTTTATCGATCACTGTCCTTGGTGTCCCTGGCGAATCCGGTTCCGGATGGCCCCTGACTTCCACTGATGCTCTTTCCCCCAGGCCACTCACTTGCCTGTAAATTATCTCCTGATGGGTATGACATAAGGAGGAAAGTGGCATTTCACATCTGTCCTGGGCCTGTTCCTCCACTATAGATTTAATTCGTTGTTTTCCTGGATGGAAGGCCACACGAGGGCTGCCAAGCCCTGTCCTGCAGCCCTTGGGAGTGCTTTCCAGGTGCCTTTATCATTTTCCACTCAGCACATTTTGAAAGAATGCAGTTCATGATTGTGTCTAACCCTAAAAACCTGGATGCCTTACCTTTGTGTTTTTTGTTGACTAAAATAATTGTTAAAAATCTGTGGGTGGCTATTTATTCCTGGGGTTCCTACCTCTTAAAATATTATTATTATGACTTGACACTTTTATGATATCTTCATGTATTTCAAATAATGTTCAATGATGTCCCAGTGTTCCCTAGAGAAGTACCCGTGTAGCAGCGTTGCCACTTGATAAATAAATAGGGGTGTCTGTGTATGTAACTTAGAGGCTAGAAAGCTTCGTATCTTTTTATATAAGGAACTTGCTCATAGGAAATGAAATTATAACCCTGGTTTTGCAGTCTGCTCTGACTCATCCATTAGCGTGAGGACCTCAGTCATGGCTGCGTCCTTGCCTTTGTTGGAGACCCAGGGAATGTAGGACACAAATTGCATCTTTTTCCTGGGTATCCTCCACATTAGTGCAGTGGACGTTTTTTTTGTGTGTGTAGGTATACACAAAGTGATTCTGTTGGGATGAATAGGCACTGCAGACTGGATGTGCCTCTCTCTACCCAAACTTTTTCCTATTCAGGCCTCTCTAACTAAGAATCTAGAACCTCTATCCATCTAGGTCACCCAAGCCCCAAGTCTAAGGGTCATCTCTATTTATTCTGCTCTCCCTCCTACACATGTCTCATCCATATCCATCCAGACTAGACTGGGAATCATTCCTTTTCTCTCCCATCACATCACTCACTCACATCATTCCTTTTCTCTCTCATCACATCACATCACTCCTGCCTTTATCTTTTGCTTGGGTTCCTGAAACACCCCCTGGCTTACCCATATAGTCCATTCTTGACTTAGCATTGATCAAACCACATCACTTTCCTAGTTAAAATTCTCCGAAGCTGTCCAGTACACTTCAAATAAAGTCCAGACTTGTTTCCTGGAATGCAGTACCCTGTGTGATTACCCTCTGTCTCCGTAGCCAGCAGAGCCAGCCTCTGTCATACCTTCTATTTCTTCCTGCCGTTGCTGTGCCTCGGTGATGCCGGCCCTTCTAGTTGTCCCCACAGTGTGCCGGCCAAGCCTTGACCTCTGTGTCAGCTGGTTCACTGCTTGGAATGCTGTTTCTTTCCACTTTTCTTGTGGCTAAATCCTGGATATTCAGATATTTGCTTAAATGCACCTTCTTAGAAAGGCTTTCCAGCTTCCCCAATTAAAGTGGCTGCTAGGTCATTCTGTATTTCATTATCCTTTAATTCTTTAATGCAGAGCTCCATCTCCATTTGATATCTTATTTACTCATCTGTGTACCTGTATGTCATCTGCCACTCACACTTGAATGGTGCCTGTATAAAAGCAGGCACTCTGCCCTGTGTCCTCGATGCCTAGAATAATATCTGGCATGAAGTGTACATACAATAAAATTATGAACCATCCATGCCCAAAATGTGCATAGACTACGACTTTAGATAGTGAGATACTGGGGATGATTATCTCAGTTGTTTTGAAGAATAGAAAATTAAAATCATGCCTGAAACTAGGGTAGGGTGAGTAAGGTAGTTGCTTTGGATATAGAATTTAAGGAAGCATCTCAAGTGTCAGTATGGCACAGAACATATTACTATTACTGATCCTGTCTTTAAAAATGTATACTTAAATTTTTTTTTTTGTTTATTTTGTTCACCATGGGCTTTTGGCATTAATTTTGATTTTGAAAAAATACTGCATTGCAATATTATTTTTCTTGATTTCTCACTTTTTGCCTCTCCCCATCTAGCCCTGGATCAGATTATTCTTTCATTTTTCCACTGGATTTTTGCGTTATAAATTAGTTCTAGTGTGTATTGAGTACTTACTACGTACCAGTCACTGTTAGATTTCCTCACCGAAAATTCACAGCAGAGCTGTAAAGTAGGCAGTGGTACTTCAGTGGAGGATTAAGTTTGAGAGGCCAGGTAACTTACCAGGTCACAGAGCTACAGAGAGTTGGAACAGGATAGACAGCACATGCACAATATGCCATATGGGTAGAAATAGACTTGAAAAGTGGAAGAAAGATTAAGACCTTTAACATCCTGGTGTATTTACTCCACTGTTCTTGAGAGGCCTTTTAAATAAATGCAGTGAACCAGAATCTAAGGCTTAGAGAGGAAAGACTGTTGGGCTAGTTGGGTGGAGAGGGAAGAAGAGTGAATTCAAGGAATGTGTCAGTGAGATGCTTGAAGTGACTCACTATATTCTGTGTGTTTTTTGGATTGTCATTGAGAATACATTAGGGCACATGAGAAAACTCACCTGTTTGGATCAAATACTTGATTTTATTGAGAAGTACTCCTGTGACAATGTAACTTTAAAGTGTTGAATCATTTTAGGGAAAGGTTTTTGAGTTATTTATAAAAAAAATCATTGCATACCACATATCAGAATAAAATAAAGATGGATTAGTTAAGTGTGAACACAAAACTGTAAAAGCCAAAATAAATATATATGTTTGGAATCTTTAAAAAATGTAAACCTATTAAATCACAGAGGAAACCAGATGAATTAACTAAGTACAGATTTTTTTTTAAGAGTTTATTTATTTATTTGTGATAGAGAGAGAGAGAGAGAGAGGCCGAAGCAGGCTCCATGCAGGGAGCCTGACACAGGTCTCGATCCCGGGACTCCAGAACATGCCCTGGGCCAAAGGCAGGCGCCAAACTGCTGGGCCACCCAGGGATCCCCCTAAGTAAAGGTTTTAAGTTGATATATCAGATTTTGTCATCGAATGAGGAGAAAAGGACAGATTGAGGAAATATTTGTAACCAAAGTTTAATTTTGTTTTAAAAACTAAATTGTTCTGAGAAATCCAAAAACAAACAAACAAACAAACAAACAAACAAACAAACAAAAAGCAGGTCCTCAAAAGAAAAGGCAAATTCATAGAAGGGATCCAAATGACAAAGTATGAAACAATTTCTCATAAGAAAAGATATAAATTAAGATAAAGATTTAATTTTGTTTCCAAAATTGTGACTATTAAAAGAAAGTGGTGTTGGTAAATGAAAATTGAAGAGGGGTCTATGGACATACCAACTGGTCTAACTGTCCAGGGGACATAAAACTATCAGGCAACTCTTCCACCCAACTGCATTTCTATGATGTTCTCCTAAGGAAGTAGAGGTTCAGGCAAAGATATTTCTTCAGGGATGTTTATCACGTTATTTATAAAAATGAAAAATTAGAAATACTCAAAATGTGTTACAACAGGGGAGTTTTTAAGTTATCACATCCTTATGATGGCCTTTCAGACAACTATTAGTAGGTATTTCTGAAGAATAATTAGTGTCTTGGAATGATTACCATAGTATTTTACATGAAAAACAACAATATGGTATTATTCTAGGTTTACTTTAGAACAAGGACAGAAAAAATACATTTGTTTAGAAAAGGAGACTAAAAATAGATATACCAAAATGTTCAAATTTCAGCAGCACTGGAAAACCTTCTGGTTTTCTGAATTTTCTTTAGCAAATATTTATGACTTTTATAAATATGGAAAACAGTATTTTATGAAAAGAAAGCTCATGAGGACAGAAGATTGAGAGCCCTGGACAGATGAGATCTCTGTAGGTTCTAGTTCATTTCCTTCTATTTAGTTTTCAACCAGAAGAATCCTGGAGCGAGTCACTTCCCCTTCTTTGCAAATGGAGTGAGTTCACAGCTTCTCAGACTTTTCCTCTGAACACACTCAGAGGCAGAAGAACACAAGCATGTGCTCCTGGAGGAGAAAAGGATGTGGCTGGTAATCTCAAAGTAACCTTCTGGGGGCGCTAGCTGGCTTAGTCCATGGAGCATGTGCGTGACTCTTGAAGTTGGAGTTGTGAGTTCAAGTCCCATGTTGGGTATAGAGTTTGCTTTAAAAAAAGAAAAATAAAAGTAAACACACAAAAAAGTAGCCTCCTGAACATGTTAGTGTGAAAATTCACGTAACCTTCCTGTTCATCTCCAAACTATACTGTTGTTATTTTTTAAAATTTTTAAAAACTGATTTAAAAAAATAATAATAAAATTAAATTAAATTAAAAAAAACTGAGATATAATTTATATACCATGAAATCCACTGTTTAAAAGTATATGTTCTAATGGTTTTTCCTATACTCAGAAGCTTGTGCAACCAACCAATGCTAGTTTTTAATACACAGATGTTTATCAGGGGTGCTCTGGGGTAAAATTGACTCGCTAAGAAATTATACCTTCTGAGTAACCTTGATGGCACCGTAGGCCCTTTCCTGGCAGGATTTTACCACTTTGAGAGGCCCAGGACTAGATGAAATTCCAAGTAATTTTCAGCAAATTGCATTTTTGGTGTATTTTGCCTGTGTTTCCTTTAAAACCAACTTACCTGGGTGAGTTATTATTAATAGTCCTGGTTACCACTAATTTACCCATCTGTTCAGTTTCCATTCACAGTGGTTGAATACCCAGCTCATTTCTGTGCTATATTTTTAAAACTACCTTCTGCCAGACCCTGCTGGGGATAAAGAGTGAAGTCATTCCCCACTCTTGGCCTCAAAGGACAGTCTTTTAAGGAGAAGGAGTTATGGTGACTTTGGTATTAGAGCTGTTTGGTTTAAAGTGCAGATTCCTAATATAAGTGGAGGAAAATGTGCAGAAGACAGAATGCACGTATCTTAGTGTAGATAGCCTGAGATGTGGACAACACATGGATTGCATTTTGATTCACTGCATTTAAATCACTTTTATCTCAGTGCTATTAATTCTTTGCAGGTGTATCTTGATGATGTACTTGTGGGTAGAAAATTCTTCCCTGAAATTTCTGGTTCTACTTTATCCAAGATTATGTGGAAGTAGTCCAAGTTTAGCTTTGGTGGTGCTGAGATTCCATATTTTAGACTCTCGGCCTAAACCAGCAGGCCTTATTAAGTACAGTTACTTGAGTTATAATTGAGCTCCATGAGACTTGGGTTTGTTCTTAGCCTCTCTCTCTCTGGGTGCTGGCCAATCAAGAGGGCAGGGCATTTGGCCTGAGCCTTCACATTAATTAAAGGCTTCAGATGTAGATTTCTGATGGTTTGACAATATCTCCAAATACAGTCATGAAAGGCACTGGCAGGACGAAACGAATATATTCATTGTACAACTTTAAATACCACAGTTTTTATCTTAGTTTTGGCATTTCTTCTTTTTCCTGGGAGCCTAAAAAAAGTGTCAGTGGTGTGGGTCTCCCTTGGCCTGTAAGAGGCCCTGAGAAGACATGTTTTCTTCCTTTTTTTCCATGATGAAAGGAACCGAGCATGCAGATCCTTCAAGTTCCCAGTAGTTTAGCATTTGCTGATTGTTTTCCGGGGCCATTGTATGGCAGTCGTCAGGGACACTCCTGCCTTTCCGAGCAGTATGGTAGTAACTGACATTTTGAGGGCGCTGAGCAATTCTTGTGTATTCGTGGATTGTGCTTTGCAGCTCTTTTGATAGAAGTATAATCCAAGAAGCCAATTTACATGTGAGAGAAGGAACCAGTGAATCTACGATTGCTTTCAGCAACAAATGATAATCCATTGCCATTAGGAAGTTAATGTATTACTGGATTTGGAACTGCTATTTCAGGAGGCTGGGGGACATGGGATAAGAAAAACTGTCCTGCCTTTAGAGATTAATTGGACAGAACTGTTTACAGGTTTCATTGTGCAAATGGGCAGGATAATCAGTGTCATCATATAGATGCTTAGTATGAGTAGGATACAGAGAGTAAATATGGATTTGTGGCAGAAGCTGCGTGTGGAAATCCTCGTGTTGAAAAGATCTTGTAAAATCCTAAAATGGAAGCATCAGATTGTTGTATGTGAGATGGTGTATACATCTGATATGCTGTATTCTAACAGCTTACAAAGTGATACCCTCTACAATGGGATGTTAAATTCCTATTTGATTTTGTTCTGACAGAAAGACATGTGAAGTGGGGATTGCTCTTTGTGCTTTTTCCTGATCTGATGGGTAGGGAAGAAAAAACTAAGTAAATACCCCTTAAAGCCAATTATGCATGCTGGATGGTGTGCCCCCTAGCCTCCTACCCCTTTTTTAAGATTTTAATTTTAAGTAATCTCTACACCCAATGTGCGGCTCGAACTTACAATGCAGTATCAAGAGTCGCTTGCTCTACTGACTGAGCCAGCCAGCCAGGCACCCTATGTGTGCCCCCTTTAATATAAGCATGATTCTTACACAGTCTCATTTCTGGGTGTTCTGGTGAGCTAGAATAAGGGAAGGGAGAGTACCTACCCAGAGGTAAAACAGCTTTTCTGGGGCAAATTTTTAGCCATATTTATAGAGAGCATTTAAAGAGAAAAAGCACTATCATGGGGTACATACCCTTATGTGTGTTGATGTGCTTGTTGAAGTTATTAAATGACTCGATTGAAGATATATTCAAATTAGCAAAAATGAGAGTGTCTCCCGTCCCTGCTTTCATGTGAGTGCTCGCTGCTAGATCATATCAGTGGCTTTGGAAACAATAGATGGGTATTTCTTGAGCTAGGTCAAGAGTTACTTATGCCTTGTGCTGTGAAGAGAAATTAGCCATTGCTGGATTCACAGAGAATCTACTAGCAGAAAAGTCTGCTTTCTCTCATCAGATATAAAGAATTATGAAGTCTCTTGGGCTTTTCATGTGGCCTTAGGAAACAACACCATTTTATTGAATTTGATAACAGCTGTTTTTTTTTTTCCAGTTGTACCAAATATTTCTTTTCATATTCATCATGAGTAGATTGTTAAAATGTCCATTTCAAATCCTGAGAATGTTGTATAAGTCTATAAAAATAGGAGAACAACATATTTGGCTTACACATTTGTCTCCATGATAGAACTCTACAAACAAAGAAGCTGAAGTTTTTGCTCGGTTGTGAGGTTTCAGTCCATATACTTTTCTTTTCTTTCTTTTTTTTTTTTTTGTGGCTAAATCCATCATTAGTAAGGAATAATATGTCAGTTGACTTTTCTATATATGGTGTTTGAAATCACGCAGACTTTCTCTTACATGAAGCTCTGCCTTCTCACTCTGGGCTTGGTGCATTTATATAGTAACAGCAAAGGGTGAGCATTGAGTTCATGGGTGAAATTTGTCTGGGAAGGATGGTGAGTCCATTAGAAGATGGCATAGAGATTCAAAATGGGTCCCCTTAATTGAAGGAGTATTCAGAAATTCGAAATTATATTAAGTGAATAAAAGTTGGGTGAAGTCAAAGCCATGGTAAGATATTTTTAGCCAGTGGGCATTAGAAGCTAATTACCCCTTAGGGTAATTAGAGCAGTCATGACTTAAGAAAATAGTGACAAACCCACTCTGGGTAGCTGAGAGCTGGGCTGGGCCCTTGTTACTGGCCATGGCATCTTAGCTTGAGGTCTCACCGCTCCACAGCCTTTCCTCTTATGTGAAATGAGGATAAAGACATCCATCTCACAGATTTTTGAAAGGATGAAATGACAATATATTTCAAAGTTCTTGCAAAGTATAAAGGGTAGAACACAGATTTCTTTGGATTTTCTTTATAAGAGGGGGGATATTCAGGAGGTAGAGACTGTGGTTTCCCCTGTCTGTATTGGAGACTGGTCTTGGAGAGGGTGTTTCTTGGGGGGAGACATGTGCATATTCTGGGGACAGGTGGCTAGTACTGTATTTGTTAGGACTTTGGGGGAGACTCGGGCTCTGTCATTTCTTCATCGCAGTTGGGCTCCAGGAGAGTGTTAGGAGAGTGAGTTAGTGACTAGCAAGCTCTTTACAGACTAGAGAGGACCTCATGAGTAAGGTTTCTAGAGAAAGGGTCAATAGGTTCCCCTATTGTCCTTATGGCATCTGTACCAGTCAGGGTCCCAGCAGGAAACCTGTGGATACTCCAGCTGGGCGGCTGAGGGCAATTCTAGAAGGGAACTAGGTCCCTAGGGGCTGGCAGTAGCCCCTGAGACTGAGAACAGTCACGGGAACCCAGAAAGGTAGCTGTCTGGGGCCAGGACAGCCAGCAATAGCTGTGGCCTTTGAAGGGGACGTGGTGTATCTGGTGCCCTTGCAGGGAGCGAGCTGTGTGAAAATTTCCCCTTCCTCATTTCCCTACTCTGTGGTCTCCTCCTAGTGTCTTCTGTGTGCTAAACCCAGGAAAAAAACAGAGGGCAAGGGGGCTGTGGATGTGCTGTCCTTATGGTTCAGTCTCCTAGGGCACGGAATAAGCAAGAAAACTGAGTGGAAAAAAAAAAAAAAAAAAAGGGGGCAGCCCTGGTGGCCCAGCGGTTTAGTGCCGCCTGCAGCCCAGGGCATGATCCTGGAGACCCTGGATCGAGTCCCACGTCAGGCTCTCTGCATGGAGCCTGCTTCTCCCTCTGCCTGTGTCTCTGCCTCTCTCTCTATCTCTCTGCATCTCTATGAATAAGTAAATAAAATCTTAAAAAAAAAAAAAAGAAAATGGAGAGAAAGGTTCTCAGGGTGTGTCTGGGGCAATAGGGAGCATGTCTTACTTTGGAGTTGATTTTTTTTGGATTCTTTTTTCTTTTACCTTTATATGCCCCCATTCATTCATTGGTCCTGCATTTTCTGCCTCTGGACTCTTCATTAGTGCGATACCCCCAGGACTTGCTCCAAAGAGGTACCAAGCACTGACTGCTCATCCCGGTGAGACTTAAGTGAAACACAAGCCAGTGTAGTTTGTCTGCTCCTTTCTTATTTTTATGTTTTATGCTTCATACTCACCCAAATGAGCATATAAAAGCTGCTTTGATAGCCAGGAGGAAGAGACCCTATCGCCTGATTCTTTCCTTTTCTTCTCGTTCCATTAACCTCATGTATTAAGATTTCTTATTGTTTTTGTTGTGGAAAGAACTAGCAGGGATTCTGATTTGATGATTCTGTCACCGATTGGGCCCTGAGAGCAAGCCACTGCCCCTGGGATAGGGATAATAAGCAAAGAAGCAATCTGGATTTTTTTCCCCTACATACTTTGACTTGCTTGGGAGACTAAGGATACCTATTGTTTTCTATAAATTGTTGATCAGCCAGGAGAAACAATTACATAGCTTTATTTCTACCAGCAGTGCCACTTTTTAAATACTTTGGGGTTTTCTTTCCCCTATAGTCATTATTCATGGTGGGGATCATAAAATAGTCATTTAAAAACTCTTGGAATGAATAAAAAAAAAACAAAAATAAATAAAAATAAAAACTCTTGGAATGAAAGTTTGTTAAAATGGGTTGATGGCATTCACATTGCAGTGTTAACTTTATAGATCAAACACTCCAGATCACTTATTAAAAGTCATATGAAAATGATAAAGGGGCTGCTGACCCAGGAGCTCAGAGCTAGAAATCATCTTGCACTGTAACTGGGCGAGGCTTCTTTGTTTACCCGCACATCTGTAGTCATTTAAGTGATTGCTTCTGTGGAAACCGTAACACTTACTTGAATGTTTTGTGATTGTTTATAAAGATGAAAATGAAATCCAACCCGCAGAAAGACAAAATGAAATGAGGACAGATGCGGTATTCCTACTTTTTAGTTTTTTTGTTTTGTTTTGTTTTGTTTTGTTTTGTTTCTAAAAGCACCTCGTAAGTCAGGAATGGCAATAAGGACATGCTAGCCATCCAGTGTTTCAATTATTTTATTCTTCCATATTTAATTCCAAAATAGGAGCTTTTAGTGTTTTTCTACACTTCTAGGGGAAGACCGAGATAGTTATTGTTTTGGAAATCTCAGGGAAGCTTAAAAGTGAATAAGAAGTATTCAGAAATGAAGTGACATACAAAAGAAGCCACCTACATTTGGAAAAATGAAGTTTTTAACATTTGTAGTTTTAGATTTGTGTGGAAGATACTTCTTTCCACATAGTTTCTGTCATTCAGTGATAGGATCTCTCATCTTTCTGTCTTGTCTTTCTCCCTGGGTCATTGGTAGCTTTGTTAGGGATTGCCCTCAGGCTTATGTTAGGGGCGTTGGAAAGGGAGAAAATAAGAGCATGGAGGAGAAAAATCCAGTAACAGTAAATTTTTATATCACGCTATTAGTCAAGAAGGGACAGAGGGAAGGAGAGCCACTGTGACTTCTCTGAGTTAGGCGATTCCTTGAAATAACTCAGGCACATACAGTTGATGCTTCCTATCTAGGAAATTCCTGATTCTTATCTGGATACTATGCTCTACATATATATGTGCATGTGTGTATGTATATGTACACACATAGACACCATTTTAAAGTGAAAGGGAATGTCTAGAAATTCCGAGGCATTTTTCTCTTACTGCTTTCTGAACAGCATTTCTGTCAGTGCATTGTCATTTCCAGATCCAAACCCTGCCTCCTGGAGGTCTTTCAGATATTCTCCAGGGAGGAGAGCTTTATCAAGTGTTGATTCTCTTCAAAAGACGATTTCCTTGTGTTTCTTGTTAAGATACATGGTTACAAATCACTATCCAAATTCCATGCTGAGTGGCTTTCCAAAGAGGTGATAAGTTGGTTTTTTGTTATGTTTTATTATGGTTTTTTTTTTTTTTTTTTTAAAGCTCATGGGCCTCTGAAATGGGTTCTTACCCTCCAGTTTTGTTGAGCGTTCTGTGCAGGTGGCATCTCCACCCCTAGTGGCACCACTGTCCTGTGCGGCTCCCCCAGGGGGTCTGCACCGGGATGCTACCTGTCTAAGCCGCCGTGTCCAGTTTAGCTGTCTGGGAGACTGGGAGGAGGTGTCACGGTCTGATGACATCTTTTGCTGTTGTCCATCTTGCAGGGACGGGAGAGAGTGGCAAGAGTACGTTTATCAAGCAGATGAGAATCATCCATGGGTCGGGCTACTCTGATGAAGACAAAAGGGGCTTCACCAAGCTGGTGTATCAGAACATCTTCACGGCCATGCAGGCTATGATCAGAGCCATGGACACGCTCAAGATCCCCTACAAGTACGAGCACAATAAGGTAGGCGGGGCTCCTCCTGGGTCGGCTACTCCCTTCACACGTCTGGGCTGCACAGTGGGTTTCTGAAGCACACATTTTTCATCTCAGGATGAGAGTGGGACATTTGATGGTTCGATATGTGCTTTATAGTTTTTTTCTTTTTTTCTGAAATCTTTAAAGTCACATCTAAGCACAATTAGAATTGTGTTCTTAGTGATATCAGTGGAAAACATATTTGGATGTCTGATGATAAATATATGGAGGTTTAAAATTTCCGGGGTGCCACATTCCATTAAGAAGACAGGTTGGAAGTTCAGGACAAATTGACCAAGGTGAGGGAATTCAGAGAAAAGACCTCCCTTCTTCAACCTCCCACTCTTTCTGCTTCCTTGGCGGGGGTGGGGGGGTCGGGGGTGGAGAACAAAAACAGCTTAAGAGCATTCTGTCCAGTTTAATTTTGGATTTCGTGACTTCCTTTCAGTAGTACCACAGGCTTAATTTTATTTCAAAATAGGTCCATCTGTCACTTCCAATAACCTTTCAAACATGTTTCCCTGCCGTTGTGTTACAGTAATGCAAACTTCTAAAATCACTTGAGAAAAGGTGAGGAGGAAAACAAAATCTAAATTTTCTCAGGGCCTGTGGGTGTTGATGTTACAGTAAGCTGGTAAAACCTCACTTTTTGTTGACAGAACATTGCATTTGCACCTACATTTGTTCGAGGGCCTTCCATCAGGACTTCCAGTCTCTCCGTGCTCTTGATAATCTACACTTAAAAATGTTTCTGTCTACCAGGTCAATATGTGACAGCAAGAAGCTGGCATGCCCACTGTGACTCATAAACTGAGATGTAACTCAAAGTGAATCATAGGTAAAATAAAGCAATGCTGTGTATCTCCACTTCTCTTACCATCTAGAAGCTTCTGAGTGTACAGATCACTTTAAAATCAGGCAGTTATTTTTCTTGGATGTTTCCTTGAAATCGACTGGCTGTGTCTTATCTAACCGATACTCTGGCACTTAGTTTTCCAATGGTGACAGGAGAGTGTCTCCACAAACAGCAGATAGACCCTCCACAAAGAATCTTTCCTGTTTCTACCCTCAAGAGTGAAAACGATGTAGGCAGGTTTATGAGCCTGGGATCGTGGTGCCTGAACCAGATGAGGCTGCCTGGATATCTAACCAGTCTAAATTTAGAAGGATCAGGGTTGTCCCCCACCGAGAAATTTCAGTTAATGAGTTTCTGAAATAGTGACACACTTGTTTCATTGCAGTTGTGAGAAAATTCTCTGAAAAGAATTGTGCCTTAATGCCAGCGACTTGGATTCTCACTGAGTTAACCACATACGTGGTATGATATACATACAGATGACCCTTGAACAACATGGGAATTAGAGGTCCCAACCCCCTGTGCAGGCAAAAATCCACATACAACTTTTGACTATTCCAAGACTTAACTAATAGCCTACTGTTGACCAAAAGCCTTACCAGGAATATAAACAGTCGATTCATACATATTTTGTGTGTTATATGTATTATATACTGTATTGTTACAAAACAAGCTGGAGAAAAGAAAATGTTATTAAGGAAATCCTAAGGAAGAGAAAATACATTTACAATACTGTACTGTGTGTATCCAAATAATCCACCTATAAGTGCACCTACGGTCCAAACCCATCTTTTTCAAGGGTCAGCTGTGTGTGTGTGTTTATATATATATAAACATATTGCCAGTTGACCCCTTATAGTATAATGCAGTTTCCCTTAATGATGCACAAAAACCATCTTTCTTGGATGTTCCAGAAGAATACTTCAGGATCTTGCTTTGGTATTAGCTTTTCATGGGAGGCCCATTTATTGTACTATCATGTAGATATGGAAGATGGAGTGGAACTTATTATGCCTTATTCACGTAACACAGTGAAGAATATTTAACAACATGTGTTACTTGAACTCTTTGTAGCAGTTCTAATTAAGTAGACTTTATTGTGGTGAATACCATTCAGTTAAAAATCGACATCATAAAAAGTGATAATAATACAATTTTTCTCAGATATTATAATTACCCTGTGGAATCTTCCCACATCTCTTGGTTGCTTAATACACTGCCTAATATAGTGACGTGAGCGTATGGGAGCCTCTGAATTTCTCAGTATGTTTAATCCCCTTTAATTTGTAATATAAATTACTTTCCCATTTGTTCCACTTTCTCTACAATGTACACATATTCTGAAGCATCACTCCTTGCTTCATCCATTAACTTCCTGAGCTCTGCCCACTCCTTGCTTTTGTTAATGCTTCTTGAGGACATAATGTCCTATTTCTATTCCACCCAACTGCCATTTCCTCCTAGAGTTCTCGGCACACCGCCCCCTGCCTTGCACTAAGTAATCCCACCCTCTTTTAGCAGAAACCATAGTGGAGTGTTTACAGTTGCCTCGCTTATTACATTCATCATGATGAGTTGGGTGTTGATCTTATTTTCCCCACTAGACTCAAAGCTCCTTAAAAAGTAGGTGATGTCACTTGTGCCTCAGCGTTTTTCGAGGACCCTGGTATTGTACCTTATACATAGTAGAGGCTCAAAAAATACTGTTTTATGAGCGGGCAAATCGCTTTTTAGGCAACTGAAAGTCTCCTGCCTTTAAGTTGTTGAAATGCTTATTCTGATTTAAATCAGCAGCTCGTTGCTGAAGTGGTTTTATGTGCAAAAGGGAATAAATGCTGTGTGCTGTCAGAGCAGAAATTGACAATCCAGAAAGAGTCAAGGGCATGGCTGAGGGAGAGGCACTCTGGGGCAGAGGAATGGCAGGAGCAAAATGTTCAGAAAAAAGGAATGTGACTGTGTTGGTCAATTTAACTTGAGCAGAATTCTTATAGAGGACAACTGGAAAATAAAATTTAAAAATGGTTTGGAATATATTTCTGAAAGGTTTTGAATCCAGGCTAAGAAGTTTGAATTTTATTTTCCTGTGTTTATGATACCCATTTAATAATAATATTTTATGTTTCAGTTGGAATTTCCTATAGAAGTTTCTGGTTACAGTATGCTCTCTGTTTTATAAATAGTTCAAGGGATTTGGTGTGCATTTTTTTTTTTTTTTTAGCAATTACTTGGAAGAAATGCACTGTGGTTTATATTATTTTGTGACACTAAAGATGTTAAAAAATGTTTTTACAAAAGCTTCTTTGAATCTATGGCCACATTGGTCATAATGTATGGAGTTAGCATAAATAAAGACAAACACTTTCTAGTATTTTTCTCCTAACTTGGTACTTGCTTCTAATAAGTTCATGTATTTTATAGAGCAAAATGTAGCTTAAAAAATGGTATGCCCTGTTCTTAACTGGGAAATTGTTGACAGTTTCCTTTGCCGTGAAATTCGTTCTAGCAATGGAATACCGCACCAGAATATTGGAATTTCTTTGGTTTCTGCATAAGTGTTACTACATTGAGTTGAGAATTTTACTGGTTACCTAGGGGGCTGGTGCAGTGGTCAGGGGAGTCCAGGCCACTGTCTCTGCCCTAGATGGTGGTGTGGACCACACAGTGTTTGAGGGATTGGCTAGCTCAGGAGTAGTTTGTAATAAATTACAGACTTGTACCAAAATAAAGATCAGTTCTTTCCTGGGTGAGTATCCACTATCTTGAATTTTCTTTGCCAAGCGAGTAATGTTTATAGGTGAGCTGCTTGGACTCCACCCAAATGAGAGAATATGTCTGGAGACTTCTGAATGTACTGTGAGCAAGGGTTTATTTTTTCCTAAATATTACTTTGCCATATCCCTAAACACAACTGTTGATAGCTGATGTTAAGAGGGATTAAATGTCGCCTACTTAAATCAAAAGATACATTTAATGCTCCACTAATTACAAAGCATTCGACTGTGACGTACCTCTGTCATTTTTTACTCTTCAAAAGGGAGAATTTTCAGTATTATTATTTTATGGTTTCCCCTCTTACGCAGATGTAGTCTTCTGATTATTTGTTTAGGTGTTGAAATCAGCTTCATAAGAAGGAAGAGAGAAAAAGTTTCTGTGCTCACATGGCTAAGAACTATCTTGAATTAAAGTGGGGGGTTGGGAGATGGGATAGATCTCGAGGTATTGACTCCTGATTTTGTGTACGTGTTATCTGTGTCTGGCAGTTCCTGCATCACCTATTGATAATTCATATGCAGGTGCCTTATTTTCTCAGATTGCACATTATGTTATAGTGAGCAAGCTTCTTGTCTTGTGATTCATTGTCTCCACAACATGCCCCACATGTTGCCAGTGCTTTTGCTCATTGAATAGATTACCTCAGACTAGCAGATCCTGGTATCCCTTTATCGTTGGCTTGTAGTTTCTACAAACTGTGAAATCAGGCAATTCTTAGGGCAATTTCAAAGTATTGACAGGCTTTTGCTGCCTTGACCAGTCCCAGGAAGAAAAAAGAAATCTGATGGGATGCTTCTTCATGCGGTGAACTCAAGAGAGTTACTGAGTAGAACTCCACCACTTGATAATGTTGAGTAGACAATGTTACCTGTTCTTCTAGTTTCTGCTTTTAGACCTGGAAGTCTGGATGACTGGGACTCACTTGACAGCAAAGCTGCGGTTGCTTCTCACTAACTAGCCAGGAGTTTCCAGGTCTGACACCTATTTCCCTTTCTCCTGGTGGCTGAGTGTCTCTTGGAACACAAGTTGTGCTCTGTCCTCCTTGAGCCCTCCCAGAAAGGACTTTTCACTAGGAGAATACCTCTTTTAAACACTGACAGCTTTCTGAATTTTCTGTACCTCTTGAGAAATCTAAGGTTCCAGAAGCCGTGTTTTAGAAAAAAACACAGCCAGGATTCTGGAGAACTTGCCAACTGATTCCTGCCTTGAGTCAGTGGCACAAGAAATTACTGGACTCCTTTTTTCCCTGTGAAGGAATTTTCATAGTTTACAACATGCTAAGAGGCTGATTTCCTTTTAATATTTCTCACCTACAGAATAAGTGCATAATGAAAGCAGAACTTACCAAGTATGTATTTTTATCTGTTCCTCCCAAGGGTTGTATCAGGCAGTGTTCTGTGCTTGCAAGCGATAGAAGCCAACCCTGGCTAACGGAAGTAGAAGAGGTGCCCAATGGGAATATGAGGTGACCCCCGAGAAGTGTGGAGAAGCAGGAGGCTTAGTTCTTGGAAACCAGAGCAGGTCTGGGGAGCCCATCTGTGAGATACCTGGACTCTGACCATTTTCATTCTCCTGTCACTCCATCCAAGATTCAGATTCCTGGGGAAAAAACTTGCCTGAGAAGTCTGGCCTGGATTCTGTGCTAGCTCTCTGACAAGTCTGGGCAATTGGATTGACAGCTCCTGAGGGAAATCAGGGTGCAGTTACTAGAAGAAGGGAATAATGCTGCCACAAATCACAATTACCCGCTGCTAAGTCACACTGTCAATTTAGAAAAGGAAATCACATGTGGATTCTCTATGGAAGAGAGTCCTCCAGTTTTTCCCAGCATTTGCTAGGCCTATCCCAAAGTACAACTTCTCATTCTGGACTTATTCAGAATGGGGGCATGGAGAGGTTGTGGGGCTAGTGACTTAGTAACACACATATATATGAAGGACGTAGCTGAATTTGAGCCCAAGACCTGAATAGCTAAGTAACCTTGGGATTTTTGTCAGACTTTTTTTTTTTCCCTAAGCCTAACTTTCCTTACTCTCTAAGCTGGAGTGTCCACATGTATAAAATGGGACAGATAATAATAGGATTGTTTCAAGAGTCAAATAGATAATGTATATGAAAATATCTTGTAGGCGATAACTAAAAAAAGAGATTGCAAGTTGTTAAAAGATGAATTATCATGGAGGCAATGAACATTGCTAATCTTCTGTGTTTATTAAGAATAAAACAAACAGAAAATCATTTAAACAGCATGACCAGATATAGGAGGTATCTGAGGGAAACTTTCGTCAGAGTGACAGTCATTGAAATGGGACACCAAGGGAGGTAAAGCCATCTCCTTATCAGGATGCATTCAAAAATAGAATGTTTTTTTTTTACATGTGAAATTCTTTAAGGCAATTTTGCTAAAATAAGACCAGGGATGGACTGGACATCCTCTAAAACCCTTCCCAGCACAGTTTTCTCTCGTGCTGATTCTCTGATTCCAAAAACTCTAAGAAAGCTCTTGTTATTTTGTTATAATTTCAATCTCCTCCCTTTTTGGGACTTTGTCCATTCCAGAGCACTTAGGAAAATTAAAACCAAAGACAATAAACGAGAGATTCTAAGTGATAGTGATCTCTAGCCCCATGGAGATCTTTCTTTGCATTTGAATCCCATGAGTGATTACAATATTTACATCCATGCAGTTTTTTCCCCTTTTAAATGGCATTCAAAGGTCAAAATTTTTAAAAATCAAAAATAAAACAAAGGTCAAAATCAGATGCAGGTATTGGGGAGATTGCCAGTGACAGTATTTCCGTTGGGTTGTTGGCTACTGGCCACCGAAGACAGTATGCACTTTCTCCTAGGAATACTTTCTACTCCTGCTTCTACAATCTGAGTTTTCTTTTTAATAAAGAGTCTAAAGAATCTGGAGACTTTTCACGGCCAACTTGATCTGAGGTTGGTTTACAACTTCCTCCCTTCTCTCTAGGACTCTTTTTTTTTTTTTTTTTTAAGATTTATTTATTTATTTATGAGAGAGAGAGAGAGAGAGAGAGGCAGAGACACAGGAGGAGGGAGAAGCAGGCTCCATGCCGGGAGCCCGACACAGGACTCGATCCTGGGACTCCAGGATTGTGCCCTGGGCCAAAGGCAGGTGCTAAACCGCTGAGCCACCCAGGGATCCCTCTCTCTAGGATTCTTATTGGGAGTTGAATCACGACTGATTTTCCAGTAGCTTTGTGAGCTTTCAGACTCTTCTTTACATACTTTTCTCTTTTAATATCTGGCAAATACTTTCTAGCCATAGTTTTCTCTCTTCACTCTGTCTTTGTTTCATTGCAGTTCTTTATTCATCTTATACCTCTGATGGCCATGTAAAAATAGAAGAATGTAAGACTTGTTAAAAATCCCCTTCGCTTGGCTAAAATTCCATAATCCAAAGGCATGCCATAGCATTTATCCAGGATGAGCATCTTTTTGTTGTTGTTGTTTAAAGTTTTTATTTAATTTTAGAGAGAGTATGTGTGCTTGTGCATAAGTTGGGAGAAGGGCAGAGGGAGAGGGAGAGAATCTCAGGCAGACTCCGCACTGAGGTGGAACATGTCACAGGGCTCAATCCCACAACAATCCTGGGATTGTGACCTGAGCCGAAACCAAGAGTCAGATGCTGAACCAATTTAGCTAGCCAGGCACCCCCAGGCTGAGCATCTTGAGTTGAGTTTTATGGAGGAAGATTCTGAAACAAAGAAGAACTTGAGCCGTAGAGTGAGGCTTAATTTCTCTCTCTCTCTCTCTCTCTCTCTTTTTGGTTACATACAGAGAGATGTATATATCACCAATATTGAGCCACTTGTGTTTTTCCATTGTGAAGACACTTGTTTTCATATCTACTGATCCAGATCAGTATGACTAAAACTACAGAAGCCTCCTCATCCTGCCTTCTAGTCAATGCCCCCAACTCCCAAAGGGTGACTACCTCCTGACTTCTAATACCATAGATTAGTTGTGTAGTGTTTGAACTTTGTATGAATGGAAGCATATAGCATATACTCCTTTCTATATGGTTTATTCTGCTCAATGTTACATTTGGGGCATTCGCCCCTGTTTTTACTTATCATTGTAATTCAGTTATTCTCATTTATATATGTATAATAGCAATGCCCCCATAGAATTTTGTGAAAATGCTTCATGTCCCTGCTGTATAATATGGTAGCCACCAGCCACATGTGGCCATTGAGCCTGTAAAGTGTGGTAATCTGAGGAACTGATTTTTAAATTTAATCTTATTAATCTACATTAAAATTTGCATGTTACTTGTGGTTCTGTATTGGACAGTACTGTTTTATAATATGTCATCTTATGAATATGCCACAGTTTGTTTATATGTCCTATTGTTAATATAAATTTGGGTATTTTTGGCTATTGCGAATGATGCCAATATAAATATTCCTGTACCTGTCTTTTGATGAACATAACATGCATTTCTTCAGATTATATACCTAGGATTTGGAATTGCTGAGTCAGAATGGATACATCTGGTCAGTTTCAGTACATAAATACTACCAAAGAGTTTTCTAGAACAGTTGTACCAATTTATCCTCCTACAAGCTCTCTATGAGAGTTCTAGTTGCTCTCAGTCCTTGACAGGTCTTGGTATTATTAGTCTTTTATTTTAGCTAATCTAGTAGCTGGATAATGGCATCACATTGTTGTTTTAATTTGCATTTCTTTGACAACTAGGGGTGCTGAGCACTTTTTCATATGTTCATTGGCTATTTGGTTGTTTAAAAAAGTTTTTTTTTTTTTTTTTCCTGCTGGGTTGTTTGATTTCTTGTAATTTTGTAAGAGTCTTGTATATTGAGGATCTTCATTTCTGTTGAGTACATTTATTGCAGATATCTCCTCCACTTTGTGGCTTGCTTCTTATTTACTTCTTGGTTCCTTGAGGGGGAAGAAGTTCTCATTTCCCCCCTTCTGATGAATGCTTTGTGTGTCCATTTGGAAGTAACTTTTGCCCACTTTCAGGTCTTTTAGGTAATCTACTGGTTTGTCTTCTAAATTATTCTTTTTTGCTTTTTACATTTGGCTCTAAAATCCATTCAGATGGATTGTAGAATATGGTGTGGGGCGGGGGTCAAGTTTTAGTTTTTTTTCATATGGATATCTAATTAACCCAACCTAATTTATTGAAAAACACCATCCTTTACCAAGTGCAATGCCAGGCTGTCACTTGGTTGCAAATTAAGTGAATGTGTATATGTGGGGTGGTTTCTGAACTGTCTATTCTGATTCCTTGGTCTGGTTTGTGTATCTTTGTGTCAATACTGTGTTAAAGGCTAATCTTGCATTGTGTCTAATATCAGATAGTATAAGTCATTCAGCTTTGGTTTTATTCTGAAGATTATACAAGCTTGGAATGTATTCACTTGTAATTAAGGTACTTTCAAGGAAGAACATTTCTTTAACTAATGGTAGATTTCCCAGGATGAATCCAAATATTATGATTGTTCTCTGTAATACAAGGGGCTTCCCCCTTCCCTGAGACCTCAGTTCATTTTCTTATTTAGCCCGTTTTGGCTACATAGCTCAGTAGGAGGACATCCATTTTTCCTGGATTAATAATGTGACATTTTTATTGTCATGTAGCTCATTCATAAAGGGTGATGGAGCTGCTATGTGGTTTTATCATTATTCAATGGGGTCATGTTCTTTCGCACCATAGCATTTCCCTTAACTGGAGTGGCATCCAGACTGAAAACAATGGGGTTCTACCAAGTTCCTTCCATGAATCCCCTTTTAGGCATCATTGCTCTGCACCACTTAGATTTGGCAGATTTGGCACCAGAACCCCTTTTTATTTCATATCGATACTATCTATAGCCTCTTGGAAGGATTGAATAGGCTTATCTGGATTTTCTTTTTTGTTGCTCTTGTGTGGTCTCCAGCTATTGTAGAAATTAACCTTCTTTGTGGCTCAGTGTGAGAGCTGTAGTTCGGTAGAAAGGTAAATGCAAACTGGTTTTGTTCTTTCATTAACCATAATATTTTAATCCTATTATGTAAAATTTTTATTCAATTATGCCTTAATGAAGATATTGGGAAGCAACTGATCTTGGTGAAGTAAGTATGAAGCATGGGTGGAACTGGAGACATGTAAACACACACGCATACATATAACAGTCATAATTATATCATATATCCTCAATATGTAAAAAAACTCCTAAAAAATAATAAGTATAATTGATGTTTTGTGCATTAGAAATTACCTATGGACATTCTTTATATATGTGAGGATGAAGCTGATGAAATGCTAGTATCCTCTCCCATCTTGTACCTATATAATGACTGTCTTCAGATCATGTTTCTTTGGCCTACTTGCCTCAGTCTGCTGTGTGGCCCATCTCATCTGGAAGTAACTCATCTCATGTGTCTGTCTTCAGCTAATCCACATCATTTAAAGTTGGATGAAAGGAAGAAAATTTACACTTGAGAGCAGAGATAGGGGCTTTTAGTATTTAAACGTAGCACAGTATTCGGCACACGCTCTGCTCTGTTGAATAAATGAACAAGTGAACATTTGTTTACTGTACGATGATGAGCTTGTGTGCAGGGTGGTATTACTGTGGTATTGCTGGAGTCCAACACAATTAGCCTTGAGATCCAGCTTTAGAACAAAATCACTACCTGATATGAGTAAATTAATCTCTCTGAATTCCAGTTTCTTTATTTGTAAAATTATGGTGATTATAATCCCTTACTTTACAATGTGTTGCAGGAATTAAATGGCAATAGTCTGAAAAATTGAAAAGTTGTCCATTGTTAAATGGAGATGATGTTCTTTTCATTTAGTCATTCAATAGATATTTTTTAAGTGCCTCCTATGTGCTAGTCAACAGAAACCACTTTGGCTGTTTTTGAAAAAGGAAACTGTGAGTGCTTGAAGGAATATTATGGATCTGATCTGTCCAAACCCGAGAGAATTCTGTGTAAGCAGTCTTCCTGTAAAACCCCTTTCATCTGCTCAGATCTTGGATGCCCGGGGACTGACAGCCACCATACAAAATACATGTGGCAGAGTTTAACACATTTTAGTAGGAAGTTGTGAATCTGGTCATTTGGCTGTTCCTGCTTAACTCCTGGCAAAACATCACATAAATACTTTCCTTGTTCTTTTAAACCAAGTAATGCATGATTTTCCCCTTTAATTTTAAAACAATGCATCTATTTTCAATTAGAGAGGCAGAATGTATTTGTTGGAACCAAGGAAAGTGAATGCCTAATGAAGTCTGAAGAGATCTAGGGAGGGCATGAGAAATGCTAGCACTTTTCTTTCACATTTTCACCTCACTGAAGAAGTAATTTCAGTTCTGGGCTTACTTTTTGGTATTGTAGAAATTTAGGGTAGGTCTTGCTTAGTATTTCACAAAGCAACAGTTTGGTTTTCAAAGCCGAAAATCTTGTTTCTAAGAAGCTGTACTCTCTCACTCTCTTCAGATATTGTTTTACCCGAAATCACTTACACCTGCTACATAATTGTGATTTTTTTTTGAGTAGTATATTGTTAATATACATAAGATTTTCATGAGTACATGTGCCTGTATCCAAATGAGAAAATGCACTTAAAAAGATCATGTCATGTTATATTATGAAACTTTCCTTTCAGGGGATAAAAAAGCCCTTCGTTAAAAGCTATGATGACTAATTTTGGCTTGATACATTTTATTTGTATTTGGAACTTGTATGGGAACTTGTATGTGGAACACACTTATTTTCCTGATTTTAATGTTTTTCAAAGTTAATTTGCTAAGAAGACACCTTTAAGTTGTTACCCCCACTATTTTGTAAGATGATTATGCAGTTCTCTTACAATCTTGTATTATTTGTTCAAAATGAAAAATGACTTAGAGGAGTGGCATTACTGGAATATATCAAGTTGGTATCACTGCTGAGATGCACAAGAATAATTAGATTGGTTGGCAGGCTGCCTACTTCCTTCCTTCTTGATGCATCCTCTGTGGTAAAGAAAAATATAATGGTTTTGATCTGACAAGAAGGCTGTACTGATGGTGGTAACCACTAGCATGTCTGGAAGGGAGTGAACAGTCCTTAAAATCAGTGATTCTAGGATAAGAGTTTGGCTGTGCAAGTGATTGTTTTCCTTTGTGCGTTCTGGAAGCTACTGTGCTCTAGTTTTTACTCTTTTGACCTCTTGTAGCCATTTTGCTACCTTGTAACAGCCTGTGTCCATGACAGCGGGATGCAGCTACATAGCTGTTTGGTTCTAGAACACTGCAACCAAACCTTCACCAGAAATGGGTGTTAAAATACTCCTGGGTTCCATTATTCTTTAATGGTCCTATATTCCATATCACAGTAGAAAATTTGGCATTAGCCATGTTGTCAGAAGTTTTAGGAATTTTGTCCTTGCCGAGCCAAGTGCAATGTCAGCACGTAGATACTTTTTCATTTCAGGGAACATGACAATGACGTAAAAACTGCCAATACCACATACTTTGTGAGTGGAGTAGTCTATATAATGTTAGACATTTGTGCCCAGCCATGGAGTAGAATGGTGGCCCCAAGGGAGAGTTGCCTTTTTCTTTATATAAGAACACCATCTTTACGCCAAATGCTCTTCTCAGGTGGGATGCCTTTCCTACTCTGCATAAAAGATGTCACATAGTCCGGTGTCAGCTTTGGGTCATCCAACTAAATATGAGATTGGAAAGAGTGATTTTACGTTTTAGAGCAATGTTTCTCAAACATTTACAGATCACATGGGGAGCTTGTTAAGATGCAGATTGTGTTTCAGTGGATCTGAGAGAGACGTGAGCTTTTACTTTCCTAACAAGCTCCCAGGTGATGTTGAAGTTGCCAGAAATAAGAGTCCTCTTTGAAATAACTGACTCTCCACTGCCAGAGGCAATATGAACTGATCAGTAGGCTACCTAACCTTTGGAGAAAAGATCCCAGAACTGATACTTCAGCAAGATTTCAGCAGAAGGACATTCAGCAGTTGCTTATATTTCCTAAGGTGTGCCTTCCTCATCTGAAGAATGAGGTTGAGCATGGTACCTATCTTGCGTAGTCAGTGTGGGCATTAATGAGAGAATACAGTTGGAAAACTTTTAGGACATTACCATCAGTTTAGTACATGTCCCCTAAAGGGCTATGGTTTAATTTGTCCCAGAATGTGCCAGGGTAGGAGAAATGTAGGGACCTTTGGTTAAAGTGCAGAATGTGTGAGGAGAAATTACTGATTGTTTAGTGATAGGAAAGAGGCTGTGACCCAAGACTGAGACTTAGGTTCTCATTATCAGGTGCACCAATGGGTTCCAGGAAAAGTGGCCTGGTCTGTGATAGTACCTAAGATAGCTGGTCTAGAATGTAAATGACAGAGATGGGGGGCCCATTGCAGGGGTTCACAGATCACTGTGACTGCTGAGATCAAGGAGCTTGACTAGGTGTCTTGTTACCTTGGCTCCAGGATGTTTTAAGTAAGAGGGCAGCCAGTCCAGTGAGGAAAAAGGAAGGAGAGGGGAAGGAAAGAAAAAGAAGAGAAATATCTTGCCAAGTGCTTCTGCGCATGACACAGTGTCAGGTATTATGTTTAATATATTCCAAAGTGTGAGGTGTAGGTAGTAGTGTTCTAATTTCTCAGGTGAAAAATGTTTAAAATGAATGTTCCAAATCACCCAGTTTGTAAGTTTATGGGGCTAGACTTTAAAACCAGAGTTGGGCTTAAGGATTCCCAAAAGCGAACTCATGTAGTTGACACAACAAACAGGTTTGGCGCCAGGACACATAATGAATTTCCTTATGAGAAAGAGCCAGTGGAGTTCTCTAGGACCACTCCAGCCAGGGCCTGAGGCAAGGCTTCTCTGCTCTTTGCCCATGGAGAGGTCTTTGCTGGGAGCCAGGAAGGTATCTGAGCTACTGCTTCACTCCTGGGCCACCCATCGGTCTTGATCTGGATTTCCATACCTTATGTAATGGTACAGCTCCATGGTAAACTGAGCCACAAATCAAATAGTGATTGGAAAGCTTATTCAGCAGAAAATGGTACTTGACTGTGAATTGTAAAACATGGAGCTATAATAGGTGGATAGAGCTATATGTGAAATTAGAAAAATCTGGTTGGGTGTTTTTATAAGGACCTGATTCTTTTCTATATTCTTTTTCCTAAATGGAAATAAACTGATTTTTATGAATATAAAGATAAATGTGTTTTTTATAAAAAGAAAATTTAGAACACATAAAAGCGAAGGAAGAAAGAAATCCTTTGTAATTTTACCGTGTGAGAAGGCTACTACTCTAAACATCATGACCTATTGTGATTTAACTGTGTGCATATAAATGTAGGTTCATGATCCCATATCCAGAACTCCCTAGGCCAAATTGTTTCGGAATCGCAAAGTTATTTCTTTCTAGATTTTAGAAACATAATGTGAGAAATATATTATAGATTTTACAAAATCCCCACTGAGGTATGGAATAGTTCTCTACAATCATATATATTAACATTTCAGCAGCAAAACTTATTAATGTTTGTATTTAGTGAAATAAGACTGTAAATAGCCTTGCAACAAGTCACGTTTTCCCATAAATGAATTGCAAAAACATCTTTCAGTTCTTGGAACTTTTAAGATTTCAGATTATAGATAAGGGAGTGTGGCCCTGTATATAAATAATGATTGTTTTTATTGGATTCGTACCACAGCCCTTTTTTCCTGATTTGCTTTCTCACTTTTTCCCTAAAGAATATCTTTGGGTGATGAATTGCTAGACATGGAACTGCTGGGTCAACCGTATATGTACTTTTAGGGCTTTTGATAAAGATTGCTAAATTGCCATCCCAAAAGTCCACAGCAGATTTCACTGTACAGTCTGAGTGTGCTTGCTTTTACCACATACTTGCCAATCCTAAGCTTTTTTAATGTTTTAAGTCTTTCCAATTTAATAAAATTGGAAAGTGTAGAAAGTGATATAAGGGTAAAAAGTGATGTAATAGTTTACATTTTTTAAATACTAATGATGAAAAAAATACTAATGATATAGTTCTTTTCATAAGTCATATACTTTCTTCTAGGTTCATTTCAGAGATTGTAACACTTTCAAATCATTAAATTGAGGTTATATCTTGCAGTGGTTTTGGGGATAGTAATTGTATGTCAAGTATGATCACTTGCATTGGTTATTTCACTTCAAAAGTGAATTGCACGGCACATGGGTGGCTCAGTGGTTGAGTATCTACCTTTGGCTCAGTTCGTGATCCTGGGGTCCTGGGATTAAGTTCCGCATCCGGCTCCCTGCAGGAAGCCTGCTTCTCCCTCTGTCTCTCTTTCTGTGTCTCTCATGAATAAATAAAATCATTTAAAAAAATGAATTGCAAGGAAATACAAATGCCTTTCTAGGTGTTTGCAAACTTGAGGCCAGATGTGTATTCAATTCCTGGCTGGCATCTTGTGTTCCTTGTCAGATGTGGCTCGTCAGAGTGTCCCTTTAAATCTTGTAGCATGGACAAATCTAGTAGTGCATACAGTGAGGACTCTTTGAAGGATCATTTGGACAGAGATTTCTTGAATATGAAAAGGGTACAAAATGACATTCACATCTGAAGGGTTTGTTTTGAAATGTCTGTAATTTTATCATTACTCTGCAGGTGAGAATAAGGACTTCTGCCTGCAGTGGTCCTGTGTAGTTAGTTACCTCATACGGTTTTCTGACAAATGTAAAATAATATGGCCACAGTGCTTTTTCTGAAAGAGGAGTTTTGATGCTTCATCCTTTCATTCTGTAGTGTCTAGAAAGATTTCCCCTAAGCCTGAGGCAGTGGTTCTCAGACATTGGTGAGATCTGGAATCACCTGGGGAGCTTAATTACCATGCAGAGACCGGAGCCCAGCCACCCGAGAATCCAAACCAGCAGGTTTTGTATTGCCTGGAGAAAGGTAGCCCAGCTGTGATATAATGAGATTATTATACAATTATAAAAATCACAACAGTGATTTTATGCGTGTAAATGTAGGTATTGTTATTATAATAGCAATGCCAATAATCATAAAATTCTTATTAACAGTGCTGTTATGAGTGTTTTAAATAGATAATTCAATATTCGTGTTTCCCATTAAATGAATGAGAAACTTTTGTATTCATCATCCCTAACATGTGGTCGAGTTTTCTTCCTTGGTAATAGAGAATGAGTACTTGAAATAAGGGACCTTCTTAACTTTTGAACCTAAAGAAGACAAATATGTGCATTTTTTTTATGCTAAAGAAATCACTTTGGTAAGGAGATTGATTTCCTGAGTTGGGTAGTAGACTACCACAGGCAAACTAGAAAGTCTCCTACTGATGTTTACTATTCCTGTGTTTTATAGTTTGCATTTTCTCATGGTTTGAGTGTGTGTGCATTTTTCTTTGTGGGTCTTTTTTGAAACGAGCCTGTATAGAGTCTACCTGCTTCTTTGGAGATCAATCATAGACATCATTCTGAACTGTTGATGTAAGAAAGCAGAATTTGCTTGAGTCATTTTCAAACATACTGATGCTATTCAACATTCTGGAGTCAAACTTCCAGTCAGAGAAAAGTTAGCCTACACCAATATTAATCTGGCTCAGCCCCCAAGCTTGCTAATTATTTGACCTAAGCACTGATTATTTTGTGAACCTTGTTCCTTAAAACATAAGTCTGAACTTTCATCAACTTCATCACAGATTCCTCTGCGTTCTGGAAATTGACTCTTTCTGGCCTCGGCCATCAGCTGTGTAGTGAACTGAAAGCAAAGGTATGCTGAAATGTGATATGAGAAACTAGGCTTTTCACCCCCATGGAAGCAAGATGCACTACCAGTGTTCTGTGAACTTGCTTTAGTGAGTGTTCAAGTTAGCATCTGGCTGGCCTAGTTATCCAGGTAGATGGGGAAAGGCAGAAAATCTTCCCATCACTGTCTTTGTAATAGCATTTTGCCTTCGATTTGAAAATGATGTGACAAGAGTTTTTTGTTTTGTTTTAGCGTTTCCCCAAACATGGAAGAGAGCTAGAGCCTGGCTGTCAGTGTGGGGAAATAGAGGCACAGATTTTGAGGTGCCTTGTAGATGGTGTACTGATGTGGAGTGGCGTTTAGAAAAATGGTAGTTCACCTCTGGACATTTTTGTTTCTCCCCTTTAAGAATAAGGTATATTCACTTGTGCTTTAATGATCTCTTTGGGCGAGAAAGGCCAGGGCCAAAATTCTTTTACTTTCTATCCTCTCTGCACCCAGCTTCTCCCACAGTGGATTACTTGCCTGCCTGTAAACCGGACAGATTCCTGAGTGGGTGAGGGGCCCTTCGGCCCCTCAGGAGAGCCAGGGGAGTTAGCATGGAGTGAGAGCTTCCCTCTTGCTGAGCTGTTTGACCTCACTGGGTATCAGATGTCCTAGGTACTTCCTTTAAGTGTCCCATTTTATTCTCACACTCCCCACGACTCTCTCCTTTTCCTTCCTTAAATAAGGAATCTGAGGCTTTGCAAGGTAAACTAATATTCAGGGTTGCCAGGCATAAGGTTATGTGGCATCTCTCTAAATCCCCGGCTGCCTGGCTCAACGGCACAGGGTTGTCCAGCGTCCTGGGCTGTCCAGCTCCATGCCGGCTCCCCAGTCCTGTGTCTGTGACCACACCTGCTTGGACAGCATTGGGCCTGGAGTTTCTCAGACCTTGATTTTTCATGTGTAGCCCACTTCTCCTTCTCAGGGTGCTGATCCTGCCATGCTGAGTTGACCTTTCTCCTGATGACCTCTGACCCGAGTGCCCACAGCCCCTCCTGGCCCTCCTCTGACTCACTGAGATACAGACCTCTCCTTTCTGGCCTTGCTCACATCTCCACCAACCAGACCATGATGCTTCCTGGAACTTGGTGATAGCTACAAGTACTACTTCCTCCTGAGTGTTTTTTTTTTTTTTTTTTTAAGATTTTATTGATTTATTGATGAGAGATGCAGAGAGGTAGACAGAGGGAGAAGCAGGCTCCCTGCAGGGAACCTGATGCGGGACTTGATCCTGGGGCTCTGGGTGTCCCCGTCCTGTGGTTCTGAGCTGTGTGTGATACTAAGGTCTGGGCCGAGTTGCAAAACAGTGAAAGCACAAACTCCATGATTGTGTGTTGAGGTGGTAAGTTAAGCAAAAAAAGGCTGTGAGTAAGTTTACTTCAGTTACCGTGGCTCATGGTTAAGGAAGCCAGGTGAGCTGATTGGCAAGTGCTTGTGTTCTGTCAAAGGCAAACCCGGGCAGACCTGGGGCAAATTCAGTGGTCTCTGTTCCAATCTATCCTGGTTTGTCCTGGCACAAACTGGTTTTCATCTTCTACTCCAGTTTAGATTTTGTAAACTCTGTTCTTAAGTCTGAGATCAGAATACGTGACATTGTACGGATTACTGATCTTAAAAAAAAAAATTAGATCCTCTTTATTCTTTTTAATGTTCTCACTTTGCTTTTTCTCTTCCTTGCAATTTAAAAATGAACATTGAAAAATAACAACAAAAAAAGTAAACATTGAACTGATCCTTCATGTCAGAGGAAGTGTCTCATCTGTTAATACCATACCCTATTAAGGCATTCCTCCCAATGTTGTTTGCACAGAAGAGTTTTATCAAGAAAGACTGTAACAAAGAGGAGATTTGAATTAAGGAGGATGCTAATGCTAATTCAAGCCAAAGTCCTGTTATTCAAAAGCATGCTCGATGAACCTTAGATATGTACCACAGGTATGAAAAATGGATAGTTTTCATCAGGCGAAGTCTATTATTTGGACATTAACTGTAGTGACAGACAACAAACACTTCTCAAGGATATCTTCTCTCCATTTGCAACTTGCCTTACGTATAAGAAAATTCTGAGAGGAAGTTTCATTTTGCTTCATTCAAGGCATTACAATAGAGCTAAGCCTAACGGTGGTGTTATCAGCCCTACTTCGTGAGGAATAGACTGAGTTTGGAAAAGCTGAGTCTGTCAGCTTCAATGGCAAGAGTACAGGGAAGGTGTATTCCCAGCCAGGGTTTCCAGAGCAGCTGTGTGAGGAATGCAGGGGTGAGGAAGATATAAGCCTCTGCCTCCAGCGGGTACTGTTGAGGGAGGAACTCTGAAGTTCAGACCAGATACTGAGGGAGTGAGGAGGGAGCGCAGTCTGCCCAGAACCAGGAGAGCAGGCCTCTGCCAGGTGATGTCTGTGGTGGGTCCTAAGAGATGGGACGGTTTGGCAGGTGAGTGGGAGTCGGGGAGGCTGGTGGGCGGCCACAGAATAGGAAAGCACCGGGCCCCTTGCAGGGAAAGTTGAGTAATTTGAGAGACCAAAGGCAGCAAGGTGAACAGCAGGTTCTGTGGCCAGGAGGACAGGCAGAAAGGTGCAGGGGAATCAGACGGTCAGGTGCCTCAGATTCCGTTCATGCCTTTGGTTCCAGCTGCCTTGGGGGTGCCCAGAGCCAAGGGTGGGAGGGGAAGGCAATGCGAGGCTGTTTTCAGAGCACAGGTGAGGCTGGAGAGTGACAGGTGGGGTGCTGTCTGGAAGCAGAAGGGACACCTGGGGAAGGAGGTGATGAGCATCACAACCAGGACTCAGGGGATGGGCATGGGGAGAAAGGGCAGCTTGGCCCGGGGGGTGGGGGGATTGAGCTAGTAGCAGGATTCAAACGAGTTTTTCTTTTTTCTTTCTTTCCTTTTTTTTTAAGCTTCAGAAGAGCTCTGAATGTGTGTGTAGGTCAGTGGAAATTTGCTTTTAAAGCAAGAAATTATTGACAATATGGAGAACAGGAAGTAACACAAAGTTCTGGAGAAGCAGCATGCCCATTGCTTAGAAATTGCTGGAAGCAAAAAAAGGGATTGGCAGAGTTCTGGGTTTCGAGGCAGGAAAGAAGGCAGTTTTAACAGACAGGCTTAATCAGTTTCATTGGAAGTGGTCAGCCGGATCATGTGAGAAAGAGGTGAGTGAGTGGAGCAGGGGGTCAGGCTTCAGGGAGAAAAGGAAGGGGAAATTGCGTGGGGCGCTGGGAATTAGTGAGGAGTGAACCCGAGATGGATTGCCACGGGTTGCCGAGCGGGGCTGTGCACCCTGTACCTCTCCACAGGCAGATGTTATCAGCCTGCTGCCCTACTGGGTAGCAGGATTCCACACAGCCGTCGCTCAGTTTTCCATGAGAAGCGAGAATTAAGTACAACATGAATAATTTGCATCTCCAGAGAGGGCCCAAATCTCATTTAGCAATAAACTGCTTTTGTAGTAAAATATCTTCATGTTCCCTGAGGAAGCGTCCACAGTGTCTTTTATGACTGTCCTATTTGTACATGTGATCCTGTCAGAATGTGGCATCCGTCTGGCTCGAGATAGCTCTGCAACCCCAGCATCACTGAATGAGTTAGGAAAAAACAATGTGGACCCAAGGAACCTGATTTGATCAGAAAAGAGCTTTGAAGAGTCTGCTCCCCAGTGTACGTACCAGTGGCTTCTGGAAGACCAGGCCCCAAAGTGGGCAGTCTGGCAGTATGTAACAAAGTTTAAACTATACATTCTCCTTTAGCTAGCAGTTCCCCTCTGTGGCATTTGCTGGATTGGAAGCTTTGCAAGAGCAGGGATCATATCTCTTTTGTTCCTGTTGGATCTGTAGCACCTGGTAGGGTTCTGTGCATACATGCCATGTACTCAGTAAAGATTTGTAAAATAAATGTGTGGCTAAAACACTCATAAATGTGTACAAAAATACCATTTTCCACTGGTGTTCTCAGAGTCTTGCACTTCTGCACTTGTTCCGTGGTCTCTCCCTTCTGCACTCGGCCTTTGTTCCTGCCGTCCACCTCCCCACCCATTCTCCCAGAATCTTTTATGAGATGCTTTCTTAGGAGCGTATTCCTTTCTTTCTGAGCACTTACCCCATTTTATGATTATATATTTGTTAGTATGATTCTTTTTTTTTTTTCCTACAGATTCCGACTATCTGTTCATGAGAGACAGAGAGAGGCAGAGACATAGGCAGAGGGAGAGAAGCAGGCTCCCTGCAGGGGGCCTGATGTGGAACTTGATCCCAGGACCTTGGGATCATGACCTGAGCCAAAGGCTGATGCTCAACTGAGCCACGCCGGTGCCCCATTAGTGTGATTCTTTGAATACTGTCCACCCTTCTCATCATACTCTGGCCTTCCTGAGAGCAGAGTAGTAAGTGCTTGCTGTGACATCCCTAGGACCTTGCTAGTACAGTGCCTGGTACAAAGTAGGCACACCAACATTCATTAATAGTGAGTGAGGCTCTGTACAGCACGATCTATGATAGCAAAAACTTGGGAATGACCCAAGTTTTGATCCACGAAGAAATTGTTAGAGTATAGCTGTTCTTTGGGATTCTATGCAGCCTAAATAAAACAGTGAAAAACTGTGTAACTAACCTGACAAATCACATGTGATACATTTATTATTAGTTTTTTTTTTTAAAAAGCAAGTAGCAAACTATAAAGCCTAGTGTAATTCTGTTTTTAGAAGAAATATGGAAGAAATAAAACCCCAAAAGGTACTTATTGTAAGTAAATAGAAAAATAATACTAGATGGATACATACTAAATTCTCAATAGGTTTGAGTTGTGAAGACTGAATTTTTCCTTTTTTTTGGCATCTAATTTATTTGAAAAATAATGTAGCTTTTTGGCTATAAATTGTCATTGCCTTCTCTTTTCATTCCCTTTTTCATGTGGCAGGCACTGTGCTAAGCATTATATACAGATAGTCCCCCAAGTTAGGATGATTTGACTTGGGATCTTTCAGCTTTGTGATGGTGTGGAAACAATACACATTCAATAGAAACTGCACCTCACATTTTGAGTTTCGATCTTTTCCTGGGCTAGCAGTATGTGGTATAATCCTCTCTTGTGAGGCTGGGCAGGGCGGCAGCCACCCATCACAGTCCTCCACACCATCAGGACATCATCCTATTATAAATGGAGACGGTCTGTATGTAACTAACAAAGAAGCTGCTCTTGAGCTGCCGAACTGCTCGCTGGGGACACAAGCAAGCCCATGGCCAGTTCCCCATGTAGCGTAGTGCCTGTTAGGATGGGGGACACTGCAGTATCCCCCGAATGGGCAGTAGCTTGGGTGAGGAATAGGGACAGAGAGCCTCCCTAGAACTTCTTTGCTAAGACTGTTATTTACTGAGTACCTACTATCTGCAAACCTGTGAGCTGATTTGAGCACATTCCCTGCCCTGCAGGAGCCCAGAAGCTGTTGGAGAGGGGAATAGCAGGTGTGTCATGTATTGTGCCTTTTAAGAGCACAGCGTAACAAAATGCCCAGCACGTGAGATAATAACCCCCACTTGGAGAGAAAGAGGGAGAATGGCTGGGATTATCCAGGGACCCAACAGTTGGCCTCTAGGTAATTAGGAGTGGCTGCATTTTATTCCCTTCAAAGATGTCACTTTCCCATAGATTTAGGGTACTTGATAATTTTGAAATACTTTTTCCCATCCCACTTTCTTGGCCATTCATTTGCTTTATTCTATATGAAGCATGTCTTGACTTGCCTCCCCCGCCCCGCCCCCCCCCCCCCCCCGGGAAAGTCTTTTAAATTGTTCACTAATTTTTCTTTAAACCATGGTAATCTTTGAAATGAAATAGTGGGTTTGAATGAGTAATGGTGGAGTGCTGGGGAACCAGAGGGAGGAGGCCTCAGGAGGCTGTAGGGTCCTACTGCTTAGCAGTTGTGGACCTTTGCATCCCTGGCCCAGATCTGAGTGGCCTCACTTCATTCACATAGAGCAGTTTTGATGTTTCAATTCATAGACTCTGAACCAGGAGTGTCAAAAGGAGGCATACTTAATGAGACTCTCAAGGGACATACCCACAGGAAGCTGTGCTCTGGGTGGCAGTCAGGGTCCATCGACCCTTGGCAGGAGCCCAGTGCTGATGGGCAGGCCAAGCACAGGCGGGGCCGGAATAGCTGCTGCCGAGGAAAGCAGAAGATCCAGCCCCACAGTCACTTTACCACTGGTGGCTTTACGGACAGAATTGTATTTGCCATTCGGACTTGGCCACTTCTCCCTCCCTCCCTTTTTGGGGGCAGGGAGGAAGGGTGTCTATAGACCTGACAGTGGTTAACCAGTTGCAAAAAGCTGGTAAGAAGCCCTGACTCCCTTGCCCTGCTCACAGCAAAGATTTAACAGCCGTGCCCTGCCGCAGTGAGGTTTCATGTTACTAAGACTTCATTATTACAAAACATGCAACAGAGCTTAATCATAAATAATTAAAAATCCCTGACAAAGAGAATGAGTTGAGCACATTCTGTGATACAGCAAACTGATTTTGCCCCGCATCACAGTCGTCTGCTCGCCTACTAATTCCCCCAACTCCATAATTAACAATGGGCAGCTCTGTTCTTGAGTGAATTACCCAGGTTTGGCTCTGGTGCCTCCTTTGTGATGGTGCAAAGGGGTGGGTTGGCTGGGTTCCTACCAGTCTCTCAAATAGGACTTCAGTGTGCTTCCCATTGTAATTAAGTATCATTGCGATAACAGACATGTTTAGTCCTTCCTAATGTAGAGAACTTCTGGAAGACAAAACACAGCTGCCTGTATGATGTATCCTATGTAGCTGTTTTCCTTCTTGAGGATGGAAGAGTCGGGTAACTGAGAAATGTACTCTGAGGCTCGATAGCTATTAGGTCCAGTATGATGTGCATAGTAAATAATTGGGGGCACGAAATGAATAAAAATGGTTCTAGTTGAGCTAGTTTCTTACTTAAGTTGATGGCATAATAAAAGGGAAGTTGAGGAGGGAGCTAATGTAGATGGAACGGAACTAAGGAGATAGAATGCAAAGCATGTTGATTGTTTGGATCCAACAAAAGTCAAAAAAAGAAAGAAAGGCTTCAGAGAAGCTGAGATATCTCAATATGGACTAGGTATGATACCAAGAAATTATTTTTAGTTTTCTCTGGCTCTATAGTAACATTCCAGTTGATGAGAAAGTGTCCACTTTTAAGAGATGCATGTTAGAGCTTGTAAGGGTAAATGACTGCTTCAGAACAAGTGGGACATACTCTGATCATACTTGAGCAGAAGGTTTTAAAGGGTCGTATAAGTGAAGCATATAGTATGGCCAAATTGTAGTGATCCTGGAAGGGTTTATAGGAATATGTGTTACCATTCTCCAGACTTTTATGTGTGTTTGATATTTTTCACAGTGGTTGTTTTAAGCTGAACTCTCATTTCAGTTCTTTAAAAGAAATAGTTACTGAGTTTTGTTAAGTAATTGACAAATGTTTGAAAATCAGCTTCTTTGTTTATAATTTCTGATATTTTAAAATGAGGATAGTGGTACTCTCTTTGGTAGTGCATATACTAAAATTGGATGATGGATTAACTAGATAAATACTAATAACAGGCCCCCCCCCCAAAAAAAAAAACCACCACTTTTTTATATCTAAAACTGTGAACAGGTTTCTATTCAGGGTACCTCGCCACTCATCATGCTTCCTGTCATTCTATAATGAATTCCCCAAATTTAGGTATTGTCTAACCTAGGAGTTATCTATATAAGCTCTTTGCCCAGTCCTCTTTGGTCCTTGCCATCTTTTACAAGGAGGAAAGGGGAATATCATGTGCCTGGCCTAGAATAAGTAGTCATAAATGTTTGTTAACATTCTTCTTGGGGATCCCTGGGTGGCTCAGCAGTTTGGCGCCTGCCTTCGGCCCAGGGCGTGATCCTGGAGTCCCGGGATCGAGTTCCACGGCAGGCTCCCTGCATTGGGGCCTGCTTTTCCCTCTGCCTGTCTCTGCCTCTCTCTGTGTGTCTCTCATGAATAAATAAATACAATCTTTAAAAAAAAAATTCTTCTTCAATTTTTTTTTTTAGATTTATTTACTTAGGAAGAGAGAGGGAGACTTTTTTTTTTTTTTTAAGATTTATTTATTTATTCATGAGAAACACAGGAGGAGAGAGAGAGGCAGAGACATAGGCAGAGGGAGAAGCAGGCTCCATGCAGGAAGCCTGACGTGAGACTCGATCCTGGGTCTCCAGGATCACACCCTGAGCTGAAGGCGGCACTAAACCGCTGAGCCACCCGGGCTGCCAGAGAGGGAGACTCTTAAGCAGATTCTGTGCTGAGCATGAATGACCCTGAGATCCTGACCCTGGGTCAAATGCTTAACTGTCTGAGCCATCCAGGTGCCCCATTCTCCTTAAGTTTATATGTAAATAAACATTTCTGGAAAATAATGCTTATGGTCAATGGAAAAGGTAATTGTCATTTATTCTCCTCATCTTATCACAAAATACAAGCAGATCCATTCAGAGTAATTGCATCTAATCAATGTGTTATTAGCAATACTGCTATTTGCTGTTTGTTTTTCAATGAAACCTTTAAAATGTAATTGATATTTTAAGGATTTAGTAACACTCTTAGCTGTATGGTACAGTTAATATAGAGAAATAGCATGAATGGTGTGGCATTCTGGAAAGAACAAGAGTGAAGAAACTAGACACACCTGGGTTGGAATGCTAGCTTTGTTCTTTGTTGGAGAATTTCTCTGGGCCATGTCGTCCTCAACTCTGCGATGGGGAAATAAGACACTCACTCAGCCAGGCAGTGATGAGGATTATTAGGAGAGCCACAAAGCCCTCACTCGATCCCAGTAGGGAGGCCCTCTTTGAACAGGTTAAGACAGTTTAGCACAGTACACTGTGGTGACAGGCCAGGGGAAGGGGACAGATGGGCCCAGAGTCCCTGCAGGGAGGCCACATTTCATCTCTGCCAAATGCCAACCAGGACCGTGAAATCTAATGGCTCAGATGCCAGGAACTGATTTCCTTGCATTCTTCTCAAGATACCAAATAGACAGGTACCCATAAATTTACTTAAAGCTTGTACTCTTAGGTCCTTAGGTGACCTCATAATTCACCTCTTACCATATGACCCGTCTGGAGCAGACTGAGATTGCCAAGCCTCTGTGGGCTATCGATAAAGTGGGCAGTTCACCCTCAGATGATTAAGAACTGGATGGAACAGTAAGACTAGCATTTCAGTGGAATTCCCTTGTGACTACATCAAATATGCCTACATCCTATGCACTTCTCCATAATTTTTCTATTTGAGAGATTAAGGAAAACTTGACAAAATAGAAGAGCTTCTCCTTTTCAAAATTTGTATTATTAACTAAATAACTATGTTATTTCTAAGAAGAATCATTCCGTGTTGTTAATCCCCTCAGAGATTCTTATCCGTGCCCTATAAATGAAGCATTATCCAAGTAAGAATGGCTAGCATGTATCTGATTTCCACACCAGTAATGTCACAGAATAACACCAAGGTCATGTTGATATTCAGTAATGGTTTTGAGCTTTGGGTTTTAACAAAACATTCTTCGTGCCTATTGTTAAAAAGCACTCTTTGCAACAATGGGAGACTGCATATCACTGAATGAGCTGTGATGACAAAATTCACTCTTGTAAAATAAAACATCGTACTGTCCTGCACACTGCCCATGAACAGGGGCATTGACCTAAAGAAACCAGCCTGGATGTGATGGAAAGCAGCACTACACCTGTGAACCTAAGACTTCTTTTTGTTCCTTTTGCATTTGATGATCAGTTGAAGTGGTTATGAGAAGAGCTTTGAGCCTACTTAATGCACGTATGGGGCAAGCAGAGCATAGAAATTGTGTGTGTGTGCTGGGCAGGGGTTACAAGGGGCTGGGGAGAGAGGAGGGTGGAGGACTGAACACAGGCTAGAAGACTTGACTGTGGAAATGAGCGGAGGACAGAGGTCTTGAGTGGGACAGCACATCCTAGAGAATTCCGTGGACTTGGAATCTATTTACAAGGCTGGATTTAAGATTCCCTAGATGCCAAAGAAGGACAAATGAAACTAGAATCCAGTAAGTTTTGAAATTCCAAATTCAGTGCTCTGAACTTATTAGAAAGCAAACGAAAGGGGAGGAGAGGTTTTTGGGTACAGAATCTTGGCTTCTGAGAAAAGGCAGGGTTTGGTGAAATTAGTAATTAAAGGCTTATTTCTCATCTATTTTCATGCCTGGGGTGATGACCTGGCTTCAAAGCTCTAGATCAAAGGGGTTTGTCCACAAGGATTCTAAATGTGGTTGAACTGGACGGGAGGGGGGTGCAGGTTGGGGGGAACAGCTAACAAATGAGAGGTGAGGGGATTCGGGAAGATATTTTGGAAGAGCTGCATGCACTGGCATGGGCCGAATCACTGGCATACAGACTCCCATTGTTAAGAACTGTGCTTTTCAACGCTACGACTTCAATATCCAAGGAGTGTGAGCACAGAAGTAACAAAGGCAGAGCCCTCAGTCTGGAGCCCCGATGAAGGCACACAGGCGCCATTTACACAATAAGAGCAATGGATTAAAAAAAAAAAAATAAGAGCAATGGATTTAAGTACTGAGCTCTGCGAAGTGAGTCCCTACCAACTTTTCTCCGAATCTATGCACTGGTGCAAGGTGAGGGCAGTGCTAGATTTTTAAGATTTAAAATTGAAATAACCATTTCCCTATCTCCTACTTGCTCTCCTCCCCACCCCCCCAACCAAACCAAACCAAAAACCTATTTTGGGCAAGGGAAAGAATCCAACAAAAATATACAGAAACTATTTAAACTTTCAGAGAAAAGATAAGAACTGCTGGTACAAAAGATAGCAAGAGAGAGAGAGAGAGAGAGAGAAAATGCATGGTGGGGTGAGCCAGTGAGGTTAGGCCAGATTAGAGTAATTTAGTTGAGAATATGTATGAGGATTAAGAAAAAAAAATGACAAATGGTTACTGTAAAAAAATCAAAATAAGAATTAAAGCTGCTCGTTTTCCCTCCAGTGCTGACTTAAATGCAGTTTATCTTTGAACGTTATGTTAATGCATTAGAAAGTTAGAGAATCTGAAACAAGGACAAGTAAAGAAGACAGACGATGGAAATTAAAGCATTGTCCTCTTTTCTCATGTGAGATAGTCTCATTTGATCAGCCTCTGGGCAGACAATTCCAGCACAGAGATGTTGGTTCTTTCGAAAATGGGAGTGCAAGTTCCCTGGCCACCTTGATGTAGGAAATGTTGGGGTCCCAAGCTGATGGTCAAGAAAGAATTCTTGGGACATCTTTGGTGCAAAAAGGTGGTTTTATTAAAGCACAGGGACAGGACCCATGGGCAGAAAGAGCTGCACTGGGGTCATGAGGAGTGAGTGGCCTAGTGGATACTTTCAAGCTAGAGGGGGATTAGGGAGAGCAAAAGTCTTTAAGGAATTTGGGAAGAAAAGTTTCTAGGACCCCGAGGGGGATGGCTATTGTTAGGAAAAAGCCATTTATTACTGTCCAATAAAACCTCAGTCATGAGACCCTTCAGATGTGTATCGGTAGACCATATGCTTGGGGGATGATTGCCAACATATATCTTGGGGGAGGGTGGGTAAAGGAAGAGATAAAGAAAGAGACAAAGAGAAGTTTCCAAAGGAAACTTTGTTAAAAAAGACTTATGGGATCCTATAAGGGAGGGTTGGGGATAATAAGCTAAGATTGCCTTTTGCCCTTAGCAAAGTATTAACATGGAGGCAGTTGAGCTCCTAGAGGAATGTCAGTCTGCCTGTTTCAAGGACTTGTCAATGGGCTGTGAGTAGTAAGGAAATTTAATTTTTCTTTTGCCTTTGCTTCCCACATCAGCCTTTCCTCCATGCATTCTTGTCGTTGTTAGAATTTTTATTTCTAGTCCAATGCTATTTTATGACACTTTCCTAATTCACATATTTCTTTGCCTCTATTTTCAGGATACAATAAGAGGCTTTAGGAAATGACTGGTACTTTTGGAGGCACAGCATAGGTTAATGCTGGATGGCTTGGCCAAATGTATGAAGTGGTCCCAAGCCAGGGACCACAGGTTTCCCAGAGGTCCAGCAGGGGACTGTGTGAGAGTTTAGGAGGGGAATGGTGTCCTGCCCACCTACCCAAATTACTAGTGCAAAGATATGTGCAAATAATTATTTCCATGAGAATATTGCACACATTGGAAAGAAAAAAACCTTTCACATAAAAAAATTTTTAGCAAAGAACTAAAGAGTAAAGTATGAAACATGTCACGCAAACAAACCAGGGTCTGTTTGGAGGATTCATTTTTATGTGTTTTGTAAGCAAGCAGAGAAAAGGAACAACTGATTTGTAGTTTTGCTTGTTTTGGTTCAGTATGTATGATTTGGTTTTACCTGACTTCTGCATATAAAATTAATACAAACTGACAGGCACATTATCTCATAAATAGAAAGTTATTCTAAAGATCAAGACAGGGCAGCCCGGGTGGCTTAGCGATTTAGCGCCCGCCTTCGGCCCAGGGCGTGATCTTGGAGTCCTGGGATCAAGTCCCATGTCGGGCTCCCTGCATGGAGCCTGCTTCTCCCTCTGCCTGCGTCTCTCTCTTTCTCTCTCTCTCTCTCTCTCTCTCTCTCTCTCTCTCTGTGTGTGTGTCTGTCATGGATAAATAAATAAAATCTTTAAAAAAGAAATAAAGATCAAGACAGAAGTTCCCAAATGGGATGAGATGGCAATTTATTAAAATTCCTAGGCTATGCCTAATTTAAGATTCTGGGGGAAAAATAACAAAAGAATAGATACACAGATAGCAGTGCATTGGGTAAGGAGTAAACTGTTTTATTTTGACAAAGGGAGCAAATTGATTTAATGCCACAAGAAGAACTCATTAGAGACTGATAATAAAGGGAAGAGAAAATAAGCAAGAAACATTTCTGCCTAGTGTCAGGGGTCCAGCGTAGACAGCAAATTGGAAATGAACTTGCAGCGGACGTGGGATCTGTAAGGACCAACGTTCTGTCAATAAGCAGGGGGTAGTCAACCGTCTTTGAGAATATGCTGAAGATGCATGGAATGCATTTACAGACAAAGGCAAGATGCTAGAAACAGATCAGAAATGAGTGAACAGCCTTATGCGAGCTTAGATGGGATCAAGTACATGTTTGAAATGTATAATTTAGGTAAACTTTGACTAAAGTAGAGGGAATCAAAAGTTGTTTTGAGGTGTTTGGTTGAAGAGTTGATAGGTGGTACTTCAAAGAATTGAGAGTGAGCACAAAGAATATAGAATGACAAAGGGGCCTAAGGGTAGAATATCCAGTTTTTCACATTTCCAAGTTTGATGTGGCCAACAACTGTTCCACACACTCTCCTCTCTGAGGGAGTGCATGGCTTCAGGGCTCAGATGCATCAGACTCTTCAGGGGCTTTGCTAGGCTCATTGTTAGCGAATAATCTGGAGGCTCCCACTTTGCTGTTCTGATTTACAGGAATACTTATTTTTCTCATCTTTCTCATAAACCCACGCCAAAGACTTCTTTCCAAAAGCTAGCGTTCTTCTCAACCACTGTCCCATGCAAGAATAAATAGACTCCATGTCAATTTTTTTTTTTTTTAGATTCAGGTTCCTTTTTTTAATAAGGCAGGCAGAACCCCAATCACAAAATAACCCCAAATAAGTATTTTTAGGTTTAAATGAATAAAGAGTCATCTTATACTGAGGCATTAGGGGATTGGTGACATTTAATAGACATTTAAACTGTTTCTACTCTTGGAGCTAACCATGTGTCTCCTTCCTGCCTCTGCCCACCGCACTCAGCACGGTTGTTGAGCTGAGCTATTATTGCCAAACGGTCTTAATGAGATATCTTCTTTGGGAACACTGATTTTGAAGAAGAGTTGCAGACGTCACCCAAGAATTAGTATTTTGAAGTCTGGATTCAGCAGGAGGAATTACTGCTAGCTGTCTATGGTGGATGTTCTCAAACTTTCCAGTCTCGGTATCTCTTTATATTCTTAAAAAGTGTTGTGGACTACAGTGTGGCTTTTGTTTGTGTGGGCCAGGTCCACTGATACTTACCTGAGTAGGAAGCGAAATTGAGCCACTGTCACAACACAAGCATATGCAAGCCCCACGCTCCGTTAGCAGTCAGAGCAATGGCAGCAGCACATGCCTTGTAGCCTCTGGAAACCTCCACTGCACAGTCAGGGGAGAGTGTGAGCAACAAAGGCTCGAGCCCTAATATTACTGCGAATGGAGTTAGGTCTCCTTGACCTTCTGCAAGGGTCTCAGCCTTTCCTAGGGGGCCCCAGATCACTCTCTGAGAGCTAAGATCTGGCGTACAGTTGACCCTTAAACAGCACGAGTGTGAACTGCAGGCATCTGCTTATATGCAGGTTTTTTTCAATAAATACAGCACCGTGCTGTAAATGTGTTTTCTCTTCCTTATGATTTTCTCAACATTTTATTTTCTCTAGCTTACTTTATTGTCTGAATACAGCATGTAGCACATATAACATACAAAATAGGTTTTTTTTTAAGATTTTATATACAATCTGATGATGTATTTCAAGCCTAATAATTAGTCTGTGACTACATCCTAAAAAGAGAAAAGTCCCCCCCCCCCAAAAAAAGTATTAAATCCATTTTGGTTTAAAATTGTAGACTGAAAGAATAGGTAAATTTGCTTTAAGATATTTAGGTTGGAATGTAGGCAATGTGTCTTCAGTTTTTAGTAACACTGTATGTATGTGTATGTATGTGTGTGTGTGTGTGTGTGTGTGTGTGTGTGTGTGTTTATCTGCTAGTACTTGGGAATTGGGATTCATTTATTTCTCCTATCATCAGTCAAAGTGAGCTTGAGGCTCTTCCCAAATATGGGAGACACCAGTTAGCTTTTCTGTGCAACTGCTTCTCTATTTGTTTGGATGTTTGGAGCAATTGCTTTGCTAAGCTTTGTCCATAGCTTCAGACAGGCACACAGCAGGTTCATGGGGACATAGTAATTGATGGTAGAGCCACAGACAATATTCATTTCTCAAAGTTTATTTTTCATCCTTTATTCTTTTCATGTCTTGTAAACATCCTAAAATCGGATGATAAAAATTTGAATGTTCCACCAACCAAAATGTTTCCCAGTAACCAGCCAGCCTCCTCTGCTTTAAGCTAATAGAATCCATTTTTACAAAGAACTCAAAATTCATTCCAGGAGTCTCTGGGGCACTTTCCAGCACTGTAGCAATTTATAAATGCTCTGACTTCCTGAGAGAAATGGTTGGAGTATTAGAAATTAGCTACTAAGGTACTTCTTTTTACCTGAAGAACATAGTCACTGCTAAAAAGTTCAGTTTAATTAAGTTGTGTAAATATGTTTTCTGACCAGTTTTTCCAGATTTATTTAATTTTACAAATTAAAAAAAATGGCACTGCATTTCTGTTTAAGTACCGAGGATGGTATATTAGAGCATTTTAGTAGGTTACTAAATCATATTAAAAGTTTAAATCTTAAGGGGAAGATTTTTATGTTCTTTTAATATCAACGTTTATTGAATTTGAATCTAGATTCAACAAAAGACATATTGTCAAGATAATAACACCTTTTTTTTTAATCCTTAAAGGAGAAACTCCTATTTCTCTTCTTTATATTCTGTTTAGTACTTCTGGCCTCCAAACATGGGTGAGGGGGCTTCCCTTATACCGAGCAATTCTTCAATACCATTTGGGCATCCTATAATCCAATTTAATTAGGACACTTGTCTACCTACAGTTAGGGTCCAGCCCACACTGACTAAGGGTTCAGTCCTACAAGGCTGCCTCTCTACCCCCTATTTTAGATGCCAGTCACAAATCCAGTTGTTACTTGGGTTTCTGACCCACTGGCTATAAACCAGAGGTTTGCACACTCCTCTGGTTTGACATTTTGCTAGAGTGAATCACATAACACAGGAAAAAAGTTTACTTATAAGATTATCGGTTTATTTTAAAAGGATATAACTCAGGGAGAGCCAGATAGAAGAGCTGAATTTGGCAGGGTATGTGGAAAAGGATACAGTACTTCCATGCTTTGCCCAGGGATGCCACCCTCCTAGGACCTCCACGTACCCTTAAAGTACTTTAGGGATTATTTTTGGTGGCTTCATTATATAGGCATGATTGATTAGATTATCAGCTGTTGGTGATTGATTAAGTTGGGGGGCTGAAAGTTGCAATCCTCTAGACAAATGGTTGGTTCCCTTAGCAACCAGCTCCCATCCTGTGATTATCTGGGGGCTTTCCAAAAATTACTCATTAACATAAACTGTGGTGTGCTTGAAAGGGGCTTGTTAGAAAAAACAGAAAACTCGCCTTTCACCTTTACTGTTCTTATTAAGAAATTCCAAGAGTTATAATAGTCCTGTATGGGGGTAGAGGGGATGGTGATGAAGGCCAAATATATATTTCTTATTATAAAATACTAATACTACAATCCTCATCTTTTCTTTTCCTCTCTCTTCCTAAATGTTCTCTTTCACCCTCATTAAAAAAAAAATCAATTTTAGGGAAATATAAAGTATCTGAAATCATGAATGATTTTAGTGAGTTTGAAAACAAGGCATTTCTTTTCCATCCCTAGTGAGACAGTAAGCTTAGATTTGAGGGCTGATATTTTCAATATCATAAAGGCAAAGCACAGTCTGTGTGGGCTGTGACTGTAGAATACCACAGCTCCTGGGAAAATTTAAAAATCCAGTTTTTGTGTGTTGTTGTTTTTTTTTTTTTTTTTTTTTTTTGTCTTTTCAATCTCCATTACTAAAACCCAGTTTAACCCTCAGGAAAGTTATACAGATGCGGGGGAGGGAGGAAAGACCCTGTTGGTGTTTGCTTGTTTGTTTTCTCTTCCTTCCCCACTAAGAAAATAGTTTATTAAAACATACTGAGTCCATACTTTTCAGGAATGCTCTCTTGGAATTCCAGTTTGTTCTTGAGATTTTGTTGTGCTCTTCATCTTTATTTTGCCCTGTACCTGGCTTGTTTGGCCTTCCCGCCTCTGTGAGCATGCTGACCTTCTGATAATGAGCAGAACTGGACTTCTGTCCCTGCGCTCATGGCGGTGAACCTTTTGGAAGGTTCCAAAAGTCCAAGACCTTGAGCACATCTCTTCATTTCCTTGAGCTTCACTTTTTTTAATTATAAAATGAAGATGTGAGACTAATGTATCTCTAAGATCCATGCCAGCCCTCCTGTTATTGTCACTGTAACAATCCCTAACTTCTGATAGCTTGTTATGGGCCAGGAATCTCTTGTAGTATTTTTTTGTCTTTAGAAATCCAACAGGTGGGTATTTTCTTCATTTTACAGATAAGGCTTTGAGAAGTTCATAGATTTTCCCAAGATTAGATGGATGATAGGTCACTAGAGCTTCACTTCCATTTCAGTTCATGATCATCTGGAACCAGTGCTTTTCTGCACTATGCCTGCTGCTTCAACAAAAAGGAAAAGTTCAGTGGCCACCATCATTATTGTGGGCTTGCTATATGCCAACATACGTGTTAGGTACTAGGATCTTTATTAACTCCATGTTGTAGATGTGGAAATTGAGGCTCAGAGGTAATAAACTCATCCAAGAATCAACCACTGGTAAGTGGTAAGGAAGGATTTGAATTACAATTTGTCTGTTACAAAGCTTTTATATGTCCCTGAGGGATTCTACTAGTTGGGGAAAGAGGACAAAGGACAGGAGGGACATATTCCTCTTATCAGCTTTTGTTTTTTTTTTTTTTTTTTTTCTTATCAGCTTTTGTGATTCTGGGCTGCAGCTGCCCCTAAGACATATGTGTGCTTCTGGCTTAGAGGTTGCAGACAGGAAGGCAATGATGGACAATAAGGAAGCTTGACCTAATGTTGGTACTGCAAGTCAATGACCAGATGTATCTCTGGACAGAATAAGGAGCAGGTGCGTGAGTGTATTTCTTGCCAGGACCACTTTGATGGCATAGGGTAAGTTAGATGGACCCAATGTTTTAAAATTATTTTTACTTATTTATTTAAAGAGAGTAAGCAAGCAAGAATGAGACAGGCTAAGGGAGAAAGAGAATCTTAAGCAGGCTCCAGGCGCAGTGTAGAGCTTGCGTCTAGTGCCCTGGACCCAGTGTTTTTTAAAATTGCACCAGAGTCATGGTTCTGGAATTATGCTTTCCTAGGACATAAGCCTCAGCATCATTTGGGAACTTGATTAGAGATGTAAATTCTCAGGCCCTGTCCTGGGTAGAACTGAATCAGGAACATCGGAGTGGGGCCCTGGAATCTGTGTTTTCCCAAGCCCTCCCAGGGATCCTGATGCAGCCTTAGAGTCCAGACCCACTGTACGAGAGAACCAGGGCTCTCTTCTCCTAGACATTATAAGAGTATGGGTCAAGGGCCAAATATTCAAAACTGGGGTTTGGGGGATGTTGCTTTTATCTCTCACTGTTGAACACACAGCATCTCGTTGTTGTAAACAAACACTCTGATTGTAAAATATCTGCCCCTCCTCCACTCGGAGTCCACTTCAGTGTGGTATGAAAGTGTGTATCCCGGCAGCCCGGGTGGCTCAGTGGTTTAGCGCCGCCTTCAGCCCAGGGTGTGATCCTGGAGACCCCGGATCAAGTCCCACGTCAGGCTCCCTGCATGGAGCCTGCTTCTCTCTCTGCCTGTGTCTCTGCCTCTCTCTCTCTCTCTCTTTGTCTCTCATGAATAAATAAATAAAATCTTAAAAAAAAAAGTGTGTATCCTTCAGAGGGCTGATTGGAGAGTGAGAAATCTGGACAAATGGGTTCATTGAATTCCTCCCATTTACAAAACTTTCTCCCTTCCTGGAAGCAGCTGCTGTGATTTTTGCTCTCTGAACAGCTTTTGAAAACAGAAATGAACTGCAGGCTTTTGCCTTCAAAGAAAGCAGAACCAAGGTTAGGGCATAAATGGTAGCCCGAGTTAGGCCACAGTGAATATTTCAGGCTTTTTTCTGGAAAAATCTTGACAGGCATTGTTCTGTTCACTCAAGAACCAAACCTGAGTGTAAAGTTTCAAGAGAATAGCACTTCCTCCTCAAAATTTCCCTCTCTGAACCTCTTGACCCCGGCTAGGGATTGCTGATTTCTGACAAGTCTCTTAACTCTCAGTGCGTGCCCTGGGACCAGTGGCCCTTCCTTAGTTCACGGGGACATTTACCCTCCAGGGAATGCTGCCAGAAACTCGGGGTGTGTGAACAGAACAGTGTGCCCTCCAGCTTGCCCTCACTGGGACAGGTGGAGCTTCCCGAAGAGCACCAGAGGACAGCAAGGGGGGTCTGGGAGGACAGCAGGGGGTACAGACGAGAGTTGAGGCTTTAGTTCGTGGGGTTGGCAGTGGGGAGCAGCTCTAGTCTGCAGCCAGAATGGAGATGCCTGCCTCCATGTTCCACATCATGGCAAGCCTCACTTTTGTCGGAGCTTGCTCCCCATTGTTTCATCCCCCTTTCACTCCCCCCTCTGCCACCCTCACTTCACATACGCCCCCTTGTGGTTTTGTCATTGCTTGCCTTTTCTCTTCCTCTGAAATACAGCCGAATGGAGACACTGAGCAAAAATGGCCAGAGCTCTGATGACTGCTAGCTAGCTTTCCAGGCAGATGGAGGAGAAGGCTTCACACCCCCATAAGAACTTGCCATAAGTGAGCACTAGAAGACTCACCTACACAGCGTAACAGGGAATATGTGTGTGTGTGTGTGTGTGTGTGTGTGTGTGTATATATATTTCTTATTGGTTTTTGGTTTCCTTCTCCCCCAGTGCTACCCAGAGAGTGTTTCTAAAGCTGCAAAAGTGTTAGTAGCTTGCGGCTTGTTCTCAGGTTGGCAGTGGCTGCACAATTCGCTTCTCATCAAGAGCAGCCATCCATTCTGAGATGTCACCTGCCGTCAGGGAGGTCTTCCTCCATGTTTGTTTGCAAGTTTGTTGGTAGATCAGATGCCTCCTGTTACCTTCAGCGAAACCCATTTTCCCGAGGCACCAGAGCCCAAGGAGAACTTGAGAGCACACGACAGTGTTCAGATGTCAGAAACGATCCTGGTGATTTCAGTGGAGGGATAGCTGGGAGGCAGGAGCGTGAGCAGTTTGGGGTTGGAGTGAGTGGAGAAAGCAGAGATGTGGGGATGACAGCGTGGAAGGGAGTGGATTTTCCTAAGAGACTAAGGACCCATCATACCCAGGTTCACGGGTGATCAGGAGATGCTAGGCAGAAGCAAGCACATTAAAAGCCAAGCATGGAAAGAACCAGCCCCTTCTGTTCTCTTTGTGGCAAAGAATTCCTCGGCCTCCCCGGAAGAGCTTGTTGTTTCTCCACGAACTAGATGACGACAATTCAGGTGAACGAAGTGTCCTGGATGTTGCAGATGCTGCTGAAACGGTCCTGCAGCTCCCTTACATTGCATGGTTTTGCTCCCAGCCCCTGGTAGAGGCTGGAGGCATGCTGTGGAGCCAGTCAGGGTGAAGACTGACAGGTGGAGAGGTGGAGGTATGAATTGTTTTCCTGTTAGCTGATGGCATTCAGATGGGGAAACCACGTCCCCTTCTATTTCCCTATTTCCAGTTGCTGTGTTTTCCTAGCCACCCAAACCTCCTAATTGATTTCACTAATCACTTCTTTTCTCTCATAAGATAGCTTCTTGGGTTAATAAGCTGTGAACTGAAATGTTTGCATTTGGATTCAAGAATTTGCTTTTTCCTCAGGAGGGTGCTAACCATGTGAAGTATGCCTTTGATACACAAGTCTGATAAGAACAGCAGACTTAATGCAGTGAACGTTGGCAGGTTAAATGCTTAGTTTCATTCTGAATCAGTATCCTGTTCTTAGGCATCTCGTCTGCACATGGGCACTTTTAAAAATAGTGTTTATTACAAAAATACTGAGAAAATATAAGTGAAAGAAGGGAAAAATTTCCATCAAATGTCACTTCCCAGAGCGCTAATCATGAATCCTTTTGGAAGAGATACGAGTCTTTTTTCTTAGGCTTTTCTGCTTCCTTTCTCTTTTGAAGTATTAGATCTCAGTACATCATTTTCATAACCTCATTGTGAATGTCTCTCCATGTCATTTGACCATCTTTTTAGCCCTGTATTAGTGATCCTGCAGTTTCCCATTGTCTTGCTATAAACAGCTCGCGTAATCAACTCAGATTGTTAGACATTTGACTGTTTTTCATTTGTTCACTAATAGAAGCAATGCTGTGATGAAATTTTTTTTTATTTTTTATTTTTTTATTTATGATAATCTCACAGAGAGAGAGAGAGAGAGAGAGGCAGAGACACAGGCAGAGGGAGAAGCAGGCTCCATGCACCGGGAGCCCGGCGTGGGATTCGATCCCGGGTCTCCAGGATCATGACCTGGGCCAAAGGCAGGCGCTAAACCGCTGCGCCACCCAGGGATCCCTGTGATGAAATTTTTGAAAACCCTTTACTCTTGCTTGACTGTAACCTTTAGAAAAATTCTGAAGAGTGTTATTTGCTAAGTCAGAATTTTGCTCTCCAGGGTGGCTTATTTTTCTAGCATTCTGGGTTCATTTTAGATCACTTAAATACTACTAGATTTAGAATAACATTTCTCCTTTCCCATTTTGTATAAAACTTTTCCATTTTGTGTAGCTCTTGGGGAAAAAGGAAAAACAGCCTCAGATGGACTCATATCTTTGCAGGGTCTGTTTTTCATGAAACTGTGTAAAGACATGGCAATACATTTATAATACCATTTAAAATAATTTGGGGTGGCTGATTCAGTCAGCAGCTATGGATCCTCTGCACACTCTTCGTCATGTCCATAAAAACTCAATGAAAGACAATAATTGGGCAGAAAATAGGCTATAAATGGAAGGGTCAACCAGCTATTCCATCTGTTAAAAAATAATTAGCTGAAGGGACACTATTTATTCACTAAGAGATTTTAAGTCCCTTCCATGTGCCGTGCAGTATTCTGGGTACTTGGATACCTCAGTCAACAAGCCACATAGAAGCCCCCACCCTGCACAGCTGACATTGTAATGTGTGTCTTTGCAGGTGCATGTGCATGCTAGGGGCAGAAAATAACATAATAGTTTATATAGTATGTTAGAAGATGACCAATGTTATGGGGCCAGAATGGTATAAGGCAGGGTAGGACATGTTGTACAGAATGAAGATGTTGACCTCATTGGGACGCTGACATACAGGCCAAGATATTTGCAGGAGGGAGGGATTCAGCACGCTGACCCATGCCTGGCAGGGACGTGGCAGGAATTGAAGAGTTGTTGCACGTGCATACACACATACATGCACACAAACCCAGAAGGCATTCAGCTCCCCCCATTCCTACCTTGTTCATGGTCCTCTAGAGGACTGTCTTCAGCTGCAGGCCTGTCATGCAGGGGTAGACCCTGGGAAGCATGACCTTTTCATGCAACAAAAAGTATAAAGCACATTCGATGTATACCTGGGTCTGTAGGGGTCAATTATGGGAAAATGAATTGGTTCCAGAATGAACAAAAAACTCACCATGATGAATGCCAGTTCCTTTTCACATCCAACTAAATAGAATTTGGGATACCATGAAATTAATGGAGTAGACTTTCTAAAATGAAAAATATGGTCCTGGGATCAAGCCTGGAGTCCTGACTCTCTGCTCAGTGGGGAGTCTGTTTCTCCCTCTGTCTGTGCCTTTCCCCCTGCTCCTGCATGCGCGTGTGCACTCTTTCTCTCTCTTCCCAAATGAATAAATAAAATCTTTAAGGAAAAAAAAAGAAAATATGATCCAGTGAAATACCTGGTTTTATCAGCGATAATCAAAACTGTGTGAGAAAAAGTATTAAATAATTCGATTTGGAATTCAGTGGAACTATAAAAATTAGTATGAATCCCCAAAATGCTAAAGGGTCAGGCATGATATCTTTCTCAACTCTCTCCCATTTTTTTTGTCAGGAAGCTGAGGCACAGGCAGTTCTGGGACAACTAACCATTGCATGGCTGTGAGCTGGGTCCACAGAGCTGGGGTTTGTCTCTTCCAGGGCCAAGCTTCCTTGTTCATTAGAGGGACTGACTGATAAATACACTTTTAAATACAATCAATTATGAGACAATTTCTTTTCACCTTTCCTTGAGGCAGTAATCAGTTTTCTGCTCATTAATGGGCTGGGGGACATGCTTAGACGCTATGCGAATTACAAAACTGTGCATTGTCCTTGAAGGAAAATGCGATGTACATCTCACGACAACCAGCAACCAGACAGGGCCAGAAAAAGACGTTTAACTGTAATCTTTCAAGCCCAGCAGCATTTAGCTGAACCCAAAGTGCAGGATTTGAGCTCTGCGTCAGTGAACTGGTTAGATGAGATTTTTTCAGATCTGGTCTGATTTGTTTATAGACACAAACTGATCTTTCTGTTAAATCTCACTATCAGATCTGACTCTCAGTGGCTACTTTGCAAGAATACATTTATTTTTTAATCAACGAGAAAGCATTATGTATAATTAAAAAATATATTTTAGGCCTCATCTACAAATATCTGTTAGATCCTGACCGGTTGTCAAAATAATCATCAGTGCTAGAATTTGCCTTTCCCCTCGGTCTGAGCAGATATTCATCAGAGTCTATTAAGAACCATCCAACATTCAGTAAGAATAATTTAAGAATGACTTGCCACAGGGGCACCTGGGTAGTAGTTCAGTTGTTTAAGCCTCTGACTTTTAATTTCGGCTCAGATCATGATCTCAGGGTCATGGACCAGCTCTCATTGGGTGTGGCATCTGCTTACAATTCTCTCTCACTCTCTGCCCCATCCCCTTGCTCTCTTACCCTCTCTCTCTCAAAAAAATAAAAAAATATAAGAATAACTTGCCACAGAAAAAAGGAGAACTAGGCATTTTATTTTATTTTATTTTTTTAAGATTTTTATTTATTTATTCATGAGACAGAGAGAGAGAGAGGCAGAGACACAGGCAGAGGGAGAAGCAGGCTCCATGCAGGGAGCCTGATGTGGGACTCGATCCCCGGGTCTCCAGGACCATGCCCTGGGCCGAAGGTGGCACTAAACCGCTGAGCCACCTGGGCTGCCCAGAACTAGGCATTTTAGAATTACGTTTGAATCTGTGATTTTGCCATCATTTTTCAGAAGTTCTTCATTTGTGTTTGCTTTTCAGACTTATCATTTTGTTCATCTCAAATTAAAAGATTACTCAAAATCTCTTATAAACTTTAAAATTTCTATCTCAAATGTTTGGCTTAATAGCACTGTAATGGATCTTAATTTTTACATCTGACCCCCCCCCCTTTTTTTTTCTTCAGGAGCTTGATTATCACAATTTCTTTAAATCAGATAATTAGAAGCTAGAAAGTGGCCCCCTGAGAGAAGCAAGGAAGGCAACATATTTAGTGCATTTTTATGCCCAGGAAGTGTGCCATGCATTGTCATCTCCCGTGTCTGGGATGCCTGCATGGCTCAGTTGGTTAAGCATCCAACTCTTGATTTTGGCTCAGATTGTGATTTCAGGGTCCTGGATTGGAACCCTACCTCGGGCTCTAGGCTCTGTGCTCAGTGGGAAGTATGCTTGAGAATTCTCTTTCCCCCTGCCCCTCTTCCCACTGACACACTCTCTCTCTAAAATAAATAAAATCTTTTTTAAAAATCCCTCAAATCATATATAGTAGACATTCTGATCCCCATTTTAGAGACCAAGAGCCCAGCCCATGAAGATTGCATTGCCCAAGCCACAGAGCCTATAAAGCACAAATGTGGCCTCTAGACCTCAGCTATTCTGAAATAAAAGTTTATAATTTTTCTGTCCTCTCTTTCTCCCCCCTTTTCTGCCATTATCCTGCCATTTTACCCTAAACTGAATTTAAAAATTATGGGATGAACTGTAGGTTATTTTTAAATTTTTTATTTTGTTTTGTTTTAAGTAGGCTTCATGCCCAGCACAGAGCCCAATGGTGAGCTTGAACTCACAGCCCAGAGATCACAACCTGGGCTGAGATCCAGAGTTGGACACTTAATTGAGCCACCTAGATGCCCAAATTGTGGTTTTTAATACTTGGGTTTCTAAAAGAAAAGTAATAATTACACCACTGCTTTCCATAATTCTTACCAGAGTCAGAACTTTATCCATGTCCTACTCCTGGGAGCCTGGGAACTGGCAGACCAGGTAGAGACGAAATGAAAGCAGTCATTCATTCAACAAATTCTCATTGATCATGGCACCACCATGAATGGGCTAGGTACTGAAGTAAGAGGGAAGATTGAGACCTCCTCTGCTTATGTCCTCGGGGAGCACCCAGGCTTGTGGCAAAGAGGGATGTGTCCTTTAAAAATGTGGTGTCCAGATCAAGTGGGGAAGCACTGGTGTGTGGGAGAGGGTTTGAAAGTTAAGCTTTTCTCAGTAGCACAGACTGATAATGGAGTAGACATTCGGGGAGGGGAGTGGCTGGAGCACATTTCCTGGAGATCATAGAACAGGACTTACTAGGCAGTAAATAATTTCGCTGACAAAGAGGAGTGCCTGTTGCAGAGGGGGCTATGTTGTTCGCAGGGTGATTTGAGCCCATTATCTCCTCCCCCATCTCAAGGAAAATGTGTTATTCCCGTTTATATAGGTACAAAATGGGATCATAATATTTTTGTTTTGTTTTAAAGATTTTATTTATTCATGAGAGACACAAAGATAGAAGCAGAGACACAGGCGCAGGGAAAAGCAGGCTCCCTCCAGGGAGCCTGATGTGGGACTGGATCTCAGTACCCCGGCATCATGTCCTGAGCTGAAGGCAGATGCTCCACCACTGAGCCACCCAGGTGCCCTGGATCATAATAAGTTTTATGTCAAAATGTTTCACTAAGGCAGGTTGTTTTATTCTGTCATAGCTGTCTTTATAGAAGTTTCATCTGAGGATGTCTTATCCACCTGTGTTTTTCCTCAATTGACAGAGTCCTGAAGTTTAAAAAACCATATAGCGGTCCCAACAAATACATAGAATCAATACTTGAAAATATATTCACTTGTCAGCTAGCAATTCAGCTCCAAATTTCAGGTGTCATTTAAAAAGAACTAACGGATTTTTACTAACATTCATCATCGCCTGGGACGTTGAAGGAGCTTTTTCTGTTACTGAGATCATCATACTTGGTATTCAGGATGCTAAAACAGATTCATGAAAGAATGGTGAGACTAATAACCCTCGTAATGGCAGTCTCTATGAAATGGAATAGGGAATATAAACCAATTATATGACAGTACAGAATATTTGAATAGCTACCAGAGAATAGTCTTTGGAGAGAGCTGGTCTGCAAGGCAAGCATTTGAAACAGTATTAGAAAAATGTTTCAGAGGGACACATGGGTGGCTCAGAGGTTGAGTGTCTGGCTTTGGCTCAGGGCGTGATCCTGGGGTCCTGGGAACAAGTCCCACATTGGGCTCCCCACAGGGAGCCTGCTTCTCCCTTTGCCTGTGTCTCTGCCTCTCTTTCTGTGTGTCTCTCCTGAGTAAATAAATAAAATCTTAAAAAAAAATTTAGGGGTCACTGCAGCTACCTGTCCTTTTATAGGAATTCCTCATCATTCTCAGGAGTGTTGCTGTTGAAAATGGCTAGTCGCGAATGCCTCCAAGTGGGATTTTTTTGTCTAGTATCTTGGAAACAAATTTAGTTGAAAGGATTTATTACACTTAATTGAATAATACAATAGGAAAACTTACTGCAATTGATTTTTTTCTTTAGTTAGTCTAGTTTGGTCTTTTAAAGGTTCTCTTTTGTGGTTAAGAGGCCACGAAAGTCAAGTTGAAGATGTCACCCTTGTAGGTAGCTCACACTCCTACCTGTCTTCCACTTTTTAATGCTTTCACAGAGGTTGGACTGGAAGCCAGCTCACTGATGTATTACTGAATGACCCAGAGCAGGTCCCAGTTTTTTCTTCTGTAAAGCAGGGATACTGATAATACTCACCTTATAGGGTTATTGGAAGGCTCAGAAGAGATATGGATCAAATGAGAATTAATGTCCAGTGCTGACATAGTGCCTGACACCTAGTAAGCAAATCCCTTAATAATCATTAGCTGAAAACAATGGGTTTCAGGCTGTCCTTAATAGGAGCTGTTGTTGCTTGTCCTCCTTTTAGAGTTAAAACAACAGCAGCAGCAAAAATTATAATAGGTACTTTCTATTGAGCAGAAGAGCTAAGTGCCCTAGTATGGTATTTTATTTGCTCTCTACAACCACGGTGAAAAAGAGATTTGTGGCCACTCTAGAGTACAGTGGTTAAGTAACTTGCCTATGGTCACCTAGCTAGTCCTGTGGTCAGTGCTTAGAAGTTAACCTGGGTCTGTCTGAAAAGCCCACTGCAGAGGGTAGTCCACATGGCTGCCCTTATGAACACAAACTCGCATCCTGTCCTGGTGTTTGCCTGGGGAGGGGACCACACTCTGCCACCTGTGCCTTGTGCTATCTGGGGTCCCGTGCCCATCTTCTTTCCACTTCAGGGGCTATTTAAAAAAATCAGTACTTTATGCTTATTAGAAGATATACATGGAATGTGATATTTGTTTTTCATGGATCGGGTATCTTTTAAAAACAAGTGAATAGTAATCCTGGTGGTATGCAGATATGGTGGGAAATTATCCAGGTAGTAAATGGTGGCTGAGTTTTGGAAAATTGCTGCCTATCTTCCTCCTCTCCATATGTAGGTTTCTCTCTTCTTTTTCTCCCTCTTTTCAGCTATCCCCTCCTCCTTTCCACCCTCCTCCCTCCCACCAACATACGCATGAAAAATAACAATGGTGAGTTAAATTAGTTGATCTGATTGTGGTATGGACAGTGGGTGGGTAGGTGGGATTGAAGTTCTGATTTTATATTATTTGGCTAATGAGCTCTATCTGTCTGTCTGTCTGTCTGTCTATCTATCTATCTATCTGGCATGGCTTCTTGTTATATCACCCACTGTGAGAGGTTCCTATTGTCTGCAGGATTGAAGTGTAAAGTGATGCCTTCAGCATTGTGGCTTCTGTGATTCTCCTTCTAATTACCAGGAAAAGGGTCACTGGTTTATGAGCTCATCTTCTGAGGCTCTTTATTGGCATTAAACTTGGCTCTGATCTATGAAAGTGGACAGTTTCCAAGGCATTTCCCCATCCCCGAGAACTCCACAGAGATCATATTTGCGGGAAGCATATCCATAAAGTAATTAGCCGAAGAGTAGATGGACCTGCCTCCAGCGAATATTCAGGCTCTCAACCTAATAGCTTGTCTGCCTGGCTGGTGGCTCCTGCCTTCTTTGGGGACAGTTAGCACAGCTGATTGTTGCTAAGCCTGGTAAAAAGTTAAATTATATTTGCATTTATACTTATTCTGACAGCAAGATGTGGGCTATGTAACCCTTTGCCCTTTTGTGACTGAAGGCATTCACATCCTCTGGGCAGAGGATTTAATTTCTAATACAAATGAAAGAAGTTCTAGGATGTTGGGTAGCCAGATGACCTTTTTCGGATTTGAGAGCTATGACCGGCATTAGCTATCTGAAGCAACGATGAAATTGTCTCATTTTCTCCCCTTTGCTATTTATTCAAGCCTAACCAGAGAATTTGGTCTTCAGTAATCTTAGTGGATCAAATAAATCACACTGAACTTTAAACTTTAGATGAGTTGCTTCTAGTCCAGCCACCCTTGAATGTAAGTAGAAACGGTGGTTAGCAAAATTCAAGGAGCTTGAAGGGACATGGGGAAAGCCCCCGGCCCCAAAGGCTATCTCTAGATTCCTTGTAATGACCAGTCCATTTCCTTTGAAGTTCCTGGTATCTGGTTTTATCTGCAAATCCCTGGGCTAGTGGGTTAAGGTGGAATAGATTGAGATGGGGTTGGTGATAGGAGGGAGATGGAAGATAGAATACCTTGTAACCAGAGGTCACTGCCCTGAGTTCGTGCCTTAGCCAGAAACAGTAGAAGATTCCAGAGAAAAGAAGTGGGACAGTGAAGACAGATTCACTTAGTCCTTATGGACATACCCAAGGCAAGTCTGAGCTTAATACACTGTGTGAAGTGCCTCTTGCAGCCTGATTGTTTTCTGTGTGCCAAAGAAAAAGGAATGATGGAGGGCTTTAGTACATACATTAATGAGGACCAGTCACCCATGGTCATGAAATCTGGACAAAAATGCAGTAGATATTTTCTGTCCTCAATTTGTCTCATGCCTGGGCACACGGCTGTTTTGTGAACATCTCGCATCCCTGTACCACCTGGGCCCAGAAGCAATGTTTGTGGCTGCCTTTCATTGTCTCCCTCCAGACCTCATTTCCATCTTCCCTGGCTCCCTCCTCCTGGCCCTTCTCACCCCTTCCTTATTCCTATGTCTTAGGAAATGCCACCGACACAAACATACCTGCCAGTAAGCTCCTAAATGCATTATGTGCAATAAGAGAAGAGCAGCTTGGTGATTTGGTTCCTACATATGTTTTCATTTGGAGGGGGAACATTTCAATTCTTGAGAGCACTGCAAATACATATAAAATAAATAGGCATCTCTGCCATCAGCCCTGTTAGAGAATACATAAGCATTTATTTCCCTTGGAGGTAAAATCAAGCCTCAGAAAAGGATAATAAATACAATAAGGCTCATTTCCTTTTTGTAGCCAACCATGAGTGCTATCAGTTGTTGTACCTTACATGTGGAGACAGATATAGATATTCATTGTACTGGCAAACATCTGCTTACCTCTGTTACTGCCTTTCTGTTTCTCTGCTTCAGCTAGCTTCAACTAAGTTGGGTGTTTGAGTATTGTAGCATCCTAAGGATTAGACCCCAAGGGAGGACTTATAAAACTGTATTCTACTACACTTTCTAGGACGTTCCTTCTTCCAGCAAAGTAATTTTGCTTGCTATTCCCTCCCTCTGGTGCCTTTGTGGGAACATTCTCATGACTTAGAATTAACCTCTCACTTTTCTCTAAGCCAGATCGTTCTTCTGCCAGATTCCACCTTGGATTTTCTGTTCTTCTTTTCTCATTAACCCTTACCCCAAGGAGAGAGAGTTATCAGTGTGGATTGTGTTATTTTCTGTGTGTATAGCCCCTTCCATATATCTGTGTGGTACATACACAGAGAATGGAATACTGTAGAAAGCACAGGACCAGAGTCAGAAATGCGACAGTCTTTACATATGCCACCTTAGACTTCATCTCCATTTCTCTGGGCATTGGTGTCCCCATCTCTGAAATGGAGGATAATTTCATCCACGCCAGTCAACACAACTTTCTGGTCAAGAACTTAATTCACAAAAGTATGTTAAAATATGCCTTCTAATCCGTAGCTCACGTGAAATACATGTTTGTGGTCTGAGTTTTCAAAGGTCAAAAGCAGTACATAGTAGAGCTGTATCACATGCTCACATTTAGCATATGGGGGATTGGGTTTAGGCATAGTGTCGCCTCTGGAGTTAAGCCTTGGCTTCCCTTGCTCCGGGGAAAGGAAAGCCATGGCAGAAATGCTAATAGAAAGAAAAGAAATTATTTTTTGGCTTTTAAAAGCTTCCAAGGACCCATACCCTAATACTTTAAGGGTAATTTGGCAGTGACTTTAGGAATTTTTATAGGTAGTTTTGACCACGTGATTTTTGTGAGTGCAGACTTTATAACCGAACCACAGTGTATTTACACTGTATCTCATATAGTTCTGATTGCTTAGCTCAGTGCTGAGTGGATGCTCAAGAAATATCAAATAAGGTAGCAGAAAGTTTTAAGAATTTGATAAATAAGTAATAATTTGCCCTTCAGAAAATTTTGGCCACTCACGCCATTATTTGCTTTGGAGGAACAACTAAAATGCATTCCTTAATAGCCCTGGAATAAAATAGAACTTTAAATTCAGCATGTATAAGATAATAATTTAGTGCATAGCGGTGTTTTATTCAAACGTTTGGTTATCACTCCTGCCCCTTGTGTATGTCCCTTGTGTGCTCACATGCACACACACACACACACACACACACACATATCCTGGGAAAGTTCACTGTTGGAGCAGATAATCGGAAAATCTCAAATTATCCTAAAGAGGATTTTTTCTTACAGCTTCTGGTTTCCTGATGTTAAAGAACCATAGGTTTCACATTTGTTCACTCAGGTAGTAACACTCTGCAGTCCTATTACAGATCAGAAATGAGTAATATCTTTTTAGCGCACTTTGGACAGCTGACACATCTCTACCATTCCAGGGCCTGATCATAGCGTCAAAACTGGGGAGCAAAGCAAGATGAGGCTATGGAGAGAGGAAGCCACCAGGAAGCAGCATTCCTATACCTTGCCTTTAAAGAAGACAGAGGGATCAGAATAACCCACTACATTGAGGACTTCTATGATTTTATAACAAGTCCTCCCTACCTCCTATATATACCACTCCCACCAGAGAAGACCCCCAAAGTCTTATTTATTTATTTAGAGAGTGAGGAGAGAGAGAGCAGCGGTGTTGGGGCAGAGAGAGAGAGAGAGAGAATCCCAAGCAGGTTCCACATTCAGTATAGATTTTTTAAAATTTTTTTGAAGATTTTATTTATTTATTCATTCATACAGATGCAGAGAGAGAATGAGAGTAGCAGAGACACAGGCAGAGGGAGAAGCAGGCTACATGCAGAGAGCCCGACACGGGACTCGATCCAGGGTCTCCAGGATCACGCCCTGGGCTGCAGGTGGCGCTAAACCGCTGCGCCACCAGGGCTGCCCTCAGTATGGAATTTGATATGGGGCTCAATCTCGTGACCCTGAGATCCTGACCTGAGCCAAAATCAAGAGTCACTTAACCAACTGAGCCACTTAGGTGCCCCCTCCCCTATTTATGAAAAAAGAAATTGGAGCCAGTCTGATGGTTTTGAGAATAACTTCCTTAATCCCTGCATTTAACCCATGCCACCTGATCAGGACCCTAGGCTGGCTATTCTCATCTCTAGCTACAAGGCATAATTCTGGTAGTGAGTCATAGTTGCAATTTAGGAAGAGTCCAGTTCTAGGTAAGGGGGTGTAAATCTCTTCTGAGGAACCCACAGGGCATGTCTTAAGAAAATAGAATAGTATCACAAGGAAAAAGAAAACAGAATTGTCAGAGTACTACTTTTTAGTTCCTTAGGTACTGCCATAAATAACCTACAGTCTATGTTGTAGGAAGAGTCAAAACTAAGCTTTAAGAAATTGTTAAAACTTGACTTTGAGATAACAATTTACATTCAGTAAAATGTGCCCATTTGAAGTGTTCAGCTTGGAGTGTTAAGACTGGGTAAAGCCTATGCCATGGGTAGATAGAATGGTGGCACCTAAAATTTAAGGCATCAGACTTTCTCTGATGTTCTAAACAGACATTTCAAACTGCCTCCCCTAACCCCATTTTCATGTAACACATGTATTTGCCAATATCACATAACTAAACTATCTCCAAAGGAAACTGCTAAAAAATTCTCCATTAGGTGATTAAGCTCTCAAAACCTTCATGACCCAGAGGATCATTTTTTTATCCTACTCTCTGAAGCTGTCATATCAGCATGTTACCATCAGGAGTTACTGAAAAGAACCACGTGATAAAGGGGAGCAGTTACTTACCCTGTTCTCGCTGTGACTTCAGGTGATTCAGAGATCTCAAAGACAAAGTCTCTACAACCAGGACACTGCTTAGAAGAGGATCTATCTTTACATACATAGAAATATTTAAATTACATTTTTTCCCTATATAAATAGAAATTTTAAATATTCTCAGTGTCCTCTGTGGCTTGAGTGGTCAGAAGACCCCGGTGGCAGAGGGCGACTCTGTGTCAGCCCTGGAGTGGTGAGGAGTAGGGAGGAAATTCCTGGGTGGGGGGAAGGTGGGTTTGAGCACAGGCAGGGCAGTAAGATCCATTCAGAGGACGGTGAATGATGAGCCTGTTGAGTGGTACATAAAATTATATAAGAAGGAGGTAGCCAGATTAAGGAGCATTTTATAATCTGCACAATGAAGTTTGGATCTTACCCTAGAAGAATTTGAGAGAAGGTATGAATTCTTCAGCAAGGCAATGATGTCAGTAAAGTAGTATTTAATAAGCTTTAATTCCCACTCTGTTCTCTATAGGTACATGTAGGAAATATGGTTGTTTAACAATTTAGATAACTAAATTATTCCAAGAGGAGATAATGCAAAATTCCCCCTAAGTCGATTGTTTATTTAGGCTTCTTGACTCAAATGATTATGCTCCTATATATCCAGTCATCTTTTATACGTATTTTATGTTACCTGAAATGCTGTGATAAACACAGGCAACTATGACCTGTTAATGTTATTGTTCTTCCTCCGATTTTTTTTTCCCACAGCATTTAGGGTTGGACCCATTCTTTCCACTGTAAAAGAAAATGGCTTAACATTGAAGAGTAGAAAATACAATTTTCTGACTTCATTTAATCAGTCTTGTCCTACAAATTATACAGCTGAATTTCCTCTCCTGAATGTCAGTTCTTTGGGTATTTTTTTTTCTGTCAAAATGATGATAGAATGAATACGTACATGATTGGTTTGTTTAGAAATAAAATTTTATATCAATAAATACTAACAGTGGGAGACAGTTGGAATTAATATTGTTTGTAATATGAAATATAAGGACAATTCAATAAATACGGCTTATCTCCTGATATTTAGCATTCATATTTCTCAAAAACTTAAATTGTATACTTAAGGCTGATTTGGGGAGATGTCATCATTTAAGAAGAAACTTAAACTGTTTTCCTTATTAAAGGTAAGTCTTTCAATCAAACTGTGCCGTGAATCATTAAGTATCCTCTGATTTGTAATTCATAACATTTGGCTTATTCCAACGGGGCTTGACTTTTTGTTTGAAAAGCATTACTGCAGGGGCAGCCCGGGTGGCTCAGCAGTTTAGCGCTGCCTTCAGCCCAGGGTGTGATCCTGGAGACCTGGGATCGAGCCCCGCATCAGGCTTCCTGCATGGAGCCTGCTTCTCCCTCTCCCTCTGCCTGTGTCTCTGCCTCTCTCTCTCTCTCTGTCTCTCATGAATAAAGAAATAAAATCTTAAAAAAAATGAAAAGCATTACTGCAGATGGCAAAAAATAGGTGACCCGTAAGCATCAGAAACGTTTTGTTTCGATGGAGTTTGGAGTTATTTTGAGAACTATATAACCATAGAACTGTCCTGAGATTAAGCTGGCTTAGTACTATACTTTGCTACTATTTTTTTATTAAGTAATATACATAGGTGTTATATATTCATATGTACACTTACAAAGATAGAGGTATATAATAAGATATGCTAATACTGCTCCGTATTGCATCTGTGACAAGAGAAGAGATCAGAGTATTGACTACTCGTAAGCAAAATTGCCCATATCAAGGTCTAAGAGGGCTAATGTTTATGCTTGAGGGCTGGAAGATTTTACATAGATCAGCATCACAAAACTAAATTACAGGTTCCATTGATAAGTGATTTGTGCTTGTAGCCTAGTTGAGTCCTTCTGGCAGGGGCTTAATGATGATAGGATGTTGGCAAGGCTTTATTTATTCCTGCGTGTTCTTTTTGACCTGTCTCTGGTCATCTTCGAAAATATCACGTTTAGGAATAATCCAGACTGGATGAGCCAGTTCTCAAAGGTATACAACTTTTATTCATTAAAAAAAAAAAAAAAAAAAAAAAGACTGCAGCTTGGAATTAGGATTAATTAGCTCAGTGCGTGCTCTTGCACATGATGCTTCCACACCCAGTTACTGTAGCTTTTCCTTGTGTTCAAAAAGGAGAATTGCCTTCATCCTCCTGAGGGCCACCTAGAAATTGACTTGCACCATGGCTTTGACTCCAAAGAAGTCCTTCTTCTGCCTGACTTTTCTCCATTCACACACTTTGGGTTTTGTTTCAGATGGATATATAATCTTAATATATGATGATTTGATTGCAACATTTGAACTCAATCATTCAATTAATAATGTTTTATTAAGACCCTGTACCACATTTCTAGTCCTGATTGGGGCTTCTTTATTTCTTTATTTGTACTTGGCCTTGATCCAAGGGGGATTGTAAATGTTTACAAGAAACAAAACAACATAAATTGGAAGTAGTTTAGAAAAAGGCAACAGTCCTGTGATGCAAAAAATTTTGGAATCTCAGGTTGGCATCTCCGAAATTTTCGGTGGGCATACAAATGAGTAGTTGAACTAGCAACAAAAAAAGCCCCTGCTTATTGAGAGACCCAAATGAGTGGCAAAGATAGTCACTGCTGTCTGACTATATGGTTCCTAGAGAGCTGGGATGCTCAGGCAAGGTTTCGTAGAAAAGGCAAGTTTTGAGCTGGGCCTTGAAGTGGGGTCTGGGGATGATGATAAAGGTTGATGTCTGCACAGCTGAGAGGGAAATAAGGATGTTTGGAGCACACTGTCTTCCCAAAGGAGCTCTGTTTTCAACAGGTACATTCCTTCAAGCTCCTGTTTCATTGTTTTATTTCTTATTTATTTATTTGTTAAGCTCCTGTTTTAAAATCTAATGTGGAGACCTCTTTTAACTTTCAGTTTGAGATGCAAAGCATGAATATATTTTTTCAAAAACCATGTATTCATTTATTTTAGAAAACAATACATTCTGGACAACTGCCTTTTAATAAAAAAAGACAACCTTACATGCCTCTATTTTAAAAGTTTTTATTGTAGACAAATATTGACTAGATTTTGTATCTTCTAATTTCTGAGCTTAAATTCATTCTGAACTCAAAAGAGTGATGCTTACTTTACACTTTAGAACACTCACTTTTTATTTTTATATTCCTTTTATTACTAACTCACTTGCTGTACACAACCAAGAAGCTACTGAGTGAAATTTCTTGAGTAGTGCTCCTAATTGGGTTATTTTGTCCTTGGGTGCAGTTAGTATAACAGCTGATAATTTGATAATTTGCTTAGCCATAGCAATCGGTGAAGATTGATAAGATATCACCACTATTTTGGCTGTGAGGACCTGCTTTTATTTTTGTTTTTGTTTTTAACCAACTGTCCTATTTTGTTTTACTGGCTATTGGTAAATAATTACTATAAAGCAGAATTTATCAAGCATGGTTGTTGCCTCTTCTTCCAGGAGTATTAGAATCAAACACACTTGTCTGTGTCCCCAGTGAACCTCATGTAAACTTTTAACAATTTAATATATGTTTCTCTTCAAAATAATTAAGATCTTCAAGGGTAGGGGTAGATACCTTAGTCGTCATTTTATTACCAGCAACAAAAATAGTACTTGGCCACGGAGTTATCTTCAGTAACTACTAACTGAAAGAATTAATGAGTGAGCATTGCCAAGGTTAGCTATAATCATCCTTTCCCTAACTTCTGATTAGCATATTGTAGCACTTTCCAAGTCAGTAGTTCATAGCTCATAGAGCATGAGGGCTGCAGTGTTATTAAAAGTGATCTAGTTTCCTTTATTATAGATGGGAAAAAGCTGAGGTCCAGAGAAAATGTTTACTTGCCAAAGGACACGGAGCCAGTGACTGGCAGAGCTAGGCTTAGAACTCTGGGTACCTGTGGTCAGGCTCTTTTCCCATGATACCCTTTTCCCCTGCCCATTGACCACTCGGCTATTTCCCCTATCTTCCATGTTTTACGTGGTTGACAATGCTGTCTTTTACACATACATATCCAAGGACTTAGCTGCTTAGTATTTACAATGTCTAATTGGGTTATCCTGAAATAACAATTTTCTAACCAAAGCTGACATCTGATGTAGCCAGAACATTCCTGAAGTTTGAGGCCACATACTATATGAAGCAAATAGCTTTCTTCTATATGACTTTAGTAGCTTCACAAAAAAATGCATAGGTAAGAACTAGAGAAGGACCCTTTCATTCTCATAGTATTTTGAATATTCTTGAAATGATATTCTAAGAAAGTGTGTGCCAGGTGTCATCATTTTGGACTGACTTAATACTGACTCTTGACTTGATGGTTGGCCTAGTGGCCTTTTAGGTAGACAAGGAAATGTAGACTAGCAAAGTGAGCTGTTTGTAAAGAGAAATAAATTAATAGATTACTGACAAATGTAGAAGAGTTCTGGGTTTTAATAAACTCCATTTAGACTTAAGAGTAAAAAAAGATTTCTTTTAGGGGAAAAAAAGGCAGGAGTAGATGACTCTGGATTCTAAGAAGGGCAGTCAAAATGAGGAGAGCTAGGTATATTCATAAAAAGGCCATCTACAAAGGGATGGACAGGAACCACCCAGAAGATTCAGTGATCTGTGCCTGTAAGGAGAAGGCATAGTTACCAGAACTTGAGAAGACTGCATTCGTTTCCAGGTGCTGCTATAACAAAGAGCCGTGAGCCCATTGGCTTAAAGCAACACAAGACTTCCAGAGGTCAGAAGTCAGAAATAGATTTTATGGGCCAAAATCAAGGTACCAGCAGGGCTTCTTTCCGTCCTGGAGGCACTAGGGGAAATCTTTTTTCTCGCCTTTTCTGGCTTCTAGGGCCTTCTGCATTTCTGGTTTGGTGGCCCCTTCCTCTGTCTTCACAGCGAGCAGCACTGAGACCCTTCTCAGAGTGACACCACTCTAGTCTCTTCAAACCACCCCCCACCCCAACATTTAAGGACACTTATAATTACATTAGGCCCACCCACATAATCCAAGATAAACTCCCTGTTTTAAGGTCAGCTGATCAGCAACCTTAATTTCATTTGCAACCCTAAGGTCTTTTTGTCTTGTGTGGTAACATAGTCACAGGTTTTGGGGAGTAGGACATGGATACCTTTGGGGGGACTGTTCTTCTGCCAGCACAGAGAGTGAATCATGTGGTTTGTTGCCTTCAGCAGAGCCGTGAATTTCGGTTAGGGATACATCTAGCTTGATACATCTAACTTTACATAGACATCTCCAGTCAGGGGCCCCGTTAACTAAACCTGCTGAAAGGCTGGTGATGTGATGTGATGTGTAAGGGAAGCAAGGGAGAAAGGTATGAGGGGGTGTCCAAGAGGGGCACACTGAAGCTATCTTACACAGGCACGCAGGTTTCCCGAGCCCTGACTGCCTGTGGTTTTGAGCCATCGAGGCCAGTGAGGTGCTCACCATCAAGACTGGAAGCTGGGACAGGAGAAGCTGTACTGTTTAGTTTCACATTTCAACCAGGGTTTATTTCCCTATTTTATCCTCAGGTATTTAGTAAAGTCTTTAAATGGGCCCACCTTTGGTTAGCTACATGGTGTTTATTGTGAACTCACATACGTTCACCTAGAACCTACTGGAAGTTTCCCATCACCTGTGTGCCACCTCAGACTGTTGACCACACTAATTGGTGAAGCATCTCAGGGCAGATTCTGCTTTTACACTCCAGGAGCGTCATGGTGCAGTGTTCTTGCCGGGGCACTATTGCATGTGGGGCAGGCCAGTTCTTTCGTGGGTCATGGAACATGAAATGGTTCTGATCCCACCCACTCGATGCAGCAGCATCCCGCAGTCATTACGGCAACCACACTACCCCTTCGGGGGGGACGGGTAGTCAGCATAGCCTCTCCACTGGCGATGACAGGGTGGTCTTTAGAGTCAGACCAGCCTCCCTGATCTTGAGCATATTGGTCACCTTCTCCCCAACTTTGTCTAAAAACTGGGGAGAGCTGTCTCTGCTTCTCAAGGTCATTGGCTACAGTAGTGATAAGAGAGGTGAGCTGCCTCCCTTGTCCACTGTCTGCCAGAGAAGCCAATCCAAGAGGTGGACTCTGAACAAGGGGATTGAGAGAGCACCTGGAAACCTGGGACTAGCAGAGTTCCCTTCACTCCCTAAGCACTTGTTTGCCCAGACTAGCCCTCCCACAGCTGGCCTGCAGGTGCCCACAGGCCATGGTCTCCACTACCAACAAATGCTGATTCTGCCTCTGGGCAGCCAGGATATGAAATCTCAGTCTAGGAATATGTGATGACTTCTATTAATTATGGAAGAATAGCAAGTTAGCCTTCTTTGAAATTTTTTGCATGCAACCACTCTTAACTGAATCATTCCTCTCCTAGCTCTCCTAATATAGAGGATAATTACAGCTGATGTGCATTGATTTAGAGATTTTATTTTGCCTTTTTTTTTTTTTAACCACAGCACACTTCAGTAAATCCAGCATAAAAAGTTATAATTTTGCTAGCTCACTAGTGGCTTGCCAAAGCCCCATGAGAGCCTCACTCTTGAAAGACCCAGAGTCAGCTGTAAGGTAGGTTCATAAAGTTGCTCTCCATCCTACACAGGCGGCCACATACTTCATTGTGTTCTGTATGGCTGGTGCCTGCCTGATGGTCCTTTAAAATATCATTTAAAGGGGCGCCTGGATGGCTCAGATGGTGAAGCATCTGCCTTCAGCTCAGGTCATGATCTCAGGGTCCTGGAATCGAGCCCTGAGTCAGGCTCCCCCACTCAGCAGGGGAGTCTTCGACTCTCTCTCCCTCTGCCCCTGCTCGTATGCTCTCTCGCTCACTCTTTCTCTCAAATATATAAAATCTTTAAAAAAAATCATTTAAAAATCTTGCCTTTCATTGGAAAAGTGCCCAGATCTATAAGCACATGAACATCTCAAATGGAGCTAATTTTCTTGAACTTTTTGATTGCTATTATAACTCTGGAACTTATGGTTGCCAAGACTTTGAGTTGATGTCTTCAAGTTAAAAGGCAACCATTGCTCCCTTAAAGCAAAGATTTCAAATTACAGAAATAGAAGTGATTTTGGAAACATGTTCTTAGGTTGCATGCTGATGGCTCAGTGAACTCATTTGTTTTTTAGTATACCTAATGCAGCCAAGCAGATAAATGGATTGAAGTGTAGGATTGATTTAATGGAATTATTAAATTTATTATTAACTCACATCTACCTCCTTCTGTAGGGAGAGCAAAGCGAACAGATATATTAAGGGAATGATTAGTTTAACTCTTCTGAATAGACTTTAAGTTTATATCTGCCTTAGCTTTAGTTTCTGGATTTCTCCTTGTTATTATTCATTAGGAATATGTGAAATGTCCCAGTTGTTTTACAGGATAGTAATGATGAGAAGAGAGGTCTTGTGTGGAAGGGGACTAGAGAAAATGTCTTCTGAGAGTTGGTGTTGAAACAGGTGTGGGCACTCACACAGGTGATTTGAAACTAGAGAAATGTCCTCACAGGGAGACTGTTTTGGAAGGAACAGATAGAACTCCGCTACTGTGGCTGGTGCCTGGTGCCTAGGGGTAAGGGGCAAGAACAATCCCAAGAAGCTGAGATTTATAGCTGGTGTGATGATACCCACGTATAGAAATAGAATGGTACTATCAGAAACAGGAAAACCAGGAGGCCAAGTTAATTGACATGAGGTCCTCCCAGCCCTGACCAGGTTGGACGGACCATTCCAGGGTCACCTCAGGACCTTGGCAGAGGGAATGGGCTGAAGAAGTGAGATTCCTGCATTAGCTGCATGCACCTGTTAGCTGCAGTTCAGGATTGGTGGGGATGGTCACGGGTGGACGGGAACGCAAGCACAGGCTAGGCAGAGGGTTCTGGGAGAATGATCATATACAAGGGTTAGTTAAAGCGAATGATGTGGCCAAGGAAGGAGAGGAGGCGTGGCTAGAGGGGATGGCAGGGAACCAGCCAACAGTTTCGAGAAGAAAGGGGTGACTGATGGTTTCAGATACTAGAGAGGAGGATGGAGGCCGAGACAAGGTCGCAGGTAGGCCTGTAGAGATCTCGCAGAGAGCCAGGTCAGCTGCGCACTGAGAGGAGAAGGTGGAAAGAGGGGGATTAGGGACCAGTGAGAAGCGGGGATACCAGCCTTTGGTTTGGTGGTGAAAAGAAGACAAAGGCAGTCACCATATGTGGTTGAGGGGACAGCCTTGCATCTTTCCTCCTTTCATTCCTCCACACTTAGAGCAATGGTCCTTACGTGGAGCACCTCATGTGGTCCCGCGTGGAAAGGCCTCCCAGGTCTCATGGGAACGAGCGACCCCGCGTCACCCTCGGGCCTGGGGACTGGGCCCCGTGAGTGGACCAGAGCCGAAAACTAGCCCTCCCCCCACATCCCAGCCCCCCATTCCCGTGGGCCCCCTGCCAAACTCGGGGTGAGCAGAAAACAGGAAGAGTGGATTCCCGCTCCTCCGTTCAGAAGTAGATAATAACGGGCATGCTGCGGCACCTTTCTGACCTGGCACTTGCTCTCATCCGTGGGCCCTTAGTAAATCAGACGCTCCAACAGACAGAGCTGACAGCTCTATTTAACACAGCTTTTGGGGGAGTTTGTAAGGAAATAAAAAGAAGTCTAATGCTATGTGAAACATGTAACCTAATTTCAAAATTGGAAAAAAAACCCACCCAACTTTATTGCCTTTTCAACATGCTTTACCTATAAATTGTTTTTTTCTTTTTTTCATTAAGTTAAACATCAGAAAATAAAATGGGCTTTTAAAAAAAAGTAGAAAGGTCTTTTTATTATTACCAGGCACCAATGTTCAGGACAAGAATGTAGGTAGGTTCCTCTCTCCCTCCGTCCCAGCCCTTTGAATTGGGATACAGTGTGTACTCCCTAGCATCTGGATCCCTGCAGGTTAAACAAATATCTAGACAAGAAGTGTGATATTGTGAAAAAAATGGAATTTCGTGCAACTCTGTACCGCTAATCTCATGAAGCCAAGAGATGTAGGTTGAGTTCTAGATGACTGTTGAAAGTGATTGAACTTCACAATAGTAGATTCCATTTTTGGGTTTTCCACCCCACTTGAACCAGGAAGGGTCTGAATTTCCACTTTTTTGCCTTGTCCAGCTACCCTGCTTAACTCCATGGCTTTTCCGTGGTTTTAGAAGTGGCGATCATGTTACCAAGAAGGCTGGCTCTTGGTTTTCCATTATAGTGGAGGGGAGTACTGAGAGAGAGAATTTGCAAGAGGTATGGACCACCAAGATGGTACTAACACCTCTTGATGGCAAGATTATTTCCAGCATCTTCACAAAATTCCCCTTTAACCTAAACAAATAGGTAAAAGAGCTGCTAGTGAAGAGGCCATGTTTAAAAAACCTTGTTTATTTCATGTTTATTGGTTTTCAAGATAAAATAATGAAAAAGTAACAGGCTTAATTGCTACACAGCCTGACTCTTCCAGGAATAATTTTTAATTGGCTGCTGAGCAGACCCATTTAGAAAATACTGAGTATATATATATAAAAATAATTGTAAAGTATAGAAAGAAGTAATCTTAATTTTGATAATCTTTCTTTGTTTCCCTTCTCTGCCTTAATCATGTTGAAAAGAGTTTAATTCATATTTCCTTTTTCTTTTTAAAGATTTTATTTATTTATTCATGAGAGACACAGAGAGAGAGAGAGAGAGAGAGAGGCAGAGACACAGGCAGAGGGAGAAGCAGGCTCCATGCAGGGAGCCCGATGTGGGATTCGATCCCAGGACTCCGGGGTCACGCCCTGAACTGAATTCAGGCTAAACCGCTGAGCCACCCAGGGATCCCCTAATTCATATTTCTGATCTTAGGATATCCTCTAAGTGGTAGTATAGGGTCAAGACCAGCCTCTTTGGGTGTTCTCCATCAGAAAAGAATCACTTAGATGTTACAAATGCAGCCAGCTGTAAATTATTTATGTGTGGAATACTGATAGTATTCACTTAGCCCAGAAAAAAATCCTAGTTTCCAGTTTGTTGAAAGCTTGTGCTAATCTGGTTAATTATTCGTTAGTAGTAGTTTACACACACACACACACACACACACACACACACACTGCATTTTTTTCTGTAGAGATATATGTATTTCTAAATCCTCCAGTTCTTTCTATATGCAACACACCAATATTTGCATATAAAATGTTCGTCTCTCCTCCCCTGAGCTAGTGCTAGTCAGCTTTCAAAGGCAGAAGCCGAGTCTGAAGTCACAAAACTAAGAATCTAGACACCTCTTCGGTTCCTCTGCAGTTTGGAGGTTCAAGTATAGGGTAAACTGTACTTGTAAATCCCAGCCTCTGCCCACACCACTCAGAGAATGAAAATACTTTGAGGAGGCCCAGAAATGCCTTTCATTGAAAAGCTGGCACTACTCATGCCAAAATACGAAGCAAATGCAAATCATATTTAGATTATTTATTCATTCAACAAATATTTGGTAAGCAAAGTTCATAAGCCAGGACCTATGCCAGAATTCAGTGGTAGCTTGTGTTATTTTCCCATTCCTTTGACGAGAAGGTTTACTTGCGCATATTTGGACCAACACGTGTTAAATTTAAGAACTGAATTAAATGTTTTCCTGTGTTTAATACAATCATAAAATATCAGTATATATACCTGATTGGTTCACATATTTTTCTTGTTTTTAGTGTTTAGGGTTTTTTTTTTTTAAAGATTTTATTTATTTGTTCATGAGAGACACACTGAGGCAGAGATACAGGCAGAGGGAGAAGCAGGCTCCCTGCGGGGAGCCCGATGCAGGACTCAATTCCAGGACCCTGGGATCATGATCTGAGCCAAAGGTAGATGTTCAACAACTGAGCCACCCAGGTGCCCCTTATTTTTAGTTCTTATAGCCAGTCATGACATTTATAGCAAATGATGTAAGACTTCTCTTCAAAGTTCATCTTACTGCATTTTTATTGATAGGTAGTGGAGCTGACTTTCACTAGAAAAATAAATCTCAGTATCTTTGCCCTTAAATGTTTCAATAGTTAACACTACCAGTGATGGCATTTGTTTTCTTGCTATGGGTAATCATATTTTCTTTCTGCATGCTTAATTATAGGATTTTTATTCTAATGATAGTCACACTCTATGTTTGCATACAAAATAGTCTTCATTTCGGCCAATAAAGATTTAAAAAGGTAAGATAATGAGCTAGTTTTTTTATAGGTATATCAGCATGATCAATAATAATCATTTTTTGGAGACTGTGATTTCAAATGTAACTTATTACATCTCAGCCAAGAGGATACAAATGCTTTAGTTCAATTTTATTGATTTTTATTTTGTATGAAAGGGAAATTTTTACTTAAAAAAACTCTGTTCTTTAGCCCTTAACAAGGTTCTCTCTGCTTTAACTTATTTGTATCCTCTGTAATTACTTTTGCTTTCTTAAGCCTAATTTTTCCTGCCCCTCCCATTATACCAATTTTTATATCTCTTCTTGTTTTCCATTTATGTTTTCAAATGGATTTCTTCACTAAGATGCCTTCTGACCGTTCTTAGGATGCAAGCTTTGGTCTGGGACAGGGTGCACAATTTTCCTTTCATATCGTATCATTGAAGTCATTTCTGGGGCCGAGGCAGAAACTATAAACTGCTTGCAGAGCTTTATCAAACATTCTCTTTTCCTATTTTTTGAATGTCTGTTTCCCAGAAAGACTAGTGATTGTTCTTTGAAAATATAGGGCTTTAAAAAATTTTTTTTGAGCTTATCTGTTCCATGCAGAATACTGACCTTTTAAGTGAGCACATCATACCTCTTATAACTAATACGATCCTAACAGAAAAGCAGGATCCATACCATTACCTGCATACCATGCCAGCCTATAAATTTATCCAGATTGCATTACACACACTGCTCCAAAAGAACTCAGATGGTATGATTTTATGGTCTAGTATAGAGAGAGAGAGAGGAAGAATTCTTGCCTTTGCTTCATCTCCTTAAAAGACATTCAAACATTTGTTCATGAATGAGTAGGACAGTCTAGGGCAGAGAAAAATAGGATGTTTTCCTTCTTGCTTATTTGTTTCTGACTTCAGGGAACATTTAAAATGAAAGAGTGAGCATGAACAAACCAAACCTGAAGCAGTGAATGAACCGATAACTCCCCGAGCAAGTACATCACTGACACTTAAACCTGTTTGGTCTGGCCACATGATGAATCTTCCCTGATTTCATTTCTTTCGAACATTTCCTGACAGTTTCCCTAACAAACATTGAAGCTGATGTGAATTACAGTTCCTGAGAAGTAAGTGGGGCCTATCAGTTGCATTACATCTAACCTTGAAGTTGATCAATTCTTATTTCTCATGAGACAGTGTGCTCCTTGGCCATTGCCTCTTTAGTAGACTTGTAAATACATTAATCTCTGGGCTAAAAAACCAAACTGAATACTTTTCCAGATGCTAACCCAATAATCCCCTATACTGTGTACTTATGGATCTATATTTTAGAGTTATAAATATATACAGGATACAAGGGAAACATGTGACCCATAGGAAATAGTGACTCTATATTTGGGTTGCAGGATACAAGTCAGAAAGAGATTCTTCTAATTTAGGTTCAAAAATAGCTTGAACCCCTAACTCATCTTTTTCCTATCACAATGACTTGTCATTATCATATCAACAGATTTTAGCAAGCTCTGTCCTCTTGCCTGGAGGCACTCCAAAATTCATTAAGGTGGTTTATGTAATCGTGGAAAGAGTCATAGAAATGGGACAGGGTGGATATAAGGTAATTGCTTTTTTCTAATGAAGGAGTGCCTTTGGTTTTTTGGTTGTAATTTCACAAAGATCTTAAATTGAAATTTAATGGAATAATAGGGCACTCAGGAATAGCTGCTGTGCGATGTTCTGTATTATACCTACTGTGTCTGTATCTGTGACTTAAGGTTGTGCATATCATGGGTCTGTTTTTCAAACTGCCACTTGATCAGGATTTCTTAGGGCTTGATGCAAAATCAAGAATTACAGTGGCTCTACGAGTCCATCTGTACTGTCAGAAGGACCGTCAAGTTCTTGGTCAAGAGAATGGCTTCCATGGATAACTCTCATGGTAAATGGTTTTGTAAATGTTATGCTCACAGTTACCAAAGTCGGGATCTGCTATTCATCCAGTAGTGTAAACAACTAACCTTGTTAACGTCTGCCCTGTGCTAGGCTGTGTTAGTACTGTTTACATCCATTATTTCATGTAATGCTCGTAGCATCTCTTTGAGATAACTACTCCTGTCCTTATGTTCAGATAAGGAACTGAGAAGTTTCAGATATGCTCAAAGAGCCACGCAGAAGTGGAACTCCAGCTCACATCTGACTTGTGACTGCTACCGACAAATTTTCTGTTTCTGGGTAGAAGGACCAGGAAGCAGGAAAGTGACAGTGTACTCTTCTAAAATTTTCTTCCTTTTGGCATAGTTTGGCAGTTAAAAATTCTTACACACCGTCATCCCCCTCTTTTCCCTTTCTAAAACATCATCAGTGTTTACAGAAAGAGAAATAGGAAAAGATATGGCCTGCAGGCAAGTCGTTTCCACATCTGTGCCCGCTAAAGGTTAGGGGTGCCAGGACCCACTGTTTCAAGAGCATCACCACTCATGGCTACAGTATAAATTCCTCAATCTTTTGTGTCACTTTTCCCACTGGGAAAATGAAGATGACATGGCCTCTGCCTTGCCATCCATGTACTAACAAGGGTCTGAGTCAAGTTCTTTCTGCTCCTTAGAGGAAGGATAAGTTGTCAATGCAAGGCCAGGGATATGACTCCAAATATAAAGCCATGAGGTTTCCTCATCAGATATTGAGCTACCCAAGTAGCAGTGCTATGTTTTGAAGGGCAAAGAAAAGTGAGGGGCCCCTGGGTGGTTCAGTTGGTTAAAGCCTCTGACTCTTGATTTTGGCTCAGGTCATGATCTTAGGGTTGTGAGATCAAGCCCTGTGTTGGGTTCCATGCTTGGCATGGAGCCTGCTTAAGATTCTCTCTCTTCCTCTCTTTCTACCCCTCCTCGCCCATATCTCTCTCTCTTAGAACCCTGTGCAAGGAGATCTGTCATAAGCCTCTGGAGATGATGCATGCACATCTGGAAAGAGGGTATACATTCACATTGCAGTGAAGGGCTGCAAGAGGCAATCGTTTGCTTCCTGTGGGTGGTGGAGGGTGTGAAGGCTGGGAGTGGCATACCGTCTTCTGCAGGCCTGGGGCTCCTGGGCCTTACAAGGCAGTCCAGGTCAGCACACCACAATTCCCATGGTTCTCCTGCCTGAGCATAGTTAACACTTCTTCCTCTCTCCTTACTACTTATGCCTCTGAGCTGTGTCCAGGCAAAGGAGGCACTGCCTTACATGGATGAAGTGGCATGGTGGCACAGCGCACCCTGGGACTCGTGGAAGTGAGGGTGGGACCAGGTGAAACATTTCCTTCTCTGTGTGTACAAACAAGAGCATTCTTCCGGCATGAGAGTAGGAAACTGTCCAGTCACACAAAAACACAGACCTTAGCTGATCACTTTGGAGCAGCAAACCAGCCCTGTCTCCCTTTTAAAGTTCTGGGCCTTTCTCCTTCCAGAGTGTGAACCTGATTCTGTGTCAGCAGTAGAGCCCCATTACAAACAATCTTCAGCAAAATCTCATTTTCCATATCCTATTGACTCTGGCACCTACTCTGTTTACTTAAGCACTCAGTTGATAAGAACAGGAATCTTTGCTGATTTTCACCCAGAGCTGGAAGAGAAAGCCTCTTAAGCCAAAAAAAATAACCTTCCTCCGAAACAATACGTTGAAGGGGAGATGCCAGTTCAGTTATAGGGAGTGTGCGTTGCATTGCACTGAAAAATCATAGGGAGGAGAATAAGTGTAGCAAGCAGAAATAGGGCTGCAGTTAAAGTACGCAGAGCAAGCTTTCCACTGTATATTTCTGTACTAGTGTTTGTATGGACCTGTCGGGTGGGACAGGACTTCAAGTGTGGTTAGCAAATTGGAGACTCACAGGAGGGACCACACGGGAGCATAGTCACTACAGCAAGAGTTACATAATAAAAGCTTGGAGTGCAAAACAAAAGCAGAACAAATAGAACAATGATGTCAAGATTGGCTTGATGTCCTTTCCCTGTCCTACTGAATAGGATCCTTTACAGTGACCTCTGTAAGGATAAGAATGACCTAAGTCCAACACACCTTCCTAGGGAACCACAGATCCTGGCTCCCCATACAAAAAGGCCCAGTGTCCTCAACAATGATACACATCAGAAGGCTTATCATTGAACAATTAAAATTATGGGGGGGGGGGAGGCATGACCTACACAATATGCATCCTGTTTTGAGGGAGATTTTATTGTAGCAACTTTTTGTTAATCACTGAGGGAAAAACAGGTCTAATGTCTGAAAACCTGAGTCTCTGAATCTTCACCTCTCAAATTTTAGGCAAGCTGTACAACTTTGCTCCCTTTCCCCCATCTTAGAGATACCCTTGTTGGGTGAAATAAATATGTATGTGTGCATTCCCAAATGCCCCAGACACTGGTTTGTGTGGAATGGAGGGCTATGAAATGACGCAGAGCTGTGAAAGTCTAGGAGAGAGGTATACCTTCTGATTTTTCTAGTAAACATTCATTGATATAAGCTGCTGAACACTTTCGTAGGGAGGTCTGGTTGGGGAGAAAGGAAAGACGGTAGTGGTAGTCTCTGTTGCCAGGACACAGCTAGACCTGTGAGAGACTGGGGGATAGAGATGTACATTTGCTACGAGGGTGAAGAGACGGGACTAACTGCCTAGAAATGGCCAGGGAGCAGGTCAGGAAAGGCCTTGGAGCAGAGGATGCAGTAGGGTTAGATCATGAAGGACAAGTTATAGTTTTGAAGAATGGACCAATGGCATAAAAGGCAAAGAGAACCTCAGGACAGAGAGAGAGAAGAGAAAGAGAAAGTCTGGGAATATTAGGCTGTCCAGGCTTGGGGAAGTGAAAAGGGGCCCTCTTGGCCAAGATTAAAGGCACAGAGTGGGAGGCGAGACCAGGAAGTTCTATGGGGTTCATATTGGAAATCCTTTGTCCTGTTGAAAGTGGGAAATCACTGGGGGATTATAAGCAAGTGAACAATGTGATTGGTTTGTGTTTCAGAAAGAGCCACTTGAGAGCAGTTTGAGGAAATGGATTCAGAAGAGCTTCCCAAATATGGGAAGAGGAGTTTAGAAGCAGTTGCTATGATCCAAGTAGGAGAGAATGAGGTCTAACCCAAAGCAATGGAAGTAGAGATTGGAGAGGAGGGAACCACTTTGAGAGTAGACTGAATAATACTTAGTGACTAATTGGAAGTAGGGAATGCAGGGGGCAGGGAGGAGTCAAGATTGTCCAGTTTCTGGTCAAGGTGACTCGGTAACTCTGGCAGATAAACAGGAGGAAGACCAGCAATGGGGGTTTTGGGGAAGCAGACAAAGAGTCTATCTGGAATATTTGGGGATAGAACGTGCCTGCAGACAGTAGGTGGAGTGTCCAGCAGATGTTTGAAAGTACCGACCTGGGACTCACTCAGGTGACAAGCTTAGCTGCTGGTGTAGGTGCTAGTATTATAAAAAGGAAAAAGTAGTATCAGAAACAATTTCAAACAGAGTGGTAAGTATGAGCAAATACTGAAAAAAAACATGAAAAGACCTGAAAAGGGCCCATTGGATTTGATATCTTGACCAGTGCAATTTCAGTGGAGCGAGCAGTAGAAGTAGAAGGTAAATCATAACAGACTGAGAATGAAGGGAATCCTGGTTGAACAGCCAGGATGGATGACCATTGTAATTCAGTTTGGCTGGGAGAGGATATAGAAAGGACTGGCAGGTAGGGAGTCTGTGGGATCAAAGTTAAACCAAGATTTATTTTATCTTTAAAAGATTTGTTTATTCATAGAGAGAGAGAGAGTGTGTGTGTGTGTGCACAAGCAGGGTGGAGGGGCAGAGGAAGAAATAGACTCCCCTCTCAGCCGGGAGCCCATTGTGGGGCTCCATCCTGACACCCCAGGATCCGACCTGAGCCGAAGGCAGACGCTTAACCGGCTGAGCCACCCAGGTGTCCAAGATTTATTTCAGATTTTTTCCGTGGCTACTGACTGAACTCCCACCCCACTATCAAGCCTCTGCCAGCTTGATAGGAATTTAGGAATCACAGTACACTAAGAAGCATGTAAAATCTTCCATAAAATATTTTTCATTATTTCTAAATAATTTTTTTTCTCTAAAAAAATAGTTTTAGGATGCTTGCCTGGGGAGTCAGGTTTTAATTCACCCATCACTGCAATGAGATCTTCTGTTCCTTTCTGGAAAGCCCTTGGGAGTCATCAGTCATCCTTTCCTATGGTTAAATAAGTGATGTCCTTTGCTGTCAACTCAAGTCAGGGGGTGCTATCCTGTGACTCATGCGTTCTCATTCACAGCATGTTGAGCAACGCACTTGGTACGAGTGCCTAATAAAGCCTGCTGAGTATGTTGTCGCTGAGCTCACATTTTCCTCAATGGGGCTGGATTTCTGTCACCACACATTCTTCTTCATGCCATGCTCTGAGGCACTTCTCAATGAAACATTTGTCCTTTTTCCCCCTTATTATGTCTAGAATGGCGTGTTCTTTAACATATCATTGCAATTCGCTGCTGGATATTTATCTCAGGTTCTGTATTAGATGTTTCATGTTACCAGTATTCTTTCCGTTTTCTTTTTCCTCAACCAAGACGTCCTTGCAAGGTCTTCCATTCCCGGTGCCCCTCTCGACTGCTCTCAAGGCTGGTGGTGGGGGAGGGGGGGCCACTAAGGATAGAAGCCCCCTGGTACAGCTCCTGATGGGGGCGTTGTTCTCTGCCAAGGGGCCAGTACCACAGCCCTCAGGAGGGCAAAGGCTCGGCTCCCTGGATAGGCTGCCCCTTGTTCCCACCACGCTTATTAATTATCATCTCAGACGGGCCGTGAGACCAATTGTTCTGGCGTCGCCCTGGCCAAGCCGACTCTGGAAGATCTATTGAGCTGCCAACTCTTCTGCAGGTGGCCAGGAATCTCTACCCCAGCAACCTGTCCGGGGAAACAAGCCAATGTGGGGTTGGATTTGCTGCCTCAGAGAAGCTGGCGGTGTTGCTGCTTAAGAGAGGTACACCACAACTCTTCGGTGAAGTGACCAGGAGGGGGTGTGAGGGTGGTTAGAACTGAGGCACATGGACCTGTGTGATCTACTTGGGGAATGGAATTTGTCCCTTTAAAGTGGGCCTGCGGTCGTTCGTCACTCAGCATCCAGGTGAATACAGTCTTTACTCCTTCATTGACTTTGAACTAAAGGAAGAGGAAGACAATGGTTGTAGTCTAAGGAATGCCCTGTGCAAGACTTTCTGGACACGTTGACAAAGAACAATGATTAAATTTGGGCCGTGGCTTCAAGGTGTCCCCAAGGACCCAGGGGTAGGTGCGGCTCTTCTCATGGCCCCACTGGAGAAAGTAAAACCATTCATCACACGGGAAATCTGTGGAAGGCTCTACCCAGTAGCTGGTACTTAACTCTAGGACGTACAACCTGCCGGCATTGCCTGATGTGTGAGATGGTGTGGTCAGGGCCCAAATCCGAAGCGGACAGACATTTATCTAGGCTCGGGACAGCTGCTAGCACATGGAGCAAAGGTGGGGCAGATGACACCAGGCATCCAGCGACAAAAAAGGGCTTCCTCCCAGCTGAATGAGGTGTACAGCTTGGGGAGCAGAAGGCCACTAGGCTCCCAGGGCCCAGGCCGACCCCACTGTGCGCACCTTCACACAAGGCCCAAAACGCACAGCCAGACGCGGACAACCTTGATGGGCGTCCGCCTCCACGAAGGACGGGTTGTTTGCAGTCATTTGCACCCAGCAGAGCAAACTCTTGATCTCCCGCTCGCTTCATTCCCAACCTGAAAACAAACAAGTCCAGCCATCACAGCGTCTAAGTGTGCCCCACCTTAACAGTGTTCTTAAAGAACTCCCATTTTTTTAAATCAGTTTTTTTTCTTCCTTGCTGAAAATTATACTGCCCACCCTTCCTTTCTGATATCTGCTGCAGCAAATGGGAGGGCCACAGTCTGCCCACAGGACATGGTCTTTAAAGGAGTCATTTCCTCTCCCATCTCCTCCAGGCCCTTCCCGGTGTGTTTTTTGTGGCACTGGCAACAGGAAGCCACACTGAATAGCAGCGTTGAAAAGGCACTTTGTTGTTGATGTTATTACTCTGGGTTTGTCTCTGCCTAATAATTAGCGCTTCCGGCTTTCTGAATTTATTTGCCAAAATATTTGTAAGACTTTTGTGAACAAATAAGGGATGTTTCTCGACGTGACTGACCTTGCAGGCTGAGCTTAACTCCTGGTGGTTGGAGTTTTAGGGGATGGATCTGCCAAGGGGAAGGATGATCCTAGTAAGGGAAAAACCTCCTACACCCGTAGCCAGCCTTGATGGTGTCTGAGCCACCGCGCTTCCAGGCCAGTTGAAGTAGTCCAGTGTTCCTTGCAGTCTAGGGCAGGTCCTCGCCAAGGAGTGGTGAGCCATGCGGTGTAGTAAGAGAAGGCCCGCCCGAGTCCCCTCCCCACCAGCTTCCTGAGCCTCAGTCTTCTCCCCTGTAACATACACTCATACTCATGGCCCAGTCTAGCTCACAAAATTGTGGTCAAGGCGTACGTGAAAGAAAACGTATGTGAAAGTACTTTGCTCGCTGGAAAGCATTATAAAAATGTTATTTATATTAGGCTCTAAGGATCTTGTTGTCCACGGGAGAATTAACTGAGGAGAGAGCCTTATTCCTTATATTTAGGTTAAAAGGGACATGTGCTTTTACTCTGCTGCATTTCTCTCCCTTGCCCGAGATGACTTATTTGCCCTTCTAATGACATCGTCTCTGCCTTCCCCATCCTTTGGAAGAGCTCCTCTTGGCCCACCCAGGGTTGTGCAAGTCCGTTTAGAGCCTTTGCACACCTGTAAGGACCCTCACTTCCATTCTTTTTTTTTTTTTTTTTCCCTCTGTCATAGTCTACCTCTCTCAACCAGTTTATTTTTCCAGTGGGGCAAGGCAAATCCCAATTCCTGCACATCTGCAGTTGAATTAAGTAGATGGAGTGTGGGGTGGTGGTGGTGATGATGGTGTTGGTGACAAGATGGCAGCAGATGGGCGAGCTCATGTCCACATCCATTGGGAAGTCAGAAGGTGACGACCGCATGTGACTTGCCATGCATCTGATTTTTCAAGAGAAAGTAGAAATTAGGATTTTTATGCGAAATTAAATTTCACATTTTTATATATTTATTTTTTTTTAATTTATGTATTTACTTGACGGGAGGAAGAGGGAGAGCACATTTGTCAGAGCAGCAGTCAGAGGGAGAGGCAGAAGCAGGAAGCCCAATGTGGGACTCCATTCCAGGACCCTGGGATCATGACCAGACCCGAAGGAAGACACTTAACTGACTGAGCCACCCAGGTGCCCCAAATTTCCCATTTTCAATATTGGGAGGTACTCCATTATGTTTTTAAGAACAATATACAGATCAGTAGAGTGTGGATAGCACACTTGTGTGAACTCCTGGTCTCTGAGCACATGTGCTCTGTGCCTCATTTCCTAAAAGATAACATACACAGAGTTCACCTGGTACCTAGGCCTCCGTTCTTGCTTCTCCCCATCCATAGTTTCACTTGGCCACATTTCTCTTTGATCTGCTATAACATAGCTCCCACCATAGTAGACAGTGGGTGACATTCTTTTAGATCCTCTTGTTTGCCATAGCCTAGACCCTTCCGCTCTTAGCTCCCCCCCCCCACCTCCCCCTGCTAGACCCTCCAAGGTACTACTCTTTCAAGGAGGGTAACTTCTTATACTGTTCACTGTTGATCCATTACAAATTGCTTATAACTTGTGAGCAGTAAGGTTATTTGCTTCTTTCAGCGTTTCTGGACAAGTAGATCATCTTTCTGATTATAAAGAGACAGAGGGAAGGGGCTGACACAAGCCATAATTATGTGGTGATCTTGGAATTATTTCCCTTAGTGACTTTGGCGGGGGGTTGGGGGGTTCATGTGAGGACGCAACCCTGCTCAGATGAAACTACTTTTTTTTTTTTTTTTTTTTTTTTTACAAAAAACGTCCACAAAGAAACTCAGTAGGTTTCCTAATGTTTTTGATGTGTTTACCAATGTGACTTACATCTCTTCTTGATGCCAGATGGATTGTAAGGAATTTCCATGATTCTCTCTCAAGTTTATCATGAAATAATGCACTAAAAAAAGCTCACCACCAGAGAATTTTGTTTAGAAAAGGGAAGCCTGGCTTCATCTTAGATTCCACATCTGCTTCTGACACTCGCCACTGGCTTCTTACAAGAAGAGGTAGACATGACTAGGGAAAAGGGGAAGGCAGTACCATTTTGGACTTTTGGATAAGAAGTGGAACCAAGAACTAATACAAAAGTGAACCCTTTAAAAATCTTCAGTTTTTTGAGTTTATAATTCCCAACTCGTCAGTCTTGAAATGCTAAAAAAATAATTGCATATTAGAGTAACCCTTCGCAGTTTGGAAACTCTTTCATATGTAGTATCTCACTTAATCCCCATAGCTTCATGATGAGGTGGGTTAAAGGGTTTTGTTAAGTTTTTTTTTTTTTAAGATTTTATTTATTTATTTATTTATTTATTTATGAGAGACAGAGGGAGAGAGGCAAAGACACAGGCAGAGGGAGAAGCAGGCTCCATGCAGGGAGCCCCATGTGGGACTCAATCCTGGGACTCTGGGATCACACTCTGAGCCAAAGGCGGACTCTCAACCACTGAGCCACACAGGAGTCCCTTTTTTTAGGATTTCGAAGTTTATTTTGTATATTAAGAAGAGGCAGGGATCCCTGGATGGCGCAGCGGTTTGGCGCCTGTCTTTGGCCCAGGGCGCGATCCTGGAGACCCGGGATCGAATCCCACGTCAGGCTCCCGGTGCATGGAGCCTGCTTCTCCCTCTGCCTATGTCTCTGCCTCTCTCTCTCTCTCTCTCTGTGACTGTCATAAAAAAAAAAAAAAAAAAAAAAGAGGCAGATTCGGAGGTGTTAAGAGCCTTCCGCAGGGGCACATGGAGAGGAGGTGGTTTATTGAAATTCAAACTCTTCTGTTTTTAATTTCTTCCTACAATTTGTGATTTTCAGAATATTAGGGATACATTCTACACTTTCATGGCTGAAACCTGAAATCTTCCTGTTAGAATTTCTTCTGATGGTTTGAATGATTCCGCATAAGCATTTGTATGGTTAAAATACATACATCCTGGGACGCCTGGGTGGCTCAGCAGTTAAAGCATCTGCCTTTGGCTCAGGGTGTAATCCTGGAGTCCTGGGGTCGATTCCCACATTGGGTTCCCTGCATGGGGCCTGCTTCTCCCTTTGCCTCTGTCTCTGCCTCTCTCTCTGTGTCTCTCGTGAATAAATAAATGAAATCTTTAAAAAAAATAAAAATTAAAAAAAAAGTAAAACACATATGTCCCTGGGAAAATCATATAAAGAATAATATAGATATCCATTCAGTCAGTTGAATGGATATTTTGAGGGGGGCTAGCCTTTATTTTAATAGGGGAAGAGTAGATGGGGTGGTTAAAGACGACGATGAGGGACACCCCTTCATCACCTCTTATGGTTTGCCTTGGTCTTATCCACTTGCCTACGAATAGAGCCATTGTTTTATTAAATTTGTTTTGTTTTGTTTATTTTAGAGGGTGCATGTGAACAAATGGGTGGAAAGAGGGAGACAGAGAGTGTTAAGCAGGCTCCATGCCCAGCATCCAACGAGGATCCCAAAAGGGGACTTGCTTGATTTCAGGATCCTGAGATCATGACCTGAGCCCAAATCAAGGGATACTTAACTGACTGAGCCACCCAGGCACACCTGGAGTCATTATTTTAGAGGCGAAGCCCTTGGTACTTTCCATTGTGTTCTGCCAGGTGAGGGCTTAAGGGGGCCAGTTGTACACCATTACCCACTGGAGAGCAAGGTGTCCCATGAGCCTGAGATTTGTATTCTCTTTCATACTTAGGCATTGCCGTAATAGGAGTCGTGAACCAGTGATGCTTCTAATAGTGGATATCTTTGCACTGAGGTTACATATAGACTTCCAGGATCCTGGCAGAGAGTATACATGTCCATAGGAGCCTTGTAAAAGATGCCTGTACCCATCAGAGTATCCCAGGAGCATGAAAGCCAGCTCAGCTTGATTGGACCATACATCTAGAGGTCCCTATGGCAGCATAGGAGGTGTCCTGCCAGGATCGAGAAAATCCCAAGGCTTAAGAGTCAGCAGCACGTGGAGAACCAAGCAAATATCTCAGTACCCCAGCATCCCCAGTCTGAGAAAGCGTGCTCTAAGCATGATGATGTCTATCTTTCAACTTTTCTCTCTCTCTAGGTGGTCTTTGACAAAGCATCTCCAAAGCATAGCAAATAGAAGTCCCAATGAAGAAAAATCTCTTTTCTCAAAATAAGATTGTTTTCCATCCCCAAATATTAATTGAATTTCTTCCTACATTCCACCCAATGGCATGTCTAAACTGGTTTTGATGAAAGCCGGATCCATTTGCTTAGCTGAGGAATGTTTGTTGAGTCCATGTCCTCGTGCTCACACTGTACTGTCAGGATTGATTAGACCATGAGGGAAGTCGTTTGATGGTTTCAGTCTCTGCCACATTTAGAGCACTGGAGTCTGGGTTGTAGCTCCTGTCCCAGTTCAAGGTTAGCAGTGGAGGTTTGGACTGAGGGAAGCCAGGATAGGGGCCAGGGGTTTTAGAGCTGCTTGTTGACTTGCAATGACATCTGTCTATGACAGGGGACAAGAGAGTCAAGGAGTTCAACTTAATATTTTTTTGTGGTATAGCTGTCCCCTTAGGGGGTATTTGATTTATTAAAATGAAACTCCCAAGTCAAATAGTCATTAAATGATTTCTGCGCTGTATACCTGCTAATGAGTGTAGAAAGGCTATTCTCATTATTAAGGATTTTGCATATATCAAGCAGAGCTTCCTGAATAACATAACTCAAGCCATGGTTTAGGGCAATAGTGGGCACTAACCAACCTTAAAACAGAATAGAGGGATGCCTGGGTAGCCCAGTGGTTGAGCGTCTGCCTTCAGCTTAGGGCATAATCCTGGACTTCTGGGATCAAGTTCCACATCGGGCTTCCTGCAGGAAACCTGCTTCTTCCTCTGCCTATGTCTCTCTCTCTCTCTCTCTCTCTCTCTCTCTCTCTCTGTGTGTGTTTCTCTCATGATGAATGAATGAATAAATAAATAAATAAAAACAGAATAGAATTCCTTGACTCAGTTTCTTTTTCTTTTTTTTTTTTTTAAACTAAAATCTGAATGTTAAGGGTAGTGCCTGGTCAGGCACTCATGTCATGAAGGTCATGTGTCAAAGAACCTTTACCAGTGTCAAACTGTATCTTTTTAAAGCTGGCATAATTTATATATGGTTTGTTTCACTTGTTTTATTTATGTTTAATTAATTATTAATAATTGGGTACTGCCCTTGCTAAATCTAAAACAAATAACAAATAATGATTATCATAGATTCTTCTTAAGTAAAAATTCTAGAATGCCTCTAAGTCAGAGGCAAGGAGGGGAAAAGATTAGAATAAAATGTAATGCCTACTCTAAGAAATATACCTGAAAGGAACGTTTATACCAAATTGCAGTGATTTTGCCCAATTTATTATGTGAAATTGCAGAATGATGATTGTTCCATTGCCAATCATTTCTCCCTGGCCATGCTGTTTTAAATATATGCTGAAAACTTTCAGCTTTTCCCTCCCATTTGCCCTTGCAGGAAATGTCACTGTAAAATTTGACTCCAGTGTGAGATGCTGGACAATTTTTATTTAAATGCTTCCAGTGTCTATTTTTAATGCCAGTCCCTCAGAAAGCAGTTAAGAAAGGTTCTCTAATATATGTGTTAGGTGTACAAAGATTTTTTTTTATATGAGTCAGCATAAACTCCCATAGGTGGCAAAAAAAGTATTGAAAATTCTGTGTGTGTGTGTGTGTGTGTGTGTGTGTGTGTGTGTGTGTGTGTGTGCGCGCACTCACGCATGCGTGCTTCAATCCATTTTGGAAGGCTGAGTTTTTTAAAAACATGAATGCATGGGGCATAATGTCTGGGAGCACAAGAATAACAGGATGGAGCTCAGCAGTCGCTACAGATGGAGTGATATGCTTTGCTCTCATGTATGATCCCCACAGTACAGTGGATACTCCTTTTGTAGTGTTCAGAAGTAGCCATGTCGATCTGCTTTCTCTGTCTGCCACCGTGCTCCCCCTCTCCAGTGCTGTCCCTGAAGGGAAAGGAAGAATCTGAATTACAACCTCAGGTTCAGAGATGCAGGATCTTTCTTTAATTTTTTTTTTTAATTTAAAGATTTTATTTATTCATGAGAGACACAGAGAGAGAGAGAAAGGCAGAGACATAGGCAGAGGGAGAAGCAGGCTCTCTGCAGGGAGCCCGATGTGGGACTCGATCCCAGGACCCCAGGGTCACTCCCTGAGCCAAAGGCAGACGCTCAACTACTGAGCCACCCAGGCATATCTAGAGATGCAGGATCTGCTACTGCCAACTCATGGTTCCTGAGCAAAGCATCTGTCACCACCCCTCATGATTGGCAAATGGACATGACCTAGACTCTGACATTAATAATGGAGAGCTGATTATTCATCCCTTCGTTTTTTGTTTGTTTGCTTTAAAATAGACACCTGAGACTGCATAACACATATGTTATAAAACCTGATAAAACACACACCTGTGCCCCAAAGCCCCAACCCAAAAATAGGAACAGGTGATAACTTGGACCTACCTACATGCTAGCACAGTCACTTTTTAAAGGAGGAAGGAAATGCTCCTTTTGTAAGTACATGAATTCTTTTATATTCAGCAGACTATGTACTCTTTTTAAAATCATTACTCAGTCAACTATTTACTGAGTGTACTATGCATCCAGAGTGGCAGAGGAAGAACTGTAACATTTTCTTTAAAAAATGAAACATGTGCTTCTTGAGCATTTGCCGAGAAAAACTTCCAGGTTCCCAGACAGGAAAAATGAATTAAAGATGAATCACTGAGTCATTTGGAAAGGTTATACTCTCCAGTTGCTGGTGAAGAAAATAAAACAGACAGTCAAAAGTTGAACTTGGCCCTCTCAGAAATCTCAGCCAGTGTTCAAAAACAAAGCTTTCTGTCATCATGAACGGAGCACAAGAATGCTAATGTGTCAGGGAAGGCACCGTTTGGTCAGTGTTCTAATTAAATACATAGTTCTTGTGTATTTGTCAGCACTCTTACCTCATCACCAGGGGGAGGATAACATTCAGGTTTTTAACCCACTACAGAAGGTAATTTTTGGAATAGAAAAGCATGCCACGCCGAAATCTTAATCAGATGTTTCTTCCAAGTCAAGTCAAGCCAGCTCTCGCCATCAGAACGGTACGTCCCTGCCCTTCTGGATCTCTCCAGTTCAGGGAGCCTCACTGAGGTTGTGGCACAAAGGGCATTCCAAGCGAAGTGGCATGAGAGGCCCCTGCCTGGTGGTCCAAGGATGATTTCAACAACCATGTGAGAGCACATGCTGAGAAGTGTGACATGACCTTACTCGGAAAACCTGTATTTAAAATAAAGTCAATTTTGTAAAAAAATAAAATAAAATAAAGTCAAATGAGAAGTCATAAGCAGAGTTTGGCCTGCCTAAGTATGAAAGCTGTAATTTGGAACTGTCAGATTTTTCACCCTTCTTTCTCCAGTATGCTACTTTGGACTTTGGATACCTTGTCACTCCTGGTCCTTACGGATAAAGTTGAGAGGTGTTATGATTTACAGAGGACAGGTTTCAATCCATTCAGAAATGATCCTATTCATCTTTTAATTATTTTAATCCCAAATAAAGGGATTGCCTGAAGCAAATCAGTGTTTGAATGACCTGCGCCTCATTTTACTAGAAAAATCGAGACTCTTGATGAGGTCTCACGGTCTTGATCAGTCAGGTCTGACTTCTAGACTGGGGGTAACACATGGTTCAGAAAGAATATTCATTATTCACCTATTAATAACAGAGCTGTCCACCAAGAGGCCAGTGGAAGGAGGATGTAGAAAGAGCCTGGGAACAGAAATGGAAGTTCTAGAGCAACATGGGAAGCAAAAGTGCAGTCTCCAACCACCCAGTATGAACCCCAAAGATGATTGTAAAGAGGGCGCCTTTGAAGTTCAGCTCATAGCCCACAAAACGTCTGCTTTCAAAAATTAAAGCTTTCTTTCATAGTTGGATTTATTTCTCATTAGAGTCACAAATGCTGTCCAGAAATCATCTTCTCTTCAGAATTTCCATTAAAAATCTCAGCTCTACCCCAGTAAAAATTGTCAGAGTTCTATTTTGAATGCGTACATTTATTTATATTAAATTGCATAAGCAGTGCTGTTTTTTGTAGACAAATCAGAAAATGCTGCTAAACATCAATTTAAAAATTAAAGTCACTCGGTATTACAGTGGGTACAGTCACGCTTAATAGTTTGCTCTGTTTCTTTTTGGGATTTATTTTATGCATACAGATTTTTTTTTTTTTTTTTTTTTTTTTTTTTTTTTTAAAGATTTTATTTATTTATTCATGATAGTCACAGAGAGAGAGAGAGGGGCAGAGACACAGGCAGAGAGAGAAGCAGGCTCCATGCACCGGGAGCCCGACGTGGGATTCGATCCCGGGTCTCCAGGATCGCGCCCTGGGCCAAAGGCAGGCGCCAAACCGCTGCGCCACCCAGGGATCCCTGCATACAGATTTTTAAAATAAAAATGGTATGTTAATATTTTCTAGTCTACCTTTTAATTCCAATATATATTTCTAGCATCTTTTCATGCCAGTTAATATGTTTAGAAATAATTTTGATGCTTTTTTTTAGAATGACAATTTTATTTTATTTTTTGAAAAAATGATACATTGACTTTTTAAAGTTACTCATTATGAAGAAACTTTTAAAAATCATTCTGAATCCCACCCTGAGAAACAGCATCTGGTGAATACCATTCCAAGTAGATACAGAGAAACACTGATGGACTTACTATGTGTTTATATACATACATATATACACATAAAATTATTGGAGTTATTTTTACTTGAACTAGAAACTAGTAGAAAGAATTTAAGACCCCGAAAGGAAGTAAATGCATTTCAGATCATATTTCTTCACTAGGGAAATTAGTTCCTAATGGCTCCACTTACAACTAAAAGTAGAAGTTTCTAGAAAACATTATTTTGAAATAATTCAAGTTTTAATCTGTGCATTTAATGTAGACCTCATCTATTTACTCACTCACTTCCACGATTAGGAAATTAGAAAACATTTATATTCTACCTCTCTACCTACCTTTCAGTATGTTATGATTATAGTATTATTTTTACATTGTCAAGATGAACACTATCCACAGTGTGTTCTGTAAAATAAATTCCACTTGCAATTTTACTTGTAGGCTTAATAGACATAGGATTTTTCACTAGTTCTTTTCTCAAATTAACTGAATTTAAGTCTCTTATAGTTTTTAGTATTTTAAGACTGCTTGATAGGTACTGTATATTCCCTGCCATCTTGTTTCTTGACAACCTCTGTTGAGTTCCTGACTTATTGTAGAGACCTCACTCTAGTACTTTTCTGGCATTGCTAATTATTATGGAGAAGAATGAGAACAGAAAGATTTTTTTTTCCCCATTGAATCTGGCTTGATTTTTCTGTCTATAGGTTTGGTGTACAATTAAAAAAAAAAAAAAGAAACATTTCAGACAGATTAACGTTGCCTAAACAGTGGTGTCTGCTCTAAGGAATCTACCTGAGCATTTCCACATTTCAAGACATGGAAGCTCACTGTTTAAAAAAAAGAAATCCTACCACTTTTTCATCCCTGCTAATCTCAAGAAGATGACAAAGTAGTTTAGTCATGGAACACCTGAGAAGACATTGTATTTTCTTGGAGTCAGAGAGCTTTTGACAGATCCCGAGGACCTCTGTTCATGCGGGTCATGAAATAAGGGTAACTAAAGGGAAAATGTAAGAGGAGGTTTCCAGGCCTAATTCTTACTCCACTTGATGGATTTCATCCAATCCCTCATCTTCAACCATAGTTCCTCAAATGTAGCTGCTTAGGTTGGTTATTTGGGCCATGAGTTTGCAATACCGAATATTCAGATCTGGCTTTATTGCCTCCTTCCTTCCTTCCTTCCTTCCTTCCTTCCTTCCTTCCTTCCTTCCTTCCTTCTTCCTTTCTTTCTTTCTTCCTTCTTTCTTTCTTCTTTCTTTCTTCTTTCTCTCTCTCTCTTTTCTTTCTTTCTTTCTTTCTTTCTTTCTTTCTTTCTTTCTTTCTTTCTTTCTTCTCTTTCTCTTTCTTTCTTTCTCTCTTTCTCTCTTTCTCTCTCCCTCCCTCCCTTCCATTTCTTAATACCTTAAAATCATCCTATCAGGAAGTCTATTTTGCTCTCACTTTTGGAAACATTCCCTCTATACCAATTACCTAGAACTACTATTATCAGCTTCTTTATCTAAATTATATAGACAAGTAACTTTTGCTCATGTCTCCATTATTAGTGTATCATTATGATGCAGCCATTCTGGAGTCAACCCTACTGGGTTGAATGGGTTGAATGTTGACTCTGCCACTCACAAGCTTAAGTGACTTTGGACAAGTTCATTGACAATCCCTTCTATACCCGCCCCCTCCCCCCAAATCAACGAGGCTGAGCATAGTATCTATCTTCTCTACTTAGTTCAGAATGGCATTATGAAAGTTATCTTCCTATCCCAGTATTTTAAATCATTAGATTTAAAATATTAGATTTCTCTCCTCACTAGTTGCTTCTAGTCTAAAGAGTTAATAACAAATGTGAAAAAAAAAATGTGTAAATATGTTTTTGTTTTCAGTGGAATTTCCTCTTTACTTCACAATAGAAAAAAGAATTACATTACCCAATAATGTGTTATCTTGGTAATTTGAAGTTGAAAACTCAACCAATACTATGACAGAACTTGCCTGTGTAGTTTTCTTAAAACTTAGTTCAAGGACCTGAAAGTTGATCTTTTTTGTTTCCATCCCCCACTTGATTATGTTTTTTAAAAGATTTATTTATTTATTCATGAGAGACCCAGAGAGAGGCAAAGACACAGGCAGAGGGAGAAATAGGCTCCCTGTGGGGAACCTGATGCATGACTCCATCCCAGGACCCGGGGAACAAGACCTGAGCCGAAGACAGATGCTCAACCACTGAGCCACCCACATGCCCCCCCCCCCCCTTTTTAAAGGCCGATTGGAGGTGGGGCATGGGATTTTGCCCATTCCAAAGGCTGTTCCTGGTACCAAATCTCAGAAGTCACTACCTTACCAAGACATGTAGACATCTCCTTGTCCGGCCCTCATCAATGCCAGCAATCACATTGCTTCAGGACATTTTAAACAAATTGTGAGCCAGGCTTTGTTCTCAAAGTAAGGTTTACAATTCCTTCTAAAATCAACCAGAGTTGCAGAATGTGGTGCATTACATTTGGCTAATAATGTAGATCTCCACAGTGTTCTGTTTAAGAGAGAGAGAGAAAAAAAGTAGGTGGAGTCATAGTGTACTTGATAGAACAGTCCTTAATTTAAAAAATTCTTCAATTTTTTTTAATTAAAAAAAAATGATCCAGGCTATGGAATCTTAATTGTAGTTGGCCTTGAGGTATAAAGTCATATCTGCTGAAAATCACATACCTTAAACAAATGAATAAAAATGCAATATGCCACTTTTATTTAACAGTTCATAGGGTATGTCATAATATCTCAAAAGCCAGTGTGTCCTGAAATGGTTGTAAACTACAGGGGAGCCAAGATGAAGAAGTGGGAAATACTGTCCTTGAACTCCCTCCATCAGAGCTCACCTGCTATGCATTGAAGGACTAAGATGACAATCTCAAACTGCTCTCACTAGTTCAGCAGTTGAATAATACAATAAATGTGGAGTTGCAGTGTGATACTAGGTCATTCCTGTGCAAGTACTATTAAGTACTCATTTTCACTTTTAACACTGTGAGAATTTTGACATGCACTTTCAAAAACTGATACTATTCATTGATACCCAATACCTAAGTTCTAAATATATTATTACATATTTTAAAATACTTTTCTCTATGTAAAAGGGAAAAAAAAGAACCTCAACACCATTTGCCATGTGGTTTTAATTTTATCAGACTCTAGGAATTTTGGAAACAGTCTTTGCCTAGTTGTTATAAGAAAATATTTTTTCTACAACAGCCAAGTCTTTCATACTTTAACTATTGGATCAGCTTCTCCTTGTGCAGAGCCTGTTTCTACAAAAGAAAGAGTGGCAACTGTAGGATTTACATAAAACGTTTGCAATTTGCCTTATTGAGCAAACTGCCTTGCTAGCGATAGAATGCGGGATTAAAAATAGGTGTATGTATGACCAGACTCACTGCCTAAAGAGGAAGTGGAGATTACTTGCCTCCCTGTTCTCCAAAAGTATTGCTAATGTCTTATGAAAGACATTCTCAGAAAATTTTCTCAACTTCTAGATTTTCTTAAGCAGGCGACTCTGAGAAAGTGGACAGTAAACTTGAAGCCCAGGATATACGTTTGCCTTTTCAGGAATGGTTTCATGTCTAATCATGGCCAAGCACAGAGGTATAAACCAGAAAACTAGAAAGCCCTGAGTGATTTTTACCACATGCCCTGGGGAATTGACAACCTGAAGGGGCTGGGTACCACCCCACTAGTTGTCTGCTTTGTACTTCTGATTCAGATGGGCACCAGAAACATAGACATTCCAAACCAGCAAAGGAAGCCCCCTCAGAGAGTTGAACCACCCAAGGGAGAGACATAGTGCTACCCCTCAGGGAAAGTCTAGCTAGGCAGATATTTAAAATATAAATAAAGCAAGAACTGCACAAGACAGTATACAGTTAACTGTTAAATTATGTAGCTAAATTGTGCTGTAAATGCTACACGGAAGCAAAGAAGAGAAATATCTGTGGGCTGGTACAATTGGTGCCTTTCCTGCAGGCCTGCCCTGGCTGAGTGGTGCCTTCCTGTGAGTGGACACTGTGTACCTGGCCAGTAGCACACGGGTGGGGTTTCAATTCCCACTGCCTCCTTGGCTTAGGGCCTTTTGCAGTGAATAACCTGACAACTATCCAAGGCAACTGTGCTCATTCAACTTCCTTCCCGGCCCATCACAGATTTCAGTGTGGGACATGTTGCACAGCTCCCAGAGGATCTGCGTGTATTCAGACATGTATTTCAGAGATACCTTTTCACTGAACCCTTCTTTGTCCCCATTTCTCTCCAGGTTCCTACCTTTTCTTAGTTGTCTTCATAATTATCTTTCTAACCATTAGCCTCTGTGTGTCTCCTAAGTGCCTATCACAGTGCTGTGCACAGAGTAGGCAATTAGATATTAAGTAGGGTATTTCACACATCACACCTTATGCATGATGGGAGGGATTATGTCAGAGGAGAAAGAGTAGAGAAAGACTGGCAAATATGAATGCTTTTAACTTTAATGAGGGAGGGGGACAGGTGATAACCTGTTATCATAGACTTGGGTACTCCCAGGATTATGTTTTCAGAGATCTCCTTGGTGCTTTTCTAAATATGCCTTTCCATATTAACTTTATGGATGTTGTGGTTTCTTACCTACCCAAATAGCATATTTTGTTACCATATCCTTGGACTCCAGCCATCACCTGCCAAATCCTCTTCCAAGAGTTCTTCCCACCCCCAGGGTAGCATGGATAGCTCGTCTGCATCACAACTTTCAAGCTAAATAAGTGTTGTGAATAATTGAAGCAAGGGCTTTGCTATTGGACATCTGCATTTAAGGAAAAATAAGATGTTTTGGTAGGTGACACCTAGCCTGGTGATTTACTTTGTTTCTTTTCCAGCTCCTCTGCATTGTTAAATTAGCAAGCAGGAAACAAAAGACACTTTTAATAAAATGAATGGGACAGTTGTATGTGATGGGCACTGCATGGAGAACATTAAGAAGCATGAGATTTTTGTCTTACTAAAGTTCAGGCTTTTGTGGGGTGCCTGGGTGGCTCAGTTAGTTAAGCAATTAACTCTTGACTTTGGCTCAAGTCATGAGCTCTGGGTCTTGGGAATCAAGCCTTGCATCAAGGTCTATGCTCAGTGCAGTCTAAGGATTCTCTCCTTCTTCCTCTTCCCCTCCCCTTGCTCACACTCTCTGTCCCTCTCTAAACACAAATAAATAAATAATTTTTTAAAATGCAAGTTTTTGTGTTCCATATTGAAAAATACACAGTGGAACAAGAGTGGAAAAGTGCACTAAATGCTGCCTGGGGTGTGGGATGGGCTTAAATTTCTGTAATGGATGTCTTTGACCTACATGTGCTATATCCTCAGTTACCCAGAGCAGAAGCAGCTCAGGTGAGCAAGCACGTGATCCTGAGCCAAGGGAGGATTCTTCTGCTAGTTAATGCGTTCTGAGAGGCAAGCTAGTGACGGCAGTTAAATATATTTATTTTTACATAAGTGTCACATGAGACCCTGACACTGTAAGGAATCCAAAGGGGAGGTCTGTGAGTACTTCAGAATGTTCATTAGGAATTGTTGCTCATAGAGAATCCATTTCCTTAAAGGTTGGCTTTTAAGAGTCAGATTTCCCAAAATAAACAGTGTTTCTATGATCATATAAGATGTGGTTTCTATATACCCATTTCCCTTATATCACAAGAGCATTTTTGTAGTCACAGGTAATATTAGGATCAAGATGGTTAATGATTCTAACAACTAAACCAAATATTAGTACACGGAGTATGAAACAGATAATCCTAACACATTGAAAGTGGGTGTCTTGTGGGGCTCAGAACATGGTCTCATAGTTTCGCACTTCAGTATATTTAGCAGAGGCTTTTTATAATTTGCTAATACTAATTAATTTTTCCACTTCCCAGTGTCTGATCATTATAGATCTAATATCAGAACATACTATCAATTAGAAGAATGGTGATTTTATGTTGTATTAGCAGAAGTGGCTCTTACTGATTGATACACTGCAGAGAGGTTAGTTCTTTAACCAAAAAATAATTGGCTTTTGTTAACAGCATGTCTTAAGCATCTGCATATAAAACCATAGCATAAGACACTTGGGACAATAAAAATATGAGGTTCCCTGGGTTCACCAAATTGGTGAAATATATATTTGTCTGCTTGATCTCCAAACCAGTCTTTAACACAGTTCCAGAAGTTTCACAGCTCACTCTCACAGACAGAATTCCTAATTTTTCCTTCACCTTTCTCTTGCACACGACCAACCCAAGGTAATCAATGCCTACAGTGTGTAGTGCAGGCTGCTTCTCTCCACACTCCACATCTCTGATTTTGAAATGGTGGACTGAATACACAGGGTAGTCTACCAAACAAGAATATGGCCCAAACCTTCTTGATCGTGCACCCTTTTGGTAAAAATTATTTTGGTTTTTATTGACATCGTGCTTGATAAAATTTTTGAATCCTTTGTGATATAAAACGTTTTATGATTTTTTAAAAAATTGATTAATTCTGTGATTCCATAGTCTGGTTCTAAACTCAGTTTAATTCATTACTTAATTTTAATGTCTCATAAATAAAAAGACACCACACAAGCTTTGTGGCTGTACATGGAACTATATGATTGGTTGTGCCTGCTAAATCCTAGTGCCCATTTTCAATCTCAGTGACCACCTATGAAAAGGTTTCTTATTGAAATTTTGCTAGTAAATTTCCATCTTCGCCAATATCAGTCAGTTGTTCTTGCAAACTAATTGAAAGGTGTTATGTTACACTATTCATCTTTAACAAATGGGTTTAAAACTTCACTGAAACTCTTTTCTCCTAAATGTTTTTTCCCCAACTTTATAAAATGTATACATAAGGTCTTTTTCTAGTGTCATATCTTACATTGGTTTTGACAGCTGAATCCCATCACATTGGAAACATTTCCAAACATCCACTTTCAAAATGTACTTTCCATAGCACACATTTCCTAGCAATTTCTCTCTCATTCACTGTTAAAATGTTCTTTGGCCTTGAAGAGATAGATTAAATATGTTTATTTTTACAAAAGTGTCAGCCAAATAGGCTGTTCCTTCAGCCCCTGGTCCTGACAATAGAAAGGTCAGTGTATTTGGAACGCTTGTCATTTTGTAAAAGAAAAATGTGCAACTCATCTTTGGGTTACACAGTTTTCTAGGTAGTTTGCCATCCATGTAATTAGGAAACCTCGGTGGCTCAAAATATTTCCTGATTATCCCCCTTCTCATTATGAAGTGTTGTCAGGATTCTAATGTTTAAGATAACAGAATCTGTAAATTACCTAATTCTAGAGGTACATTAATGGAGATATTTAGCAATACACTGAAAGTAAACAAAGGAGTTGGGGCTCCTCAGGATTCCTGGTTACCTCACATTGTCCTCTGAGAGACGCAGGTGCCACTGTTACTCCATGTATTAAATAGAGTAAAACCTAATAGCTGGTTTTTTTTTTTTTTTTAATGAAGCATGTAGGTTTTGATAGTTTCTTTCTATACCCCATGGATGGTTATGTTCTCCTAACTCTGGAGAGCATGGTTTCCACCAGTGTTCCTTGACTCAGGCTTCACATTAGGACCACCTAGAGAGCTTTTAAAAACTTTGGCCACTTCCTAGGCCAATGAAGTCAGATCTCCAAGTGTGGGACCCAGACTTGTATGTTTTTTTAAAGCTCCCCAGGTGATTTTAATGTTCAGCCAAGTTCAGATAATTAGTATGAGGATTATGTCAGGTTTCCCTGCTGTCCTGCTTTTCATCCTCCTGGCCTCTGAAGGCTGCTGGCATGCCACAAGCTGTATCTGAGTCCAGAGGGGCCTCACACTCTTGGGTTGGACTGTCTTTGCCATTGCATGTCACAGGAATTGTATTGTGAACAAAAAATAGCACTCTCCTCCTCTGTAAAACTAAGACAGTGGTTAGGTCTGTTCTTGGCCTTTATGTTTTATTTGTTGAATAAAGCAGGGAACAGAGCACAATTTGGGCTCTTCATTGCAGAATAGACTAACGCTATTGTGGAGAAGCCAGGAATTAGAGAGAATGACTCCCTCAAAAAATGTCAAGTTAGAAGTATAAGCAGGAGTAGAATTAAAAAAAAAAACAAACATATTACTGATGGCATTGATGGGAATTTCTATTTTCTTTTCTTTTTGTTTTTGCCAGCTCTGTAAGCAGTCCTGCACTATCAGATAAGAATAACTTTTGAGGGATCCCTGGGTGGCGCAGCAGTTTGGCGCCTGCCTTTGGCCCAGGGCGCGATCCTGGAGACCCGGGATCGAATCCCACATCGGGCTCCCGGTGCATGGAGCCTGCTTCTCCCTCTGCCTGTGTCTCTGCCTCTCTCTCTCTCTCTCTCTGTGACTATCATAAATAAATAAAAATTTTAAAAAAGAATAACTTTTGAGTAAAATTAACATATTTATGACTCAAAGATACTACTTCCAGGCTGAGTTGGTATTCAGACCCGACACTTTGCTGACACTATATCAGTGTTAAATTTTTTTAAATTATATTATAGCTGTTGCCCTAAGTTCTTTGAGGGACCCCCATAGCCTTGGTCCTACCCTGGGTTACTTAAGGCCCCTTTGTGGTCCATTAGCTAAAAGGCTAAAAGGTTGTTGTGAGACACAGCGAGAAAAGTTCAGAGCCCTAGCCTGGGTATTTACCACTGGGTAAATATTTTAAATTTCACCCCAGCTTAGATCTGAATGTATAAGGGCAAGGCATCTCTACCAATCTTGAATCCAATAGTTTGGCCATGGAAGTCAACACTTAACCCTATACAGGTTAATAGAAGAGTCCAAGATCATACCAGAGGCCCAGCCAGATCTCCCAGCATCAGCAGGACCACTTCCTCTGTCCAGTACTGGTCATCATTTCTTCTTATCCTCAGCCTTGTCAGATGGTATTTCTGGACAAATGTATCAGAATGAAGATCGTTCGATTCCACTGTAGAAATACATATTAAGTAGCCCTAGCATCATGCTAGAATGTAAGAAAGAGTAGACAGACAGTTCTTGCCCTCAAGTAATTTACAGCATTGTTGGAAATTCTATGTGCACAGATGCGGAACAGTTAAAAAGCAGTGCCAGGCAAGGCTACAGCTCCATGTCCCATGAGTGTTTTTTGAAGTTTCTAAATGCCCCGCAAAGGTAATCATTAGGAAAGGCTTAAAGGAAAAGATAAATTGGATTCGTGGAAGCCTGAGGGCCCACCACACATCCTTTCTTTACCAGATCTGTAGGTTAGCTTTTTAATTAAGGGCTACTGCTCTTGGTGACTAATGATTTCCTTCCTAAACATAAGGCTCCAGTGCTGTTGTTTCATTCCTGTTGTTTCTGTTTGAATATACTGCTTGAGGTTTTCCCTTTCTACCATTTTTTTATATATCTATGTAATCTGCCCTTCTTAAATCTCATATTAATGAATGGGAAATAAAAAGATAAGTAATCTAGGGCAGCACGGGTGGCTCAGCAGTTTAGTGCCACTTTCAGCCCAGGGCGTGACCCTGGAGACCCAGGATCGAGTCCCACATCGGGCTCCCCGCAAGGAGCCTGCTTCTCCCTCTGCCTGTGTCTCTGCCTCTCTTTCTCTCTGTGTCTCTCATGAATAAATAAAATCTTAAAAAAAAAAAGAAAGATAAGTAACCTGGTAATGAACCCAGATAAATGATCTCGAAGTTTCTGTCTGTAGGTGCACCACTGTTTTTAACCTTATTCCGCCACTGACTCCTTTAATTGCCCTTTCTTTTTGTTTTATCTCCCTACAGTGTCCTGCCTTGGGGTATAAGAAATGAATTTCTTCCTTTAACTCCTTTTCCTAGCAAGAGATTGCTTTAATCAAAGAAGTCGAAACTCTAGATAGGTTGGTTTTTCCTACCATCAAGTACAGGGAATTTTTTTTTTTTAAGATTTTATTTTATTTATTTGACAGAAAAAGAGAGCACAAGTAGGGGGAGTGGCAGGTAGAGGGAGAAGGAGAAATAGACTTACCCCTAAGCAGGGAGCCCGACGCTTAACCGAGTGAGCCACCCAGGCACCTCATAAAGGGAATTTTAAAATATTTTAAATCTATGTGAATGGATGGTGCCCATCGAAGCTGTAGACAGGAAGAGAGTGGTCATCTTGTATTACTCACAAGCACAAAAGAGGTTAGGGAAAGGTTATCTTCCTTTGGAGAGTCAGTCTATATAGGTTCCTTGGAATGAGGGTCCAAATGTTATCAAAGATGGACTGTAGCCCAGACAGCACAAAAAAAAAAAAAAAAAAAAAAAAGAGAGAGAAGAAGAAGTAGGTCCTAAACTTAGAAATTACATGAGAGCTTTTCAAAAATAGATATATAGCTAAGAATACATAAAAGAAGCAATATGCATTTTTATCTTTCTGAAAAAGCAATGCAAATTGCAAAGACCTTTTTGAGTTATATTAGGATGGATTTGATTTGGTTTCATTTCATGACCCGTGCTATATCACCAACCACTTTAGCATTTCATGGGAAGCTTATGAGAATTTCACGGGAAGAGTGCATCATCTGGATATATAATATCTGATAAAATCTTCACACACATCCATTCAAGTATCTTAGAAAAGGTTTCTGTCAGGTTGTGCTCTTTGCATGTTTTGAAAACTCACATTGAGGTGAATGCAATGTGATTAGTTTTGGGCTTACCTGTGGAGAAAAAAAAATTATATGTTAACTAAAGGCAGCATGCTTTTGTTGGAAAAACAATTGTAACTGTAGAATAATCCCCAGTGGTCACTATAATTATTGTATATAATCCATAATTTAAATAGGAGTGTAAAACAGTATATCTTTAAGATGTAAAGATGATAATGCTATATAGCATGTTGGTTGGAACCATAGAAGTTATTTTGAAATTTTTGGAACAGATTCTTAAAATTCAAAACCTCCAAAAAGACTTGTTTAACTGAATACTAGGTAAATAAAAGAAGACTAGGTAAGAAGATTCCACCATCATTCCCCTTAGATCGTACCTGAAGTACAAACAAAAGTTTGCTTCTATTTACTGAGCCATTAGTGTGTGCATGTTGTTATTCTGTTTTGTGAATAGTATTACATTTAAGCTTTATAACAATGCTGTGATGACGTTATGACAACACCACTTTAGGGATAAGGAAATTGAGCCTTGGAGAGGCCCAAAAACAAGTCAGCGGGAGCATGCAGGAAACTCTGTTCCTAACTCCTGCCCTATTCCTCTCTGTGAGACTGCATGGATTGGAACTCATACAAGAGCACTCAAAGTTTAGTGTAACCACAGTTCTAGGGTATAAATTGAGGGGCTGGTAAGGGGAAGATATCAGAAGAGCCCAAGTACACAACATTTTTAATGGATCCTGATGAGGAAACTGACTAAATGCCCACTGGTGGGAGTTGGATTCAGTGTAGTTCTTGCTTCCTCTTATGCAGAGTAGACAAGCCTCCTTTAAAAAAAAAAAAAAAAATTTATTTATTTATTCATGAAAGACACAGAGAGACAGAGACATAGGCAGAGGGAGAAGCAGGCTTCCTGCAGGGAGTCTGATGCGAGACTTGATCCCAGGACCCCGGATCATGACCTGAGCCAAAAACAGATGCCCAACCACTGAGCCACCCAGGTGCCCCAACAAGCCTCCTTGTTATATACAGAATAGGGGCATCACACAAGCTCTGCATGGGATGGGGGGTGGGGCCTGAAGTCAGATTACTTCAGGACCACCCAGGTAATGTGAAGATGGCCAGGTCCTGTTCTTCATCACAACATAATTAATTTGGGCATTATGGGAGATAAAATATTCTTCACTTCCATAAAGAATTAGGCCCTTTCCTGTTATTATTGACAGTGGCGAAGGGTAGATGGTAGCCTACTTGTCTACAGCCTCTTGTTCTCTTGGAATATGGGCTCATTACTGTTTAATATCTTCCAGTTTATCAAGAGAGGTAGCTAATGTGCTTGCTTGTTTAATGGAAGGCTCTCGATTTTAGATGTTGATCCCTTAAAAAAAAATTGTGCTGGACGAGGAGGTCTGCAGTTTTATCAGCTTACTTCTAGTCTTCTTGATTCCCCCAGCCTGTGTCTTCACCATGCATAGACTGATCCAGAGTCCTAGTTTGCTTGAGATACTTGCAGGTTACACCTGTTGCCCCAGTATCTCACCAATCTAGTATTTGTATTTTAATCTATCTCCCAATCTAGTTTCTCATTTTTTTAATGAAGCATTCTTCTTATTAAAATAAACTGGGATGAATTTGATAGATTTTCACTTTGTAGTCCCAGATTCTGTTCATGCAGCTAAACAGATTTCTCACTTCAACACTTGGTTAAATCTGAAAGATGTTCCAACTTTTTCCCAAATCTTTCCAGATGCAATGTAACTACATCTTCCTTTCAAAAGACAGCATGTGGGCAATCAGTGCTAATAAGGAGTAGGCTTGGGTAAGAGTGAGTAGGGACAGCCAACTCTTTCCAGTCAGTAGGGTGTTAGAGACCAATGTGGTGCTTTTGCCTTTACCATCTGTTGGTTGTTATTGCTTAATCATCCTGTGCACTGGTCTATAAGCTGTGAGGTCCACTAAGATACCAGGCCTTCAGTGAGCAGTGTCAGTGGTTATGTTAGGTATAATTGAAGTATATGGAAAGTCAAGGCCACGCAGTCTTGCGATGGTGATCTGAGAGCATTTGCTTCGATGGTTTTATCATTTATTGTTTGATGTAAATCTGTTACTCTTTGTTTTATTGTTGCATAGTGCTTTTATTTTGCAATAAATCTTTTAGGCCATAATAAGTTTTTTTTTTTTTAAAAAAAACTGAAAGTGTATGTTTAACAAAAAATTAAATACTGAATTTTTGTTTCTCAAGGAAGTTAACCATAATGTGTAACTTGTCCAAAATTGTTTCTAGCATCCACCATGTTTGTCATAATGATATTAGCAACCACACAAAATTCAAAAGACACAGATCTGCTGAGAAAGTATCGGCATCTACTTCCAAAATTAGCTGTTTTTTTTTTTTAGAATATTGTACCCAATATAACATTTTAGCATGGGCAGCTGCAGAAAATGTGTTTCTATGTTACTCTGTGAAACATGACTTTTCACTTAGATCAAGTGATCCATGTGAATTTAACTCATTTTTTATTCCAAGTTTTCTTATGCATGTACAAAAAAAAATGAAGCAGTAGATATTAATCTGTGAACTACCTTAGCAGAAGAAAATCTTTGCAAACAATTATAGTTTGATTTCCCCACTTTAATTCTGAGAATCAAAGATAAGCTTTTAAAAGTTAATTGTAAGAAAGTGAAATATCTATCATTATTCTGAATAATAAGGTGAACCCTTTTGTTTCTTTAAAAATTGTTGAAAGAATTTAGTGTTAAGGATATAAATATAGTTCTTGGTGGAGCACAGAATCATAGTAAGACATTTATTAAACTAAGAAGCCTATGGAGAGAATGTGCTTGGAATTAGTTATGACTCACAAATACGTCATATTTGTGCCCAAATAAGCTATGATAATCTACCAATAATGAATTTTGTTTCCCGAGGTATTTGTGATAGAATAATATTCTACAGTAATACAAAAAGATAGTTCTATGGAAATGGAAATACTTGAACTGAAACATTTACATATTTGCAGTTGAAAAATGATAGAATTAAGCGTACCTTCTTGTAGCAGAATTTGTTCTCAGCTTACCAGCTATTTCGGCCTCCAAAAGGAAGAATATTTCTGAATTAAAATTATAAGGTCTAAAAAAAAAATTAACATCTATAAAACCTTGGACCCAATTGAAAATGTTAACAAATTCAAATTTATTAACCTAAAACAGCTAGTGCAATTTTGGAAAATACTGCAGGCAATTTTATGAAATAATTTATTATATAATACATACATATTGAAAAATATCTTCTGAAAAATGTCAAAGACGTATTAGAACAGATATGGCTGAGAACATAACTAAAATGCGTGAATGTACCAAAAAATATCCTTCTGCTCATTTTCTTTTACTTTAATCTACATGGATACATAAAGATTTTATTTTTAGAAAAAAATTTATATTTGAAAATGTTTTAATAATACCAACATAGTAAAACTGACTGATTTGTGGGTCAGTAAATAAATATTTCAAAGCTCTCTAACATTATTTTCATGCTGGAAAGTGTCATGAGTAGACTATAAACTGTATCATCATATTCTCAAGAGAAAGTTACCAATTTATCAATGTTTGTCCAAGTAGTTTTCTACAGTTGATTCTTATCCATAATCTTTCTGAAATTTGGGTTCTTGCTCAAAGTGACAAATTATATAACTTAATATTTAACCCCTCCCCCCCAAATACCTAATAAGATGTGGCTTCTTTTACTTCCGTTCCCTTCTTCCTACTCAGATTCTAAATGTGTCAGTAGTTTCTTTTATTGGACGAGTAGGCAGTGTTGTGGGGTTGCTTTTTACCTCCTTACTATTGGAACGGTTTCCTGCTGAGTTAAAGGGGTATTGAAATAAGTGTGCTGTAAGGCTTTCTTCCTTCCGCAAGATCCTGGGACTGAGTCTTTCAGTCACACGCTATGAAGCTGCAGAGGGCACGTTTCACAGTGGATGTCCCAGAAAGTTTACACCCACTGGGCAGGACTCTGGAACTGCCAGGAGCATCTGGGAATGCTCCAGGAAGGAGCTTGTTCTTTTATTTTTTTTTTCAGCATTGTTCAAAAGTCTACCAAGCCAGGCAGGGGAATCTTCTTTATCTGTTCCTTCTGTTGAGAAACAAAATAAAATCCCAAACCAACAGCAGCAGAGTCCTCTGGTTAATAAGATTGTAGGAGCACAGGCATTGCAGACAGCTAAAATGATTAGGTTTCTTCTGAGACATAATATCCGGAAATGAGCCACAGGCATAATGTGATCTCAAAAATGAAGAAGATGTGAATCTCTAAAGCAGGCATTTACCTATTATTCCAGAATAGATGAGAACCAGTCCGTTGGTTGTTTTGCTTGTATAAAATCAACCCCATCTGTTTGTTGGAAGTCTCTGTCTCTACCCAGTTTCTCAGAATGTGATCGATCAGAACACCAGCCCCATTAGCTGACCTGAGAGAGAGGAGAAACTACCATGGTCAAGCAGGTTTGGGAAGTACAATAGTATCTCCAATCCATGCATAGCTCATGGGTTCCTAGCACCGTTGCCTTATTAACAGTTTTGAGTTCTGTAGTATAGACATCTGTTTAACTTTTTTATAACCCTCATTGTCCACAATAATGTGACTTTGATCCTAGAACCCATTTTTCAAATTAACAGGCACTAAAATCCAGGTAACTAATGCTCCTTAGTTAATCTTTGAAAGCAGCCTTACAGGCATACCTCATTACTTCGATAAATATGCACATCTTTAAAAGAATCTCCCTTTCTCATTTCTGCTTTATCACTGTGACTTTGTATAAACTCTTGAAAAACGAGCTGGTTTTTTGTAGTAGTCATAGTGTGTGTGGATACACACACACATTTATACTGTGACATTGCCATCGTAATCGTGAAGTAGCATTTTAGCCATGCATGACTTTTATATCGCATCCCAAGAGCTGAGAGTAAGAATCTTTGCAACGGAACCATGTAATTAATCAGTCAACGTAGTCTTCGGAACTACTTTGTATATTTTGTCGCAATGCATCAAGCATCTGACCTACAGTGTCATTGATACTGATAATCTTGACATGGCAGACAGATGCAAAAAAAGGAAAATGGTAAGCAGAGAACTAAACGCAAGAATATTTACATGAAATTTTTGGTGATAGAGCCAAAAAAGAGATTGAGTCCTTTAAAAGAAAAAGAATATGGGATCCCTGGGTGGCGCAGCGGTTTGGCGCCTGCCTTTGGCCCAGGGCGCGATCCTGGAGACCCGGGATCGAGTCCCACGTCGGGCTCCCTGTGCATGGAGCCTGCTTCTCCCTCTGCCTCTGTCTCTGCCTCTCTCTCTCTCTCTCTGTATGACTATCATAAATAAATAAAAAAAATTTAAAAAAAAAAAAAGAAAAAGAATATTTTATTTTTAATTTTTATTTATTTTATTTATTTTTTATTTTTTTAAATTTTTAAATTTTTTTTTAAATTTATGATAGGCACACAGTGAGAGAGAGAGAGAGGCAGAGACACAGGCAGAGGGAGAAGCAGGCTCCATGCACCGGGAGCCCGACGTGGGATTCGATCCCGGGTCTCCAGGATCGCGCCCTGGGCCAAAGGCAGGCGCTAAACCGCTGCACCACCCAGGGATCCCTATTTTTATTTTTTTTAAAGACTTATTTATTTATTTGAGAGAGAGGGCAGGAGAGCATGAGTGATAGGGGTAGAGAGAGAGAGAATCCCAAACAGCTTCCCTACTGAGCACAGAGCCCCACTCAAGGCTTGATCCCACGACCCTGAGATCATTATCTGAGCCATAACCAAGAGTCAGATGCTCAACTGACTATGCCACCCAGGCGCTCAAAGAAAAAGAACATTTAAAACAATTACAAAGGAGTATTTCCTCCACCAAGAAGGAATTCGCTGTATTTTAGAATAAGCAGATATAGTCGAGAGTGAAGCAAAACCAGAAAGAGAAATAGATTTACCGCAAATGTGTTTTGGGAAAGGCGTAAGCTTTATAGTCTTTGATTCCCTTGTTGAACACCGTAATAGAGACTAAAAGTAAAAAATCCAATGATAGAAGAACAAATTTAATAATAGGATAATAAATCAATTTTTAGGGGCACCTGAGTAGCTCAGTGATTCAGCATCTGCCTTCAGCTCAGAGTGTGATCCTGGAGTCCTGGGATCAAGTCCCACATTGGGCTCCCCACAGGGAACCTTCTTCTCCCTCTGCCTGTGTCTCTGCCTCTCTCTCTGTGTCTCTCATGAATAAATAAGTAAAATCTTTTTTAAAAAATTAATAAATTTCTATAGTCTTAGTGAAAGCAGGGTAGTATGTGGCAAGTTAATAAACATCTAATATTTTGTTATTAGAACACTGTATTTCACATAAATTCTCTGCTTTGTCACTGTCAAGTGCATTGCCTGCACACAATAGGTAAATATTTGTTGAAATGGTAATTTTGAGATGCTACAGTATTTCATAGTAATTATAATGCTGGTTTTGGGCATCTTACGATTCTTACCAATCCTTTGATGAATTGTTTTCACTTTCTTCTAGATGGGGGGGCTAAGATTCAGAAAGTTTGAGTGACCTGCCTAAAGACACAGGGCTGGTGTGTGAGAGTACAGAACGAAGCCTGGTTTGGCCTCAAGGGTATTGTTCAGAATCTTCTTCCTCCTACTTTGGTTCTTCGGATTACTCAGTGAAGGTCCAGTCCCTGTGCAACACTGGGGTGAAGAGGGGACCTCAGCATTTATCAAAGGAGAATCAGCAGGCTCCTAGCTCTGAAGGACTCTACACACAGAATTCATAATCTTCGTCAGAGACTTCACAAGGCTGTATCATATAGTCATTTGTAATTCTGCAGAGCAGTGAGTTGAATCCTAAGCGTGGAGAGTCTCTTCTATGGGAGTGAATCACTTGTCACGTGAACCCAGCCTATAGTAGCTCAGTGTGACATTCCTGTACCTTGTCATTTACCCAGGGACAGTCATAAAAAGATGGATGGCCAACAACTGGCGCCCTGTGTCTAATGCACCATAATGAAGGTCAACTCTTGAGGTTGTGATAGAGCCAGAGAAGGCAAAGCAGCCTAAGACATGATAATTCTCGCCCACATTCTTGGTGGGAACTTGTATGTTCAGGGGTGTTTGCCAATTCGAGGACTCAGAGATCCAGTATCCAGCGTGACCTGCAGCATGTTATTTCGCATTTGAGCACATTAAGGTTTGTGTGACTTGGCCAACATAGCAGAAGCTAGTAGATGTGTGTGCACCATGGTTTATGTTCTCTGCACTATTTTTTTTTTTTTTCCTTTTCTTTTGCTTTTTCAGTAACTGGTAGCTTTAGGCATCAGGCTCTATTCTACCTTTAAGTGTTTTATGTGTATCCTGTCCTTTAGCTCTTTCTACCCTCATTTGACAGATTGGGAACTAGAAGTTTAGAAATGTTAAATAGCTTGCCAAAGGGCCCCCTTAGTTCCTGCAGGGCGAAGGTAGGCTTACAACACAGAAGTCCCATCCCAGAGAGTCCCTTATCTTACTCTGTATTTCTTTAGGACAGAAGAAAATAAAACAAAAAGCATGGGATTTTTTCCCCCTCTACAATTTATTTAGGAGTTTGCAGGGTTGTGTTGTTGTTGTTGTTTTTGTTGTTGTTTTAGATTCAAATGTGAAAATGGAAATAAGCACCAAGAAAAAACAAGAATGAGACAATCTGGGCCTTGGTTCAGAATTAAAACAAGACTCCACCAGTGGTTTAGACTCTTTTAAGTCAGAGGTCCTCTGTGTGTGTCGGGCACCCTTTCAAACAGAGCAGCCCCTAATGAGCTGCTGAATGTTTGTTTCTGAGAACTTCCACAAACATGGAAGTCACCATTTGGTTTTTCTTCTCCTGGATTATAGGAACCGGAATAGGTGTGACATTCCAGCCGAAAGCCACCCCAAGCTGTTAATGAGTTTTTTGAAAATCCTTCCAAAATGATTATAAGGTCTTTTTTTATTTCATCCAAAGGCTTGGCCTTTTGTGGGCAGGATGGACCCACCATGGCGGGGACTCACTTCCTCCCCATTGCTGAAGTGACCATGGAAATATCAACACATCCAAGATTTACCTGAGTTGCATGACCGCTGAGTCGTGAAAACAAGACATTACCACATTGGCACCTCTTGTGGTTTCCATGTGGTTTTTCCCTAGAATTCTGCCAGAGTTCCTATAGTAGCTACTTGGTCCTCACAGTGTTCCTCTAAGGCTTGCTTCCAGCTTGCTAAGAATTCTGAAAGTGAGCATTCATCATTAAGTATTTCCATGCGGTGTATTCAACTGTAACTTAAATAGAATTTTGCTTTACATTCTGTTTATTTGATTAACTCATACCTGTTTTGTTTTGCTATGTACACTGTTCAAGAGAAAAATGATAGGCAGCTATAATTGTTATTAATATTATTAGAAATGATTTCTTGGGCACCTGGGTTGCTCATTGGGTTAAGCGTCTGCCTTATAGTCCAGGTCATGATCCCAGGGTCCTGGGATCAAGTCCCTCATTGGGCTCCCTGCCCAGTGGGGAATCTGCTTGTCCCTTTCTCTTTGCTGCCTCTGCTTGTGCTCTCTTCCATCTCTCTCTCTCTCTCTCTCTCTCTTAAATAAATAAATAAATAAATAAATAAATAAAATCTTTTAAAAAAGAAGAAATGTATTCTATCCTTTTCCTCATGCTTTTTCATGAATAAATACTTAATTTTGCATAATTACTTGTGATTTTCACTATTATTTACATTGGACATTTGGACAAAGAGGAAAAAACAGAATTCCTACTCTTACAAACAAAAGAATATTCTTTCCACATACAGAATACGTTTTATAAATTGAGAGGATTTACTTTCATTGGGGACATTTATAGAGGCAATTTAAAAACTCTAAGTGTATTTTGTAAAATGCTGTCATACTTTTAAATAACTTACGGAACTTCAGAGAACATTCTTACATAAATGCAAATTACAGTTGATTATATTTGGATGCCATTTTCCAAAACAGCAAGGATAGAATTAAACAATGAAGCCTAAGAGGCAGTAAAAGTGACTTAGAAGTTCTGTCCTGGGTGAGAGCCAAAGGATGACCTGTGTTTTCTGAAAGCAATATTCTTTCATAGACGGTGGAGGTTGACTTCTGAGTTAGAGTTCATAACTGAGACTAGTATTGCAGCTTCCCCTCTGGAGGTTAATTGGAATTAAGAGCCAGCATGAAACTTCCTCACTAGACTGGGTTTTTTCCTGCAGTTGACAGAAAATGCCATGTTTATTTTATCCACCCAGCCTTGGTTCACCTATTTTTCCTGCCTAGAAGCTGCCAGCTAAATCTTTCTCCTTAACACCCTGTTTGATCACCTGTCTGTTCTGAATTCTACTTGCTTAGTTGCCATGTAGCATTCCTGATGTTCAGATTTACAACGTTCTGCCTGTTTTGTCAGGCGCTGGTTGGAAATAGTGAGATGTTGTTTCAGTAAATGGTATGACATGCTTCTTGGTGCTCTATGTATCGTAGATGTATTTATTTAGTGTTTACAATTATACTGCTTATGGCTAGATGAGTCCTTAAGTGATTGAGTCTAATTGTATCATCCTATGGACAAGGAAAAGGAAGTTATAAAAAAGTAATGTGCTTTCTCCTAAGTAAGGATCATGGCCAGTTAGTGTTATGGGGAAAGCCAGGACTGGAAGTTAGATGTCCTGGTTGCAAGATTAGAACAACTTCTACCCTTCCTTTCTTGTATCCTTCATGCAACAAATACTTATTGAGCCTCTCTCTCCCAAGTGGCAGGCACTCTGCTATGCCCTGAGCAGTATTGAGCCTGTTTTGGAACTTGTACTGTGAATTAGGAGGAGGATACTAATAGGTATCCCACAAATAGATGTGAACCACCTACTCCAATAAGTGCTACTAAGGATTGTGTAGTTATATGAGAGTGATAATGGGTGGAAGATTTCCTTGAGAAACTGACTTTGACTTGTGGGATGTGGCATTGTATTTATATGTACTTTTGAGGTGCAGTTAAATTACACAAATATTTGTTGGATGGGCCCCAAAACAAATTAGAGTCAGTAAGCTGCAGCCCCTTCCTCACTGCATAGTTTAGAAGGGAGATACATCAAGACATAACTATTAACATAAAGCAAAACCTAGAAGTTCCATTGTGCAAAGGTTACAAAGATAACTTTTTTAAAAAAGATTTTATTTATTCATGAAAGACACAGAGAGAGAGGCAGAGACATAGGCAGAGGGAGAAGCAGGCTCCCAGTATGGAGCCCAATGCAACACTCAATCCTAGGACCCTTGGGACCACGCTCTGAGCCAAAGGTAGACGCTCTGCCACTGAGCCACCCAGGTGCTCCCCCAAAATAACTTTTTTTTTGAGGGAAAGAAAATCAGAAATAACTTCCTGTGAGAGGTAGCAGATGATATAGCCCTTGAACAAAAGCTAAAGGAGGTACAGAAAGGAAGAGGGAAGGCATTCCAGTTGTAAGTAAAAGCAAGTAGAGATAGCCCGAGATAGGAAATTATAGGAGTTCTCTGGCAATAGAAAGTAGTCTCATTTTACAGCAGCAGGCTCTTGGTGGAAAATTACAACTCTACCCTGTTGAGAATGTTGTCTTTATTTAAATGCTCTTACAGTCAACTGAAATTAGGGATGGAAATGCAAATATTCACTCTTGTTGCTACTCCTGGAGCCCATAATCCTGTGCTTTGTTTGGTTGGCATCTATATGAACTGTTCCCCTCATCCCCTGCAGGAACTATGTCTAGTTCTCTAATTGCTGTATTACCTAGCATGTCATTGGGGTCCAGTGGGCATTTAATCATAATAGTGAAGCATGTCTGGTATGTTGAAGGTGTTTTCTCTGGCAGAAGCCAACTTCTAGAAACAGACACGGAACTCCTTCCAAATGACATGATTGGCCCTGTGTAGTGAGTATCAAATGTATTGTAGAAATAGAATCTATACTAATCTGTGTTACCATGTGACTTTTACCCTATTCAGAATGAGGTCACAACCATTTCTTCTCATAGATTGTATAATCATTTGTCTAAGTATTACTGTGGAAATACCTACTCATTAGCACGTATTAACCAGTAGACAGTTAACTGTATTCCAGGTTCTGTGCAGGACAGTGTTGTTGGTCAAGTTTTTCAGAAAAGCAAATGGGAAAGAATCTTTTAGAGCATATGTTGCAAATGAAAAATGGCCCCTGGTCTAGCTTAAGCACAGATATGTTTTATTTATCTTCTGTAGGGTTTCCAAGTCTGAAATTAGGGATGTTTCATAGAAAAACCTAGATTTTTTTGGCTTCCTTGAAAAATTGGAAGATCTAGCAACAATGGACCTACCTTGCCAATGGCAGCAACTGGTTGGAGCTAAGCAACATCTCTGTTCTTTAATTCAGGAACGTATTTGTCAATGTGCTGCACTCCTCATTACTCCCTATTGCCTATACCCAGCCCATTTGAGTCATTTTTGTAGCTTTCTGGCCCTTAAGACATCTGCTTTGGAATGATTCTTGCCTCTGTGAGTCTCTTCTCTTTTAACTTCCCATAGCAATTCTTGGCTAGCAAACCAGTTAATTATGATCAGAACAACTAGCATCTGTGTGCCTTGTAGTTTGCATTGGTTCTCAAACTTTTGCATGCATCAAAATCTTAAAACAGATTGTTGAGCCTTATTTCCAGTTTCTGATACACAAGGTTTGAGGACCAAAGGATTTGTATTTTTGTCAAATACCCAAGTAATGCTGTTGGTACATGGACTACCTTTTGAGAATCACCGAGCTATAGTACTGTAACATCATACAAAGCAACACAAGACTGGTGGGGCAGCATGTTCCCCACCAGAAATAATATTTGGAAAGATTAAACAATTTACCCAGGGTCATAAGAAGTAGAGTCACATTCGAAACCTTGTCTTTAGAGTATATCCAGCAGGAAACCGTACTGTAGATCCCTCCTTCTGTACCCATCTGCTTCCCAAGATCCACAGAATCCGCTAAAGGGCCTTGTAATAAAGATGTAGCCATAGGGGCTCTAATTTAGGATTATGCCAAGGATGTGATCATTGTCCTATCTCAGGACACTTAAGTTAGAACTTTTAGTGAGCAAGGGCAGAAAGGCCAAGGTTGAAACTTGACATTAGGTAGCTATACCTGCAGAGATATAAGACATATCTCCTGGATAGGCTTATCTGGGATAGAGCTCAGGAACAGAATGCCAGGCTGGCAAGTTCGCTGCTGGGATAACAAGACAGATTGCCTGGGTAGGGACTAGGTACAGAAAGCAACTTAGAGGGATCCCTTTTCCAAGATTGGGGTCCAGAGCAGAGCTAGAATTTCTCAGTTACTAGATCCGTCAAGGTTAGAACAGAACTAGCAAGAAAGGTGATTTCTTCAGTCTTGTCATGTTGGGCTTCTTAAAACATTATTTAAGTGCAGATTAGTCTCATGATATGGGACCCTTCCCACTTGGTAGAAAAGGACGGGAAAGTTTGGGAACCAGACAAGGTATAACATGGATTAAAGGTATTTTAAAAATTTCTTAAAATTCCACCTGCTTAAAACTCTTTGAAATGAATAATAAGTTCATCATGTGTTCACGATAGCCATCCACTAACCTAGTTTGAAAAATTTGTTTTTCTGCAATTAAGAGTATGCAAATATATTATCAGCTATTTACCTCCAATTTCCAAGGTAGTTATATTTATTTGCATATTTATGTGGATGGGTAAATTCACATAACATATTACTGTAGTTATATTAATGTACTATGGGTAGTTATAGGTTATGGATATAATAGATTACATCCATGAAACCCATATTGACTAGGATTTTAAGCCCAGTATAACCTGGTTAATTTCAAGGTTGACCATGTAATGTTTTGATTTTAATCTCATTGAAAAAAATGTTAAATCTCCTTACCTCTTTCCTGCTAAATGTTGTATGATGAAAATAACAAAGTCTTTTTTTCCTCACTAAAAAAATCTAATGAAATCCTCATCTCATCATGTCGATAAGGCAAATATGAAATAAATGCTTTAGAAGTCAGGGTGTATTGGAGCAGAGGGGGAATGGTTACGTGTTTCACATCATTCATATTAATTGTTCTTCTAGGGGTTTTATACCTTATCCTGAAAGGGAATGATTGAAACTAAACCCAGTTAGTTGAGGAGTCTGATTAAGTTTTTGCTAAGGTATAAACACTTAAGGGCTGGGTACATTATGTATTTGGTTATAATAAACTATAAACACAGGGGGAATAATTATTCCTGCCCTTTTTCCCTTTAATAACATTGTTTTAGGATTCTGATAAACACCAGAAATGATCATATGTGTAGCGTGACACCCTCACTCTTCTGATGGGAACTGCTCACCCTTCCTGTCGTCAACTTTGAGTAGCCTCAGGGTTTACTCTAGAGGGAAAGATTTGGGACTGGATTTTTTCTGAGGAAAAAAAAAATGAAGCATGACTTGTTGATAAACCAGTTTGAAAAAAAAAAAAGCATATAAAGGAAGACTTGAGTGTGCACAGTATAATCTGCAAACCAAAGGCAGTTTTCGATGACAGGAAGGAAAGAGATTACAACTGCTGTTTCTGTGTGTTTGTTTTTAACAGGCTCATGCACAATTAGTTCGAGAAGTCGACGTGGAGAAGGTGTCTGCTTTTGAGAATCCATATGTAGACGCAATAAAGAGTTTATGGAATGATCCTGGAATCCAGGAATGCTATGACAGACGACGAGAGTATCAGTTGTCCGACTCTACCAAATAGTGAGTATTCATCCAGGAGGCCTTTTGGATCTTTCTCTAGTTTCATGTGTTCTGCAGTGATAACTTCTGCATTCTTGTGCTTTGTGTACAATATGTGCCCCACACTCCAGCTAGAAAGTAGAGATGTTAAACTTGTGCCTGCCTCATCCATTTAGACTGTATTCTACAGGACTGGCATCCTGAGTCAGGGAGAGTTTCTTTTACTATGTTCTGTTTGAAAAATGAACTGAAGTCTCGAGGAATCAGATTTTACCAGCCCATCTCTTCCACCAAATTACAAACCAGCAGTTCTCAAGCCCTTACACCATTGTAATATGAAATCCTGTAATAGTAATTTTTCATACAAATTTCTAATCTTGTTGTCATGTGCTAGAAGACACCCACACACATTAAAACCTGCAAACAAATATGCTTGATTATGGCTTCTCATACATCAGACTTCCTAGTTTTTAGTTTCCAGACAGAGAACCTTGACTGCTTTCTGGGAGCCACTATTATGTTGATGGAGAGGTTTGCCTTTGCATGAAAATTGCACGAGTCTAATTTTGCATGCATTCTGAAATTATTCTGTGAGCTGTCAATCAAAATCATGTGTCCTGGGAAAGATTTGCATCCTAGAGAGATTTGTTAGTTCTCTAGATTAAATCTCGCCTAACAGAAAGAAAGTGAAGATCTGGCAATCATTAGATTAATGTAATCAATGCAGTCAGCAATCTAGATAATCAGGCGCCTGAAAAATGGACTTTTTGTAGTATTTAGCCAGATTCCTGTCTACATTAATTACTTGACCCAGCATTTGCCTCTTGTGTTGGTTCTGGGTGGACAGAAGAATGGGTGGAAAATAATCAGCAGCCTCAGGTCAGTTGGTATGATGAAATGATACGGAGCCCCATAGACTGATTGGCATCACTCCTAGTGCCTGGAAGATCCAAGAGCTATTCAGTTCTGTTTTCTCAACATAGTAGTTCATGTTCTTACTCTAATTCTAGGCATTTGTATAAGACAAGTTATGATTCCAATTATCCACGAAAATGTTGTCTGGTCAAAACAGCCATTGTATTCCTATGGAACATTAGAATTCCATAATTCTGGAAGGTGACATTGAAGGCTCATGATCACCATGCCTATTGTATTTTGACTGGAATTAATCCCATGGTGTGCCTTTGGAATGTGCACTTTCCTCATTCCTTACTTTTCTTTCCTTTTTTCACACCTCCGTGTGCTGTTCTTCCATTCTTTCTCTTCTGCTCTCTGCCTGCGGCCTTCACTCCTCCCTCTGGAGTCCCTACTGTCTAAGTTACTGTGAGTGCAGACATTAGAGATGCAGTCAGCTCTTGTCTCTTCCAAACCCTGCCCCCTCAACCTTTGACCAGCTGTCTTTCTCTTACTTCCTGCCCCCTCGGTCCTTATGTTTGCTTTGCCATTTCAGATTTCATCTATCTCCCCACAGTGCTGTTGTGTTTTATCCCTTGTTCTGTGTTCCTACTCAGTATGTCTCCTATCTGCTTGCTTCCCCCTCCACCCTCATCTGTCATTCTTTTGGGTTCTCCTGCTCCTCCTCTGCATTTCTCACTCTGTTACCGTGATGCCTCTCCTGGCCCTTACTAAGCAATAAATCCTTCATTACCAAGTTATATTTACTAATAAATCCTCCATTCTCTCATCATATCTGTGTCTGTCTCTCAGCTTCTATCACATATCTGTCTCTCCCCCGTCCTCACCTGTTCCGTTCTTTACCTGTCACCTATAGCTTTCCTCCCTACAGAGGGGTCCTGCCACTGGGGCCTCAGAGCACTGATGTCTAATAATGACATGCTTACCAGGGTCAGGGTTCCCCCTTAGAAAATGATTTTGCCTCCTGCTCTGGGGATGGACCCTGTGAGAGACTCCTTGTTTGCACCGAGGACACCTGTATGAGCTGCTCTGCTTGTGTTCTTGAAATGAGACTCTCTCCACATCTGGTGACCTTGCTCAGTTTAGATTTGTGGATTTCTAGGCAGGTGCCCATGAGTTACTACAAGAATAGCATGTGGCAACATCTACTACTTTAGGGAAAGAGCTCTTCAAGGCCATTTCTTTAGACTCCCATTAGCACTGATTCTGGGAAAGCTGCCATCTTAGAATTCTGTTGTATAGGCTGTGTCTACCATAGAAACATGCCTTTGGACACATTACTCTTTAAACAGTTTTACTTTGCCTTAATGGGGATATGGAGAGGTTGATTTTCTGAACTATATATATGTGGGTCTATATGTGTGCACATACCCCTGATTCTTTTTTAACCATATTTGTATGCAGAAGTAAGAAAGTAAATTACTACGTATTCTTACATATCCACATTTCAGTATCCATCTCTTGAAAAAAAATATTTCCTTACATAATAAATAATACCACATTACATCTAAAATTAATCATCAGTCCTTTTTATCATTATACTCAGTTCATATTCACACTTCCCAAATTCTTCCAAACTGTCCTTTAGAGTTGGTCGGTTTTAAGAATGCACACTTGCTTTGGTTTTTATGTCCCTTAGTCTCTTGTGATCTAGTAGAGTCCTGTTTGCATTTCACTGGTATGTTGAAGAAATTAACCTGATTGCTACCTTATATAGTATGAATTAATTTGCTCTTCTGTCTCCTGAATTTACTATAAACTGGAAATTACGTTTAAAGACTCGATTAGATTCAAGTTAAATGTGAATAGAATGCATTTGGGGTAATGTTGTTTGCTCATTGTTGGTGAAGGTAAGGCTCACTGCAGTATTAGGGTGCTGACCCTCTCCATTATACAGTTATATTTTTCCTTGTGCCACCAAAAGCAGTCTGCATGGTGTTACTTTGTCACTGGGTGATCTCTGATCCCCCATCAGCTCTTCACTTCATGGTTTTGCTTCCATTTAATAAGTCTTGTGTGATTTAATGATTCCCTTAGAATTTACAAAATAGTTATTTTTCTACTTTTATCAGCCAGTCCACATTGGTATTCTTCTTGAAATAGGTTTTTTCCTCAGCTGGTGCTATTTAATTACGTTTTAATAAATTTTCTGCTAAAAGGCACGTGTTTCAATCTTTTTGTTACAGTAACGTATATGGACGAAATAGATGGTGACCATATAATTTATCATTTGGACCAAGACATTTTGAGAAGGAAGGGGTTGCCGTTAATAATTAGGCTGAGAGGTGCCTGGCGCCTGGGTAGCTCAGGCAGTTGGGTGTCTGCCTTTGACTCAGGTCATGATCCCAGGGTCCTGGGATCAAGCCCCATGTTGGGATCCCTGCTCAACAGGGAGCCTGCTTCTCCCTTTCCTCCCATTGCTCTTGCTCTCTCTCTCTTTGTCTCTCTGTCTCTCTGTCTCTCAAATAAGTAGATGGAATCTTTAAAAAAATAATAATTAGACTGCAATAAAAGGCATGAGTTGGGAATGTTGGCTAAGCAGAAGCATTTGGTCACTTTAGCTACTTGATACGTAGAGAGGCATTTTGTATTTTGTTTGGGTACCCCCCCCCCTTTATTTTCTCTAGTAGACTACTTCAAGAGTTGTAGAACCAATATATTGCTACCAGTTATGTAAGGAGTTGTATGTAGAAGCCTGAGTTAGCTGGCCCCGTGTTTTTGGTCTCTTCCCAAGATATTGTAGCACTCTTTATAGACCACTGCCCTGTAGCCTGGCTGGCCCACCTTTAATCCTACTGAGTATCAGAGACACCTTATTCTTCCCCAGTTAGTCTAGGGCTCTTCTGCTTTTCCTTAGCTAGGAAATTCCTCCTAACACCTATCCCAGGATAGGACCAGGACACACCTGTGGTGTGTTGGATTCACCCACCTGATGCTCTGTTGCCCGTGTAGGTCTCCCATGTAGTCCCAGCAGATGCTCTGGGAACTGTAGGGAGAGCACCAGTGAGGAGGTGGGCCCCACATCCTGAGCACCACTGAGTCCTAGTACTGATTTCTTTTTCACAGAGTAACTGTAGAATACTCATAACTCAAAATAATTTCTTTCCTTGTACTCAAGATAGTTACCCCTTTTCTGACATTTTTGTGGGTGTCCCACTGGTGTATCTTTAGCATTTTATCTCCCTCCTTTATTTCCTGTAATCTTCTATATTGTTCTGTCTTTATAATTAAAATAAACGATACTTCATTAATATTCTAGACTTAATTGCTTACATGATATTATCACCTTACAGAACTCTTTCCAAATTCAGGACCTACTTATGGTTCTTCAGTTGAAATTGTCATCTCTAGCAGTGTGAGAAGTGGGGCCTGCCACGCACCTCTGCCCAGAGTTTGCAGCGTGATAGCTGTTCTCTCCAGGACCCTGCTGATGCTGAGAGTCCATGACAGCCATTTGCCAGGAATGCTGAGAGCAGAAGCCAAGCATGGCTCTCATCTTCTTTTGCTTCTTCCTCCTCCTTCTCTTCCTCCTCCTCCTCTTTTTCTTCTTCTTTTTGTTTTTAAGATTTTATTATTTGTTCATGAGGGACACCAAGAAAGAGGCAGAGATACAGGCAGAGGGAGAAGTAGGCTCCCTGTAGGGAGCCAGATGCGGGACTTGATCTCAGGGTCCCAGGATCACAACTTGAGCCAAAGGCAGACACTCAATCACTGAGCCACCCAGGTCTCTCTGAAATCAGATTTCTGTCTCTAGAGCCCAAGTTTTTAATCACTGTGAAATATAGCTTCGCAGAAGATGAGTAGGTAAGAGATAGCTAGATAGACAATTGACCATAGATAAATAGATGATAGACTAATAGATAAACATCTGTGACAGGAAAGGTACAAATTATTCATTAATCTTTATAAATGTTGCCAATAGGTACTTCCCTGTGTGTAAGGTCAAGAGGGAAAATTATATAGAATTACTGGAAAACAAACCCAGCAAGGTTTTGATTATCATCCAGAAAATTTTTCCTGTTTAACAACACATCAATTATTCATACATCATGGAAGATGTTCTAAATCACAGATAATTCAGAATTATTATTTCTTTATTTTAGCCTGTACCCTTTAGCCTCATACTCTATCCATTAACTTTTTGCTGGAGTCAACCTAGAGCCAATAAGAAGGATATGACAAAATCATTTGAGCTTCCCTTTTTCTACTTGCATTAGCTAACTTACTGATCATAATAAGCAATCAGATGGCTCAAAGGACAGGCAACACAGGGATAGGAGGTGGGGAAAGTCCAGGCAATGGATAAGCAGTTTGGGATAAGTTTGCAATTGACTTTAGTTTGATATATTCTTCCTATTTTATTTATTGAAAGAATAAAAAACACTCTAAGATGCTGGAAAATTTTATAAATTCCTTTATTGGCTTTTCTGTCATTGATAAAAAAAAAAGCCTGAGGGCTCTGAATATCTTTAGATAAAGTACACAATAAACAGATGGCTGTAGGTTTACTTTTTTTTTTTTTCTGGGGTCCACCACCTGCTTTAATATGCTGAAACATCAGGTCAAATGAGTTCACTGCCTACAGTACCAAAAGCTCCCTGACAGTAACCAGAGAACACAAATCTCAATCACATTGGCATATAGTAAGAAAAGTCCTCACATTGCAGGGTTTTGGCAGAGACTGCTCTGTGTTCACCTTAAGAGACCAAATAATCCCTAATCTCACTTTCCTGAAATTCCCTCCAAGGAGTTCAGCAGATCAGACACCTTCTGGAAATCTCCATATGTTCCGTAGCCTATAAATCCAATACATATGCAAGTTGGCTTTTGGGCATAAGTCAACATTGCAGTTTAATTTTAACCTCGTGCTTAAAATTTTAATTTAATATACAAATGCAGAAGGAATTTGAATGTTGAATTTGAAGTACAAAAGGAATTTCAGAGGTGGATTTAGCATATCCACCTGATCTGGGGCCAAATGCTTCTTGAAGAGATACTGTGCTAAAAGTACCCTACTGATGAGCCAAATATTGGAACTCTAGGGTGTTTCCTCTGACTCTTGCAGCCATCCTGACTTTACTTTTTATCTGATGATAAAAAGGGAATATAAGCCTACTGCAGACTTCTGGAGGCAGACAAGACCATTGTCTTGTCAAGAGAACATTGAGTCAGGGTCTAGTCTTTGATGGAATTCCCTCTGCCCCTCATCACCTCTCAGTCTTTCACTGTAAACCTCACTTGCCTCTAGTGTGCTAGCTATAATCTCTTAAATTCTCTTTTAAACTGTGAAATCCTGTAGTCTATTACAGCAGACTGTCTTTATATGAGAAACCATTATCCTATGCAGTCAAGTGAAAACCTGGCACCCTGAAATTTACCTGAAATGGAATGAACAAAGAGATTATATATTCTACATGGTTAAATTACTAAAAATGCTGTCTTTAGCTTGGAAGAGGGCATCGATCTTGAGTTATATTTGTCTTTTTAAGGAGCGACAATAAAGTGTCATTTTTTTCACTTGAGTGACATATTTACCTCTATTTTTGTTCTGTTTTGTTATCTAATGAGCCGTATCTTCTAATAACCTTTTGCAAGAATAAAACAAACAAAACAAACAAAAAACCCTGTATTTGTCTTCCACAGTGAACTCTGATGACTCTAAGATGCGGGTCTTTATTATTCCTTTTTCAGAACACTTGGCGCTTTAGAGATGCTAAGATAAGACTTAGATATGCTCTAACACTCTAACCTTCATTACTGAGATGTAGTAGGGAAAGGGCACCTGTCTACCATTCATTCACTCTGCTCAAAGAGTATAGTGGTTATGGGTGACAGGCTTCACATTGTCAGTGTGCTGCCTTCTCACATTTTGGCAGAGCATCTGTGACTTCTGTAGTTTGATCCACCCAGGATGGCATTGTCCCCATTTGAGACCAGAGGTGTTGTTACTACAGAACAGGGATTGGCAGTCCCTCAGACCAATCAGCCTGCTGCCTGTTTTTATAAATAAAGTCTTACTGGAACACAGCCATACTCATTTGTTTATGTATTGTCCATAGCTGGTTTCATGCCCATTGGCAGAGTTGAACAGTTGTAACAGAAAATGAATGGCCCACAAAGCCTAGAATATATACTGTCTGATCCTCCCAACCCCCCAGCAAAAGGGCAAATTGCTCATGTAGAAGAAATGTTGAAAGGCAACTGGTATTCTGCTTCTACTTCCACTTAGATACCTTAGAACCCCACTACTTTGAGTTCCCCAAAGCTAAATTTTAGAGTACTCTGAGGATGGATGGCCCATATTCCTTCAGCAGTATTCTATAAGCATTGCTTTGCACAACAAAATTTGATAGGGAGCGAGCGTCAGAGAACTCTCATATTCCCCCTCATTCCCCTCTAAATGCCATGCAAATGATGTCTAGTACTAAAGGTGGTATAGACGACCAGAAGTGTTCATTGAGTTGATTTGGCTTTAAGAGCAAGGATTGTGTCTTACATATAGTCTTACCTTTTGTACCATCATAGTGCTTGATACAGCTGGTAAGGGAGGAGTGTGATAGGGTTGAACCATCAATGGAACCAAGAGTAGGGTTGACAGGATTTTGTAAGGTGCCTAGTAGAACATGTACCTGACCAGAAGACAACTCAACCTCCAGTCACAAGTCAACCCAGGACCCTTGCTATCCATATATAACCCTTAAGGTCACTTAGGTTCCTTTATTTTGACTCCCTGTCAGTCAGTCTTTTGACTCTGATTGGCTGACCCTTATTGGGTTTTTTTCGTTATCACTATGGCATCTTGATTTAATGAATTGAATTTTGATCTATAATTGATTCAAGTAGTGTAACATATGACCATGTCCTCAGACCTGATCATCCATGTCAGAATGAAGGGGCTGATCCTACAGAACCCATGCCCAAGTTAAGGGGACATGACATTGAGATGCCTGCTTGAATCAGCAGCCTTTTTTTTTTTTTCTCACTGCTGACTCTTGGCTACAATCCTGAAGCCTCTCTGATGACCCACATCATGTCTGCATTATAGCATGATTGTTTACAGCACTCTCATTTCCATTGCCAGAGTACAAGCTCCTGGAGGACAGGACTCACATTTTTTTCTCTTATTTTATGGTTCCCGCTCGGTGTATGCACAGTGCCTAGCTCTCAGTGTAGACTTTCCGAGAACATAATTGCATGAATGAATGAGTAATAAGAAAGTAAGTACGTTCTGTGTCTTTCCTAATTTCTTCCCATCTTCTCTCTTCCTTTCTGCCTATTCAAATCTCATTTCATCTGTGCGGTGTCACTCATCCCCCACTCCTCCTCCACACTATTCTCTAGTGACTACAGTTCATAATCATCTCTCTTTTCTTATTGCATTCATAGTTAGCAGCTCACAATTTGGCACTTAATTATTTCTTAATTGATTCATCTGTGCTATCTTTGTTTCCTAGGTAGCCTGATATCCCTCAAGGCAAAGAATATATATATATTAAGTATTTTGTGCCAGCTCCCTGTGCCATCCCCCCTCCCTCCAACACACACAGTGCTTTAGCTTTAACATGTAACAGATTTTCAGTAAATCTGTTTATATTAACCGTATTAAGCACTGCTCTTGCGTTTCAGGACAGGCAGGCAAGGATAAAAGGAGTTTTCTGGTGTTTCTTGATAGCTTTTCGAAGTATAAAAATTGTATCAAAATTAGTCGGCAGCTTTGGAAGTTATCATATAAAAGACAAATTAACAAAGCACAGAGCCAAACCAGCATATTGAAAAGGGCCTCTTCCTTTTTCTCTCTCTCTTACTTCCTCTCTCTCTCTTAGCCTCATTTTGCTTTTGTTTTTAATTATAAAGTCAATTTATTTGTTTGAGCACCAGACTTGAGAATCTATCTTTGTCACCCAAGCCTGGCCCTGGCCCTCATGTCTCTCTGATAGACACACAGTTGCCCAGTCCATTCCCCATTAGACACTGATGGTCTCTTTATGTGAAACATCCAGATCAACTATTAATATATAAGATCCCTAAAAAGCTGAAACTGTTTAACGCAGAAATAGAATCTTTCTAAAAGATACTTAATTTACTTTTACAAATCTGCTTTTCTGGGTTGATTTAGTTCTTAGGCAAAGGATCATTGGAAAGCAGGATTTCTTAGGCTTCTCTTTTGTTCTCCCTTGAGTCGGTCTCACAAAACCATGAGTGCATCACCACCTTTCTACCACTGGGTGATCTCATTTTAAATCTGGAATTTTGTGTTAAAAACAAATAACTACTTAGGACCCAAATCCCTGTTAATACCTGCTGGGTTTCCTTGAACTCTGATCATGGTTGTGCCAGGTGTTAAAAAAAAGAAAGGAGGAACGTTAGTTGGCTCTCCACCACATGAGTTCTTTCAGGGGATGGGAGTGTTTGTGTAATGAGTAATCCTCTGCTGCTAACCAGCCTAACCAGATTACCAACCAGGCTCATTTCAGCAGCAGGATCTGCCAGATAAGGGAGGGACTTGGATGGCTCTTGGCACCAAAACCTGTACTTGACTCTCCCCTCAGAATGGTAGTTTTGCAGACCTATTTCTTCCCTTGTTTTTTTTTTTTTTTTTTTTTTTTTTTTTAATATTCACTTTGACAATTTCTTTTCCTTTTTGCCTTTGAATCCTTGTGGTCACATGGTACCTATACAGGAATCATGGGTTTCTGGTTTCTCCTTAGCTTCCACTGCTTTTGACAGTGCCAAATAAGATCTCACGACATGATCTAGCTTTCAACTCCCCCAAGACTGTTCCTCTTACAATGAGGTCTTCTTAGGATTTTTAATGAAGTTGACCTAGTTTTTCTAACCTTCTTTTCAATAATTAAAAATGTGAAATTCTACCCAGAGTCATTTTCTGTGCCAGAACTTCATTTTTAATATCTGACTTGAGCTGCAAATCTGTTATAAATACAGCCTCTCAATAGGAGGCCCTTCCACAGGGGTTGAAGTATGCCAGCACATACCCGCAACGCCACCCCATAGCATGCTACATTAAATACTCCAAGGCGCTATTCATTTATCTTACTATGTTTGGTTGGATTTATACCAAACATCAGAGATTCCTTTTTTCACTTACCACCCACAGGTACTTTCCCCCTTTTGGTGTAATTGCTGAGGGTTGTATGCCTATAACTTGCTACATTTTTTTTTTTAACCACAGCTGTAATGTGATATAGTTTACCTGCTGAGTCATCTCTAAATTTTATTCATGTTTCTTTCATTTAAAAAAAAAAAAACACTGTATTTCTAATTTCTGTGCTATTCTTGGTTTAGATTTCCACTTACCCTTCCAGTCATAGATGGTGGGGATTTTTTCTCTTTAATTTTTTTTAAAGATTTATTTATTTATTTGAGAGCGAGATGGAGCAGGAGAAGAGGAAGAGGGAGAAAGAAACAAGCAGACTGCCCGCTTAGCAGGGAGCCCGAGCAGGACCCCAAGATCGTGACCTGAGCAGAAACTAAGAGTTGGCTGGCTTAACCATCTGAGCTACCCAGGCACCCCTTCTTCTCTTTAATTTTAAAAAGATACTTCAAACAAAAATCAGTTCCCATTACATGTCAGATTTGAGCGTAAATCAAATTGGAAGGTGAACTCAAAACTGTTATTGACAAACTACTGGCAAAACAGAACAATTGGAATTTTTTTGGTGAGGGGAGAGCGAGGAAGGGGAGAAGTAGCGGCAGAAGAGAGCAAATCTTAAGCAGGCTCCAGACCCAGCTCAGAACCCACTGCCGGGCCCAATCTCACCATCCTGATGATCATGACCTGAGCTGAAATCAAGAGTTGGTCACTTAACTGACTAAGCCACCCAGGTGCCCCCAATTGGAATTAAAAAAAAAAAAAAATTTTTCAAGAGAGAAAAATGACATAATTTATTTGATTGGGGCTTTTATTTTAGTGACATTTAAGCTTCCCTCATATATTTTTTAACCATTTAAAGTAATTATATCCCATTTTTTAATTTCTTGTTTTTCTATAGCCAGAGGTGACCCAGAATTTAAATATATAAGGAGTTTAGCAGTTACAAGGTGTAATTATAAACTAATGAGCACGACTTCCTTAATCAGATCACTCATACTACAGAAGGATGTTTTGTGGATAATTTTCAAGAATTAGAGACAGTTCAAACAAGTTCCCAGAAAATGACTTTACCCTCTCTCTTCTTCATATAACTCTTTTCTTGCCACATGTTGGTAAACTCCTTGCAGGCAGGGATCAGATGCTGGAGATCTCAGACATAGCCTTAGCACCTTCTAGAATGTCATGGTCAAAAGGTATCTGTGAATTCTAGATGGCCCTGCATTTTTCTCATGGTAGGAAAGAAACGAAATATTACTACATGAGTTTTCTTGTTGCCTTGCCTTTCACTGAAAACCATCAGAAACCTGTTTCTTCTATTAAAGAGAAGATGTAGAATTGTCCATCAGGAAGGTACCGCTCCCTCCATTTGCCTGGGTTAGAGCGAATTCCAGGGCCTGAAAGCTGGGTATTGACAAGCATGAAACTGATACACAAATTATTTCATTCTGCAACCAGGACCCAAAGAAGAGCAGGAAGTACATCTGCTAAATGAAGTTAAATGATGCCTTTCCTTTCTGTGTTGTCTCTATATTTGTCAGAGGCATTTAAATTCAGAATTCAGTTCTTACATAATGCAGGCCGGTGATGTCCCAGCGAGGTAATTACAGAAAGGCAGGTAGCTAACAACCCCCTTACTCCTGTGTTTTCTCCTAAAAGGTATAACCTGCCGTTCTAACCACTACCGCATTTTCCATAAAATTGTTTTAATTAGGGTCACGTGTTGAGCACCTGCTGTGTTCTGGGACCTCAGCTAAGTGTCAGTGACCAGACACGAACAGCGAGCCACTTGTTACACATACATTGCCTTGGAAATGTACCTTGTGCCTGTCACCATAGCAACACCCTGAGAATGACCTCAGCAGCCACTCAGAATCATTCCTACAAAACAAATTATAGCTATAATTAACTCTCTGAATTTACTCTGCAATATAAATTTGTTCAGATCCCGGTGTTTCTTTGTAAAAGGTTAAATGAATGGAATAATCCATCACGGACCACCCCCACCCCCACCCCCGTATTCCACCCAGGTTTCTCCTCAGAAGATGAGATGCTTCAATGGAAAACACAGTTCAGCTCAGAGACTCTTCTATTACCTTTTCTCAGAATGTGACAAGAATCAACGCATGAGGATGTGCTGGTCCTACCTCTCCATAACCATATTTCTAAAGGAGCAGAGTGACTTCCTCCCCAAAGCAAATGTGAAATGCAGAATGTGCTGTGAGCACAGAACAAAGGGGGGACACGTAGGTGGGTAGGTGGCGCTGATGCAGGGAGAAGCTCTCCTTGCTAGCCACCCCCCAGCAATGAAGAATGCAGGTCTTGGCTGCAGACACCTTTCACCTGCCTCACATATTGTCTTCAATCCTGGTGTAGCTACTGAGACATTCAGACCTTCCCCTGGTACACAGGCACTTATGTCTTCTATTTCATTGGGTGGTTTGTTGTGGTGTTTTGTTTTGTTTTGTTTTGTCTTTCTTGCCTTGTTTGGAGGTGTTTTGGGTTTGGGTTCTAGATGATGTGCAGTATAACTAGCAGACCTCAGTACTGTTTCCTTCAGCTTTTTTCTCTTGTTAAGCTCAATTAATATAACTTCAAGACTCTAAATTAAAGTGAGCCTTTCTCTCCACCACCCAACTGAGACAAAGCAAAAAGAATGTCAAGCAAGAACTATAGTTCAAGGACACCTGGGTGACTTAGTGGCCTTCGGCTTGGGGGGTGATCCCGGGTCCTGGAATTGAGTCCCACATTGTGTTCCCCACAGGGAGCCTGCTTCTCCCTCTGCCTATGTCTCTGCCTCTCTCTGTGTCTCTCTCATGAATAAATAAAATCTTAAAAAAAAAAAAAAAAAAAGAACTGTAGTTCATTTGATCAGAAGTGCATGGAACATCTGTAATAGTCATTTCCTTGCTATGAAATTTGTCATTACCCGGGCAGTGGACAGATCAGAGCATGACAAGTAAGTGGTCAGTGTAAGTTTGTTGTGATGAAGCTGTTGTTACTTTCTGTGAACCGTACTGACATGGAAAAAGAGTGAAAGAAAGATGAAGAAGGAAGAATATACTTGTAAGTATGAACGCTGTAGATATTCAGCTAGTATTTCAGTAGTGCCCTTGGCTGGTGGACAGATACCATGGATAATATTTTTAGAGAAGTCAGTAAGCCACAGTAAGTGGCTTTTTGGTCACAGAATCAGTCCCATAGGGTACAGTGTTATAATTTCACACTTCGTGTGATGATTCTTGAAATTCTCAATGCAAATACACATTCGTATTTGAAAGTGGAGTGGCGGGATCCCTGGGTGGCACAGTGGTTTAGTGCCTGCCTTTGGCCCAGGGCACGATCCAGGAGACCCAGGATCGAATCCCACGTCGGGCTCCCGGTGCATGGAGCCTGCTTCTCCCTCTGCCTATGTCTCTGCCTCTCTCTCTCTCTCTCTCTCTCTCTGTGTGTGTGACTATCATAAATAAATAAAAATAAAAAAAAAAGTGGAGTGGCAATGAGTAGTCTGTTTAGTTCACCTTCGGCAAACAGAAAGCCACGATTTTTCTTTAGCACAGGAACACGGCAGCACCTGGTGTACAAGAATTAGCTGCCCTCTCTTTGGCCTCTGTGAATTGTATTAAGTGAGTAGAAATGGTTTATTGGGCACCATGTTTCTGAGCCAGCTTGTCAGCGTAAGTTAGAACTTCTCTGATTCCTCTGAATTGATTTTTATATATAGTAGTTAAGTAAGTGGTGGTCCCATGGGTTTCAAAATGTACATTCAAGTTTTTCAAATCAAGGAGTTGATAAAACTTGATGTCTACAGAGTAGCCATTTGATTTCACACTTAGAGTGTGATGAGCTGGTTTCTCTGTGGAGAGATACAAACCAACTCCCAGGACTTGGGCTCTTTAACCACATCAGATACCTCCAAGACCATGCCAAGGTACTGACTAAAATTTTGGATCCAACCTACTTTTCCTCCTGCCTCCCACACCAGTGTTTTCCCAGCCTCCTTGTATTCATCCTCTAGCCATTTTTATAATAATTAAAGATATCAGGCTGGTTCCTATCAGTCAGTAAAGTGCTGATTGCCAGCTAGAGAATCATTGATGTGTTTGGGATGAGGCCAGTAGAATACTAATTAATTCACTACTTTGCATTAGGAATTTGTGAGATGATCCTTTTTTTGTCTCAAAGAATTGATATACCTCCAAAAAGGCAGTAATTTTATGTCTTTGTGAAAGTCACTTAGCTCTGCTATTTTATAATCCATGAATCTTCTCTAACAATAATGCACTATTTCTTGTCAGCACCCAGTTTCAAATTTTCAAATTTCATAATATAATTAATGTGGAGACACCTCTAGTAACAAAGTATTTAATAATGCTAAGACTAAATACCAGCATAGGAAATCCATCTATCCATCCAACCAATATTCCTTAAATATTGTCTGCCAGGCACTCTTTTAGATACTGAGGCAATTCTAAGGCTGGGTAAGACAGAACCCTTCTCCTAAGTGCACAAATACACATCAACTGAGTAATTGTGCACTTGCTGAATTACCACTTGCTCTGCACCAGGCATTTTCTGTTACGTGCCTCAGAACTCACTGTCTTATTTGTAGGCATAAAGGTGTTGACATTCTAATACCTTCCATTTCTATTAATGGGACCACCTTTTAAGTCTTATTTGCATGTTAGTTACTTTGCGTATACGCTTTGTAGTTGTATGTTTTGAAACTGTATCTGTGCCCCATCCTCTTCAGGGCCAAGGGGAGCGTAGCAGGCCTTTGAAGTCATTAGGATGCTGTGCAGAAACTCCTTTTCTCCTGTTTGTTAATTATATCAAATCACATCATTCTCAGAGTTGCAAAATATTTTTTGCAATTTGAGAGAATGAAAAGTAACTGGAATATAATGTTTTTGAAATAACAAAATGACTCTGTTGAAGAACATATGTGTGGTTGCCAGAGGTTAGGCTTAGGCGAGGCAGTACACAGGACACATCTTTTGTGGTAGCAGAACAATTCTGTATCCTGATTGTGGTGGGAATTGTATGAATCTCTACATGTGATAAAATTTCCCAGAACTATACACCCCTAAAAAGTTTGTATATGTGTGTGTCTGTAAGAACTAATGAAATCTAAATAGATTGTCGTTAATAGTATTGGATCAATGTCAATTTCCTGGTTTTGATAATATGTGCATTGTCAGTACATAGGTCTTAGTATGGGGGAAGCTGGGAGCAAGGTACAGGGAAATTCTCTGTAATATTTGTGCTACTTCTTGTAAGTCTAAAATCATTTCAAAATGAAAAGCATTTTTTAGTAGAATAGAAAAGTATCATATAAGCCGATAAATTTATATAGTTTAGGTGTGGTGACTCTAAACACTGGAAATATCTGACTCTAGACATTGTTAATTCAGTATCCAGAAATCTCAAATGTAGTGGCTTCCCATTAATCACAAATGACTTCGCTTTGGACAGAATTTAGGACATGGTATGCTGCTGCCCTCTCTTAGGGGAATAAGGAAATACATTCCAGAAGAAGGCTCTGATACTCTGCAAAAAGGAAAAACAAAAAAAAGTATTCTGACCTTATGTGTAACTTTGTTACCTGTTTATTTATACAAATATACAAATAAAATTTATATAAGTAATTCAAAAACCGTTTGCTTTAAACTCCTGCTTTACCCATCAGACCTGCTAAACAAGCAGAAAGTAGAAGACTCATTTCATTTCTTTTCTCCTCGCCCCCTACTTTTTGTATGGGTTCTAAATGATAGAGAAGAAACAAGAAAGCTTATGAACCAGATAACCCATAGATGGGTTACCTTGCTGTGGCAGATGGAAGGTTGGCTTTGTCTTTCAACTTTCTAGGTTTCTCTATTCTTTTCTGATGTTTTCCTTCCTCTTCTCCACCTCTCTTTTACAATTTATTTTTGCCCTTCCATTTCCATAGGCCAGATTTGGCATGATGGTGTCCTAACCTTCTTATTGTGTCTTCCCTCCTCTAGCTATCTTAATGACTTGGACCGCGTTGCTGACCCCGCCTACCTGCCTACGCAACAAGATGTGCTTAGAGTTCGAGTCCCCACCACAGGGATCATCGAATACCCCTTTGACTTACAAAGTGTCATTTTCAGGTAGTAACTGAGTACATGAAACTCACCTCCCAGCTCCTGTGCCTTGCATAGTGCATTTGGGAAACCCTAGAAATACTGAAATCATGTGTAGACTTTAGAATAATATCACCTTTGGACCAATTATTATCATTAGATACACAAATGAAATAATATGCTTCAGAAAGAGAAAGCAGAGGAAGGATGTATGGGCAGGTTTCTCATTGCAAATTCAATCACCAAGAAATCAATGAAATCTTAAGTTTGCTAGTGGTTGAACAAAATCAGTCACTTAAACATTGGTTCTGAAGATTATTCTTTGAGAACTGGTTCTGACTATTTTTTGAGTCATGTTTTAATTGTGAAGTCAATGCATATATTTTTTAGATTTGTCTAAGATATATGAATGACTTTGTGACTCTACTAATAATAGAAACTGTATGTTGTCTGGAGCTTTCATGTTGTTTCCACCAAGTCTGCTGGTACCAATGGAGAATCCTTCAGTAGCAATAAAAATATGGGATGTTTTATATTCCTGAAATAACTTGCTTGAGATTTTTCAAAATACATAATTTTGAAAATGGATTGATGGGCCTACTCTAAATTTGTATAGAAAAAAAAATGAAAAGCTTTGCTGCTATTCTCTCTGAGTAATACTTCAGCAGAAGCATTCTAATTTTTTTCAGAAGAAAAAAAGATGTAATACTAATGTGTTTTCATTTAATATCTTATTATACCATCAGTTACACTTTTAGTTAGAATATGAACCACATTGTGTTTTGAGAAGTGAAGCCATTTGAATATCTTGGAGTATAGAGAGTTGAGTTCTTTGGGGGAACCTATACCATTGAGGACAACTACATTTACTATAAGAACATGAATTAGGAGTTATGTGACTCCCACTGGGTAACTCTGCTACAGTGGCTCAGATGAGCCAGCCCTCCATCATTCCCTGACAAAGCACTATGGGTTTTATTCTAATCAGTTTCTGCCCCTGTAGTCAGGTCTGGCTGCCATATGCCACTTTTATAGACATATCTGTAAAGCAAGTGGCATTTTAGAAATATTTCTGAACCTCATTTTCCCCCATCTCTAAAATGGTTGTATTCAATAATCACCAAGGTTCCTTGTAGCTCCAGCATGATGGATGACTTAAGCTTTGGTTGAGCTCACAGCATTTAGAGATCTTCAATTTGGAACACCCAAATTTCCTACCTCATATAACTGCACTACAGAGTATTTTCAGAAGACACAGAGCATTTCACAGAGATTTTCATCTCTTCACTGTTTTATAATTAATAGTGAATTCTGAAACAAGGTTATTCTTATATCTTGTTTTTACTACATTTTGTTCACTAGCTGTAAAGAACTTTTTTTTTTTTTGCCACTACAGTAGAGGTATTGACTAAGGATAATAATTTCTCGCCATCATCAAAAAGCATCTTATGGGCTCAATGTGACAGGGTTTTATAGAATGAGGATTTCATATAAATGAGTAGTGTTCACTTGGCATGAGGGAAGAGCTAGAATTTAATATTTCTGAAGACTTAAAAATTCTAGTTTGATGTCCATAGCTCATAGGTCTCCCTGAATCCATTATTTTGCCCCTTAAATATCTCTTCTGTGCCTTCGAGAACTTTTAGAAGTAGCCACTAGATGATTTCTTGGTTTACACTTAATGTGTCAAAGCAGGAAAAGACCAGACATAACTTCAGTTTTCAACAAATGCTCAGAGTCCTACTCTCAGACTTTTGTACCTAAAACTTTCATTCTCTGGAATTGTTTTATCCTGCAAACACTGTGCACATTTTAGTCAAGATATGGATTGAACAATTTGAGGAAACTTGGCTTGGGTGCCATGTATTGCTTGATATTTTCATATAAACATTAAACTCCAATTAATTGATGTCAGTGTTAGTTCCTAACAAGTAACTCAGCACATCATTGATAGGTTAAAAAAAAAAAATCCTTGAAAGAGTTCAAATAATGGCTTTTTGCAGCATCTTAATGTCTTATCTGCTTCACTTGAAGCAGGTTAGCAAGTTTATTTGTGCATAAGGCCAATGGCACCATGTTACTCCACATAACTGGACCTGTCCCAAATTATTGCCAGTATTGGAAGGAGAAAACAAGTCAAAATACTCTGTGGATAAAGTATCAGTGGAGTTGTATTTGCATTTTGTTGAAGCATTGCATGCCATGTTGAAACACATAGCATCTTGAATCTCTTAAATGTATGTGAAGTCTTTTCTAGCATCCTTGAGAAACACACAAGGATTTTCATTCTCATTTTATAGAAAAAGAAACTGAAGTCAGTACTTGCCATTAGAGCTTACCATGAATAAAACAGAGTTGATTTTTTACTCTTCTGCTCATGATTAAGTGAAACACCATTTTGCTTGACTTGGTACAGGATTTTTTACAGAGGCATTATTTTCATACAAATCAAATAGTTTTCTTATAACCACCATCATTTATTATCCAGAATGTCTTGACTTGGGATTGTTAGGTAACAGAAAATTAGTAGATGTTTAGTAAGTCTTAATTGAGTTGACTTGATCATTCTCTTTAGACAATGTTTTTCCTAAGTATGTAAATAAAGCTGTGTTTATATTGACCTTTTTTTCTTTATATGCTATTAATATGAATATTGTTAACCTTGCAGAATGGTCGATGTAGGGGGCCAGAGGTCAGAGAGAAGAAAATGGATACACTGCTTTGAAAATGTCACCTCTATCATGTTTCTAGTAGCGCTTAGTGAATATGATCAAGTTCTCGTGGAGTCGGACAATGAGGTGAGTGCTCTCGGACAGGCAATACATTATCATTTCAATATCTGATACAAATAAATAAGGGGATGTAGAGCATGGAACATGGGGTAAACTGATCACACTGCTTTTTGACGACTGAGTTGTTTTTTTTTTTTTTTTAATAATAAAAATAACCCTGTGGTAGCACATGGTATAATCAGAACCATAGATTCTTTTGACAGATGTATGAGCCAGTCCGTGTGTTCGGGTCTAATTCGACCCTGTGTTCTACTCCTCATGCTGTGTAGACGCTCTGAAAATGAAAATCATATAGGCTAACCCTCACGTCATTTTCTAGCCCTCTTCCTACAGGACGGAGCTGGGAGTATTGGAGTGAGTCAGCCTGTTTTGTTTTGTTTTCATTTTGTTTAAATCATTGTTTGTGTACTCATTGGGTGGGTCCCAAAGAGTACTCAAAACCTCTCTTGGCAAATGTGAGTGACTTTGCAGCTGGGCTCTAGATCAGTTCATTATGGAGCCAAGAAGTGTCTTGGTGACGTGGCTGTTCTGCTTTTACCGAATTCTATAGGCTGTGGCATAATTTTGTCTCTACTAAACAGTGAGTGATTGGAAGAAATATGTTTGATGTGCCTGTGTGGAGAACCGGTTTGGTATTGTCATCTTCTCCCCATTACATGAAAACCTAACAGGTATAAATATGGATTTTGAGGATGATAAAGTCTTGATGATGAGTCAGAGTTGACTATGGAGGATAATACAGGGGCATAGAAAACTCGCTTTGAGCTGGAGTTCAGCGCACGTCTGTTGGGGAAATGAAAAAGATGCCTGATGACCTGTTAGAGGCAAAAATTGCAGACAGACATGCCAGTAGTAAGTCTTAAATATCCTTCTAATAGGATAGAAAAAAAAGAAAAGAAGGAAATGAGCTATCTCCAATAGCTAATTAAAATATAATCTGGCATATTAAAATACACTTTTAATACTATACATTTTTTGATATAGAAGAATTCTGGTTTCTGGTCCTTTTAAATATTTTATTTTTCTGCAAGTATTAATATCTCTATCCTAATACATATCCAACCCTTTTTAGCATTTCTTTTGTATGCAAAGTTGATAAAGAGTTTGGGAACCAGTATCCTACTTAGAGCTCAGGTACCTACCTATTGTGCATTTCAGAATCTTTCCAGGGGTGCAAGTATATGGGCTTTTGAATCAAAGAACTTTGTAAGAATGTTTTTTAAGCCATTTGCTCTCTGTAGCTATAATGCAAAGTGCCTGGTAAGCAAGCTAAAATAGATGACGGTCAGTTACCAAATTTTAAGTTAAGCAATTACCATCAGAATTTTAGCTATAATCTGTCTATATGTATGTCTCTATCCCTATGTTCATTTGTTGTTCTGTCATGCTTGGATCAGTATTTTGAATATAATGGCTATCTGGGGAACAGAATAAGACAACACTTCTAATATCTTTGAAAATTGAGTCAAGATAGAAAATGTTTTGAGGGCTTGTCTACCATGTGCTAGGTACCAGAGTATCTAAAGAGATACAAAAATGAAACATAAAATTAACTTTGCCCAGAAGGACCTCATAAGAGTGATATATATCCTTTTGTTAGAATAGAGTATGGGGAGAGGAAGTCCCTTATTATATAGGTCATGATCTCTCTAGTTTGCTGTCCAGTAAAATAAATTTTAAGACCTTTATCAGAAGAACACATAGTTTTATTTCTTATGTCACTGTTTACATTATAGCTAGAAAAAGGGAAGTGTTTATCGATACACATTTTATACAAGGCAAATACATTATATCTATAAAGACATATATATATAGTGATTTAATGCTCATCAGTACCACTTTAACATTTTCAAAAGCAGGAAAGAAAATCAGTTCCTTAGGTAGCTCATCATCTAATTCTACCACATAAATGCAGTCCTTCAGTTATCTGGACATCACAGATTATTGATCCTACTTTTTACTCAACATTGTTCATGGATATCTGTTTTTTGTTAAAAGTATGTTATTTTATATTAATTAGAGTAATTTATAATTCATGCATATATTATTTTGATGATTAGTATCATAACTAAAGTCTCCACAGTAACTTGCCATTCAATGTGCATTATGTGCATCTAAAAAATATTTTGGGGACACCTGGATGGCTCAGTGGTGACCTGCCTTCAGCTCAGGTCATGATCCCGGGATCAAGTTCTGCATCAGGCAGGAGCCTGCTTTTCCCTCTGCCTAAGCCTCTGCTGCTCTCTGTGTGTCTCTCATGAATAAATAAATAAAATCTTAAAAAAATAAAAATAAAAAATATTTTGCCAGTTTCACTGATTCCTTGGTGATACATTATGCTATAAACTAAGGTATCTGTTGTCTTTTTCATTAGGACTCCTGGATTATCTGTGAACATTTTTTAAAGTCTGCCTTGTAATCCTATGAGAAAAAAGTCATTTTATGGTATTCTTTTCTCAGACCTGCAGTCAAGCCTATTGGTCATATTGCCGATGATCTTAAGCATAATAAGAACAAGGCTGCTCATTAATTACTTCATCCGTGTTGGCCACAGCCATCACTGTTGCTAATTAGGGAACATTGTCAAAAGTATTTTTTAATGTCAGGTGGTAGTTACATTCTTTTTTTCTCCACGTGAACTAATGTATGAAAATGCCATTGCCTCTCCACTTCCTTAAATCATTAAAGAAATTCAGAACTACAGAATTCTACTTCCCCCAAACTTTCTGCTTTTGGTGAAACAAAACTGAAATAAACTCTTAAAACCTTTTGTTCTTGGTTTTGAAATCTGGTGGTCATCACTTTAATCCAAAGCAGACATTGTGATGCCTCCCTTGATATATATTTGTGAGAAACACCTGGAAATGGGTATTGACAGTGTCCCCAGCGTCCCAAAAAACTCTGGAAAACGTGCTGCAGGTCACAGGCAAAAGCAGCTGAAGTACTTTGGATTATTGCTTTGACTTTTCATATTTCTAACACTTTTTGCATTAATCTTCAAGTTCTTTTTATGTAGATCTGCTTTTGTCTTTCTAAATTCTCGGTGTTCCTAGGGTTTGGGAATGAATTTTTTTTTTTTTTTCTCCAGAGAGGGACATGTATCATCAAACAGTGGGTGAGACTGAGGAGGATCTTAGAGTCGTGTTGATTTGCGCCTTCCCTTTGAGGTCTTATTTTCCCTAAGATAACACATTAGCACGGAGCCAACTGTTCTACTGTAATCGTTTCATGCATATATTACTTGAGTGCCCGTGAAAGCCAGAGCACACATTGAGGCATCCCCAAACACATTTAAGCTTATCAACATGTATTCACACTCGACCTTTTAGTCTTGATTTTTCTGATTTTCTGTTAACATGAATATCTGAGCACAAACACAACAGTAATTTCTTAGACCTTGACACGAGCTATCTTACAGACTCTGTTCTTTATAGAATCTCAGACTTAGCCTTTTCTCCTTCACTTCCTTTTTGAATGTATACTTCTAATCCTTTTGAAATGGTCACAGCCTGTTCTGTTTTACATTTTAATAAAATATCAAGAGAGTTTCCATACCCTAAATGTTGCTTTGAACCAAGATAGATTCCCCAATTTATGTCTAGTGTGTATGTTTAAGATTTTATTTATTTGTTCATTAGAGACACAGACAGAGAGAGAGGCAGAGACATAGGCAGAGGGAGAAGCAGGCTATCTGCACGGAGCCTGATGCAGGACCCAATCCCGGACCCCGGGATCTGGACCTGAGCCGAAGACAGACACTCAACCGCTGAGCCATCCAGGCGTCCCATGTGTGTGGTTTTTTAAAAAGATTTTATTTGTTTATTCATGAGAGACACAGAGAGACAGAGACAGAGACACAGGCAGAGGGAGAAGCAGCCTCTCTGCAGGGAACCCAATGCGGGGACTCAATCCCAGGACCTGGGGAATCACATCCTGAGTGGAAGGCAGATGCTCAACCACTGAGCCACCCAGGCGTCCCTATGTTTATTGTTTATTGCTTTCCATAACATTTATTCTCAAAACTGATTCTTGGAGTGGCATGAATAGACTAGAATAGGACAGAATAGAATAGAACAGACATTTATAATACCTAGTACTTTATACCTGTTCAAAACTTTTTTAAACCATCACTCATCTGCATCTCACCCAGGGTCATCCTTATGAGGTGAGAAGATCAGGTTTGTTGGTGTTGCAGTCTAGCAATAAAGATACAAGAATGGAGAGATTAAATCTCATGATCATGATTGCCCAGAGTCTGAACCCAGACCCCTGTAGACCAATTTCCTTTCCCCTCCTTCACAGTGTCTTCCAGAAGTAAGAGACAACTTCAAAGGAAAAGCAAAAAGAACTATTAACATGTCCAAGACCATGGAAGTAAAATGACGATCCTGCCCCTGCAAGACGGCATTGAAATACATTCATCTGCCTCCATGTCCTTATTGTATTCTTAGATGACAGTAGACCAGCCAGAGATCTTTTACTGGTAGTTCAGAGTTCTTGTGTTGCTCTTTGGAGTTTGAACTCTCTTAAAACAAATGGTCTAAAATAATGCACTTCCTTAAAATATTTCTCCTTTACTGGGTTTTATTTTTTTAATTTTTATTTATTTTTTATTTAAAAAAAATATTGTCTTTATTCATGAGAGACAGAGAGAGAGAGAGAGAGAGAGAGGCAGAGACACAGGCAGAGGGAGAAGCAGGCTCCATTCAGGGAGCCTGACGCGGGACTCCATCCCAGGTCTCCAAAATCACACCCTGGGCTGAAGGAGGCACTAAAGCACTGAGCCACCCGGGCTGCCCCTTTACTGGGTTTTAAAATGAATCCATTTTAAAGTTATTTGGCTACCACCAAAGTCTGAACATTTTCTTTAAAAGTGTGAAACCTGTACTTTTTTCTGCTCTAAAAACTCCAAGTGAGTTTTGGGAATTTTCTTCATATAAAATTCAGTGTTGGTGGGGAAATGACTAAAAATTGAGAAAAGAATTCGGACCACAGAGGGAAGATCTATAGGAAACACAGAAGTCATTAGAAGCCAGAGTTGAGCTCATGACATCCATTCTCAGTTGGCTTAGCTCTCGTATACCATATTGATCTTAAATCATGAAACCATAAACTTCATCTTGCTCCTCAGCCTTTGGCATACTGGGCTCGGATTAATGGCCATCCCACTCTTTTATATTTTTAACTCTCTTTCCCATTTCCTCATTCCTTTGTTCAGTTTTAGCCACCTGTCCCTTCTGCTTTCATCCTTCAGGCTTTCTGCTTCCTCATTATGATATTCCTCAACATCTCTGCTCAGATGGCTTGAAGGAAGCTAAGAAGAAGTTTTCTGATCACCATTTATGAATTAGAACCAGGGACCTGTACTTGGTGCTGCTAAGAGTACGGGGAAGCAGGCATACGTGGACACTGTCTGTGTACCTGTATATTAGAAATTCTTCAAAGACTACATTGAACCCATATTGGTATAATCTATGCAGCAATCTTTTTTCTCTTTTAAGAGAGAGAGATTGAATGGGGAGGGACAGAGAGAGAGAATCTTAAAGAGGCTGGCTGCTCACCCAGCACAGGGCTTGACTTCATGACCCTGAGATCATGACCTGAGCCGAAATCAGGTTAAGCCGATGCTTAACCAGCTGAGCCACCCAGGGACCCTATGCAATAATCTTTGTAAGGTGAATTATATAAGAAAAACAGATTGCCACAGAGTATATTTAATATAATCTGATTTCTAGAATTACATACATATATAATTATTACAGGGAAGGTTGTTAACCCTACCCCACCGCTGCAGCCCCAGAAAAAGAAAAGAATTTGGAAGATTTTCTGTCATGACCAGGGTGTAAACAGTGATTGTCCTTGCTGCTAATGTTAGTGTTACAAATAATAACTGAAACAATATATTTTTTTTCAAATAAAGATTTCAGATTGGAATTTTAGCTCTGCCATTTGCCGTCTTGTCCATTTTTCTTCTGGATCATCTGTCTTTTTCTCACTAATTTTTAAGAGTTCCTTACATTCTTTGGATGTGAGTATTTTGTCATATGTATTGCAAACATCTACTTTGCAGCTTGCAATTTATTAATAGTGTCTTTGATGAGTAGAAGCCATAAATTGTATAAAATTTCTGAAAATTTCCCATGATGGCTATGTATTAGCCACATATTTCTACAAATATGCATATGAGATAGGATCAAGTAAATCACCTGAAAAGTCTGATGAAAGGACAGTAAGGATTGGAGGGTGAGATTAAGCATTAAAATCCCAATCACAGGACCAGGTATCTATCCTAGTAGTAGTTCACAAATAATAGGCATCTCTTAGCAACCAATAAAAGATAATCATGGCCTGTTAGAAGATTCAGTTATTTTAAAAACAAGTTAGCTTCTCTTGGTTCTGAGCTACTCCTGCATCTTCACAAGGGGATGCCGTAGGAGGGAATAGGTTACTTGCACAATAACATCCCTCCAGGAAACCAAATACTAGAATTCATAGGGCTGTCTCTTAAGCTTCTCTCAGTGTAAATTGGTGCCATAGCCTCAAAGCTTATCATGGACCAGTACCAAGTGGTCTAAACACACAGCTTGATGTAAGAACAAAAGCAAGAAGAGCCAAGGAAATGGATTTTGTTTTTAGAAACTATTTCAAGGATACAAGACAGCATAAAATTCTAGAGAACTTATTTTTTTTAATACTTATCTTCACTAAAATAAAATGATACAGATGCAGTTAAAGACCTTACTTAATCCTGGATTCATTTCTCTCTCTCCTCAAAAGTCACTGGCTTCAAAAAAAAAAAAAAAAAATCACTGGCTTCAAGTTAGCAGTGTGCATGTTTTTTTTCACTTTTTTTGTTTTACTACATATGTATATGTCATTAAGCAATATGTAATATTGGATGCTTAATATTATGCATGATTGTAAATTATATTTAGTTGATTTCATTTTGCAGTGGTTTGTTTTTCATTCAGCATCATTCTTGAGATTTTTTTCTCTTAATATTGCTACACAAGGCTTTAATTCACTTATTTGGACCACCATCTATTTCCATTGTGTGAATATGCCCTACTGTGTTTCACACGTTTCTTAATCAGCGAGGTGGTTTTCAGCTGGTAGATTACCTTTTCCAACCTTTCTGTTTTCACTACAACTCACAATGGAGTTGTGCTTTTTTAATTGATGCATACACTTTTTTTTTTAAGATTTTATTTATTTACTCATGAGACACACAGAGAAAGGCAGAGACATTGGCAGAGGGAGAAGCAGGGTCCCTGAGGGGAGCCCGATGTGGGACTTGATCCAGGACTCCGGGATCATGCCCTGAGCCAAAGGCAGATGTTCAACCACTGAGCCACCCAGGTGCCCCAATGCATACACCTTTTAAACATATTCTACTTATTATTGTTTGCCAGTTATACATAAAAAAATTAGCTCTCAGTGCATGGTTTGTCTTTTTGCTTTGTTGCTTACACAGAAGGGCTTTAATCTTAATGTAGTCAGCTCACTTGTTTCCTTTATTGGTTGTATTATTGTGTTTTCTTTAGGAATATTTTTGCTTCCTCTATAATATGAAGGATATATCCCTTATTTTCTATTAAAAGTTAAAGGTCTTACTTTCATAGTTGTTGTTTTTCGGAGAGGGAGAGAGAGAGAACCGAAGCAGAGCAGGGGTGTTAGTGGAAAGGCAGAGGGAGGGGAGAGAATCCCAAGCAGGCTCCACACCCAGCACAGAGCCCAAGGTGGGGCTCCATCTCACAGCCCTAAGATCATAACCTGAACCAAAATCAAAAGCTGGACATTTAACTGAACTGAGTCACCAAGGCACCCCATTACAGTTTTTCTACATACCTGTAATTGAGTTTTGAGTATGACAGAGTAAAGATTTCATATTTTCTAGCTATACATCTGTTCAGTTGATCCAATACCATTTATTGAATAGTAAATCCATCATCCATCTCTACTGATGGGGTTTATTTTACCTTTTTTCTTTTAAATTGTGAAATATATACATGCATGTAAAGAAAAATACACAAATTCAAAATGTATAGCACACTGATTTATCACAAAGCATCTGTGTGTCCAGCACCCCTGTCAAGAACCAATTGCCAAGACCACAGAAGCCCGGGAAGTGCCCTTCCCCAAGCAGGTGCCACTCTTCTTGAAGGGAGTAATTTAGTTTTAACACTTAAATATGTATCCCTGAACCCTATAGTTTTTATTTGTGTTTAACTTTTATACAAAGGAAATCAAATGGTGTGTTTTTGAACTTTTTTTAAACTTTGGTGTCTAGCTTCTTTTGCTCAAGATTATACTTGTAAGGTATAAACATTTTATATAATTTATTCATGTATAATTCATTCACTGGCATATAGTATTTTATTGCATGAAAATGCCACTATCTCTTTATCCGTTCTACTCTTTCTAGACTTTTCATGTGTTTCCAGTATGGGGATATTACAAATAGTGTTTCTGTGAATATTCATATAAATATCTCGATGTACACAGGTACACATTTCTATTGGCTATATACCTAGGAGTAGGATTACAGACACATAAGGAATATGTATCTTCAACTTTAGTACATAAGGCAAAAGTATTTTCCAAAGTGAACGTACCAGTGTACACTCCCACCAGTGATGTCTGAAAGTTCCTGCTGTTTGTCACTGTTTTTTATTTTAGCTCTTCTGGTGCCTAAAGAGCTGAGCTCTGGGCCCAGCATGCACCTGTTTCCTTGGACACACCTTCACTCCTGGTGCAAAGCTATGGTGGTTCACTAGAGCCGCATTCCCTCAGGCTCTCAGCTGCTGCCCCCAGAATCAGCAGCTAACCCTGGGAGAAGAGACCCCAAATACTGGGCTCACTTCTCTAGACGTTTCCTTCCCCAGAACTTGCCCTGGTAATACTTCTCTACTTTTCGACTCTCTGAGGGCCTTAAGCAGGTATATTTTTTATTTTGTTATTTCTTCTGGCTGTCCTCCTTCCCACTGATACTAATGACACATGTGACATGTATCAAGTTTTACTACATATGTGGGTCTTTCTCTGGGTTTTCTATTTGATCTGTGTACTACTGTACCAATATAAAACTTATCAAGTCACTAGTTTTGTCATAATATTGAGATCATCAAATCTACCTACCTTGTAGTTCTTCAGAATTTTCTTAGCTACTCTTGGTCCTTTACTGTCTTGTAAAGTTTAATTTTGCTCACCAAATTCCAAAAATAACCCCAAAAACAAATCTGACTGGAATTTTAATAACTATATAGGTAACTTTGAGGTTAGTCTTTCAACTTTGAGGTATTGAATTTTACCATCCATAAGCAGGACATGGCATAGCTCACCATTTGTCACTTAAAACGCTGCTTATGTCATTGTATGTGGTCAGTTTTCATAAATGTTCCACATGTGCTTGAAATTGTGATTTCATATTTTGGGGCACAAGGTTCTATATGTTACATCAATTCGAACAAACTTACTGAGTTATTCAAGTCTTCTAAATCCTTACTAATTTCTTGTCTATTTGATTAGTTACTGACGGTTACATTTTTTATTGTTTGTAATATTTTACTCACATAGGCACATACAGAACAACATATAAATGACAAGTGTTCAGTTTGAGGGATTATTGCAGAATTAACACATCCATGTAATTACCATCCACCATGTGAGATGGACATTATTAGTACCCCAGGAGCTCCTTTGTATTCCTTTTCAATCACAACTTCCTACTTATTCCCCCAGGAGTAACTATCATTTTGACTACTAACACCATAGTTTTGCCTATTTTGAATTTAATATAAATGAAATTAAATGTATTCTTTTGTGTCAGGTTCTTGTGTTCAAAATAGTGTTTGTTAGATATTCATGTTGTGTGTCACTGAAGTTTTTCATTTTTCTTACTTTATATTATTCAATCAAATGAATGTGCCACAATTTATCCAATCTATTGTTGGTGGACTCTGAGTGGTTTTCTCTTTGCAAGTGTTGTGGATAATGCTGCCATGGATATCCTTTTCATGATGTTTTGACTCCTATGTGCCTGATTTTCTGTCGGGTAGGAATAGAATTGATAATTCACAGTGAATGTATATGTTCCTCTGTTGTGGATACTGCCTGTGTTCATTTTCTAGGACTGCTGTAACAAATCACAGATTTGATGGGTTACAAAATAGAAATTTGTTCTCATAGTTCCAGAGGCTGAAAGTCTGAAATCAGAGTATCAACAGGGCCATACTGCCTCTGAAGGCTGTTGAGGAGAATCTCCCTTTTTTCTTCATCTTTCAGCTTCTGTTGGCATTCCTTGTAGTTGCCTTGCTCGGGTCTCTTCCTCTGTCTTCCCTTAGCCTTCTCCTCTCTGTCCATGGCTTCTCTTCTTTGCTCTCTTAGGAGGACATTTGTTGGATTAGGGCCCACCCAAATAATCTGGGAGGATCTTATCTGAAGATCTTCAACTTAATTACATCAATAAAGATCTTCTTTCCAAGTAAGACCACATTCACAGGTTCTGGAGGATAGGGTGTGGACATGCCTTTTTGGGGGTCACCATTCAACCCACTACACTGCCAGTTTGAACTTTAGAAACAGTTTACATTTCCACCCACAGTATATGTGTGTTCTTCTTTTATATCTATGACCAACATAGATATGGTCAGCTTTTTAAGTTTCAGCCATTATATTGGGTTGGTAGTGACATCTCATTTTGGTGTGAATTTGCATTTCTCTGATTACAATGAGATTGAATACTTTGTATATTTCTTTCCCACTAGATATCCGCTTCTTGAAGGACCTCTTTAATTCCATATCAGTTTTCTGTTAGCCTGCTTTAAAAAAAAAAAATCACTAATTTAGAGGCCTTTTTATATTCTTGATACAAACCAGTTATCTGTATTGCAAATAACTTCTGCCACTCCACAACTTGCTTTTTTCACCACCTTAAATGATACCTTCTTTAAAAAAAGATTTTATTTATTTTAGAGAGAGCGAGTGCACAGGCAGTACGAGGGGAAGAGGGAGAGGGAGAATCTCAGGCAGACCCCATGCTGAGCGCAGAGCCCTCTCCAGGGCTCAATCTCACCACCCTGAGATCAACCTGAGATAAAATCAAGAATTGGACACTTAACCGACTAAGTCACCCAGGAACCCCTTAAATGATACCTTTGATGTGGCTAATTAATTGGTGTTTTAAACTCTGTCCTTTATATGTCCTCCTTAAAGAATCTTACCCTTGCCCCCAGTTGTAGTGCATAGTGTTTATATTTTGGAAATCAAATCAATCAAACATGTTGTTTGCTATAGGTTTTTTTGGTTTTGAATTATAGTGCCTACATAATTTCACTTTTTTATTTTGTCAATTCTAATTACACCAAGAAATAAAATACTAATATTGACACCAGCATTTTAACATTATAAACAAATAAAAACACTAGCCGGTGATTTTTCCTTGATTTTTAACATCACTTGGGTAGAAATTATCCCTTCATGTATGTATTTTGGGAATATTGGAGAAAATGGAAATATATTAGACTTTTAAGGTATATGTTTCTTTTAGATAAATATAATAAAAAATACTATTTGTAAAATAAAAATTATATACATTGTATTATATATAATGTATTATATATAATGTATATATGTATATGTATGTGTGTATATATATATACACGTGTGTGTGTGTGTGTGTGTGTGTGTATATATATATCAAGTTACCCAGGCAGTCTTTTGTCATAAAAATATTTGCATAGCTTGGTCGGCTCATAAAAGTATACAGCAATGAATCCCTAAAATGAAAAAAAAAAAAAGGAAGGAAAAAAATGTCCTCTGACTTTTATGGGGGAGAAAAAAATAAAACCATCTGAAAAGCCGCATGTGGGGTGTTTTTTTCCCCTCTCACTGACAGAGTCATTTTTAAACCTCTCACTTCGGTTGTAAACTTGTCTACTTCTTTAATTCCATGCTAATATTTTTTATATTTTGAGATCTCCTGATCATGTCTGTTCTAGGTTTGCGATTTGTATATATTCCTGATGGATTGTTCTTTTTGTCATCAAGATGTTGGTTTTTGTTGGGGGTTTTTTTTTGGGGGGGGGACGTGTTTTTTTTAAGTCAGAGTGCTCTTTGCTGAAATAAAGCAGTTATGCAAGAAGCAGACCGGAAGTGCCAGTATCCTGCCTTTTGGTCTGGTGAGTCACAGAAAAGGCTGTGTTTTCATAAGAGGTGGGGACTGAGCAGGAGGAAGTCAGAGAGCCAGTGGCAGCCCCAGAGCCAGGGCAGCACTGGGCAGACTGTACATGCAGGAAGTGAGCTGAACAGGTTGTTACTAACTTGGGAATAAAAGAGTATTTCGGGAGCCGTGTCTGTAGTGACAGAAGGTCTATCCATGTAGAAAGGAGAAAAGATTAAATTGAGGGTTTTTTATTAACAGCTTATTAAGATATAAATCATATACCATCAAATTCACCCTTTTAAAAATTTAGGCTTCGATGGGCTTTAGTATATTCATAGAATTACATGAATATCACCACTATCTAATTCATTTAAAAATATATAGACTTTATTTTTTAGCACAGTTTCAGGTTCACAGCAAAATTGAGTGGAAGATTTCCCATAAGCCCTCTTCCCCCACACACCCATAGCCTCTCCTACAGATTTGTCACATTTGTTTGTTACATTTGATATATTTGTTACAATTGATAACCTTACAGTGAGGTATGATTATTACTCAAAGTCCATAGTTTTCTTCAGGTTCACTCTTTCTATGGATTGTTGTATGTTCTCCGGGTTTTGACAAATACATAACAACATGTATTCACCATTCTGGTATCATACAGAATGGTTTCACTGTATCCTGAAATCCTGTGCTCCCCCTGTTCATCCCTCCTCCCTCTCCATCCCTCCCTCCCACGCTCTGGCAACCACTGATTTTTTTTACAGCCTCCAGAGTTTTGCCTTTTCCAGAATGTCATAGAGTTGGAATCATACAGACTGTAGCCTTTTCAGATTGGCTTCTTTAACTTAGCGATATGCATTTAAGATTTATCTGTGTCTTTTGTGGCTTGGTAGCATGTTTCTTTTTAGTACCAGATAATATTTCCTTGATTGGATGGACCACAGTTTGTTAATCTCTTCACCTGCTGACAGACATCTTTGCTGCTTCCAGGTTTTGACAACTTTGAATAAAGCTACTGTCAACGTCCATGTGCAGGTGTTTATGTGGACATAAGTTTTCATCTCCTTTAGGTAAATACCAAGTTTGCAGGATTGCATAAGAGTATGTTTCATTCTGTAGGAAACCGTTAAACTATCTTCCGAAGTGACTGTACCATTTTGCATTCCCACCAGCAACGAGTGCAGACTCTTGCTGCTTCACATTTGATATTTTCAGTGTTCCAGATTGTGACCACTCTAATAGGTGTTAGTGCTATCTCTTTGTTTTAATTGGCATTTCTGTATGTCATATGTTACAGAGCATTTTTTTCATGTTTGTTATTTTGCATGTCATCTTTGGTGAGTTGTCTGTTCAGGTATTTGGCCCATTTTTAATCCGGTCGTTAGTTGAATTTTAAGAGTTCTTGGGCATTTTGGATAACAGTCCTTTATTAGTTCTCATTTGCAAATAGTTTCTCCCAGTCTGTCGCTTGTCTTCTCATTATTTAGTCTTATTTTCTTGTAATGTCTTTGTCTGCTTTTGATATTAGGATAATGCTATCTCATAGAATAAGTTAGTATGTATCCCTCTGCTACTGTGGCCTGGAAGACACTATAGATAATTGGTATAATTTCTTCCTTTAATATTCAGTAGAAATCACGAGGGAAGTCATCTGGGGCTACTTTCTGATTTGGAAGGTTATTAATTATCAATTCAATTTCTTTACTTGAAGTCAATTCAGATTTTCTATTTTTCTTGTGTGAATTTTGACAGATTGTGTCTTTCAAGGAATTGGTCCATTTTCATGTAGGTTATCAAATTTGTGGGCATTGAATTGGCCATAGTATTCCTTTCTTATCCTTTTAATGTCCATGAGCTCTGTAGTGACCTCTTGTTTCTGATACTAGCAGTTTGTGTTCTCTCTTTTTTACTTAGTTGTCCCAGCCAGAATTTAGGCTCTGATAAAACCCCAATAGTTTATACTCTGGCAAAATAATTTCCCTTGAGACCAGCCCTTATTAGGAAGAACAGAAAACTCTGGTGTATTTCATAATGGCTCCTTTTCCATCCCCTATGACCATGTTCCCCCAGAGTTTTTAGTGCTCAGACTTGCCCTCCAGCAAGTTGTCAGTTACAATTTAGGCTTCCCCTCCCCCTTTCTGGTCTCTGTGGAAGTGTTTTTCTCATGGTTTCTGCTCTAGTAAGCTGTGATTCTCTGTATTCACATGTCTCTCTCTCCAGTTTGTGGGATAGCAGTATGCCCCATGTCCTCACTTCTCTGATGGATCTAAAAAAAGTTACTAATTTTTCATTTTGTTCACCTTTTTTACTTTCTGTTAGGATGCAGGGGTGACTTCCAAGCTCCCTGCAGGACAGATGGGAAACAGGAAGTCAGTCACTACTCTAATTTGAGGCCATTATTTTTATTACCCCCAAATTAAACACTCTTGCTGTTATCAGTCACTCACCATGCCTTCTACCCCCTCCCCCCCACAACTACAGCCTTCAGCATCCACTAATCTACTTTATGTCTCTATGAATTTGCTTGTTTGGGACAATTTATATAAATGAAATCATATACTATGTAGGCTTTTGTGTTCATCCATGTAGTAGCATATATTAGTACTTCCTTTTTATTGCCAAGTAATATACTATTATATGGACATACCATATTTTACTTATTTTTTTTAATAAATTTATTTTTTATTGGTGTTCAATTTACCAACATACAGAATAACACCCAGTGCTTATCCCGTCAAGTGCCCCCCCCCCCCAGTGCCCGTCGCCCATTCACCCCCACCCCCCGCCCTCCTCCCCTTCCACCACCCCTAGTTCGTTTCCCAGAGTTAGGAGTCTTTATTGTCTGTCTCCCTTTCTGATATTTCCCACACATTTCTTCTCCCTTCCCTTATATTCCCTTTCACTATTATTTATATTCCCAAATGAATGAGAACATATAATGTTTGTCCTTCTTATTAATCCACTGAGGGACACTTGGGTTGATCAGACTTTTAATCTATTATAAATAATGCTGCTGTGAACATTCATGGACAGTTTTTTTTTTTTTTTTTCCTATGGACATATATTTTCCCTTTTGGATATTCCTAGGAATAAAATTTCTGAGTCATTTGGTAAATCGATGATTACATCTTGAGAAACTGTAAAACCATTTTCAATGTGGCTACACCATTTTGCAGTCCTACCAGTAATATATCAGGGTTCCACTTTCTCCATATCCTGGCTAATACTTGTTACTGTCTGCCTTTCTTTGTTTTAGCCATGCTAGGGGTTATAAAATGGTATCTTATTGTGGTTTTGATTTCTTACGTGACTTATGATGTTTTTAGTTGCTTATTGGCTTCTTTTGAGAAATACCTATTAAAATCTTTTGGTTATTGTTAATAGGCTTATTTCTCTTTTTATTGTTGAGTTGCAAGAATTCTTTATATATAATTGTTACTAGATTCATCAGGAATATGGTTTACAAATATATTCTTCTATTCTGTGGGTTATCTCCTCACTGCCTTGAAAGCGTTCTTTGATATCTGAAGGTTTTTAATTTGGATGAGTCCAATGGATCTGCTTTTCTTTGGTTACTTAGGCTGTAGATGTCATGTCTAAGAAATATGCCTAAAGTAAGGCTATGAATATTTACACCTATGTTTTCTTTTAGGAGTTTTGTGGTTTTTGCTTTGCATTTTAGTTTATGACTTATTTTGAGTTAAGTTTTGTATATAATATATAAGATAAAGGCCCAACTTTATTTATTGGTGTGAGGAAGTTTAGCTGTCCCAGTGTCATTTATTGAAAGACTCTTCTTCTTGAGTTTTCTTGACATTGTGTTAAAAACCATTTACCATAAACATAAGCATTTATTTCTGGACTCTTGATTATTGTAACTTTGTAGTAAGTTTTGAAACTGAGAAGTGTGAGTCCTTCACCTTTGTTCTTCTTTTTGAGATGGTTTTGGCTATTCCGGGGCCCTTGCATTTATTTCCATGTAAATTTTAGGATCATCTTGTCCGTTCTTGCACATGTACTGCTTCCCTCTCCCCCCCAATCTAACTGGGATTTGGTAGGGATGATGTTTAATACATATATCAATTTGGGGAGTATTGTTATCTGAGCACTTGAGAAGAATGTGAACTCAACTACTATTGAGTCAAGTCCCTATTAATCCCTGTCAGGTCTAGTTGGTTTATAGAGTTTTTCAAATCATTCTGTTTGTCTTCCTGGTTGTTCCATCCATTATTGAAAGTCGGGCTGTTCGGTTGTTTATTTCTCCCTTCAATTTTGACAGGGTTTGCTTCACGTATTTTGGGCCTCTGTTTTTCAGTATATATGTTTATGATTGTTAGACTTTCTCAATGGATTTAATCTTCTTCATTATAAAATATTCTCTGTCTCTAGTAACAGCTTTTGTTGAAAGATTTGTTTTTTCTGATATTCGTATAGTCACTCCAGCTTCTCTTTTGGTTACTTGTGCACGTGTCTTTCTGTCTTTGGACATTCGATCCATTTTGCCTTTGAGTCTAAAGTGGGTCTCTTGTAGCCAGCATATAGTTGTATCATGAATTTTTTTTTTATCCCTTCTGCCGATCTCTGCCTATTGAATATTGAATATTTTTATTGCTGATTTTCACAGCTGCCAGGGCTGGGAGGCAGTTGGTTGTCAAGGCTGTTGTGGAGCTGGGAAAGGGGGATGGGAGTAGTGCAAGTTAAATACCCCCAAAATCACAGTTCTCACATTGGCTATTTCTCTTGAACAAATGTTCTTCAGATTGTTGCAAGTCATTAATTAATTTCAAAGTTCTGAAAAAGTTGATGTTGACAGGTTTTGTTCTGTTTTGTTTTGGTTTTTTTGCCAGTTTTCTCATTACTTTTTATGGAAAGGTAGATTGGTGTAGGTCCTTGGTCCATCATCCAAATGTGCTTCTCTAAATTGAATTTTAAGGGTATATCTGACCAGGGATCCCTGGGTGGCGCAGCGGTTTGGCGCCTGCCTTTGGCCCAGGGCGCGATCCTGGAAACCCGGGATCGAATCCCACATCAGACTCCCGGTGCATGGAGCCTGCTTCTCCCTCTGCCTGTGTCTCTGCCTCTCTCTCTCTCTCTCTCTGTGACTATCATAAATAAATTTAAAAAAAAAAGGGTATATCTGACCATTTCATAATCATAGAGACACAGTTGCTGTGTGAAAGTGCTTTTCTTTTCTTTTTTTTTTTTTTAACATATCGGAATGGCCGAGATTCAAAAGAAAGATGGATGTAGAGAAATAGATATTCTTATATACTGGTGCAAGGAGGATAAATTGGCACAGCCTGCCAGTGGTATAGTAATTTGTAAAATCCTTTATGGTGTTTATACCTTTTGATCCAGTAATTCTGCTTCTAGGATTTTATGCTAATTGTTTAATTGGTTACGGGTCCCAATAATATGGAGAGAATAGTCCATCACAACACCATGTATAGTTGTGAATAATTAAAAAACAACTAAATTGTCCAATAGTAGGAGATTGGGTTTAAAAATAATTCAGAGTACAGATTTCTCCCACTATCAAACACAGAGAATTCCAGGGAAACTGTTACTGGAATCATTGGAATTGGGTTCTTGGGCTCAACAGCAATAGAAATGAGGCCACAGAAAAAAGTTAAAGGCCCAGGCAAGGCTTTATCGGGGCTACAGCTCGGGCTGAAGGTAGACATAGCACCAGCAGGGAATAGTTAGGCCGGCCTCCTCGAAGAGAGGGGAAGCCCTGCTTACATAAGAAAGCTCCCTTCTCCTGATTGGTTGGCAGGGCCTCGTCCTGATTGGTTAGAAGGCACCTCAGGCAGTTCATTGGTGCTTTGTGCAGCCGCGGTCCTCATTTTAAGTCCCTGGTGTTCATATGAGGCCATATCCTGGCTGCATTTTGGTTCTGCTCTGCGAGAGAGGCAGTGTAACCTTTGCCACCAACAGACATTGCCCCAGATGCACATTTTTTTGTTTGTTTGTTTAGGGCTTGTTCCCATGGACCCTAACTGCCTTATTCCCAACCTGAGATATGTCATCCCTATTGTTTTTTTTTTTTTTAAGACTTATTTATTTATGATAGAGAGAGAGAGAGAGAGAGAGAGAGAGAGAGGGGCAGAGTGCAGGCTCCATGCCGGGAGCCCGACGTGGGACTCGATCCCGGGACTGCAGGATCACGCCCTGGGCCAAAGGCAGGCGCCAAACCGCTGAGCCATCCAGGGATCCCTGTCATCCTTATTCTTAAGGGGAACATGGATGGGGTGTGGCTCATCTTCAGTAACTACTTACTGCTTATTAGGGGCATAGACCTTGTCTGTCACTGGAGGATAAGGATATCTCTGGCTATCTGATCCCTGATGGCTGTGGGTTTCAATCCCTGTGCAAACATCTGCTTGAAATGGAGCTACTGTAATGCAGAGGACACATATTAAACAAAAAAGTTAAACAGGCAAAGCCCAAAAAGTAACAGCAGAAAAATGGCCACTAAGAGCCCAAGAAAAGGCAAGAAGCAGGTAACACTTGCTTTACCCCTTAATGGAGTCCCTGATGGCTTGAGCAGTAGGGTTCTTAAAATTATGGAGCCGGGAGGCCTGTGGGAGGATGCTGTCAGCCCGTGGTTCCACATCTCCAGAAACATTAATGTAGAAACAACAAGATGGATTTGCAATAGCACATACTCACCCTGGTTCAGCCAGTAAATCATGTAAGGCTAATTGGTGATCTGAGAGCATGGAAGCCGGAAAGTCTAATAAGGTTCCATTGGTTGGCCTCAGGGACCATAATTTTAGATTGACCAGTAAGCCATCCTGGTTCATTGAAAATACCCATGCCTTTCCTAAAACCTTTCAGAAGCCAAAATGGCATAAAGCGAAGAAGCATTTACAATTTCATAAAGCAAAAAATCCTCTCCAGATTTCTTCCAGTTAGAAAAACAGGTACGAATGTAGTCCGCCTTAAAAATGAAGTGGCATATGGGGCACCTGGGTGCCTCAGCGGTTGAGCATCTGCCTTCGGCTCAGGGTGTGATCCTGGGATCTGGGATCGAGTCCCCCATCAGTCTTCTTTCAGGGAGCCTGCTTCTCCCTCTGCCTCTCTCTGTGTTTCTCTCTGTGTTTCTCATGAATAAATAAATAAAATGTTTTTAAAAAACTGAAGTGGACTTTTGAATAGCAAGGGAACTTGTGTATCTAGGAAATAAAATACCATTAGGTACTAAAAATGAGAATATAGATGCATAATTATTGGAAAGAAAGTGGCTTCTTATGTATTGATATAAAGAGATGATTTCAAAATCATAGACATATGTGTGCCATAGACAGCACACATCTAATTTTTAAAGATATATAATACAGATATTTATTATTGACATGTACAGTAACATCCGGAAGGTTAGTTAACATGCAGTTGTTAGCAGAGCTTATCTCTGAATGGTTGGACTAAGGGCAATTTCATTTCTCTGTTTCATTTGTCTTATCTGCATTTCTACTGTTTTTCATAAACATATACTGTATAGATTAACAAAATCATAGATGTTTTAAAAGTCAAATTAAGAAATCTTTTTTGGAATGTTTATCAACTAAAATCTGGTTAAGTAAAAATAAACCCTGAGCTGCTTTCTCTTTTCCTAATTGCTTTCAGGATAAGATGGAGATACAAGGGAAGAAAGAAATCAGTACAAATGATGAGTCAAAGAAGCTTAGCCATATTAGAAAACATCCATTCTCCATCAATTTGCTGAAAATATCTTGAAAACTGAGATGGCCTTTAGAAATAATACAAATTAAGGAGTCCATTGAAATAAGGGAGACAGTTTTATGAGGCCAGGATTTATCTCAACACTTGTTTGTTCATCTTAGATGGAGCAAATGCAGAGAGTTAAATGCTCAAAATAAATGAAAGCTCTACATTGTCGACAGTCAAGTAAATGCTGTGGGCTCAAAGCCAAAAGAGTCTGGACCACTTTGGTGGCCAAATTGAACCAGCTGGGGTCTTTCTTGAATACTATCTGATTCTCCTTTTTTTTTCTTCTCAGAAAAGAGAAGGGTTTGTCTTTTGGTGGGAAATCTGTATTTTATAAAGCTTAAGATCATTATCAGTAGCTTTGTTACCCTCTAGCAGCATATATGATGGAGCTCAGTAGTTCATAGGAAGTCCAGATCACATGAAATTTTCTTCAGAGAGATTAAAGTAAGATTCAAGGGCATGTATAAGTGCCATTCTCTGTGTACCTTTTGTGGCCTCAGTTAAATCTGCTGCAGAGACATCTCCAGCATGTTTTCACACATGAACCTATGAAGAAATGAATAAAAGCTGGGTTTTGTTTTTCTTTTTCTTTTTCTTTTTTTGAATTGCCAATTCCTATAATGAGAATCGCCACTTTAAGAAAGGAGTAAGAGGGCCACCTGGGTGGCTTATTGGTTGAGCGTCTGCCTTTGGCTCAGGACGTGATCCTTGGATCCTGGGATTGAGTCCTGCATCAGGTTCCCCAAAGATAGTCTGCTTCTCCCTCTGCCTCTCTTTCTGTGTCTCTCATGAATAAATAAATTAAAAATCATTTAAAAAATTAAAAAAGGAATAAGAGAACAGGGATTTCTTATAAGGAGGGACATGGGCAGCTGTGATGTATAACTTCAAGGCAGTGCCTGAAGAGGCAGTAGGGAGGCAGAGTTGGATTGTCTTGGTTTGAATCTACCTCTATCCATTTCAAGCTGGACAATCTGGAAGAATCAATATCCCTGTGCCCTGCTTCCCTTTCAATGTACATAATGAAGATACTATTTATCTCAAAGTATCATAAGGATTATTAAAATAGGTATCATCTAAACTTCCTGGAGAACATTGAGATTCAGTAAATGATAGTTCATGTTATCCATAATTTTAATGGTGAATGAAATGCTGTGATAACTTCCATTTCTAAACAATATCATCTGCTGCTAATTCAGGCTCCTTCAAGAGAACTCTTTGATGTGACATTTATGCCTTACAGCCAGAGAAATATACTTAACTCATATTTGTTCAATAAGAGAAAAATAGAGGGGAAAATGTTATTTCTGCATAAGGCTAAAAAACAAAGAAGCTTTTGTTTCAGAAAATTCCTTTCAGAATAATAGAAGGAAAAGGTTTTAAAACGCAGAAAAGGGAACTGAAATCAATATGGCTTTTAAAATATAGCTACTCCTATTCATAACATATTTGTTATCTGCTTCCATGTTTTATTTATCATAGTGTTTGTATTAGTCATGACTTTGTGCTTGAAAAAGACAAAAATTCTTGCAAACTAATTTACGTACATAGTGGCTCATGCACCCAGGAAGCTGCCTTGAACTAGGGATTTGGCTGGGAATCTCTTTCTCTGGTCAAACAACCCCAAATTATATCTTCCCATCTTAGCAACCCAAGAGCAAAAGGCATTTCTGCTTCTTGTGCAAATTGAAAATTTCAGGGGTAGGGGATGTAGTATATTGACTGTTTTGGGATGAATTAATGTTGACCCAGTGGTCAGAGGAGATTTTGTTTTCAGGAGATTAGAGGGCATGAAGGAGAACACACCTGGCAGAGAAAAACCACTCTCAGAGAATAGCCACTCTCATGGTGGGTTTCAACACATCACAGCCATTATTGGCTTGTGAATTCCCATATGGTGAGTCATGAGCTGCATCTTTAAAAATAATTAAATAAAGTAGATTTCAATGTAATTGAAAATATCAAAGGGTATCATAGGAGAATTATTGTTTCATGAAGCTCTTGTTTCCATTGTTTGTGTGCGCATGTGTGTTTGGACTACATACAAGATAACATGAATTTGTTCACGTGCATTGCAATTATAAAAGGCTCCCAGCCTGCACTGCACAATGCTCTCATGGGTAAATGACTGCTATCACTGGTAAGGTAGTCCACTGTGTACTGGGCTTTTACTCTCCATTCCAACCAAAACATCAAGAGAGGAACTGGGAGTATGGGACAGAACCAACTGGGGATGGGAAATAGTTGCTCCCCTCTCCCCAAGTCATTGGGGTTAAGGTTTTTGTTTTGTTTTTGTCTGGGGACAGTTTTTTTTTTTTTTTCTTCTGTGACTCAATTTAAGATAGATGTGAGTATCAGAAATGGCTGCAGCCATAAATTCCATGCAAAGTCTCTTTTCATTAGAAGGGCCAGCTTCACAGGTGTGCAACCCTGTGCAGTCACTAGGGGACCCACGCTTCGTTTAATGCCCTGATGTCTCCATCTTACTTTTTAATACAGTCTCACATTTTCATTTCAGATGGGGCCTTGCAAAGTATGTAGTAGCTAGTCCTTTGATCTAAACCAAGAGCTCTGTGGCTAGGATCCTTTTGCCGGCACCCATGAGCCGTGAACACCCCATAGCTACCCAGTGCTTCCTCGCAGGAGGAATATATATCTTAAGTTCTCTGTTAAACTTCATTTCACCTGATGCCTCTTCATTTTAATTTGCTTTTTTTTTTAATGCCACAGAATGTGATCTTCCTGATTAATTTGCAGCTTGTTAATACATACTGTAATTAGCAGCCGATTTCCTGCCTCGCTTCCCCAACAGTGCCAGGCTGACATGCCCAATGAGGACGGTCAAAAACTAATCATTGAAGCCGTGGCAGCACAAACTGATGTTTAATGTATGCCCCATTTCTCCCCAGCCCCTCTCTGCCCCCGCATCCCTTAAATAGGCTGTCAGCTTACTGAAAGGGAAGAGACAGCATCGAATTTAAAAGAGCTTGCACTTAGGTTATATATTCATTAAACTGAGTCTCTAACCTACAGTGTTCGTATGCCAGCACGTCCTTCTTGTCCAGCCTTTAAGTTGTCCGTCGAACTGGGTTAATTTAGCACCCACCCCGCCCCCTCCCCGCCCCACACGCCAGAAGATACCCAGCTAATTCAAAACTATGGATGAATGGGGCGAAATAATGCTTAATTTTCCATGCCCTGGAAAATAAAAATCTTCAAACAGTTTTTATCTTTGTGATTTATGCTCTGTGATTCCATTTCTAAATTGTCCAGTGCTCAGTAAGAGTTTCTTTGGCACAGATACAAAACATATATAATCTTTTGTTTTGTTCTCTCTTAATTCACTAAAACCATCAGAGTTCCATACTGTTCGGTTGCTCTCCCAACTGAGGAGGGAGGCCTTGCTGTGGGACTTGTCAAACCAAGAAGTAAAGCTCCTAAGATCTTGGTGCTGGATTTTCAGGTGGTCTGAGCCATTCAGCTAAATGATTCACAGGTTGGGATTTCAGATGCTGGATCACACAAAAGTAGAGCTCTTACCAAGGAGAGAGTAAGGGAAAGAGGATAATAAAAAAACATCTGGGGGAGGAGGCTTTATTTAACAAAGGCCTATTGTTGACACTGATAATAAGCCCTCTCTGGTTTTGGGTTTGGGGTTTTTTTGGTCGGTTTTTGTTTTTGTTTTGTTGTTGAGTCTGGTAGGCCCTAGTCTCTGGTTTCAGTCAAGATTACGGGTTGTTTTTTTGTTGTTGTTTTTTTTCTGAGTCTTGGGATGAGAATCGAAGTATTAACCTGCCTTTGCACAGATCCTGCAGGCACTGAGCACAGAAATGACCCAACACCTAACTGGATAAAAATCATTCTGTTTGTTATCAGACAATGAATGAGTGTTCATCAGTACACATCTTCCTCTTTCCCCCCTCATCCACAGAATACCTTTATAAAGCTAAAGATAAATGATAAACCTACTCTTGTGGAATGCTACATATCACTTGAAACGCTGAAATTAACACGGAATACTTAATATCCCAAGCCATATGCCAAATTCCAAACCAACCTAAAATTTTTCCAGTGATGCCATTTTGCTAATGATTCCGTCTCGTTCACTGGTACACAGTACCATGAGGAGAACTAGTGTTTGTTGCTCTTTGGTCACACAATCCCCATTAAGATTCTGTTTCTTTATCTTTAATACTGAGGGAAAAGGGTAATTCTTATTGGAATAATAATAATTATTATATAATAATAATAATGATTAGTAATAATTCCATCTGTGGTTTTCCTTTGAATGAGTAGCACAGTCTCCAGAGATAAGAAACCCATGCATTCTTTTTGAACCTTCTGCCTGCCTGGAATATAAAGCTGCGTGAATGTTGAGGGAAGTTGGTCATTCCTGTTTCTTCTCTCCAGCAGCTGTACCCCTTGCTATGGCGTGTAGCAGATTCATGTTGAACAACAGCTGCCTCGCTGTTTCACACGGGATGCTATTCCAGTGGGGTTCAAGGAGCAGAAGCTAACCTCTCACTCCCTGTCTTCCAGGGCAACACAGGCCCTGGTGTTGTCAGGGTCTGCATGTCACTGTCAGGCCTAAGGGGTTCTCTTAGGTTAGCTTACTCATTCCACTTTGCTGTCATCAGAGTGGGTTTGCTCAGAATTTCACTGTTGAACCAGACTCTCAACTAAGAATGTTATTAGACCATAACTAAGGTGACAAGGGAAGAAGTCTCTATGATACCAATGCCAGGGCCTTCAAGGTGGCCTACAGCCCATTTGGCAGCCAGCCTGAGACTACTTAACTGAAGTCTGTATAGGCTTCAGAATGCACAGGTTGGTTTCTGACTCCTGAGTGGTTTAGCTGTGTGAAAGTAGAACCTGTAGAATGGATTCCTTGACCACAAGTCCAGAGAGATTTCTTTTAAAAATGAAACAAAACATGTGATAAAGGGAAGTCTCAGAGAAGAAGTTTGTACTGCTATTGTGCTTGCCATTAACATTAACCAGTCTGTTGTCTCACAGTGAAGCTGACCATGAGCGGCATCTTATAGGGGAAAGGGAGAGCCTTTGAGCTTACGTCTTCAAGTCCCAAGCTTGATGCTTGTTCTGTGACACCTTGCTTTGAATGTCAAGCTAAGGTTAGGGACATTCTTGTCCAAGTTGAATATATCATGACAGAAATTTCCAGAGCTAAATATTTATTGATCATCATGAGCAAGGCACCAGAAGGATCCGTACGAACCATCTAGTTTGATAGCTTCTACAGTTGAGGCTAAAGAAATTTGAGTATCTAGGGTTATTCAGACTTAGGTTTCCATTGGCAGTTTTAGCAAAAAAGAGCTTAGAATTCTAAAGAGGATTGAGATCCCAGATCTACTACTTTCTCACTATCTGACTGTGGGGCTCTCCAGGCCTCAGTCTGTTTAGCTGCGAAGTAGGGATAAGAAGAGTGTGTCTTCAGAAGTGTTAGGGTCATCTAACCTAAGTGGATTTGGTGACTTCACATATGTAAAGTATTTAGGACAGTCCCTGACAAATAGTAAATGCTATAAAAGTGAATATTATAATTATCATGGTGATTATTCCTAATCCAGGAGTCTGCAAATACTCCATTTTGGAAATCTCCTTACCTGGAGTTCGGAATATAAAAGCTAGAACCTCAAAATATCAAAACTCAACAAATTCCCGATTTTGGAAGATTTTTTAGGGCTTACTTCTTTGCAGAAGGAACGAGGGGGAGGGGGCACCATGGGGTCAAGATTTAACAGTCTCCATTAAATGGATGGACAGAGGAGACAGAAAGAAGGCAAAAGGTTTCACATGTGAAATCCTCTGAAAACACACCAGTTTGAGATCTCTAAGTATTCTTTCTCTTTTCAGCAGTCATCTTAAAGAAAAAGAGAGACTTCTCTTTAGATATTAATATTCTCATTCCATTTTATCAAATTGCAGTGGAAGCTTCTTATGGAAATCTGATGAGAGTTACTGTCATTGTTTGCACTTTCGAGCACTTAGTCTTTTAGCCTGGCTTGTACCATTTGCTAATAGTTTCAGTGTAGATCTGAATTCCTTAGTGAGATTATAAGTTCCTTGGCAAGAATAGCTAGTGATGCATATTGGCAGAGCAGCTGACCACCTACATGGCTATGTTTAGAGCAGTGGTTCTCAACAAAGCTGGTGGGAGGCTCTTTTATACCCCCACCCCAGGGAACATTTGCCAATGTTTGGAGCCATTTTGGGGTCTCACAACTGGAGGGGGTGCTGCTGGCATCCAGTGGGAGAGGCTAGGGATGCTGCTAAGCATCCTACAATGCACAGGACAGCACCCCACAATAAGCTCACTGACCACCAGGAATTCCAAAGTTAGAGGATTATATGTTTGTCTTATGTCAAGCCCTGTTAAAATGCCAATCCACATTAGGCTTCCCCTGACACTTACATATTAGGGTAATTCTGTTTGCCCACTATCTCTTTCCAAAGGTAGATTTTGTAAAGATAGATGACCTACAGGAGCACGGAGACTGTTTCTGAAGGGAAAGGCACTGGAAAGAGCTTACTGAAACCTTTATTCCTTTTGTAGGGACAGTCAAAACCTTTTGTAGCCCCCCAGAGAGGCCCTGCACAGCTACCTGGTTAAAAACAAGAGCGAAGGGCATCCACTCAGAGCCGGTCATCCTTTACCAAGTGCTGGTCCCCTCCAGTGACCACAGCTCCAGCTGTCAGACTGACAGCAAAACTGCATGGCCAGCGCTTCAGGCATCTGAACACCACTGTCTGGTCTCCCCAGGTGCTGAGCCCAGCCCGGAATGGAGTGAACATTTTCAAGTTTAGCACCTCTCCCTTCTGGATCAAACTCAAAAGAAAACCAGAGACACCCAGAAGTCTCATCCCACGTGCATTATTTATTAGTCAAAAATCACAGGAGACGGTGTTTATTTTCTTTCTCCTGGATTCTTAAAAGTGCGCCTTCCCCTTTGGAAAGCATTTTTCGACCCTTATCAAGAATAATCCACTCTTTCCAGTATGTAGATGGAGTTGATGTATTATATATGAGCTCTAAATCTGAACCAAGGAAAGTTTTTTTCTAAGTTTTAAGGAAATGTTTTTCTTCTCCAAAAAGAGACTTCATTTTCCACTTCACACGATACTAATTTTTCTTTGTAGTAAAATATACATAAAACTTACCATTTCTGAGCACACAGTTGAGAGGTGTTAAGAACATCCACGTTTGGGCACCTGGGTGGCTCAGTGGTTGAGTGTCTGCCTTTGGCTCAGCATGATCCTAGGGTCCTGGGATCGAGTCCCACATCAGGCTCTTCATGGGGAGTCTGCTTCTCCCTCTGCCTGTATCTCTGCCTCTCTCTGTGTGTCTCTCATGAATAAATAAATACAATCTTTAAAAAAAAAAAAAAAAAGGAAAGGAACATCCACGCTGATGTGTAGCCATCACTGCCACCCATCTCCAGATTTTTTTTTTCATCTTTGCAAACTCTAACTCTGAGCCCATGAAGCAATAACTCCCCACTCTGCCCACCCTCCAGCTCATGACAACCACCATTCTCCTTTCTGTCGCTAGGATCTGACCAGTCTAAGCACCTCACATAAGTGGAATCATGCAGTATTTGTCCTTTTATGACTGGTTTATTTTACTTAACGTGTCTTCAGTGTTCATCCACGTAGCATGTGTCATAATTTCCTTTGTCTTTAAGTCTGAAATGATATTCCATTGTGTGTATATTCCACATCTTGTTTACCCTCTCACCCATCAGTGGACACGTGAGTTGCTTCTACCCTTCGGCTGTTTAAATAATGCTGCTTATGGAAATGGGTATGGGGGTGCCTGGGTGGCTCAGTTGGTTAAGTGGCTGCCTTTGGCTCAGGTCATGATGTTAGGGTCCTGGGATCAAGCCCTGTGTTGGGCTCCCTGCTCAGTGGGGAGTCTGCTTCCTCTACCTCCCCCCACTTATATTTTCTCTCTTTCTCAAATAAATAAAAAATATCTTATGGGGAAAAAAGAAAATAGGCATATAAATACTGGTTCAAATTCCTGCTTTCAGTTCTTTTGGGTTCCTGCTTTTGATTCGTTCTTTCATCCCAACGTGGGCTTGCTGGATTATATGGCAATTCTGTTTTTAATTTTTTGGCTGAACTCCCTACTGTTTCTCATAGTGGCTGTTTCATTTTACATCCTCACCAGCAAACAAGGTTTTGAGTTTCTCTACATCCTTGTTCAGCTCGTAGTATTTTCTGGCATTCCTTGCATGTTTTATGATAGCCATCCTCATGGATATGAAGTGGTATCTCATTGTGATTTTGATTTCTCTGGTGAGTAGGGATGTTGAACATGTTTTCATGTACATATTGGCCATTTGTGTATCTTCTATGGAGAAACGTCTTTTCAATTCCTTTGCCCTTTTTTGAATCAAGTTTTTGTTGTTATTTTGAGTTGTAAGAGTTATTTATAAAGTCTGGATATTAAACTCTTATAAGATAAATAATTTTCAAATATTTTCTCTCTGTCCATGAGAAGGCGATATCAATTTGCTTGAAGTCCTTACTTTTCTAGCACTCAATCACGTCAGTAGTAAAAAAGATTCTCCTATGTCGATGATAGTTATTTTTTACCCTTCCTGAAGTCAGAGAGAATGAACAGTATGATCTTTGGATGTCCTTTCTGTCATCTGTCTGTTTGCCTGTGTGTCTCTCTGTCTTTGTTTGTTTAAAGAGATTTAAAAAAAATAGATAAATAGTTTTTACTAACACTGCTGTAAACTGAAGTTTTTATCACTCGCAGCTAGTCAAGTCAGTGAAATGTCCACTAGGTGGTACTCTAACTACAGAATCAAGCTGAAGGTAGATTCCAAAGTCGTCCTGACAAAAGACTTGCTTCACAAAAAATATGGTATTTATGATACCTTGAACAAACTAATTGCATTCCTTAACTACTAGCACTGAAGTTTAGAATTTCTCTATTTCAACCTTCTTCTTGTAAAATGAGAAAATTGGGATCTGGTGCGTTTAAGTGACTTGCTCAAGGTCATACTGCCAGTTACTGATAGAACCAGGCTTCCTTGCAGGACTTCTACCCCTGATCTGGGACTTAATCTAATTGCTCGTCTGCCACTGCTTACAGCTAAAGAGTCTTCCAGAGTGTTCTAGAGTACGCCAAAGCCCTGGTTAGTGTCACTTCTTCCAGGAGTGGAGGAAACCACACATGGGAGGGAGCAAGAAACATCTGTTAAGTTGCATCTGTGAAAGATGCTTGGGCTACAGATAAGAAAAACAGAATTCCACTAGTTTACCTATGAAACTTGGGGAAACCATTTAATATTCAGGTCTTGGTACCCTTATCATTTAATTGAGAGGTTGTATTAAGTATATGCAGATGAACTTCAAATTCTGTATCATGTGAAAATCAAGTCTGATACTGGAAGCCTGATATTTCTGTAACTTTTTAAAGTTTTTATTTAAATTCCAGTTAGTTAACAGGCAGTATAGTATTAGTTTTAGGTGTACAATAACCTGATTGAGTACTTCCAGATGGTACCCAGTGCACATCAGGACAAGTGCCCTCCTTTATCCCCATCACCTACCTCACCTATCCCCCACCACCTCCCCTCTAGTGACCATCAGTTTGTTCTCTAGAGTTAAGAACCTGTTTCTTGGTTTGCCTCTCTCCCCTTCCCCCACCCCCTTTGGTCATTAAATTTACCTTCTTGTTTGGCAGCCTGGCTTTGTGTGTTATTTCTTTTTTTGACCGTAAAATGTGGAAATCCCTACTTACCTTTTCTCGTGGCATTGGAAGAAATTGGCTAACCATGTTTACACTTTTTGCAGCTTTCACTTTGATGGATGCCGGTTTGAGACAGCACCAGTAATACAGAAGCCTGTAATTTAAATGGAACTACTAACAAAATAAGACTATTTCACCATAGCAATGTATTGCAGAAGGTACCATGGATGTTCATGGATGTGGAACATTCATGCAGGCTTCCCAGAGCAGCTTGCTGTGCTTGAGGCTGCTAATCATTTCCGATTTTCGCACAGTTTCTCACCTGACCCTTCCCTAAGTAACTTGCCATTGCATCACCAACGTGCTTCGCTTTCCTTCTCTGTTTTACAGAAATCATCCCACCAGACAGGACATTTGCCATATTATGGTTGTATAGCCCCGTCATGTTCAGAGTAACGGTTTTTATTTACCCTCGTAATGAATATAAACGATACCTTCACATTTGATCTATCACATTACAATCATCCCTCACCAAAGTCAGAATTACCTTCTTGAAAAATACAACAATTAGCAAAATGACAGAAGGCAGGGTCACTGGCTCATAGAAAACAGGGGTGGGGACAGACTGTTTAAACGGCTTTACCCTTGGGATATTATTATTGTTATTATTATCACAACACTTAAGAGTTCTAGAAGGCAAAGTGAGGTGAAGAGTCATTTCATGGATTACCGTATTCCATGAAAGGAACATTCCGTGAAAGACAACGTTGCAGTCTCGAGCTTTGTTTTACATTTTAAAATTTTTAAATTTTCCACCCAGCTCCTGTGGCCTGGTCACTAGCCTTTTCCTTTGTTTCATTGTTCCAGGTGTTAATGGAATATCTGTGTCATTATCTGGCCTTTTCACAAGTCATCCTGGGGTTAAGGGCATGGTCTTCTGGGTTCCAGTTTGAAGCAGGGAGAGTACATTGGTTCAGAGTCTGCACTGTTCTGTAGACCTGCCTCACGGTCTGGAACAGAAGGAGCCATAATTGTAGCCATGTCCTGCAGTTGCTGATTAAGGAACTGAACCGAACGTGGGCTTTTAAATACTTGACATATGAGTTAAAAAACTTACTGTCTCAAAACTGATTGGTTAGGGACTATCCCATTTTTGTTTTTTGAAAAATGCCTAATGAAGAGTATTCACTTTTGCTAAGATTGAATTGAACAGAAATATTTTTTAAGAAAAATATTTTGGATTTGTTGTGCTCATTCAACATCCAGGTATTTCCTAATAATGAATTGAAAAGCCAAAAAATAAAGATGGACTAAAATTTGTAAAGGTGTTCGGGAGTGATAAAATTGTGATTTTTGCTCTGTATGTAATAGCATTAGGTTCAGATCCTTATTGATAAAAATTGCACGATGTTGTTTTGAATGCCATTGTCAGCATTGATCTACAAAATCTGAAATACACACTTTCATTTTTCTATTAATTCCACCAAAAAGATGTCTTAAGAGGTTTTAGACATATCCAGATCATTTCATATCTTGAGTTCATTTACTTTTATCTGTATATTTATTTTAATGGGCTCTTTTTAGATTTACACACAAGATGATTTGTTTTCTAAAGTAATCACACATCAATCAGTCTCCTCTGAAAGCAACTGTAGATATTTTTCAAAATATAAAATATACATGTCCTTTGCCTCAGCAGTTTATTTGTGCACATTTGTACAAAAACTCAAGTGCAAAGAGGGAAAAAAAACTGGGGAGAAAATAAATGCACATCAAGATGATTGATTCAGAATATTATTCAGGCTCTCTAAAGAACATATAAACTGGATTTACATGGCTGACATTGAATAGTCTCAAAAGCATATTAATTAAGTGAAAAAAGAGAAAGCATCAACAATGCATAAAACCTCTTTCCATTTATCCAAACATTATAAATTTATATTATATGTATGTTCATAAAATTTTTCTGAAATGATACAAAAGAAAAAGGGGACAGGCACCTAGATCTCAGGTGGAGGGAACTCCTTTTTCTCTGCATATTTTTTGATGTGAAAAAAAATTTTTAACCACTGATGTGTAATTTTCATTTCATAAGCTAGCAATTTAGTTTAGAAATTAGCACTTTGATATTTAGGAACCGTTAAAACACAGATAGGTCACATGTATCATTTGTGCTATCTAAATATATAGGAGACTTTATTAGTAAATGTTTCTCAAATTCCTTGACACTGTGTTCTAGAGCATTTGGAATGATTTGAAAATGGGTAAAAATTAAATTCTGAAAGCAATGTAAGGTAGATCCTTGCATGGCAGTGCACACGAATAATTAGGCATGCCTCCCCACTCCACCTCCTGCCTACTGGAGGGAAATGCTCCTTTGAGTTTTCCAGATAAACTTTTCTTTGACTTGGCTTACATTTATACAATATTTTTAGACAACATTTAATCAAGAAATATTATAGTTGGAATGACAGATAGTTGTATCTTTAAGAATTTTGCTTTTAGTGACATAGCTAGATTTATCAGGCTTAGAAAACTTCAAAGCAGTTCAGATGTGCATGATATTTGTATGTTGGGGAGCTAAGTGTTGATTGGTGGAAACTAAGTAAGGGGTTTCAAGTGTTCCCAGAGCCAGATACTGGACTTTAGAAGTTGCAAAAACAATTGATGTACCAGTGGACGGTTCATGTGCAGTTAGTTAGTGGAATTGGAGAACATTTATGTTGCTCATGGAATCATCAGCTAGTAGAAGCCAGAAGTGCAGTTATGGTTCATATAGTCCTTAGACAAGTTGATATTGACAACCTAGTGGAGAACTCTATGGTGATAGCTCCTCAGCTTGGCAGGAGTGGTAAGAATTACCATCTGAGTCTTTCCTCTGCTGGGAAGATTGGGGACCTGAGCCTTTAGAGCAGATGCTGGGCTCTGAGAGACAGAGATGTGGACGTCATTTTGCTTTACTTTCTTTTTCTAAGAGAGAGAATGTATGAGCTGGAGAGGAGGCACAAAGGGAAAGAACAGTGCCAGTGGATGGGGGAGAAATAGTAGGAAAGCGGGAAAGAGATTTTGAACCTGGTAGAAAGTTGGTAATTATTTGCAGGCCCTGTGAAGAGGGAGCCAGAAGTAAGAGAAATTACTATGTGATCAGAGGGCCTTGAGGATGGTTCTTTTGCTGGTTTTAAAAAGATAAATGAGGCGTTGTTTGTAGTACTTGTGGGGATAGATTGCCGTCTGTTGGAAGACAGTTACAACAGACTTTGAGCGTGTTTGTGTTTTAACGCAAGCAGAGCTGTACGTGAAGGTTCCATTTCACAGGCATAATTTCATGGAGAGCCTTTGCCTTTCCAAAATGTTATCAGCTCCCGTCCGTACCTGAATTGTCAAATGTAAGCTCAATCCTTTTAAGTTAAGGTCCTGAGCCTCAGTAAATGGCCCAAGCTCCAAGCTGAGATAAGATGTTATTTTCAGGGTGAATGAAAGTGGTGGAGTAGGCTTTGCCAAGGCACCATGAAAGCAAACTTGAGGGAGCAGTGCCTCTATACGGATGGGATCAGATCGGCCTCCTGGGAATGAGACCCCTGATGAATCACAGAATTTCAGAGCCAGAAAGGATTTTAGTTACCCTCCTCATTTTACAGATAAGGAAAGTTGAAGCCCCAAAATGTGAAGGGAAAATGAGGCCACCACCATCCTTCTGCTCCTAATTCCCATTCCTCCATGGAGAACTTTGTTAGCTCAGCTGCTGTAACAGAGGCCTGAAGTATAGTGGCTCAAAGCATGGAGACATTCATTCGTTAATCTTTTGAGGAAGCAGTACAGTGCAGCAGAGCTGAGCTGCTCCTCTTGACCAGTCAGGAGCCCAGCCTCCTTCCGAGTCCTCATCCCACCATTCCCTAGGCAACAGTTATCACATGGGCAGTGGAGCTAGGTCTTTGCCACATCCAGTTTCAGGGAGCAGAAAGCAAAGGGCGGCATGGTGAAGCCACACCTACTGTTTGAAGGACCAGACATGGAGTGGCACACATCCTTTTGTTCATGTTTTATTTGTGAGAACCCAATCACATGGTCACACACAACTTCAAGATATGCTTAGACATGGAGTTAAGCTGGGAAGTCATTTCTCTGGCTACAGTTGTAATTGTAATAGGAAAAGGGAGAAACCCTTATGAATGGACAGTGAATGGTTGTGCCCATAGGGATACACCAGACTCCCAGTCAGGTTACTGTCTGCAAGTTCTGGCTCCTCAGAAAGTTGCAACCATACCACTTGGTTTCCATCCATGTCATAATATAGCCTTGATGTTAAGTCTCCTGATTTTGGCATTCTTGGCAGGTCTTGGAATTGTCTTTCTTGTTAAGGCTCCTGTTGATTCCGCATATTCTGTGCATAGTGAAATGCATCTCTTACCTGGTAGTAATGTGACCACTGCTCAGGGACCATGTTGTATCTGCCATCAAGGTCCTATTAACATATCCAGGGCTGGGAGTATATTATGGCAGAGCAAGGGAATTCTGTAGTTCAGTAAGTGCTTCCCCCCCCCCCCAAAAAAAAGCCCAAATCAAATTGTTAAATGAAATAATACATTTAAACAGCAAATTATTTTGTCAAGAGAAATTTATGGAGTGTCCCAGGAACTGTGCTCTATACTTAGGATGCCCTGATCTATGAGCTATTACCCCTGGCCCTTGAGAAACCCCCAGCCCGGTGGAGGAGACACTGAAGTCGTGAGCAGTATTACTTCTCAGTACTGGACTCATCAAAGCTTATGGAGAAAAGACTGAGATTTTTGCTTCCAAGAGAAATTGTTTACCTTGACTTTGGCATTGTGAAAGCAGTCCCTACACACAAAGAAAGGAAAGTGATTTGATAAGGATACCATTATGACAGCACAGTTCTAGGAGATTGGGCTTTTACTGTTTCAAATTAGGAAATTGAGCAACAATTTAGTAAGAGCATTCAGTAAGTACACAGAGTAATTCAGCATTTTTAAATATCTCGCTAACTCATGAACTTTTTAATTAATTCAGATATATTGGTTTTTCAAAGAATACCCATTGCCTTTCCTGTTATTTGTATTATACAATAATAGTCTTAGGAAGCATGCTAAAAAATAATAAATATGATCATCAGATACACACCAAATTGGTATTTGTAGACCACTCTAGGAGAAAAGGTAGTTTTACCTACATCTTGAGTATCAGTGAAATTCTCAGACTATACTTCCTCTCCCTGTACCCACCCCCATTATAGCACCTTGAGAAAACTCCCTATTTTATATTTATGATAGAGTCTATCTGATTACAGGCATCTTTTAATCTGTGAAAGCTTATTGGCTTTCTAATTTAAAACACACTTTTAATCATAGCCCTTCTCATTCTAAAAACAGTGGTGTCCACAGAGCCAACCATAGGCAACTCAAGCCTGGTTGACTTTCACAAAGGGACCGCTTATCATCTTAAAGCCAGGAAAACAGGTTAGACTCTAGGTAAAAGTGAATGCAGGATGTGCCTTCTGCAGTTCTTTGACATCTTGACCCTGAAACCTTTCTCATTTGTTCATTCATTCATTCATTCATTTGTATAAAATGTATACCACCTCTCAATGATCACAGTGAAGAATATGTCTCTCAAATATGTGTCTTGGCAACGTGACTTTAAAAGTGGATGTAAGTTCTGTACTGACTGTTCGTGGAAAAAAAAAAATCCCCAGTGAACAAAATTCCCATCTCTAAGAATGTTAATTTTGAAATTGCCCTCAATTTAAAATCACTTGGGAAGAAGTAAGACAAAATTCATAGGCAGAATAACTTCTGTTGAGACCCAGCGAGTGTGCACAAGTACTTTGGGGTTACAAGGTGTACCAATGGACACAGATCATCTCATGTAGCAAAACAAGGAAACAGAGGCTTGGACTGAAGGGGGAGAAAACTCAATTCGACACGTGGTGTCACCAGAAATGCCTTGTGGGTCTTGGAACAAGTGTTTCAGCCTCTGAGGTCATAGTTGGAGCTGCTCTAATCAGGAGATTGAGTCTGGATGAAGTTAGGGTTGCCTTGCTGCTTACTCCTTGATGCTTGAGTGGGAGTGTAAAGCACTCATTCAGATCAGTTCTACGGAAACTTCTCTCAGCTTGGCCGTTCCAGCAATTTAGCAAACATTTATTAAGCACCTCTTCTACCTGCCTGGTGCAAGATGCTGCAACCCATCTGTGAGACACTTCTCAATATCCTACAGAGTCACTTGCTAATAAGACTCTAAATGAACCCGTGGAACATTTGCTCCATCTTAAGTTCTTCCAGATTTCCTTAGTGTTTTTGATTACTCCTGCCATTCTTACTGAAGTACAGTAATTGCAATTCTGCCTCCACCATGTCTATTTTGTTTTATTATCTTTTGGCATTTCAACTGCAAACAGAAATACTTGCCAAAGTGATGAATTTACAGGTGACTTACAGGTTTTTTAAAATGAGGTTTTCCTCCGCACGGTATACATGATAAGACTTAGAGGATGTGTTTTGTTACCCAGGGCCAAGGGAGGCATTTACACCCTTTGATAGATGAGTCTCTGCCACAGCTGGAACATGGGCACGGTGTACCTGCAGCCATCATGTTTCAGGACAGTAGCACCTCATTTCAGACTCATTTTTCTCATTTTTACATTCCCCTTGGCAGGGCCCCCAGTTCCTGCTAGAATTAGTATAATACCTTCACTTCGGTGACCTGGTGTTTTCTCAATCTCTTTCTTTTCTTTTCTTTTTTTTTCTTTTTTCTTTTCTTTTCTTTTCTTTTCTTTTTTTTTTTTTTTTTTTTGAGTTCTTTCTGTATCTTGCTTCATTTCCTAGTCGTCCTGGCGACAGCTATCAAATCGAAATTACAGGAAGTGAAAGGTCTTCCTTGTTTATTACTAAGAAAGGGGAGCCAGACTCCTCTACAGACTATGACTTTTGGTATCCACAGGAGGGCAGCATTGCTTCAACTGAGGCCTTTGCTCTCCCCACCCCTCTATCCCCACCCACTCACCTCACTGTAAAATTTCTCCCTACTTCTAGGCCAACCACAGTTACCCATGTCTCCTGTTTTCTGAGCTTTATGAGATACATTAAACTATCTTGAACTGCATATCTTAAAGTCCAGGCCCACCTAAAGTTAGTTTGCAGCATGGGGTTATTTCAGGCCTATGTGTTCCATCAGGGGAGCCACTGAACCCACTCTGGAATACTTCTGTTCTTCTGGCAATATTTCCAGAGAACATGTGGAATCATTACTGGCCCGAGCAAGTCATGGCCACAAAGAAAGCTGGACAGACTCTTCTAAAATCAAGGTATTGGGAGAGATGGTTGGCAATGACCTTGCCTGGGATGATGTGGAAAGCAGATGCTTTATAGCTCCCTTAATCACCTTGAATTCGCTAAATGGGATTTGACTGACTCCACATGTCATGCCATTCAGACTAGGAAGGGGGTAAAGATTTGTAAAGGAATAAATATATCAAAAGAGAGAAGCTTTGAAAGGCAAAGCCATACTGGGTCTCCCTTTATTCCACTCATGAGTTCGTCTGTATTTAAGTCACTTTAGGGGGTGGCATCCACTACTTCCACTGTTTTAGATACATGCCCATGTTCATCTTTGCTCAAGATGTTCACTCACCCGTCAAATATTTCCCGATCGTTTCCCATGACAAGGTGATGTGTGAGTATTGAGAGAGATTATAGATATAAATAAGACACAGCCTTTAGCCTCCAAGCTCACATCTATCAGGGCTGCTATAACATTTACATGACTGTAACATAAACTCAAGAAGGAATAGGGTTCATATCATAAATGATTGTTAACCATGCGTGATTTCAGAGTTTTGGGTTTGATTTTTTTTTTTTTCCAGCTCAATGGGGAAAACTAGGAAAGCTTCAAGAAAGCAGCAGCTCTTAAACTGAAACTTGAAATAAGCCAGTTTTCAAAAGAAATACATAAGGATTAAGGACATTCTAATTAGGGAATGGTGAAAATAAAGGAAAGCCATAAAGCAAAAGATACAGGCATCCTCAGGGAAGGTGGAGCCACTCCATGTGGCTGTAGGATAGACGGCTTCGGCTCAACCTCTGTACCATCTTGGAAATGACCCTGACTGCTTCATATGCTTTCTTGCTTTCTTTTTCTTCATTGCATGGTGATGATGACCCGAGAACTACCAATGGTATTATATTATCACAAGAACTTTCTTATGTTTAAAATGTGCTTATTAAGGCCGCATCTGTATTTGCTAATTAAGGAAAACGGCACCAGGATTACAACCACTAGGAAGAGGCAGATTTGTTTACTTGCTTACTTGTTTTTCATATTTTGTATTTAAGAAAAATTGAGTGTCCCCAACATCTGTTCTTGATAATCCTATGACAGATACAAGAGTTGGTAGAATTGAAGTTGTTGGCCTTTGTATTAGGAATCTTTCCATGTTGACAGAAAGGAATTACGAGGTTTCTTTAATATTAATTTGGCATTTATAGGAGGAAAATACGTGTCAAGCTCATTTTCAGTGGAGATAACCTTTTTTAAACATGTGCTAGATGTGACTAATCAGATATCCTTTTGCTAATCATGACTTCTACTGCAGGATTTCAAAACTGTATATCCATTTGGCTACAGAGACTTTTTAGCCCAATCTTGCAAAATACTTGTTATTGTAATATGATTGAGGAGAAGACAGTGTAAATTAGTAAAGAAATGTAGAATACCCAACAATATTTTTCTTTAGCACACCAAGACCTATCACGGGGTCATAAAATCAATTCAGTGGGTCTTGTTCAGTGTATTTTTAAAAAATATAAGTGGCTGGAATAGCACAGGGAAAATATACTGCAGTTGAGTATGTGGCATATTATAAGGAATATTGAAAGATATTATTTCACAAAACTTTAATTTCAGTTGTGTGGGTTACTGGATTGCTTTGTATGAGTTGTGATCAGTAGTTTAAAAAACATTCTTTCAAAGAAATGCCAATTTATTCCTTTCAACTGTATACACCGTAAATAGATTATACCAACAGCTGCTGGCTCAAAAGACCCAGCATTAGTGATTAGCAAAAAAAATAATACACACCTAACACATCATTTATGTAAATAAATATTTGTAAAATGCCTTTGTTCTCACCAGAAACTTCTTCCCATACACACACATTCCTGAGATTCTTAGACAAAGAGAGAAAGGATGAGAAGGACCTGCTAACATTGTAAAGCTTTCATCCTGTTTTCCTTGAAAATGCTCTGTAACTTGCTTATGGGCATTAGAAGAAAGGGTACTTTGGGGTGAGAGCCCTTGCTTTATGAAGGTCTCATTGGCATTAGCTCATGGCTTCTGCAGGGTCCAGCCTCTTACCTCACAAGGGAATGGTACTAGTCTCATGATACTGTGACTGGACTCCAAGCAGAAAGGCAGCCTAGGCAGCCAGGGAGAAAGAAAAGATGTCAAAGTCACATACAGTGTTGAGAGCTCAGGGACAGAGTGGAAGGGAAGACCCCATGTCCTTCCCAAATGCTGACGCTGAGAACACAGACAATGGAGAAGCTAGAATGTTAGAGATAGCCAACCATCGGAGATAGAAGCCAGTGTCCAAGCAGGAGACATGCCTTCCTCTCAGATCTCCTCCTTACCCTGCCCCACCCTGTCCTGAGGAATCATTCAATTCCTGTGCTCAACTTTTTTTAAACTGGTGGAAATCTGACTAATAATAGGAGCAGTCTGATATAGCACCTGGGACTGGCTCAGGGGGTGGCACCTGGGCCATGTGGTCCGCTGGATTCCCACCCCAGTGAGCCAGAATCCACTCATTGAAACACTTGTCATGTACATTGACTTTGGAACTTAACTAAACATTTGCCATGTGTGTGCTATATTCTTTTTGACAAGAGCAGTTGTCATTTCCTCTCTACAACTAGGAAGGGTTGGGAATTTCAACAAAGAAGACTTCAAAGTAACTTTTCCTTTTACCCAGTGCTTTCAAGGCCACCCCAGGCCTAGAGTCTTGGATTTTACTACTGATCTGGGCCATTGTTTGAGACTGACCCACTCCTTTCACCTTGCCATGGTTGTTACTGGGAGGCAAGTTGTCACATTTCCTCTGGGGGAGGAAACTGGAGCCTAAAAAGAAGGAATTCCCAGGAAGCGGCCTTGGGACAAGGCTGAGAACAAAGCCATCCTCACCACCAGTCTCCACACCACATTGTCTTGCTTGGCGGAAAAGTGAGGAATGTTCACAAACATCTTAAACCTGTTGCTTGCCTTGAAAGAGGATACTTAAAAAAAAAAAAAAAAAAAAAAAAAAGTCCCAACTGGTTAATATCATCCAGTATGGCTTAGTAGAAAAAGCAGGGGCTTCGTAGGCAGGGAGATTCAAAATTGAGCCTCAGATCTCTTCAGATTCAAAATTGAGCCTCAGATCTCTTCATCTTTGCCATGGGAGAAATGAATGGTTCATCTCACCGGGCTGCATGAATGGGTTGAGGTAACACGTGGGCCAGCTGGCACAGAGCAGTTGCTTCAGGGAGTGAGTGCCCATGCAGGAGTTACAAGCTCCATAACTAGAGTCGAGGGGGCTCCCTGTCATCTGCCGTACATTGTCTAGGAGGTGCTGTGGTTGGATGGATACGTGGAGCCTTCGTGTTGCCCTGAGAATAACCAAAGGTGTTCTGAAAATTCGGTGTGCAACCACCTTCCCTCCTTCACCATCTCATCCCATCTCTGTTCCCCATTTTTTTGGACCCATTCCCTGCCAGCCTTGCTGATTATATAATGTCCACCAGAATGATAGTAACTGAAACTAGATGGTTGTTTTGCCATCACATGTCAGGTCTCTAGCTAAAGAGACTGGATCTTAGAGCAACTCATTAGGATGCTTATAATCTCCTTACCAATCTTAGTTTCTTCATAATGATCTTCATTCTTTTCCATATGAAGTTCTTCTCCTTGAAGATATCCTGGGATGTCTTGCTGTTTGTTATTATGTTACTTTTTTGTTATAAATATAGTCAGTTTCTTGACGTATATTAGCCAGCTTTATCATTTTAATAGCCAAGGTAATAATACATGTTCATTATTAAAAATTCTAAATATATAGAAGGCTACAGAAGAGAGTAAAAGTTCCTTCAGGTGTTCCCTCTGCCTTGTCCACCCACAAATCTGGTGTGACTACTGCCAGCAGTTTTTTGTGTATCTTCCCAGATCTTCATCTTTTGTCTGAGAAACTGTACATTTTTTTAAGTTTAAAAATTAATTTATATTTTTCATATCAAATAATCGTCTAGAAAGCTGAATAACCAAAAGATTCTTAGTAGTTTCCCCTTACTCCCATCTGTGCTTTCACATTCTGTGGTTTCAGTTACCTGCAGTCAACTGCGTTCTGGAGAGAGATGATCCTCCCTCTGACATATGGTCAGCAGTTCAGTAATAGCCTAACACTACATCACAATGTGTACATCATTCACTTCATCTCATCACATAGACATTTCATCATCTCGGGTCCTTACAAGAACAGTGAATACAGTGAGATGTTTTGAGAGAGACAGGCCACATTCACATAACTCTTATTACAGCATATTGTTATAATTGTCATATTTTATTATTAATTAATGTTCATCTCTGTGTCTAATTTATTAATTAAACTTTATCATAGGCATGTATGTATAGTAAAAAACAATATATTGATAGTTCAGTACTACCCGTGGTTTCAGGAATTTACTGTGGATCTTGGAACATATCCCCCATGAATGGGGAGAAGGTTTAATTTTTTAAATAGCACTTCTTCAACTGCCACTTCTTCACAGACCTATTACTAAAGGCACTACCCTCAACTCTTATCTCTTGGTTCCTGTTATTCATATCTCTAAGTGTTGTATTTATACGACTATATCTTGATTTGTCAAGTGTGTTGTTCTTTTATGGTGAATAAAGATTACGTTGTTCATACTCCCACTCATTTCTTCTCCCATCCTTTTAACATGGTTATATCACAATTTTTTTATATAATTCAGTGTTTACAGTATAGGACAATATGAATATGGTTCACTGATAAGCTAAGTAGTAAATTGTGATTTTAGTCATTTTTGGGGTCAACTCCTCCCCCCCATGCACCCGGTGTTCCTAGTTGCCTTATTTTTTTTTTCTCTTCTTTTCTCTTTTCTCATTTTTCTTTTCTTTTCTCTTTTTTCTCTTCTCTTTTCTTTTCTTTTCTCTTCTTGGTGTGTGTGTATGTGTATCACTAGCTGATACTTTTCCAACTCATCAACAGATCGAAATCTTATAAGATATGTTCAACATATCAGATAACATATCACTTCCCTTTTTCCTTTCTAATTGAAGACCTTCTCCTAGAATTCCTTTGTCTTCCTTTTTAACCAGAACTGGCGGTTCTTTTGCATCTTACATACTTGGCATCCCGGGAACTCACTTAACTTCTTTCCTGTGTTGAATTTCCTGTTTCTGGATCCAATCCTGTCTTCTTCCTTGTCTCATTTCCTTATGTTCCTGGGACATGACCTCCTATAAATGAGTAAGAGTCTAAGGGAGATAGTTTTAAAATTCTATCCATGTCTAAAAATGTGCATATACAGCCCTCAAAGCTTACTGATATTTTGGCTGGGTATAGAATTATCAGGTATCAACCATTCTGAAAACATTATTCCATTGTCTACCAATATTTCCTTTCAGAAACCTGTGGCTCCTTCAAAAATCCATGTGATCTGTTTTCTGTGGAAAGTATTAGAATCTCTTATTTATCCCAGGTAGTCTCAAATTTAAGGTTCTGTTTCAGTGAAGATCTCTTCCCCCCTGCCCTTCTGGAGCTGCTTAACTTAAAGATTAAATTATAGCAAGTTTTTATTATTCATTTGAAAATTCTGTCCTCTTCATTTTCTCTTACTATATAATTTCTTTTCACAAGAGAAATGGAGGGCCTTAACTGATTTCTTTTCATTTTACTGAACTTTTCTCTCATTGTCCATTTCTTTGTATTTAATGACAAATTTCCTAGAGTTATCTACCAAACTATCATTTTGTTTGGTTTTGGGGTTTCATAAATTTTCTTTTTTGAAACTCTTCATAATTCTTTTTACTCTCCAAATGTTCCCCTTTTTAAGTCAGTATCCTGTTTTTGTTTCAGAGATGTAATTCTGAGGATTTGTTTGGTTTTTGAAGTATTTTTAGATTTCTGCATTGATCTCTTTCCTCTGACTTCTTTTCCTTCTCTCCCCACCCCACTCCCTTCCTGTTTGTTTGCTTAGGTTTCTGTTTTTCATTCAGGATTTTTTTTAAAGGTTTAATATTCCTAGGTATTTTATAGTAGTGAGACACTAAATAGCTTCCTCTCTCTCTACCTCTTCCCCAGGCAGTTCTCTGGGTTAGGAGTCAGGTTTTGGAGAGTTATAAGGATGGTATAACTCAGCTGTTCTCATCATTCCTGCTTCCTGTACAGCCACAAGTTATGCAACTAGACTCCTCCTAGGCTATCCCACTAGGCTCCTCTTCTCTCTCTCCAAGGGTCAGTTCACACCTCCTGTCCCCCATGTACTGAGTGAAAGGTTATCACTTGAATGTCTCTGGATCATACATTTACACAACTCTCAGCCTGATTGAAATACGTTTTCAGCATCTTTCCAGAGTCAGGGCAGATATCACATATTTGGCAGATACTCTTCCACATTTGTGGTTGGAGCTGTTTTCCAGTTTCTTCATTAGATCTTGTTGTGGTGGTTTCATTCTTTTGGGGTCTCAGGTACCAGAACAAAGTAAATACGTCTTTTCCGGGAAGTTTCTGAAAATTTCTCTCAAAATCAAGTTGCTCTTGATATTTTTCAGAAGTGCTGAGTCCTTTTCAGTATTTACCCTCAGTTATTTAACAGTTTTTGAGCACCTACTAAGCATAGAACATGATGGTAATTCTTACAAGTCCTATATTACCCAGTTATCCTTGATTATCTGATTTTCTTCACAGTTATCCCCTCGCTGCTCTCATTTTCTCTCTTTAAAAGTTTAGATCATGGGGGACACCTAAGTGGCTCAGTCAGTTGACCATCTGCCTTCAGCTCATGTCATGGTCCCAGGGTCCTGGAGTAGAGCTCCCATGTCGGGCTCCCTGCTCAGTGCGGAGCCTGCTCTTCCCTCTTTCTCTCTGCCCCTCTCCCTGCTCACATTCTCTTCCTTGGTCTCTCTCTCTCTCAAATATATAATAAAAAAAATAATAAAAGTTCAGATCATGGGAAAGCTTCCTTTACCTTTCCAGAGCATTTTGAAAGTTTTTTGTATCTTTCTCAGAATATGTGGGATTTAGTGGTCCATATATCTCTGAGACTAAGTGTGCAAATCTGTCTACATCTTTAAATCTGTAAAGGGTCAGTGGCTGAGCCTGTACATACAGGTAGATGCTATCAGATTACACAGTAGAGTCATATGAGAAGTGAATTCCTGAAAATGTACTTGTAAATCTCCAGCCAAAAAGAAAAAAGGATGAAGAGAGAAAGAAAGAGAAAATAAGTTATGCAAAGGCTCTGGGATGCCTTTGAGCCACCTGGTGACAGCAAGCAGTGAAGTCACCTGAGAAAGAGAAATGTAGTTGTCCTCATGCCTTACCTAGTGTGAGCAGCTTGGAGTGCAGAGTTTGAGCCCAGTATTCAATGAGACCAATTGTTTATTCAACAGGGCCCCCTCCTGCAAACAAACCCAATCCAACTTCATCTGGTGCTCGCTAAAGGAACCATGACCTTTCCTACCAGTAAGGAAGTAGCAGTCTGAATTAGACATATAGTGGGACAAGATGGTGACCACCAGTGGATACCTTCACAATATACTTTTCAGGGTCACTTAGACTCTGCGCGATTTCCACCTTTCACCCCATCCTAATTGTTACGAAATTGCATTTGTAAAGTCAGCGGAAATACATATTTTTAAGCCCTGTGCTTCTGTTATTGCAGTCATCAAGAACACATGGTCACAGTCACCCCAAAATTCCTTCTACTTTCAGTTTCTGAACTGAGTAGTACAGAGTTAGACCAGGAGCAGCAGTTCCCTGATCCTGTATTGGGTTTTCAAGACGAAAGTGGCGGCAGTGGTGGAGAGAACAAATGGATTGGCTGATTCCAGATGCTCTTCTTAGAGCTGAATGAAACTTACAGCTTAACCTTACAAAATTGGAAAAAGGTACTAAGTATTTAACAAGGATGGACAACTACTAATCAGTCAGAAAAGATCATCAGCAAAGCAGACATCCGCCATAAACTTGCAGCGCACATCCCTCCTTAATGGTTGAACTTTTACTGTCTTACTCTGTGCCTGGTACTTTTGAGATCTGTGGTGTCCTTTTTTCAACAATAGAAGCAGTTCTGATGTCTTCTCTAGTTTCCAGCACCCTGGTACTTGCTGAGTTTATAAATTTTATAACACATTGATATTGTCTGGATACCTGAAGGAGGTACTTCCCATCAAAGATTTGAAATCAGATGCACGCGTTCAAGGCTGTGTGCCAACCCTGAGGCCTCTCAGGCTGAGTCTCCATGGTAACAGTGATAGAGTCTAGGTCTGTGTGTCTGTGACCACAGCCATGGATTTTCCCACGTGAATGACTGGTATTTGCTCATGTGCTTCTCTTTACAGGTCTTCTTTCCTCGGGTCTCTCAAAGGTTTCTGCTTTCTTCATAATACCTGATTTATCCTTTCACCCCATCTCAAACACCTCCTTTCTTTCACTATATAGAATAACCCGGTTTTGTGGGATTTTAATGTTCAGCTAGTGGTATCTAAAGGTATTTATGTTGGACATATCTCTGATCTCACTTGGTTATTAACTTCAGAAGAGTTATTCTACTTCCTTTATGACACCCCGAGAGTGATTTCCTGTATATAGTAGAACACTGATATTTTTATTTTTATTTTTGTTGTCTGCCTGCCTAATTTAGTACTGAGGTCATATTGCAAATGTCTCATAAAAACATTTTATTAAAAAAGTTTTAAAATCATTCAGCAAATTTTTATAGAATAAAGAGGAAAGAGAAGAAAACCCTACTTTAGAGTAAAATATTGAAGCTCTTTCCATCCTGACACTTCACAACCAGTCCTCAGGTTTTCACTGGTGTTGTTAACTGTTGTTGTTGTTGTTGTTGTTGTTGAAAAGATAGTACTTAGTCCCTTTATAAACTTTACAATACCCTAAACACCTTCCCCATTACTGGTGTGCGCCCATTATACAAATGCTGAGTTTTTAAAAAGCAGGGTGTGGAGGAAGCCTATTGTTTTTCAAAGCTTGTTAATACAAAACATAATTGAGCACTTTATAGTTTTCCAAGGCGGGATCTTTTGAGTCACCCCACATGTATTAGGGTGAATATCTTATACCCACCAGTAATCCATTCAGGATGGGAATGCTGATTTTTTAAGCAGAAGTAAGCATTGCTTTTAAAACGTGCCAGGTTCTTGTTCTAATGTACACTGCAAATAGAACAGGATCAAATAAACATCCAAGACTGCAGATTATGCAAACAACAGAATTTTACCCCCAAATCCTATAATCATACTTTTTAGTTGATATGTAAACCAAAGCCAGGTGGTTTGGGTGTTTCATGTTCATTGTCCCCACCCTACCTGCCCTTTGTCAGTCATCTAGAGGAATAAGTAGTAAAAATAAGAACAGAGTAATCTACACACAGGTTATTATTAGCCTCTTGTTAACTAAGAATATTTGTAGAATTATTCTGTAAGTGACTTAAAGTAGCATGAAAAATAGATCATCTTCAAATGAGGGCTATTTTACAAGAATTTTATGGGTTTTAAAGTACCCAGCTGTATGGTATTTAAACATATGGGAAGACATTTTTACATGTGTGTAACATCTGGGTAAATAGATCAACTAAAATCTAAGTAGCCCTCACGCTAAAAATTAAGCAAGTGAATTTAGACACTGATTCTTTTTATGTTTCATTCTCTGTCCCATGGAAAGGAAGAAAACGATGCTTTTTCCTTAAGAAAATAAGGAAAATAAATTTAGAAACTCAATATCTAAGAATTAGGGAAACAAGTTAGGGGGAAATTTAAGTCTCAAAGATGTGACAGATTTACAGGAAGAAACCTTATTTTTGCTTTTATTTCCACGTTTATGTGCTTCACATCACACATTATCAATTCTCTGAACATAAGTTGTAAGTAAATATACTCCAACTCATATATGTGTGTGTGTATAAATTGAAATGTTGCTAATAATTCAAACAGCTGTGATAGTTATTTAAGTACATAGTATTATATTAACTTGCTTTTTATCAGTCTTCTCACCTAGGAAATAGGAGTCACAACAATACCTACTGTTCAGATTTGGCATGAGAATTAAATGCTGTTCTACACCAAGGGTCAGCAGACTATAGCCCACAAGCCAAATCCAGCCCACTATCTGTACTGCACAGCTTGGAAGCAAAGATTGGTTTTTACATTTTTCGGTGGCTGGGAAATAAAATCAAGATAAGAATAATACTTCTTGACACATGAAAACTTTACAAAATTCACATTGCTGTGTCCAAAACAAAGTTTTGTTGGAACCCAGCCACACTCATGCATTTATGTATTGTCTATAAATGCTTTCCGTGCTATGTTAGCAGAGCTGAACAATTACATCTGAGACCATGTAGCCTGCAAAGCCTTAAAATATTTACTATCCAGCCCTTTACAGAGAAGCTTGCCAACACTTTATACACTAACGTGCTTTGAACAGTGTCTGGTATATATTTATACTAAACAAATGTTCGTTTTTATCATGAGCATTATTAAGCTTTATATAAAATAAATAAGACTACTCACATAGCCAAAATGTCAGAGTCTGAAAACTTTCCTCACATATATCCCTGAAAATCAGACCAAAAAAGAAATCTATTAATTATACAACAAATCATTTATTGTTTAAAAATGTAAAAATGACCTTAGAAATATAATGCACAAGACTGGTTTCACAAGGGACTTATTTTCAGAATATTTTATATATTCCTTCTGAGACAATTTCCATGCTAACAGGTCACACATCCTCTCTCCTTAATTTAGTTAGCATTTGACCAGTTATCTGCTCACTGCTGCCCTTCAGTTCCATACTGACTCAGATTCCCTGTCTGAATTCTCCATTATTATCCACTATCTGATCCTTCTCATTGGAAATTCTAGCCATACACTTGCAGTCTCTGAGGGGTAGAAGGAGAGGTCTGAAGGGTAGAAGCCAAGAATTTTGACACAGACTTCAGAGTGTATGTGATCACAAACAGGCCAGGTCACATGGTACCGTATTGTAAAGGTCTCAAAAATGCAGTCCATACAAGTCTTTTGAGCTTATCTCTTTGGACACACAGTAAACCAAGTTCTTATCCTCACACCGATGTCACCCTTTTGCATTTGCCAAAGAATTGAGGCAACCAGTTTCTGGGCCAAACTGACCCATCTCTAAAAACATTTTGAGGCATCGAAAGGAAATATTTTACCAAATTGGTTTGGATTATTTTATTTCATCCCCATTTTCCCTAGACTTAGACTTTCCAGCGTGACTGACACACCAGGACTTTTGCCCAGATTAGTCTGATGTATGGATGTGTATGTAACTGATTTGTGTAGATGGATCAGATCTTCCTTAGACCTTTTTGGCTATTCAGGATTGCCAAGCTCAGTTGTATCATCTGAGCCTGTTTCCTTTTCAATCCCTTATCCCTACAACATCCCCATAGCCTATTTCTATTTCTCTTTATCCACAGTCTCCAGTTATGTGGTCAAGTCACTATTGAAATCAACCATAGAATCAGAAAGCTGACATTCAGGCACACATTACTCTTTGCAATAGCTCCAGTACAGTTGGCAAAATACTTGTTTGGGTTGAACTATGACTTAAGTTAACCAAGCTGGCTAGCACAGAAAACCAAGTTGGCTTTTAAAGAAAAAGAGAACCCAGTGGGAATTTATAACAAAGGAGAACTGTTTTTTTTTTTTTTAAGTTAGAAATATCAGAGCTATTTAATCTGATTTTTTTTAAAGATTTTATTTATTTATTTATGAGAGTCACAGAGAGAGAGAGGCAGAGACACACAGGGAGCCCGATGTGGGACTTGATCCCGGGTCTCCAGGGTCATGCCCTGGGCCAAAGGCAGCACTGAAAACCTCTTTAAGACACTCAATATTCAAAATGACAAAAACTGATCAAACCTAAAATGTTTGATAACTATAGTATATAAAGAGTTCATACAAACCCATAACCAAACATAAAGAGCAAAAAACATGACCAGTTTTCATTAGCAAAGACAGGAGCAGACAATTCACAAAAAGGGAAAATACTACATTAGTAAATCTACTGGAAAATGTTCCACCTCACAGATAACCAAAGAAATTCAAACCAAGACATTGAACTATTGTTTTCTTCGCCCTATCATTTGGTATATCCTTTTATGCCACATGTAGTTTGATATAAAAAAGATTTTGAAAGGCTTGAACTCTCTTCTTGAGAAGGAATAGTAAAATGAGCAACTATACACTATTACAGGGTCCCTAAGTTTGCTCACCTCCTCTAGAAAGCCATCTAATAGTCTGTTACCAGGGGCCTTAAATTTTATAACCTACTTTGATATGCTGTTATAAAGAAAATTTTCAGGGGCTCCAGGGTGGCGCAGTCAGTTAGGGGTCTGACTCTTGATTTCAGCTCAGGTTATGATCTCAAGGTCCTGAGGTCAAGCCCCTTATGGAGCCTGCTTGAGATTCTCTCTCTCTCTCTCTCTCCCTCTTCTCCCTCTCCCTCTCCCTCTGTCCTGCTGCACACACACTCTCCTCTCTCTAAAAAAAATAGTATTAATTTTTTTAAGTTTAAAAAAATTTCACAATGGAAATCTATGTACAGAGTTATAAATTATAATCTGATAATAGTGCAAAGTATCTTACAATAGAGATTTAGTTCAGTTCACTAAAACTATGAAGCTATTCAAATATTTATGAATTTTAAAACTGAAAAATGCTTAGGATGTAATGTTGAAAGCAAAGTACAGGATATATTTTATGTACAAAATAATCGCAGTCCTTTAAAACAGCACTGTCTAGTATAGTAACCACAGGTCCCTCATGACTAATATTTAAATAAAATTTAAAAGTTATTTCCTCAGTTTCATTAGCTACTCTTCAAGTGCTCAGTAGCCACATGCAGCTAGTGGCTTCTGAGTTGGATGGTGCAGGTCCAAAAGCAACTTTCCATTATCTCAGAAAGCACTAAATACAAAATGAACCCTGAAGCTGCATAGTTCAAAGACTAGAAAAAGCTAAAATTGTTAAAATTGAGAAAAACAACAAGAACAACAATAGTTTTATGTGGGCAGTTCAACCAGGGAATTTTTTCCTTCTTCTTGCTCTTTATAGTTTTTAAATTTTCTTCCATGACCATATTAATTTTATAATGGAAAAAATATCACTAGGCTTTATTTTAAATACCTTTTGAAAGTGTAGAAAACAAACACAAGGATAGCTTGGGGAAAGCCAACTGAGATTTTCTTTCTAAAGTTCTTTTTGTTACTACTGTTAACATTCAGGTCAGATCAGAATTTCAGAATCTTAAGGTCCTTAGGGAATGGAGCGCCATGAAACTAGTATTCGGTCTTGGAAGTTTGTACACAACATAATTCAGAATTCCCGTAATTTCCTGTTTGCTGTACTTCACAGTTCCACACAAGTGGGTCAAAATGCAGCCTTTCAGCTTTAACTGTGCCCTGAAGCCAACATTAAATGTCTCCTTGTGTCTCACCAGTGAAGCTCCCTCAAATCAGGGAGGTGGGTGGGGGTATGGGGTAACTGGGTGACGGGCATTAAGGAGGGCACGTAATGTGATGAGCACTGGATGTTATGCTATATGTTGGCAGATTGAATTTAAATTTTTATAAAAAATATTTAGTGTCTATGGAAATAATCTGTATCTTCTTTGTTGCCCATTTTAAGTTAATTTGCATCTGGTTCTGGCTGAGAATCTAGTAAAGACATATCAAGTGAACCTCAGTAAATGAGCTCTTTCTTCAAGCATATGAGCTTGCTGCAGTGTGAACATAGGCTTATTCAGCCAGGTTGTGCTCTGGATTCTTGACCCATGCTGATGGGTTTACTGGGGTTCCAGAGTTAGGGTCCAGCCATTCAGGTGTCAGCCACATTCCTGTAGATCTCTCTGGTTGTTTCCTTGACTCTTCTGATGACTGGTCTAGAGCATGGCTACCAAGCTGGTTGTTGCTGAAACATTTTATGTGATTGGGGACATAACCCAAGGAGTTAATGATAGGTTGGGATGCTGAGTAAGTCATTCTTCTGTCTAAACTCTGCAGGTCAATCTATATCTTAATTATGCAAAAATTTGTAAGTCTTCTCCAATTAGCTCCAGGAAAAACCAAGGAAATTACAGTCCTCAAATTAAACAAGTTTGAAATATGGGAGTTACTGGTCTTCGTGAGATTTAGGCTGGAAGAAATACCCAGTGAACCAGCAAGGAGAAATTACCTGATGCCTGGATATTTAGTGGAGGGCAAGGACTCACAATGAAAGTGACAGCATATGGGATTTAAGTTTGTGGTATGATAGAGCAATTTTTGAGAAGCACGGGTGGGGTGTGGGAAGTCAGCTGCTTTTGGCCCTGAGACATCATGTCAGAGAGCAAGGAGGTGGTGATCTCTCCTGAGCTGCTGGCAGAACGGCCCCAAAATGGTGACACAGGCTGATGGTTGTGGGTGGAGTACGAGAAAGATGGGAGGAAGGTCAACAAATTGAAAAGTCAATGACAGGAATACTCAAGGCATTTAATATTGAAATCCTGACTCAGCAGGTGAGGGGTATTATAAGAGAAGGAATTTATGTAAGTTAAGGGTAGACATTGGATCACTGACATGTAGCATAAAATGAGTAGGACAGTGGAGCACAGGGTGATTGTAAGTAGAAAGATCAGAGTGCTGTAAAATAATGTTTGCAAGCCACTGCTTGACCACTTGACTGAACTAAAACACTAGGAACTATTAAAGATATCATCCCATCTTCCTGTGGGCTCCCACATCAGAGGGGTTAAACACTTGTGTTTTTCTCTCCCTCATGTTGAGGCCCTCTCTTCTCTTTGGTCTGAGGATGTGAACATCTCTTCCTGATCCTTCCCTCTGATCTCTGCCCCACCTTCCTTCCTCCCCCCACTTTCTCCTACAACTCACTCTGGTTTGCATCAGTTCACTTCCCAAGGGCCTCATTTCATTGCCTAGAAAACTCAGACCTGGAGGTAAGAGGCAAATATGCTCTCTTTCTTTGCTTCTCTAAACATCCTGTACAGTAGATTACATTGACTCATAGGCAGAAATTATAATATTAAAACCTCCAGGAGCTGTCTTCAAGCTTGGAAGGTATGTCAGATTCGATCTCAAATAATCGCTTGCAAAGATTTGCAAAGACTAAGAAAATTACGGAGGACATTTGGTCTATCCAGCTGTATTTAGTTATCCCTTATTATTTCTATTCCTGTCATCTGATTTGAGTAGCAGAAGTAGAAAGGCTAGGGCACGGTCTTTGTCATTCCAGCTGCTCCATTTATATATTGTATCTATTTTCTTGGTTTGCTCTGGGGTTGAGAGTATTGAACATTTTTAAGCATTTTAAGGATATTCCCCCTTAACGTATGGACAGTTGGAAGAAACATTTTCTAAGTGAGCAATTGATGGAAACCCAAACAATTTTCCAGTTTCTTATAAATCAAATATATCAAATTAAAAAATAATAAAATAAAAATAAATCAAATATATCTGAATTTGAAAGCATGGATAGAGTAACTTTGTGCAAATCCAGGGAATAGAAAGATTTCTCTGGATTCAGAGTTTGGTCAAGGATTTGAGGAAAGCGAATTAAGGTTCCTTTAAAAAAAAAAAAAAAGATTTATTTTTTAATGAGAGACACAGAGAGGCAGGGACACACGCAGAGGGAGAAGCAGGAGCCTGATAACAGGACTCGATCCCGGGATTATGACCTGAGCCAAAGGCAGATGCTCAGCCATTGAGCCACCCAGGTGCCCTGTGAATTGAGGTTCCTATGCAGCAATTTTGCCATCTCTGACAGTGGCCATTATTGCAAGATACTGTGTGCTGAGATCACTGCTGAGTGCTTTGCACACATTGTCTCGTTCTGTGCTCCCAAGCTTTGGGAAGTATAAGGAAGCTGAGGTCCCCAGCCCATAGCGCTGGCCCTTTCCTCCCACCCTCACCCCAACCCCCACCAACAGGAGCTTGACACAGAATGTGTTTTGAATTCTCAGTGTAGTACTGACATCCGATTGGACACATAACAATGAGATCCTGCTGGGGATACAAAGTCAGACACGCCAAGCTTTTTCCTAAATCATCGAGGGTGGAAAGAAATATACAGAAGACCAACTTGGAAATGTTATTTCATAAGGCTTTGGAGTTATGTCTTTTGAGTTGTTTGGTTTATTTACCCAGTTGACATGTATCAAATGAAATACCCGAGAGAACATTTCCTAGTTCCCTGTTAAAGATGTGAATTTTTCAAAGTATTCAATGTCTTAAAAAAAAAAAAAAAAGGATTCGATGTTTGATAACAAATGACCGTTTTAATTCAAATTTTACAATATCATGGATCATTACATTAAAACAAGTTTGCTTGTTTAAAATAATGGCCTTTAATAAAGTTTATTTATAAGAATACTCTTGAGTGAGTTACATCTGAGAAGAAATCATGAAGCTTGTCAGAGCAATCAAAGAGTGGTATTTAAGGTGTAGTGCTATATGGATTCCTGAAGCATAAAAACCGTACATTGTGAGGATCTCCTTTCCACATCAATTTCAGAAACAGAAATGGTGCCAATGAAAAGGTCCCCTGCATAGTGTCCCTTGCTTGCATGCACATTTTCCATCACATGCCAGTAGATAGAAGGAAGCCTTGGGTGCTCCTTGGAATCACAGTGGAGTGTGATTATGTGGCCAGCAGATGTCTTAACCTGTAACTCTGAAGTCCTGGGTTTAAAAACTTCATAAAGCAGGGTACCTGGGTGGCTCAGTAATTGAGCGTCTGCCTTCGGCTCAGGTCGTGATCCTACAGTCTTGTTATTGAGTCCTGCATCAGGCTCTCCGGTAGGGAGCCTGCTTCTTCCTCTGCCTATGTCTCTGCCTCTTTCTCTGTGTCTTTCATGAATGAATAAATAAATAAAATCTTTTTTTTAATCGTAAAATACGATAAATATGCATTGCTCTGTAGACATGGTCATGTATCTCCTTCTGTATATCTGTACATCACTCATTTAAGTCAAATGTATGACTTTGGCCTTGAAGCTGAAAGCTCAGGGATTACAGAGTCACAGAATTGGACACATGGATTGTGAATACACAATCACAGCCACCTGACCCCTTGCTGGCATTTACTAGTATGTTTGTAGGTCACTCAGATCATCTGTATCTCTGATACCAGAAGGCTTCTCTGGGCCTTGAAAGCTTCATCCCAGGTTCTCCGGGGTTCACCGTGTCTGGGGAGACATCTGAGTATGGATGTCTATCTGGTGGACGATGGATGACTGATGGATGGGTGACTATCTGCCTTCACTGGCAACTCAATGGCATTCTGCAGGTTTATGTCTTAAGTGTATAGTTTTATATTTTAAAGGCTGACTAAAAAAAAAATAAAAATAATAAAGGCTGCCTTCTAAATCTTACAGGGAATGTAAATCAATGTGTCTTAAACCATTAGCAAGAGGGAAAAATATCCACAAGGAGAAGGAGGCAGGTGGGTGGCTTGTATCATGGGCAAGAGTTAAGGGTCTTAGTCTAAATTGTATTTTTTGGTAAAGAAAATAAGTGAATTTTGTGAGAGGAACAGGTACTTACTGGCAAAATAATGAGAAGCTGCAGAAGTTCTAGAATTGGACATTCCAATCTCTGGTTTGATGCTAACTTTCACCAAAGGGAAAAAATACCAGCTCTGCAGGGGGATGTGAGGCACCACAGCCTTCTCAGCAAACATCAGCTCTCTGTGGCAGCAGGGCCCCAAAGGCTCCAGACAGGGCATAGTATCCCTTCAGGCCCATTGGTAATATTTCATGCAGAGATTTGGGCCAGGTCATAGCCTGAGGAAAGCCAGCTTCCAGTTGGTTTCTTGGGCCATGTCCACTGGATCTGGCCTATTCCTCAATGGGAGAGAGGTTTGCCCAAGAGCCAGAAGGAAAGCAGTGGCCTCCTAGCTCCAGGCAAATGATTGCATCTCGTTAAGCCACACTTGAGCTGTCTGGTGGGGTTTTCTGTAGGCTCCTAGCGCCTGCCAGCGCTGACAATGAGCAGGACTGCACGCACACCAGGTTATATTAGGGCCACAACAGAGGCTCAAGCACATGTGTCCTTCACAGAACATGGTGTGTTTGTCCCATTCCAGCTGCCCCCCAAGATGCAAATGAGGAAGAAATGTTTCATATTAACGTGGAGAATTTTCTTAATGCCCACATTACAGGGATCAGAAGCCCTGATGAACTAGTCCATAAAGAGTTCCCACAAATCTCCTCTCACACAGTTATGGATTCAGGTCCTCCTTGGCTTTGCTTTTGTTCACCTTTCCTCCATCTCGCCTTCATCGAGATTCGACTTAAAACTACCTTTGCTTTTTGGGCAAGATTTTATTTGTTTGTTCATAAAAGACAGACGCAGGCAGAAGGAGAAGCAAGCTCCCTGTGGGAATCCCGATGCAGGACTCAATCCCAGGACCCCAGGATCATGCCCATAGCTGAAGGCAGACACTCAACCACTGAGCCACCCAGGCATCCCAAAACTACCTTTGCTTTTAAGCCTTCTCCCACCAAACCTTTCCTTCTCATGTGACCCCGGCATCTTCTGTCGACCACTTTCACAGGGCCATCACATGGACACTCCTGTCCTCGTCCATCCTCTAGGATGCTGTCCAGCACACCTTCATTCCCAGCTTCCAGCAAACTCTGTGTGTATCCAGGAGATTGGCAAATGAGGAACAGTAGGACAGTGTGTGGGGGGCAGGGAGCAGGGGGCAGACAGGGTCAATCCAAGAGAGGCTCAGAGAAGGATTTCTTGGGAAGGCCTGTTGATCTAGGCCTCGAAGGATTAGGAGCGGGGACTGCTCCTACTGGCCACGGGTCAGGAATTTACAGCCACCCTGTGTGACAGCCGTGACATGGAGCCTGTTTTTGTGGCAAAAAGGACATTTGTGCAGGAGTTCAGGCTGAAGATGTGCAACGGGGTCAGGCCGTGCTAAGTGGTGAATGCCTTTCAGGGCCCTTCCCTGGAGGCAGCGTTAGTCACGTGTTGGCAGGGGGTTGGTTGCATGAAACAGCAGTGTTGGCTGGAGATGGCAGATCTCAAGAATCAGTTTGCAGTGTTGGAAGATTAGATGGCTTGAACAGGGATTTTTTTTTTTGGTGATCTTGCAGGGAGGACACTCAGTGGTCATGGCGCTCTGCCTCAGATTACTAAGTGAGGAGCAGGGAGCCTGTCCTTCTCCCAGGGCCCGGGGTCGGGGTGAATGCTTTTCAGTTGAGGGCTTTACCCCTTGATCGGTGCCAGCCTGGGGGTAGGAATAACTCACCTGATCAGCATTGTCTTAGTCCTTTCCAGCGGCTGTAACCAATCAGCACAGGCGGATGGCTTTTATAAACAGAAAACTTTGCTCACAGTTCTGGAGGCTGGGAAGTCTGAGATCAAGGCATGAGCAGTTTCAATGTCTGGTGAAGGGCTCCTTGCGGGTTAAGAGAGGACAGTATTCTCTCTGTGTCCTCACATGGCAGGAGATATTAAGGGAGCTCTCTGGCATCTAATGGGGGAACTAATCCTCATCACCTCCAGTTGGCCCTACCTCTCAACGTCATCACATTGGGGGATAGGATTTTACTTTTCTAAGGGCACTGATCCCATTCTCCAGGGTCCTATTCTCATGACCTAATCAACTCCCCAAAGCCCCACTTCCTAAAACTGTCACATCAAGGGGTAGGGCTTCAAACATAAGAATTTTGAAGAAGCACAATCAGTGTCTATCAAGTGTGATCTGGCCAAGACACTTCTCTGGCCACATTTACTTCAGGCAGGGTGACTACATGGAGACCCACTGGCCAATGAGCTCACTCTGAGCCTCAGTCCTCTTTCCATCCCTGGGGGGCAGCAGAGACCAGGCGGGCCCAGGCAGCCCCTTCTCTCTTTGCTTCCTCCGTTCCAGCTTTGTCACCTCCATCAGGTCACCCTGCATTGAGAAAGACACTTGCTTTCAGTTTGGGAGAAGTTGTAGGTGGGGGTGACAAGAGTCTTTTTCGGACCAGAGTCTTTTTAGGCTAGGCCCACCCTGTTCACAAGGAGCCATGTCTGAAGTAGTAAAACCTTTACTAGGATCATTTTTTTACTCAGCTGGTTAAAACCCCCAAGAGAAGGTGGGTGTAATGAGCACCACCCCTCAGGACTGCCTTTAAACCTTTCCTGAGAGGGGAACAAAGCCTCATTGTTTCTCCTCTTCAGTTGTCCCTGTGTCTCCTACATTGCTGTTCTGTTTTCCTCCTTGAAATCCCATGCCCTGGCAAGTTCCTAAAAAGCAAGCGCCACCACATCTCCTAGGACATGCTGTTCCTTCATAGATAGCAATTTTCCCGAGCAAAGTGGATTATCCCTCATGCTCTACAGGTTCTACCACCCTGTGAAGCATCGTGAAAATCTCATTTAGTTCATTTAGACTTAGTCCAGGGGCTTTGATGTGTAGCATACAAGTTTATAAATATTCTTACATGGCCCGGGGTGGGTGTGGGGGGAGGGGGGCTGATAAGAAATTCTCTCTGTGGAGTAAATAACCCAAAGCGCTAGATGCCTGGCCGGCTCAGTGGTTGAGTGTCTGCCTTTGACTCAGGTCATGATCCCAGGGTCCTAGGATCGAGTCCCACATCGGACTCCCTGCATGGAGCCTGCTTCTCCCTCTGCCAATGTCTCTGCCTCTCTCTCTGTGTAGCTCACGAATAAATAAATAAAATTAAAAAAAAAAAAAAAACCTCAAAGCATAAAGTCAGGATGTTAATTGGGAAAAATAAAAAGAATGAAGGTGGCATGGTTAGATTTTCATCACAGGATCTGCACTTCTCATTGCAAAAAAGGGAATTTTTCGTTGTCCTGCCTGGATGAGCTTTCTGCATCTTCCAACTCCAGGTGGGCTCCCACCACCTGGGAGCTTATGCGGAATGCAACATCGCAGGCCCCATCTGACTCTGGATCAGGATCCGTGTTTTAACGAGGTACCCTGCTTGCTCATAGCACACATCAAGTTGGAGGACCCCTTCTGCAGCCCTGTGCTTCCCAAAGCGGAGCCTGCACAGGAATCACCCAGAGGGCTGAGTGCAGATACAGATTCCCAGGGCCCCTGCCTAGATTGCATTTGTAGACCTAGTCGAAAGTACAGTGATAACTGATGATGCCGCCAGTCAGCTGGTTGCTTTCTAGTTTTTCCCTCAATCAGAAGCTCTAGTCCCAGTCCATACACACGTTATGGTAAATGGTTGAGAGCAAAGAGCAGCTCCCACCTGCACGTGCAGGCAAAGCTTCAGTGGGACCAGCGCGGGCAGCGGCCCTGCTTCCAGAGTGGCTCTGAGTACAGTCACAGTGGGCACAGAGGGACAACCAGCTGGGTGAGTCATCCCCAGAACTTGGTGCTGAACTCAGTCCACTCTTCCGGGCCACTGTCCTTCAGGCTGGTTTGAGGTCATTTCCCAGCAGACTCCACATGGAGCTTGGGGGTTCTTCCCAGTCCAGTCTTGAAACTCTTTTGAGTTTCAAGCCTCCTTTTTTTTTTTTTTTTTAATTTTACTTATTTATTCATGAGAGACAGAGAGAGAGAGAAAGAGGCAGAGACACAGGCAGAGGGAGAGGCAGGTTCCCTGTGAGGAGCCTGATGCCGGACTCAATCCCAGGGCCCCAGGATCACAACCTGAGCCAAGGGCATTCGCTCAACCTGAACCATCCACGCATCCCTTAGGAGCCTCCTTTATATGAATTTAGCGCCATTCTTTCTTTTCCTGACTCCTCCCAGGGTCCAGACTCTTACCTTTGAATAAAGCCAGTAAAAGCCCGAAGAGAACCCTGTCCCCAAGGATCCCATCACATCTCTTCTGGAGAGTGCTAACTCTAATAACTTTCTAATGGAGACTCACTTGGTTGATGCCAGTGTGTATATACCCACCTTTTAAACAGGGCTTCTTTGAAGACCACAGTATGCCTTTCTAGAATTTCTTTATGTAAAGGGGGAAAAAAGTTAACTCTCCCATCAGAGATGTCACTATTGAGTTTAACCTTCTTTAGATTCTTTTAGAATTCTTTCAGTTCTTATTTGGGCCTTTGCTGATCTTCAGCCCTGAAATTTTCAACCTGTAAAACCATAGGCTCCAAGACATGATTTCTTAATGACTGTTGTTTCTGGGGATTAAAATTTTACCACTGGTGATGATAACCAGTAAAAGGCACATAGATAGATATTTTAAAAGCCATGCATATCATTTGTATAAAAGAGAAATGTACACAGTGAAATAAACATTGTCCCTTGAACCATGAACTACCCCTTACTCTGTATCTGTCCCACTGTGCATTCGTATTATTTTTTTATTGGAGTTCAATTTGCCAACATATAGCATAACACCCAGTGTTCATCCCATCAAGTGCCCCCCTCAGTGCCCGTTCCCCCATCACCCCCACCCCCTGCCCACCTCCCTTTCCACCACCCCTTGTTCGTTTCCCACAGTTAGGAGTCTCTCATGTTCTGTCTCTCTTTCTGATATTTCCCACTCATTTTTTCTCCTTTCCCCTTTATTCCCTTTCACTATTTTTTATATTCCATGTGCTTTCATATTTAAATGTCTGAGCAGTGCTAGGGAGGAAGTTTAAAAGTTGAAGAGATTGGCATATTGACGATCATCTGCTTTACAGAACTTGGTAAAGATCTCTTTTTGAAAAGTGGGTCTTTTCAACCTGATTTGAATTGGCACACTTTATAGAAGGAAAGAACAAGACAAAATTAGGATCAGAAAATTTTCCTTGGTGAGCTGAGTTTCCTGGAGATTTCCTGGAACTGCAGTCAAAAGGTTGTCCGGAGGAGTATGCTGGGCCTTTGTAACACTGCACTATGAAACTTAGGGAACCTTCTACATGAGGAAGGCAGACTCTGAGCGGAAAACATGAACAGCTTGAACACCTAGTCTTCATGGCCATCCCTGAAATGTCATTTATTCATTCATCTCCTTTGAGAAGTTTGGGGGGCGGGGGGGTGTATCCAGGTATATCCATTGCAAGTATTTTATACAACAAACAGAAAAACACAGTTCAAACTAGCTTCAAAACTAAAGAATACATATTGGCCAATGTTGCTGAAAATCCAGAGGCAGAACCAAGTTCAGGTAGTTAAAAGCAAATGAGCAGGACCTGGTTTATTTTCTACTTCAAGATGGTTGTCTGAAGTTCCTGAGCCTACGTGAGTCCTCATCCACATTCTGCATGAAATCAAGGTTCTGTCTTCCAGAGTTCCCAGCAAAAGTCCTGGAGTTAATGGGGCCAGTTGGGCTGCTTGGCTAAACTGATGACCATAAACCAGAGAGTAGTTGTTCTAAGTGATGTGTGCCTGGATTCAGAGCCCTGCCCTGATCCAGGCTGGATGCCATGGGAGTAGGATGCTCCGGCTTCAACCACCAGGCCCCCAGGAGCGCTGGAGGTGGGCTGAGTCCCAGGCAGGTGTTTTCACTGCTGGAAACTTAGTCATCACACATAGCACTAAACTGTGGAGGCCAGAAAGAATCATCGGTATAGCCAGGAAGAAGTGTCCCCATGCACCAAGGCTTTTATGTCCCCAGGAAAAGGAGGACTCTCCCTAATCTGCCTTTGTCTGTGACCTGGGTGTGGGAATGACCTAGTGGTGAGTGTGTCTGTGGGAAGAAGAGCTGGTCACCTGCTTGTCAGACTGAGAGTTAACTTAATAAAAGAGCTGATGGGTGTCATGAACCCTTTGCATGTAAATCCTGATAAAAGCTACTACCATCCAGCCCGAGGTTACAAAATTTTGAATGCATACAGGAGATGGGTTGTACTTCCAACACAAACAAGTCACAGATTGAGTAATCCTGTAATTCATGCCTTGTTTTTCTGATTTTTTTCAGAACCGAATGGAGGAAAGCAAAGCACTCTTTAGAACAATTATCACATATCCCTGGTTCCAGAACTCTTCGGTTATTCTATTCTTAAACAAGAAAGATCTTCTAGAGGAGAAAATTATGTATTCCCACCTAGTTGACTACTTCCCAGAATATGATGGTAAGTCAGCACTCTTCAGCCAGCCCAGTAGCAGGGGATCTGCTTGGCTGCCTAGCCAGCCACACAAGAGCTCACACATTGCACGCAGCACATTGTTGCTGCCTCTGCCTGGAAAGGCTGCCTGTGTGATTGATGAAGTACAAATGATTGTTTGCCCTGCTCTTTAACAACCTGAAAGGTTTCAATTCCCCCAACAATGCTGAAAAGTGATAGCGAAAGAAAACAACTTACGTGTTTTGAATTAAGTGCGTGAGAGGAGGAACAGTCCCCTAGTTTTGAACAATTGTGTATCGACCATCATAATGCCTTCTTTTGTTAACTGTCTGCTCTTGCCTCTGTGGAAAAAGAACAGAGCTTTGTGTCCAGAGCCCAGGCTCTGAAATCACTCTACCCAGGTTCACCTTCACAGTTTTGATACTTTGTAGAACCATGATCAAGTCATTCAATTTCTCAAGACTTTAGGACCAAGCTCATGCGATTGTTTTGTAGACTCCAAGATACATGTATGATATTTTAGCATGATACCTGACACATGGTGAGTGGTAGGAAATATTTTGGGGAGGGCGCTGCATGACCTGATCCTGTCATCCTTCAGGATGGCACCAACCTCTACACTCTTCCTGTAGTACTTAGAATCCATAACACCTGCATCAGTACTCCTTTGTTTTTGCATTACTTACTACTTATAAACACATCTTGCCTACTCAACTAGACTCTGAAATCCTCAACGACTGGGCATGACACCCAACCATTCTGAGAAATACTTGTTGACAGGTAACAAAATGCATCCACACCAAGGCACTCTGAAACAAGCCAGTCACAGCCACTTCTCCGAAAGAGCTTCTCTGGCAAGAGACCCACACACCTGCCCATACATACTGGAGTCTAGATTAGGAGTGGCAAACTATGGCTTGCTACCGCTTTTTATAAAGTTTTATTGAAACAGTCACACCCATTCATTTATCCACAGACTGTTTCTATGCTTTAACAGCACAGTTGAGTGGTTGTGACCAACCGAATGGCCCACAAAACCTAAAATACTTATGCTCTTTGCCCCTTTTTTCTTTCAATTGAAATATAGTTGATCCATAAGGTTATATTAGTTTCAGGTGTATAACATAGTGATATGACAAGTCCGTGTGTTAGGCTGTGCTCACCGCAGGGGGAGCTTCCATCTGTCACCATACAGCATTGGTGACTATATTCCCTATGCTGTGCCTGGGCTTGATTCATTCCACAACTGGAAGCTTCTGTCTCCCACTCCCTTTCACTCATTTCACCCATCTATCTACGCAACCCAACTGGCAGCCATCAGTTTTTGGTATTTATGGGTCTGTTTATTTATTTATTTGTTCTTTAGATTCTGTGTGAGTGAAATCATATGGTGGTTATCCTTTTTTTTTTTTTTATGGTGGTTATCTTTCTCTGAATTATTTCACTTAGCATTATACTCTCATGTTGTCTCAGTGGCATGACCTCTCCTTATGCCTATGTAATATTCCATCGTGTGTGTATGTATTGTGTGTGTACATACACATCTATACACATATACCACAGCTTCTTTATCCATTCATCTGTTGACAGACACTTGGGTTGCTTCTGTATCTTGGCTATTGTAAATAATGCTGTAGTAAACATAGGGGTGCATATATCTTTTCACATTTATATATGTATTATATATAATAAATACTTTTGTATATATGTATAATATATATACACGTATATTTATTTACTTTTTTGTTTATTTACTGCTGGGTAGTGGAATTACTGAATCATATGCTAATCCTGTTTTTAGTTTTTTGACGAATTTCCATATTGTTTCCACAGTGGCTACACCAGTATTTAGACCCACCGATGGCACAGGAGGGTTCCTTTTTTTCCACATCCTTATCAACACCAGTTGTTTCTTATATTTTTTATTTTACCCATTCTGACAGGTGTCAGGTGATACCTCAGTGTGGTTTTAATTTGCATTTCCCTGATGATTAGTGATGTTGAGCATCTTTTTTATGTACCTGTTGGCCACCTGTATGTCTTCTTTGGAAAAATGTCTATTCAGGTCTTCTGTCTATTTTTAATCAGATTATCTGTGTTTTTAGTATTGAGTTGTTGAAGTTCTTTATATATTTTGGGTATTAAACCCTTATCAAATATGTTTTGCTTTATTTTATTGAAGATTACCTTCACTGTTCCCAAGCTTTTTATTTGAGTATAGCTTTAATAAGGTTATTTTTGCTTTGGTTTCCCTTCAAAGGAGACCTAACTAGAAATATGTTGGTAAAGCCAATATCAAAGAGATTACTGCCTGTTTTTTTTTTTCTTTTCTAGGAGTTTTATGGTTTTTAAATCTCAAATTTAGGTATTTAATCCATTTTGAGTTTATTTTTGTATGTGGTGCGAGAAAGCGGTCCAGTTTCACTGTTTTTCAGGTAGCTCTCCAGTTTTCTCAGCATCATGTATTGAAGAGATTGTCTTCTCCCCATTGGGTATTCTTGCTTCCTTTGTCACAGATTAATTGACCATGCAAGTGTAGATTTATCTCTGGGCTCTCTATTCTGTCTTGTTGACCTATGTGTCTGTTTTTGTGCCAATTTAATAGTTTTTTTATTACTACAGGTTTTTTCTTTAAGATGTTTTATTTATTCATGAGAGACAGCGGCGGGGGGGTGGGGCAGAGACCTAGGCAGAGGGAGAAGCAGGCTCCAGGCAGGGAGCCTGTTATGAGACTCGATCCCAGGACCCCAAGATTATGACCTGAGCCAAAGGCAGATGCTCACCCACTGAGCCACCCAGGCATCCCTGATTACTGCAGTTTTATAGTAGATCTTGAAATCTGGCATTGTGGCATTGTGATACTTCCAGCTGTGTTCTTATTTCTCACTTTTTTTTTTTTTTTTTGGCTATTTAGGGTCTTTTGTGGTTCCATAAAAATCTTAGAAGGGGATCCCTGGGTGGCTCAGCAGTTTAGCGCCTGCCTTCGGCCCAGGGCATGCTCCTGGAGACCTGGGATCAAGTCCCACATCGGGCTCCCTGCATGGAGCCTGTGTCTCTGCCTCTCTCTCTGTGTGTCTCATGAATAAATAAAATAAAAATCTTTTAAAAAAATCTTAAAATTGGTTGTACTATTTCTATGAAAAATGCTCTTGGTATTTTGATAGAGATTTTGTGAAGTCTGTCAATTGCTTTGGGTAGTATGGACATTTTAATACTTTCCAATCCATGAGCATGGAAAATCATTCCATTTATTTGTGTCATCTTCAATTTTTTTTATCAGTATTTCATAGTTTTCAGAGTATAGATCTTCGTTAAGTTTATTCCTAGGTATTTTATTATTTTTGGTGCAATTGTAAATGTGATTGTTTTCTTCATTTCTCTTTCTGCTACTTCATTATTAACTATATAGAAATGGAACCAATTTATGTGTACTAATTTTGTATCCTACAACTTTACTTATTCTAGTAATTTTTCACTGGAGTCTTTAGGGTTTTCTTTGTATAGAAATATATTGTACAAATACTGACAGTTTAACTTCTTTCTTATCAATTTGCATGCCCTTTATTCCTTCTTCTTGTCTGATTGCTGTCACTAGTACTTACAGTACTATATTGATTAAAAGTAGTGAGAATGAACATCCTGATCTTAGGGGAAAAGTTTTTCCCCATTGAGAATGTTAGCTGTGGGTTTTTCATATGTTGCCTTTATTTTGTTCAGTTATAAGTCTAAGCCTACTTTGTTGAGGGTTTTCATCATGAACAGATGTTGAATTTTGTCAAATGCTTTTGCTGCCTCATTTGAGATAGTCATATGGTTTTTATCTTTCATTTTGTTAATGGGATGTATCACATTGCTTGATTTGTGAGTATTGAACCACCTCTGGATCCCTGGACTGGACCCCTTGTGACCGTGGTGAATGATCCTTTTAATGTATTGTTGAATATGGTTTGCTACTGTTTTTTGATTTTTGCATCTAAGTTCATCAGAGATGCTGGCCTGTAGAGTTTTGTTTGTTTGCTTGTTTTTGTAGTGACTTTTGTCCAGTTTGGTAAGAAGGTAAAACTGACCTTGTAGAATGCATCTGGAAGTTTCCCTTCCTGTCCTGTTTTTATAATAGTTTGATATAATGATTCAGAATAGATATTTTTTTAAAGTTGGGTAGAATTCACCTGTGAAGCCAATTGACACTAGACTTCCAGTTTGTTTGAAGTTGATTACCAGTTCCATTTTTACTGGTAATTGATCTGTTCAGATTTTGTTTCTTCTGGTTCAGTTTTAGAAGATTGTATGTTTCTAGGAATTGATTACTAGTAATTGATCTGTTCAGATTTTGTTTCTTCTGATTCAGTTTTAGAAGATTGTATGTTTCTAGGAATTTATCTGTTTCTGGGATCCCTTGGGTGGCGCAGCGGTTTGGCGCCTGCCTTTGGCCCAGGGTGCGATCCTGGAGACCTGGGATCGAATCCCACATCGGGCTCCCGGTGCATGGAGCCTGCTTCTCCCTCTGCCTGTGTCTCTGCCTCTCTCTCTCTCTCTGTGACTATCATAAATAAATAAATTGAAAAAAATTTTTTAAAAAAAGGAATTTATCTGTTTCTTATAGATTGTCCAACTTGTCAGCATAGAATTTTTTATAGTAGTTTTTTATAATCCTTTGTATTTCTGTGGTTGGTTGTTACTCTCTTTCTTTCTTAATGAATTTGACTAAAGGTTTATCAATTTTGTTTATCTTTTCCAAGAACCTGGTCTTGGTTTCATTGATCTTTTCTGTTTTTTAGTCTCTTTCATTTATTTCTGATCTGATATTTATCAGGTCCTTCCTTCTACTAAATTTGGGTTTTCTTTGTTCTTTTTCTAGTTCTTTTAGGTGTAATGTTAGGTTGTGTGAGATTTTCATTTTTTGAGGTAGGTCTGTCATTATAAATTTCCCTCATAGAACTGCTTTTGCTGCATATCAAATATTTGGCCCTTTGTTTTCATTTTCATTTGTCTCCATGTATTTTTTCGTTTCCTCTTGGATTTTTTTTATTGACCTGGTGGTTGTTTACTACCAAGTTGTTTGGCCTCTGTGTGTTTGTTTTTTCTGGTGTCTTTCTTGTTACTGATTTCTAGCTTTATACCATTGTGGTTAGAAAAAAATGTGTGATATGGTCCCAGTCTTCTTAAATTTATTGAGGCTTGTTTTGTGGCCTAGCATGTGATTTCTCCTGGAGAATGTCCCATGTGCATTTGAAAACAATGTGTATTTTGTCGCTTTGGATAGAATTTCTATATGTATCTATACATAAATATATTTCTGTATATATCTGCTCTAATGTGTCAGTCAAAAACGTGGTTTCTTTGTTGATTTTTTGCCTGGATCATTTATCCATTGATGTAAGTGGGTTTCAAAGTCCCTTGGTATTACTATCACTTTCTGTTTTTATATCATTAATATTTGCTTTCTGTATTTAGGGGCTCCGGTGTTGGGTACATAATTACAATTGGTTTACCTTCTTGATGGATTGACCCCTTTACCATTATGTAATCCCTTCGTCTCTTGTTACAGTCTTTGTTTTAAAGTCTGTTTCATCTGATATAAGTATTGATGCCCAGCGTTTTGTTTTGTTTTTTTCCACTTTCTTTTGTATGGAATATTTTTTATCTGTACTTTCACTTCAGACCTAAAGGCACACACAGACTGAGTCTCTGGTAGGCAGCATTTAGAGACGTCTTACTTTTTTCTCTATTCTGCCATCCTGTGTCCTTTGATGGAACATTTAGACAATTTACATGTAAAATAATTGTTGATAGCTATGTACTTAATGCCGTTTTTTTTTTCTTACTGCCATTTTATTAAAATTTTTTTGGTTGTTTTTATTCTCTGTTTCTTTCTTTCTTTTGTTCCCTTCTTCTCCTTGTTTGCTGTCTTGTGATTGCTGACTCTCTGTAGTGCTATGCCTGGCTTTTTTAGTTTTTGTGTATCTGTATTCCAGGTCTTGGGCTTGCAGTTGCCACCAGGTTCGAGGTTCGAGGTTTGAACATAACATCCTAAGTATGTCGTGGTCTGTATCAAGTTTTGATGGCCACTAATGTTTGAACACATTCCAAAAGATCTTTTTTACTCACTCCTCCAGTTTATATATATGTTATCCCATTTTACGTCTTTTTATTCATACTTTTTTTTTTTTAATTATGGCCTTTTCCACTTGAAGAAGTCACTTTAACATTTCTTGTAAGGTCCTTTAGTAGTGATGAAGTCCTTTATCATTTGTTTGTCTGGGAAACTCAGTATCTCTCCCTCAGGTCTGAATGCTAACCTCACCAAGTAAAGTATTCTTGATTGCAGATTTTTTTCCCCTTTTAACATTTGAATCTATCAATCATGCCTCTTTCTTCTGGATGACCATATTCCTGCTGAAAAATCAGTGGATAGACTTAAGTGATTTACCTTTTATGTAAATTTTTGCTTCTCTCTTGCTGCTTTTAAAATTCTCTTTTTAACCCTTGACGTTTAATTATTGTGTCCGTGGGCCTCCTTGGGTCCATCTTGTTTGAGACTCTATGCTTTTTGAACCTAAAGTTCTGTTTTTTCTCCCTTAGATAAGGGAAGTTTTCAGCTATTATTTCTTTGAATACATTTTCTTCCTCTTTCTCTTTTTCTGGTGCCTCATAATACAGACATTTGCTTGCTGGCATCCAAGACATCCCTTAACCTATCCTCATTTTAAAAACATTTTTTGTACTGCTGAGCTTGTGTGCTTTTCCATCACCTGGTCTTCCTTTTTTTAAAATATTTTATTTATTTATTCATGAGAGAAACAGAGAGAGAGAGAGAGAGAGAGAGAGAGAGAGAGAGAGAGAGAGAGGCAAAGACACAGGCAGAGGGAGAAGCAGGCTCCATGCAGGGAGCCTGATGTGGGACTTGATCCCAGATCTCCAGGATCACACCCTGGGCTGAAGGCGGCGCTAAACCATAGAACTACCCAGGCTACCCTTATCTGGTCTTCCTTATTAATTTGCTTTTCGGTGTACATTTTTTTCATTCCAGTTATTGTATTAATTTTGATTTTTTTAAATACATTTTCTCTCTTATTGAAGAATTTCTTGCTGAGTTCCTCTACTCTTCTAAGCTGGTAGGCATCTTTATGACCATTAAACTCTATCAGGCATATTGCTTAGCTCAGTTTTAGTTTTTTTTGTGAGGTTTGTCTTGTTCTTGTTTGGGGCATATTCCACTATGTCATTTGGCTTGACTGTCTGTGTTTGTCTCTATGAAGTAGATGGAACAACTATGTCTCCTAAACTTGATGGGATAGTCTCATGTATGGTTGCCCACTGTGTAGACCATGTGTTTGTGCATGATGACTTTTTGCCAGAGCTGTGGCTGGCATGGGCTGGGGATCCCACAGCATTGCATGCTGGGGTTGCCCTGGTGGGATGGTTGGAGCTGAAGTGGGCATGGATGGGGGCAGTCCTGGGGCTCTTACAGGCAGCACCTTGACAGAATAGTTAGATCTGAAGTGAGTACAAGCTAGGGGATCCCAAGGCTTTCCATGTAGAGGGTGCCTTGGCAGGACAGTTAAATTTGAAGTAGACATAAGCCAGCATACCCCAGGCAGGATAACTCAAGAGGAAGTAAGTGCAAGCCAGGGGTCCTGGGCCTCTAAGCACAGGGAGCAGTCCCAGGGCTCTCTACTCAAGATGCCCTGGAAGAACAATTGAAGTTCAAGTAGGTGTAATCCGGAGTGTCCCAGGGGGCACTATGGCAGGGTAGCTAGAGCCAAGACAAGGTACAAATCTCAGGGCACCCTAAGGTGCTTCCCACAGGGCTCCCCAGGGTGCCCTGGCAGGGCTGCCATAGGCAAGGTGGTAGGAGCCTAGAGTGTTCCTGCATGCTTAGCACCCATGCCCTGTTGGAGTGATGGCTAAGGCTGTAGTGAGCAATAATCAGGGGTGTTCCAAGGTGCATAGAGCTAAGCCAACCTTGGTGGGAGGGCCAGGGCTGGTGTGGGCTAGGGTCCCATGGCTCCTTGAGGCAGCAGGTCAGCTAGGGCACCCACAGCCTACTCCCATCAAGGCAGAGGGATACATCAACTGTGGCACTCACCAGCCCCTCTGACCAGGAGACCGTTCCAGCAGCTCCCCACCTTTTGGCAGGTTCAAGGGCTGGTCCCTTTACATTCTATTTGCCTTTATAACCCACAGCATTTTTCCTGTACAGTCCTTCAGTACTATTCCTCTCTGCCACAACGGGTAGCATTAAGGCTTGGGGTTCCCCTCAGTACCCTGTCTTCATTTCTCTCACCATTCTTTGTGTAGTCTATCAGCCAGCCCTCACTTCTTCAAGAGAATCTGCTCTAGCAGTAAGTGTGGCCTGGAGGTGAGTTAATGGTCTTCCTGTGTCACCAACCTCATTCTGGGGTCCTTTACAGAGAAAGCATGCCAAACTCAGGTCTAGATGATTAGTAGGTCAGAGGACAGAGGACAGCTTTGAATGTCACAAAGTTCCAACTCTGCCACTTAACTGCCATGGTAAGCTTAGGCAAGTCTATTCAACCATTCAGTTTGCTAAGTAGAAAAGAATTAAATAGAATTGCATATAAGTCACTTAGCGCTATACCTGGCAGGGAGAAGAGCACAAGCCCAGGTGTAGCTATCGTAAAGACGTAGGGAACAGGTGTGTATGACAGACTCCTCTTTAAATGACATTATCAATGTAGGATGTGCAACAGGTATCAGTTCAGCAAGCTCCCTCAGAAAGGCAATTACTTAAAAAAAAAAAAAAAGCAATATTCAACTGGCTTTATGGCTTTGTGAAGTCACAAAGCTTTGTGAAGTCCTTAAGGAGGGGGTTTGACTCATCTTTTCATCCCACGGGCATTTGGGGCAGGGCCAGCTCACAGAAGGGGAACTGAATTTCCCTTCTCAAACATATCTAAGATCCTAAAGGTGGGCAGCTTGCAATAGAAATGTTCGGGGGATGTTATCAGGCATTAGAAATAGAACTCTCTGTAGTTTGTCAGCAGTGTGCGCTCCTGTCCATTCTCCAAGTACATTCTCCTTTGTGCTTTCCTGTTCCTTCAAGACCAAATGCTTTCAGGACACCTGGGGGGCTCAGTGGTTGAGCGTCTGCCTTTGATTCAGGGCATGATCCTGGGGTCCTGGGATGGAGTCCTGCATAGGGCTCCCTGCAGGAAGCCTGCTTCTTCCTCTGCCTCTCTCTTAACTCACCTCCTGCTTCTCCCCTGCAGGGAGCCTGCTTCTCCCTCTGTGTCTCTGCCTCTCTCTGTGTCTCTCATGAATAAATAGAAAATCTTAGGGAAAAGAAAAATGCTTTCTTAGCTGAAACAGTGTTTTCATTTTTACCCCCTTTTTATTGGCCACCAACCTGCCACTCAGTTATAAATGCCAGACTGTATCCCTCACTGTTTTGCGGAAACTATAGAAGTAAGGAACTTGGTGTGCCACTAACTTGGTCTCCAACAGCAATGGGCTAGTCTTTAACCATAAGAGGTACTTGAATAAGATGGGCATAAAGCATCTGACTTATACCTAAGCACACATTTGCCTCTCTCTCCTGAAAGAGACTTAATTTTTCCCCAGAGTTCAGTGAGAACCAGCAAGTGGGAAATGATGCCCCACTCTGTACATAGCACCCCTGTTAGGCCAGCAGGTTTTCATGATGTGCTTGCATGCAAGACGACAGGGGATAAATACAGCACAGCCTGCCCCATGGAGCAAAGTCGCCAAGGCTCAAGCTACTCCATGCAGTACCCACAGCACACCACACGTGGGTTTGATTTTTTTTTTTTTTTTTTGCACCAACAAAAGACTTTTTCTGTGATACATATTTTGGGTACTTTTTTTTTCCTTCTTTGCCATGTCCTCATGATCTCTTTACCTATGTCTTTCATCCAGTGAATTTCCCCAGATTCCCCATCACTACGAGCATTTCTTCCTTCCAACATGTGTGCATTGCCAAGGGCTTAAACTGTGAACATGTTTTTTTTTACTGTTAATCTCCCTCAATGTGCACATAACGCACAGAGAACAGAGAACTTAGCCGTGGAGAAAGAAAAAAAGACACTTATTCACAGAGCAAACACAGCTGTCATTTCATACAAAGCCCTTGTAAGAGCTGCAACTAAAAAAATTCTAGGCCGACTCTGCAATGATGTTTTTATAACAAACATGTTTCTAGTATTATGAATTTCACACTTCCACATTTCTGCACGTACAAGGTCTTAATCATGATGAATGCCATTTCTGTATTTCTCTGCAGGAAGAGAAATTACCATTTCCACATGGATGTGAATTGCAGAATTGTTCATAGAGACTGTGGAATTCTGTGCCTGCTAAGATGGCCATAATGATTTATTTGTAGTTTGTATTTATTCAAATCATATAATTTATGCTTAAAAACCTAATACACTGCAAGTGCTCTTCGCTGAACTTGGTCCGATCTAGTTGTGATAGTCTTTAGGGTTTAAGTAAAAATAGCCCTTTTTTCCCCAAATAGGGTAAATACAAAAATCAAAGGGAACTTCCATCACAAGCCAGAAAGATGGGGTTCCTTTATGAAAATGAGAAGATGCTCCAACCCCAGCAATCTCTTAGTCCTAGTTTTAAATATTCTGTTACTGCTGTTGAATTAGTTAAATCGATAACACCGAGAAAGTTAGGACATTATACTCATGGTATTTGTATGGCACTTTCATTATAATGCCAGCCTTCTTGATTGCTGACAAAAATTTCTATTCTGGTCAAAAGTCAAAAATGTAAACATTACCTTTGTTAACTCTGCAAATGGGAATAATGCATTTGTCTTCATGGCTCTTTCCTCCCTCCTGGCAGGGTTAGATATAAGCTTACAGAGGTAATCCCCACTTTGCAGTAAGGCTGGTTTGAAAAGTCTTCAATTTGGCCATCTAAAATTCGTGAAGCATTTTGTTAGAAGTGATAGGCCCTCAGTCAAGTTTTCATAGATTTCTTTATCCCAACCAATAGATAACGAGAATATTGATAGAAAAAAATGGAAGCTGTGGACCCCAAGAGGGTCTTGTCAGACAGAAGGATGTGGAGTAGGAGAAGGTTATAGCATGACTGCCATCTTTCTTAGGATGGAATTCACTGGAAAAGATGGAAATGTTACATATATAGGGCCTCAGAGACTAATATAGATGCTCAGTAGTTGATAGGTGTAGTGTTTTGATGTTACTCATTAACATTAATTTCAGGATCACATTAATACATTTATCAGGATCTACAAAATAGATATTTTAATACAGCTCTACTGTCCTATAACTCACATGCCATGTAATTCACCCATTCAAAGCACACAGTTCAGTGCTTTTTGATATATATTTTACCATAATTTAAAAATCTAACAAAATTTGTCATTTTAACCATTTTAAAGCATACAGTTCAGTGACATTAATTATATTCACAGTGCTGTACAGCCATCACTATTCCCAAAAATTTTTATCACCCCAAACCATTAAGCAGTCACTCCTCATTTCCCCTTCTAACTAACTTCTGCAACTAACTTCTAATCTACTTTGGCTCTATTAATGTTCCTATCCTATGTACCTCATATAAGTGCAGTCATACAACATTTGTTCTTTTGTCCGGCTTCTTTTACTTAGCATCATGTTTTCAAGATTCACGAAGGTTGTGGCAACTTTTCTAGAGCTGAATAAAACTCTATTGTGTGTCTCCTACCTCTTGTTTATCCATTCCTCTGTTGATGGCCACATGGGTCGTTTCCACACTGGTTATTGTGAATACTACGCAGTGAAATTCATTGTCCAAATAACTATTATAGTCCCTGCTTTCAATTCCTTTGGATATATACCTAGGAATAAAATTGCCAGGTCATATGGTAATACTATGTTGAGCTTTTGGGGGAACTACCCAATGGTGCGGCTACACTGTTGTACAGTCCCACCAACAATGCACAAGGGTTCCAGTTTTTCCACATCCTTGCCCACACAGATTTTTATACTTTTTTTGATGACACCCATTCTGGTAGATGTGAAGTGGTATCTCATTGTGATTTGGATTTGTATCGAAGATGAATGATCTTGAGCCTCTCTGCACATGCTTATTGGCCAGCTGTAGGAGTTCTATTTTCTGAATATTAACCTCTTACCAGATATGTGATTGGCCATCCATTCTGTAAGTTGTCTCTTCACTGTCTTGATAGTGATGCACAACTTTGACGCACAAGTTTTTTTATTTTGATGAGGTCCAGTTTACCTATTTTTTCTCTTGTGTTGCCTGTAATTTTGGTGTCCTATGTAAGAATTCATTGCAAAATTATTAACTAAGTTTTTAATATATCCTGGTAAATATCTCACAGTCCTAATACAAGGCATCTAGGACATCGTTTGGCATGGAAGAGACCCTGAATGAATCTAAGAAAATATAAGCCAGTCTTTCTCATCACCACATATAGTGCATTGAAGACTACCTACATAAATGTGGTGTGCCCAGCAGCAGCAGCAATCTAGAAGCTAGACAGATGGATGGTCAGATAGCATGACAAAAAAAAAAAAAACAATTACACACAATACTGTTGGGGATGGTGGTGATAACGGATCAGATCCGCAGTGTAGCTGTCCTGTCCACGGCATCTTTATTGAGCCAGTCAACACTTACTGGGCAAAGGCATTAACACATCAGCTGACGAATCGTCCCTCTCCTCCCTTGGCCAACAGGACCCCAGAGAGATGCCCAGGCAGCTCGAGAATTCATCCTGAAGATGTTCGTGGACCTGAACCCAGACAGTGACAAAATTATCTACTCCCACTTCACATGCGCCACAGACACCGAGAACATCCGCTTTGTCTTTGCTGCCGTCAAGGACACCATCCTCCAGTTGAACCTGAAGGAATACAATCTGGTCTAATTGTGCCTCCTCGACACCGCCTTTCCCTTCCCTGGTGGGCTATAGAAGCTGTACAAGAGGGACTGTATTTCTGTGGAAAACAATTTGCATAATACTAATTTATTGCCGTCCCAGACTCTGTGAACGTGTCCACAGAGTTTGTAGTAAATATTATGATTTTATTTAAACTATTCAGAGGAAAAACAGGATGCTGAAGTACAGTCCCAGCACATTTCCTCTCTCTCTCTCTCTCTCTTTTTTTTTTTTTTTTTTTAGCAAAACCTTGTGACTCCATGTATTTTAAATCCCCAGTCATGCACTCACCAAGATAAAAGTTGTTTCTTTCTCTTCTTTTTCTTTTCTATTGAGCAAAACAAAGCTGATTGCCCTTTCCCTAACCCGTACCCCCATCCTGATTTTTCCTGGGTTACAACGGCCTTTGCCCTAGTCCCATTCTTGGCCAAGTTTTTCTCCCAAGTGATACAGTCAGGACAGCATCATTTGATTTAAGCCATCAGCATTGGCTTGATTTAAAAGTTTGTAGTTTTGCTGAAGGATTCTAAGTGTTAATCCTGTGGTTTTCAGTGTATGGCTCTGGATACACATAGAGAGTTGTTTTATATAAATATATTGTCTTGCCTCACTTTGTGCTGGGATCGTGGATGCCCATCTTATGGTTAAGTGTCATTTCTTTTGGATTTCTACCTTCAGCCATAGCTTAGTCATCAGAGATATGCACAAGTCAGTAAGGCAAGAGCAGAGACACACAGTTGTTTTTTTTAAATGCCATGTGCCATGGTTCTTCTAACCTTCCTTCTTCCCCCTGCCACCCTCTCTTTAAATTACAGATGCCAAAAACTATATATATATGCCAACAGACACTACATTACTCCAATGGCTGCTACCCAGACCCAGAACCTTTTCCTTAGGTTGTTCTTAGCTTCCCCCTTCTTGGTTCAGACTTTTCTTCCTTTTTTCCCTTAGTGTTTGGGCCATGATTTATTATGGCAGTGTGTGTTGCCAAAGCTGGCTTTTCATAAAAGAAAAGTAGTAAAAATTTAAAAGATAAAAGCCAGTATTTAAAAATGGAAGAGAGTAAGACTGTGAATCCTAAAATAATTGGCTGAGAATGACCCTGAAACACCAGTCGGTAACTGTAAATTCGATTGGCACGGTCCATTCTTTTCTTTGCCCTGAGATCACATTGTTTGGCGTCTGTTCCATGTTGAGTGTCCAAATCAGCAATGTAAAAAAAAAGTGTCTTTGTGATAGAACATGAAATCTGCTTCTATCTCTTCATTTAAAGCCAGTTTTGCTCTCTTTATGTTCTTTAAGGTCAAGTGGGTCTGCCAAAAACCTTATTTGAGTATTCTGACACCTCCATTTGCAAAATCTGAAGTTATTGCTGATTTACCACCTTTGGATCTTTATAAACTGGTGACTGGTTAAAGTGGAACCTAAGGAAGACTTTTGGACTTAACTCAAGAGTAACCTCTCAGTGTTCTATAGAACATGAATTTATGTAACTGAACCTACTAGGAGAGAGATTTGGAGTTCTCTATGTGCAATTTTCAACAAATGCAAAAAAAAAAATACAGCACATGTATTGATGAGCTTCTGTCAAGCAGCTTGAGTTGAAATCTGACTTAAGAAAATAAATCAAGATTTTTTTAAGCCTGCTAGGGGGTAGGAATTAGGCCATGACACTGGTCGTATTTTAAGTATTGTACTATTTGGCACAAGTCTAAACTTCCATATCAATCACTCTTTGGGAACAACAAAGGAAGAGAGAAAATGAATGACTTCTTAGATGAGTACAAGAGTTCCTAAGGAGTAGAATGTTCTCCTTTACTTTCCCAGCCACAAACAACACAGGTTACTTTTTCACTTTGCTCAGAAAACACCTGTAATTTGAGTAAGAACCAGACTGCCTGTAGGTATAGTGCAATTCTGAATGCTCTAATCATTGTACATATGTCTCTGTTGAGATTGCAGCATCCATACTGGCTTTGTAATCATTAATTTTTTTGGCAGATTGAATGTGCTGTATTGATATGTATCTATGTAATTGTATGTCTTATAGCTAATTCACATTTTGAATAATGTTATTTTATTTACTTTTTTTAAGAGAGGAGAATGTAAATTTGTCAGTTTATTTCTGACTAGGGATATTTTTTTTTCCATTTAGAAAAGAAAAAAAAATCTTACTATCGTACAGAGCGGTACTAGCATCGTGCTGTATAAAATCATTTGCACATTCCTGAGTAGAGGTATACTGATAAGACCCAAAGGTAATTTCATAGCAAAATACATAAAATCAGTTGGAGCTTTTATACAAACATGGAAACCAACTTTGTAGAACTTTTGCCATTTGATCTAGGATTGGAATATGAGCTTTTATACGATTCATATTCTTATTTGGCAAATGCACAGTTTAGTATTACCTCTCTGATGGCCTTTATTAGAAAGGCAGTTTTAGAAGCTATTGTGATCCACTAAGGAAATGTTTTAACAGCTAGAGACCACTGCTTGCCTAAAAGGGCAATCTTAAATTTGGTGCAGCAAAAAACAAAACAAAACAAAAACAAAAAAAAACAAAAACAAAACAAAAAACAAAAAGCAAAAAACAAACCAAAAAAACAAAACAAAAAAAAAAAAACAAAAAAGAAAAAAAGGAAAAAAAAAAAGAAAAAAGTCAACAATAACATTTGAAGGCCTACAGTGTGTATAGAGAAAACCTCATCACAAGATCCTAAGTGTTACAGTTTTAGGGAATCAAGATATTCTATTTAATAGAGCTATAGTAGATGTAGTCGATTAAACATGATCTCAAAGCTCGAAGATGTTGAGCAAACAGGGAAAGATTGTTCTATTTGTCTTTATGGAATTGGGATGGAATTGCTATGCAGAATTGAGGTTTGTGGCTTCACTGTGTGCCATAGGGTGCATGACACGATCCCTTTCTGTTGAGGAAGGAAGAACTTGATCACCCTATCTGCAGTGACGCATGGAAACCTAATTGTATCCACACTAGTCAATCGAAGCTAAAGGATTTTCTTTTCTGTTTCTTTGGGGTTTTATTGAAGGGGCTGGGGGTGGGAAGGGATTCTTTTCAGTTTTGTATAAAAACAAAGTTTACTCATGCTTTCTATTATATTGTGATTGCAAACATTAGAAGCGTGTGCCACTGGACTCCTGTCATTGATGCTCTAGGTAACAGAGGCCTGTGGCAAGTTTTTGGTGACTTGGGCATGTCTTATTCAAAAAGAAAAACACAAACACAAACACCTTTCTTCAACATACCAAGGCAAGCAGCCATTTCATGACTCACTTAACACATTGCAGTGTACCAGTTTACAGATAATTTTCCCTCTTTTGCGTGACATGGCAGTTCCAAACCCACAGAGAAGTCCTCATTTATAAATTGGAGGTTTGTACTATGCCTTACAGAGCTTAAATTCAGAAGTTTGTGCCTCATATCTGAAACAAAGGGAAATAATACACCTATTCAAAAGTCAATAAATCCCCTCAAAGTTTTTTTTTTCTTTCTTTAAAACATTTTCATATAAAGAGCTCTGTTGAATGTCATGAATAGACTGGGGGAAAAAAAAATCTTAGGAACCTGCATATGTTGTTTACTAGCATATGACATCTGCAAAAGGTATTCGAAGAACACCTGAAACTTGTTTTGTTTTTTGTTTTTGTTTTTTTTTTGGTTTTTTTTTTTGTTGTTGTTGTTTTGTGGATTAACTAGCAAGCCTATTTTAAAAAAAAAAAGAAAAAAAGTAATTCAGCTAAAGGACAATTTACTTTTTGTACTTTAGACTATCTTGACTGTCAAGGTGTATGAACTGTAATTTTAAAATTTATACTGCCACATGATTGTAAATTTTAGTTGTCTTAAGTTAGGAATTGGTAAAAAGCTATTTATGCTGGATTTGGGTCAAATGACTTATTTGCAAAAAATAATAATAATGGGAAGAAAGGGCTGTATAATGAGATACTGCAAGACTCAGATAGTGGTTGGAAATAACCTTCAAAATTACCCTCAATTTCCCTTTGTTTTCAGTTTCTCAAAGAAAAAAAAAATGAATGAAATAAAATATAGAAGAATGTTAACCCATATCAAAATAAAGTGTACCCAAGTATTGTAATGTATATTGCTGCTCTTCTTAAAATTAAATAAGGGTTTAAAACCACTCAATTGGTAATTGACAACATCTCAATTGATTCAAATAAGGTGTTGCTTGGTATACATTACTATTTGCTTCCAAAGATCTCTCTTTGGTTAGAAACCCACACAAAAACTAAAACTTGTAATATTGTATGTTTATCTATCTCCACATATTTCCAGCATATGTAGCGTTAATAGGCCTGTCCTGGTAACTGTGTGTTTGGGATTTCATTTTTGGTTCCACCAAATTAGGAAAAGAAATGGCTCAGTTGTGTATGACTAGTTAGAGATTTTTGGAGCCAAACACCTGCTGTTTCGTAGATACCTAGTACAGAGTCTAAACTTGTCATTTGTTTTTCCTCACAGAGTAACCACCCATTCATTGCTGTCTTCCCAACTTCCAATGATCTTTCAATAACTTTCTTGCCTCTAGAATCATCCGTTCCAAGTATGCATACATGCCTAGCACATAGTAGGTGCTCAAATATTAATTTCCTTCTTACCTCCCTTATCATGTATCTTCCATTTCCCAATATGATTCCAACCCAATAGTAAATGACATTTACATGTAATGAAAACACCGATTGGGCTAAATTGGATCTTACCTGGATAAAGCAATTCTGATTTTCATATAAGCTTTGGTAGATATGAAAAAAAAAACAGGGAAGAAAATATTCTTTGCTAGAATATTTTCAAGTTTAGGAAGAGAGATGGCAAATTGTGTAACATTGTTCAGGTTACTTTGACTGAAACACATGTTTTTGGTAGATTTCTTTTCCTTAAAGAACTCTAAATACAACTTCTTGCTGGATTCTTCACGTGTCATCGTGTTGGAAACCCTTACTAGACCTATGTATTTAGGGAGTTTTGTCAGAAAACATTTTTAACTGCAGTATTTAAAAGAATCATATTTACTGTTCTTAAAATGTCATTCAAATGCATGTATTGTCTATTGTTTGGGGATGGGAACTAGTTTTGCAAAAAAACACCTAATGTTGTATAATAATGCCCCAATGATCTTGCTGGTTAAAAATACAGTATTTTTGGCCATAATTTTGTACTACAGTATTCTTCATTCTTGAGTTTTGCTTCTCTTGAGGTTGCTTCAGCCTCTTCTAGAATGTTTTTTATTCTAGGGAGTATCGGAATAAATTTTTCCTGTCCTAAAATACTTGATGCTGCACATGCATTGTCCAAGTAGACAGGCTTAGAAGTTTCTAAGCAAACATGAAAAAAAATCTTTTCCATTCTGTATATAGCTAGATTTTAGTCTCCAGTGGAAATATTTGTACTGATGACATTTTTTTCAGTTTTTTTAATAAACTTGACCTAATTTAGGTGGTAAGCAACTGTAAATATAAATTTTAGTAGCTGCTCACTAAAGACTTAGAGCTGCCTGTCTTCAACGACTGTGGCAGTCTTCTAATTAGCAAAGATTAACTGGCGAAAGAGGCAAGGGCTTGGCTCAGAGCTTTCTCGTTTACAGCAGCCATAGTGACCAGTCCTCTCCTCACAAGGAAGAGGAGCTGTCAATGTCCTCTGAGGCTGTGACTTAGAAACAAGCACCGAGGCTTTTGAGAGGAGCTAAAAGCTAGCTTTTCTTTTTCTAGCAACTTTGTGAAGTTAGGGTGATGATAAGTATTTTTCTAGAAAAACTGGTGCTTATGTAGGTAAGGACTTAGAACCATAACAAAAGCAAAAACCTGTTCCTTCTACTTACAACCAGATCTTTCTAACTGGCTGCCTGGCCCTTGCTTATGGACCTTTGTGCTTTTCAGCATACAGTTCTTTCCAGATACTTTAGAAAGTATCATTTTTGCTTAAAAGCCTTTGGGTAAGGCCCTCCTATTGTTGCATGAGTTAGAGACCGTTTCTGGGTGGCATCCCCTCTTCGGATCTTACTAAGGGATGGTGTGACTAGGGACTGTCAGCACAGGCCTGCAGTGATGAGAAATGGGGTGTCAGCCAGCCCCCGGCACCCCTCACTCTATGGCCTCTGGGACCTATGTCCATCTGCATCATCATATTGAAGACCCATAGCCCCCAGGAAAAATGAACTTCCTCAACGTTATTTGAGCCAAATACTTTTAACTTGACCTGACTCGTAGACCCAGCCTGATGAGTCAGATGTTTTTGGTCCTGGCCTTCTGGAAACAATAAAAAAGTCATTGATCCAAAACACTCTGTCTTACTCCTCATGTTCCCTGCCTCTACTCCTCTCCCCACCCCCTCACCCCCACCCTTCTCACTGCTGTTTTACTCTTAGGTTGTGACTGCTGCATCTTGAGAAACCAATCAAACCACAGCAGAAGGGTGGGAGGTGGGAAGTGATGCTACAGAGTAGCAGTAGTTCATTTGATAGAAAACAGGAGCAATTGCTGGTGTCTTGCTTTTCCTTTGTTGTCTGATTTTGAGTTTTTAGCACACTCATAAGTGACTCCATATTTAAGCCATTCTTAAACTGTGGGTCACTGTTGGAGAGTAAAAGGCCATGATGAAGGGTAGGCTTCTGGTTGTTAATTTATCTAGGCCTCACCGTGATTCCTTGGTTTCGTTGTCATGGCTAATTAAGATATGGATCCAGCTAGGATAAGGAACTCGGCCCCCATCTATTTTGAGGGAGCACCCTAAGTAAGACGAGGCCTTGGTTATAAAATGTAGGTCTCTTCAAAAATCTAAGAAGCCCAGGGAGTTCTGAAAAGATTGTTTTCTCTGAATCCTTATGCCTCAGGACTTGAAATCTGATCTGTGTTGATTTTCTCTCTTCCCGTTTTCTTCAAAAAGGCAGAGCTCAAAGTATTTTCCTGTCCCATAAGCTTATGGGTAAAATGAAGCAACTCCTCCTCTTTAATGAAGAGGGTAATTAAACCAAACCCTGGTAACAGAGCTGACGGTGGGCACTCCTCGATGCTGACCCTTCAACCCAGTCCTGGCCCTCCGGCCCTGGAGGAGGTGCTTTCACAGTTTAGTGAGCTGGGAGCCCGTCCCAATGAGGTAGGCTATGTCAAGGGCCCCGGGGACTGTCACTGTTCCCAGGTTACCGAATGTTTGTATGGTGCATAAAGTAGGTTTGGAAATAAGAGGACTAAGAGGAGACATTCCAACAAATGAGGCTTGGCAAACCCTACAAGTCTACAAGTGGACATTCCACCCTGTCTACCCAGCTGCCAAGAAGCTCACATTGCTGACAAGACCATGTTTGTGTCTGCTCTGGGCTGTGTCTCACCCAGGACGCCATGCTGTTTGGGAATCCCACACTGCCTGCCATCTACTGTCCAGTCAAGGCGCCAGCTGGGGCACACCCGAGTGCAAGGCTCACATCAAGGATTGTAGCACCAATGATTATATTGCTGGGGTCAGAGAAAGGGTCTGCTGCTTCTTGTGGAACAGTAAAGGGCCTATCCCAGGAATATCCTGGTAAATGGTTAACAATGGGGGCCAGAGAGGCACAATTGTGGTACTGATCTGTAGTGCGTGCTCATTTCCATGGTGTCAATAAATATGCCCACCAAGCCCAATTTTAAGCTCCTGATTTGTGATGTCACTGAACCCCATTGAGAAGAGATCCTAACAATGGTCTCTCAAGCTGTTCCTGCACACCATCCTCAGTCCCCTTAGGACACTACCTTTCTGAAAACCTGGGAGAATGGCAGGAGGACAAGCCTAGCTGGCTTATTACACCCACAGCTTATAAATCGCCTCCCTAGAGGGAAGCTAATGACCTGCAGCTAATTACCAAAGAGCACTGTGCTCATGATGGCTTCAGAAATGGCAGCTTGCCAGAAATATGAAGTATTTTAAACTCAAAAGGAATTTGGACATGAGATTCACCTAACACTTTTTGACTATGAGAGTGTGTGTGTGAGAAATGTCTCCATGTCTTCAAGCAGCTCAGTCATTGCTGAACAAAGACAAAAAGTTTATACAAATGCTCATCGTAGTTGAGTAACTAGATTAATCCTCAATCTTCTAAAAACTAATCTCTCGGATATATGTGGATAGACACGCAGAACCTAAAAATGACTTGATCTTGAAGTTGTGTATGCACACACGTACGTGAGCATGCACAAACTTGGTTATTAGAAGCACTTTAATTCAGAAAATCATTCTTCACATTGACATGATCAAGAGAAAAAAAATCATAAAATCCACAGCTAATGCAGTCTTTAAAAAAAAAAATCTTGCCAGTCTTTCTAGGTGCTATCTTAAAAGAGCTCTGCTCCATCTAGGCAAGAACACCTCATTATAGCAGATTGTAAATTTTTTTTTCCAAAGGGCAGATGAACCCTAGGCTGAGGGCGGGGCTGGATTTCAGGTCTCTGACCAAAAGGGATGCATTTTCAACTGGGACAGAGAGAAAGGACCTCCAAAAAATTTGTAGAAGCTACAGGAAATCTTACTGAAGTTATAAAAGCCAGGGCTGCATGATTTAGGTATATAGCCGCTGTTTGATGTTATTTCTATTCCTGAGTCTTCTCTGTGAAAATTGCTCACCTCCCATGAAGGAAGATGAATTCCCAGAATCCTATGCCTGTGCCATACTAATGCCTGTATAGAACCACAGATTCAGATCCATGGGGTGTGGGGCTGCACTTGTGTCACTCTTCTCCCACTGACTGAGGGTGGCCACCATTCCAGGTCCCTTGCTCCACACAGGGGTTACTGTAGACACTTCTCTTTCAGGTCAGGAGCTGCCTGCATCCTTCCAGCTTTCTCTGGCCACAAACAAGAAACCAAAAATCAATACCTCAGGAGTGATGTTCAAGCAGTGAGGGACAAGGGTTGGTGAACCCACTGCAGCTTCCCGTCCTCACCGGTCAAACCGTAGCCTTAGCCTACGCACTTTGCGGGTGGGTCCCCAGCAGGTTCTGCTTCCTGTCGACAGAACCTGCTCATTAACACACCATTATTGACTTTTCTCCTTCCCTGGTGTTACTTCCAAACTCTCACTATGCTTTCTGGGGTCATCTCACAAACAACTTGCACCAAAATCCTTTACAACAGTCTGCTTTGGGGAAAATCCCAGATAAGGCAATAAGACCATCCAGGGAAATGACCTTCACGTACAAGGAGGTAGCCACAGGGACTTGTCCAAACCCATCAACAACCAAGACTCAATACTTTGCCTTCAATGAAACTGCAGCTGATGCCTGAGGTCCCAGGTTAGCACCTGGACTTCTAGCAGGAGATGAAGTTGCTACGTAGGCCCCTCAATGAAAGACTAAATAATAATTTATTAAGATTAGTAATTAGAAAAAATACTAAAATTTTATTAAGAAAAATTCTACCTATTCCTGGAAGGTACCCCTACAGCATCTTTAAAGATGATCAATTTCTGTCATTGAAGAAAAGGGATAGAGACAATTTCGATCTTAATTGTCATTCTGTTTAGAGTGCATCTTTACTCCTTTCCTCTGCCCAGCTCTGGCTACTGGCTCCAGGATGAGCCCCCACACCAGCCCTGACTAACCAATTCTATATGTATGAGTCTGGCTGCTTCCTTAAAGACACAAATGCTTTTCTGTCTTCCTCCCCTCCACCAGTGGATGGTGCTGACATAATCATGGGCAGAGAGGAAAGACTCTTCCATCAGAGAATTGGCACATATGGTGACATTTAATTGAAAAGTACTACAAAAGTAAGGGAACATTATTGAGGCCATGTTCTGAAAGAGTATCTGCCTTCTTTTAAAAAATAAGTTTCTCTAATTTGACAGTTGGTCAAAGTATATACTTAGAAAAAAGGAAGCTATATTTCAAATGTTGATGAAACAGGACTTAAGAATGAGAGGCTCTCTGCCAGTGCAAAAACTTATGCGACAATTTTGTTAGTACTAATGTCTGAATATTTCTTCTAGTAGGTTGGAATGTACTTACTATATTTAGCTATCTCATTACTTTGTGAAGGAATGAGTTTTTGACTAGGGGTTACATGCCTGTATATTTTGTGATGATCCATAGCTAAATAAAACTGTATTCAAACTCAAATGCTGTTATCTTTTTAGAAGACATTGTGAGGATTCCAAATTATTTCTTAAGACCAAATATCTTACTTAAACACTTATGCTGGGCATAATTTCATGAAAAGTGACAAAGTATTTTCAGAAAGAAAGAAATAAGAAAATTCAGTGATGGCTTAATACACTTAAGAAAAAAATATTCAAAGACCTTTATTGTAAGAATATGTGCCAATGTGTCTGGAATTTTGGCTAAAATTTAGGGAATTAGGCACCAAAAGACTAATTTAGTGGTTCTAAATATGACTGATTCAGGAAAATCTCTAACAAGATTGACTTCTCACATTTAGCCACCAGAAATGTGTATAATTTCTTATTTTCTCCATTATTTATATATTTAAAAAATATGCCCCCATTTCAGTTATTCAGATGGCAGTTTGAGACCTCTTCCTAGCTTCTTACTCTTCAATTTTATCATTACACATTAACCTTTCCAAGATAAACTCAAGAACCTCCAGGATTGCCTGGCCTAGGGGTACCCACTGAATCAATGAAGAATGGGAAGATTGATTCCCTTTTTGACATCCCCTTAGAGTTAAATTTATTACTTTAAGTGGTAGGTTTCTCAATCAGCACTTGTGAATCTGCTGGTGTTAAATACTAGTGTTATGGATAAATTCGATTGTGAGCACGATCGATGCTATGACACATAATCCTCCAAATATCAGCTACCATCCATGGAATAGACTAAGTAAAGTGACCAATTCCTATGGTTTTAATTCTGGACATTGTTTTTTTTTAAGATTTTATTTATTTATTCATGAGAGACAGAGAGAGAGAGGCGCAGAGACATAGGCAGAGGAAAAAGCAGGCTCCCTGTGGGGAGCCCAATGTAGGACTTGATCCCCAGACCTGGGATCACACCCTGAGCCAAAGGCAGATGCTCAACCACTGAGCCATACAGGTGCCCCAATTCTGGACATTGTTGACCTGAAATCTGTTTGTTCTCTAGCTTGATTCAGGGGAAGTCAGGCAGCTAAACAGTGTGGTGTGGACTGAGGGCTACAGTTTGACCATCAAAAGAGGCCAATTCATTAATATAACCTCATATATTTGAGTTTGCTTTTGTGGTTTACAATGTATTTTAAGAATTTTTTGAGACTGTGTTCTGGTAAAGTAAAGCAGATAGATTTCTGCACCCCCTTCACATATCAAGAAATCTGGAGTAAGCACTGCTTCCTTTTTGATGAATTAACCACAAAAGGGCTGACTTCTCTAAGGTCTTAAGACATTTCTTCATGGTCACAAGATGGCTGCTGCAGTTCCAACCATTGTTCCTACACACAAGAGAAGACTGAAGAAAAAGACGAGGTTACCTGTGTCAAGAAAGCAAGAGCTTTTCCACATACTCTGTAACACATTTCTGTTCCCATCTCATTGGCCAGATCTGTATCTAATGACAAACCCTATAAAGAGGCCAATTAAGGAGAAAATCAGAAATAGAAGTCGAGTCACTCTCGGGGTCTTGCATTATGGTATATGTATTAATTTTTAAAATGTGGACTAAATATGCATAAGTCTTCTGGCAGGGGAATAAGAGCCACATGAGATGGTAGGATTAGACCAATTAAGGAAATAAAGAAATTCATAAAGGCTTTGCAGAAGTCTGATCCGTGAACTGAAAAACAAAATGCCCAGTTCCCTCCTTGTTGCTACCATCTATTAACGTCACCTGACCTTACCATGGGTGGCTTCAGCATCTATATGGAAAACCCATTTGGCAGCCTAGACTTTGGATCTTACCATCTTTATCTTGAGTGATCAATTCCTCTACTCCACTCTAGCCATTCACTTGCATGATAACTCTTTGCATTTGAACTTCTCCACCTCTAAAGCACTAACTCCAGAACACTAACTCAAACCATCTGGGTGCAACCTCCCTTCCTATTACTTTATTCAATGATTTCGACTCCTGAAATATAAAGATTTTCTTCAGACTGTTCATCACTTTATTCCTCCCAATTCACCAGCCTTCTGTGCTTTTCACTTTCCTTCTTATCTAGCTTCAATTTTGTATCCCTGAACTAAATAAATTTGCAAATATTCTATGTTTACTCTATCCCAAACCAACATGTCTGTTGATTGCATACACGAAGCCAACTGATTAATCCATGAGAGCACTCAAAAAGCCAAAGGAAGCTGGAAAGAAGGACCAAACAGAGCAGATTAGTTCACTATAAAGTTCTTGTTATAGCAGACTAGATAATTCAGACCAATTATCATATAGAAAATGTCATATAGAAAAGTTGGAAAATAAATATAAATAAATAAATAAATAAATAAATAAATAAATAAATAAATAAAAAAGTTGGATAACATTAAAAACAGTGTCCTAAAGGTATAGACAAGCTTACAAGACAGTGAATAATGACTGGATCAGGTTTCAAAGGAAGGTAAAATCCTAGGAAAATTAGTCCAATGTTTATGTCCACTCTTCCTCTGGGAACATTTATCAGTTCCAGAAAGGAAAGAGGAGAACCTGAGAAACAATGTGACATTTTCGTTAGCCTTTTATAGTTAGAAGGACAGGTATTAGAGTGCAGACCACACTGCTTAGTAGTAAACCACATCACCTTGGGATGGGAATAAAAAGCCTAAGAGTAGTGATGAGTCAGAAATGGATGAACCTGAAATTCAACTTCAAAATGAATGTACATTAAAATGAGGTAAAAGAAATAGATATTGGATTATACAAGATCTATGAAAATGGACTAATGAACATTCAAGAAAAGTAAAAATATATAACCCAAATTAAGAGCTCAGGATGTCATTTGCAGATTACAAATAGCTTAAGAGAAAAATGGTGAACCTGAAAATGGATCATGAGAATATCATGAGAATAAAGTAGGGTAAAAAAAAGAATAGACAATACATAGGGTAAGAGATATACAAATTTCAGTGAGAAGGTATAATATATATATTTGGAATCACATAGAAGCAGAGATAGAGAATGTAAAGAAGCAATTTTTAAGGATAAAATGTAGAGAACTTAACCAAATTGATGAAATACATCAAACTATAAATTCAGGGTGTTCAATGATCCCCAGGAAAGATAAGCAAAAAGAAGTATATGCCTAGGCATACAGTAAATATGCTGAAAAACACATGAAAAACAGTGAAAACTAGTGGGAAAATAGAAACAATTACCTTAAAAAAAATCAATGGTTAAATTAACAGCTGACTCTTCAACAGAAACAATGAAATCCAGAAGGCAGTGGAAGGGTATCTTTGAAGTGCTGGGGAAATAAAAATAACTGCCAAACTAGAATTCTATCTAGGATGAAAATATGTACAAAGAATAAAGATGAGTCTGACTATGATGGAGGGAATGGGACCAGATTTATCTTGTCAGTGTAAATAACTGGAAAACTGTAAAGTTTTCAGACAGTAGCTGATGGTGTAGAGTTGTGATCCCTGACAGAAAGGAAACAAAGGAGATGAGCCTTACAATAATCTTAGCTTTCCTTCTGGAAATACTTTATGAACTATAATGAAGAAAAGGGAATCCTGAGTACAAAGGTTAGAGTTCAGAAAGGTTGAGATAGCTAGAATTTGTGGTACATGCTGCAAGAGTGAAGGGAGTGGCACAAAGACAGAGCTCCAGAAATCTGCATAAAGGTCCTTGGGACATGCGACTATTGCTCAGTAAAAAAAAAAAAAAAAAAAACATGTGCATGTATGAGTGAAAGTGCTTGATGGTAGGCAGAGAATAACTGGAGATCTTAAAGCTTAAGAACTCCCAGAGTTCACAAAGAGTAAGGAAATACTTGAGCTCCAGCCATCCAGAGAGGAGCATCTTCATTCAACATACCTTAAAAATAGTGTTAAGTCGAAAATAAGGGCTACTCTAAAACCACCACAGCAAATGTTAAAAAACCAACCTTAAAAGTATTAAGTTGATCCATAAATAACTGACTGCTAGAGCCAAGTCCAACACTCTTGGAAGAAATACAATAAATGCAGCACTCAACATAAAATACATAATGTCCAATATCCAATTAAAAATTAGTATACCTGTGAGGTGCCTGCCTGGCTCAGTCGGTAGAGCATCTGACTCTTGACCGTGGGGTTGCAAGTTTGAGCCCCACTTTGGGCATGGAGCCTACTTTAAAATTGGAATTTTTTGAAAAAAAAAAAAAAGTATACAGGTGAACAAGCAAGAAATGCAATCCATAACCAGGAAGAAAAAAAATCAGTCATATCTGGAAATGACATATATGATAGAATTAGCATCTAAGAACTTTAGCATAGCTATTATAAATATGCTCACAGATTTAAATAAAAACTTAATCACATTCTTCTCAAGTGCACACAGAGGATTTTCCAGGATAGGTCATATGTTAGGTCACAAAATAGGTCTTAAATTTAAGAATATTGAAACCATATCAAGCATCTTTTACTGACTCAGTGGCATAAAACTAGAAATCAGTCACAAGAAGAAAAAAAGGAAAAAAATCACAAATATGTGAAGATTAAACAACATGCTACTGAACAACCAACGGATTAATTTTAAAAGTATTTTTAGGGGATCCCTGGGTGGCTTGGCGGTTTAGCACCTGCCTTTGGCCCAGGGTGTGATCCTGGAGATCCAGGATTAAGTCCCACATTGGGCTCCCTGCATGGAGCCTGCTTCTCCCTCTGCCTGTGTCTCTGCTTCTCTCTCTCTCTCTCTCTCTCTCTCTCTCTCTCTGTATCTCTCATGAATAAGTAAAATCTTTTTTTAAAAAAAGTATTTTTAAAAATAGCCCAGGATGAATAAAAACAGAAATGCAACATACTAAAACCTATGGGTTGCAGCAAAACATTTCTAAGAGGAAGTTCATAGCAAAAAACACCTATACCTCCAAAAATGGCAAAATCTCAAATCAACGACCTACCTTTATACCTCAAGTCACTCAAGAAAAAGGAACAGATAAAGCTCAAAGTTAGAAAAACAAAAAGATCAGAGCAGAAATAAATGAAATAAAGACTAAAAAGACAATAGAAAAGATCGATAAAATTAAGAACTGGTTCTTTGACAGACAAAACTGACAAACCTTTGGCTAGACTCACTTATTTTTCTCTTAAAAATAAGAGAAAGGGTCAAAATGAGAAGTGAAAGAGGAGACACTACAACTGATAACCCAAAAAACAAACAAACAAACAAAAAAAAACCTGATAACCCAGAAACAAAGTAGTATAAGACTACTATGAAAAATTACATGTCAACAAACTAGACAGCCTATGAGGAATGGCTCAATTCCTAGAGACATGCAACATTCTCGTTTTCAGTTATGAAGAAATAAAAAATCTGAATATACTGATTACTGATAAAGAGATGGAAAGTTTTTGATTAATGATTCAAATAAACAAAAGTCCAAGAACAGACAACTTCACTGGTGAGATCTACCAAATATTTTAAGAACTCCAGTCCTTTAAAACTCCTCCCAAAAGTACAAGGGGATGGAATGCTTCCAACTCATTTTACCAAGCCAAAATTACCCTGATACTGAAACCAGACACAGACATCACAGGAAGAGAAAATTACAGGACAATATCCCTGATGACCATAAATGCTAAAATCCTGAACAAAATATAAGCAAATTTAATTTAACAAAACATTAAAGGAGCATACTCCATGATCAAGTAGTGCATGGAACATTCAACATTTGCAAATAAATGTGATAAACCACATTAACAAAATGAATAAAAAGTCATATAATCACTTCAATAGATGTTAAAACAGCTTTTGACCAAATTCAACATCCATTTATGATAAAAACTCTCAACAAAGTGAGTACAGAGGGAATATAACTTAACATAATAAAGGTCATATTGGACAAGCCCACAGCTACCATCTTACTCAACGAGAAGCTTAAAGCTTTTGCTTTAAGAACACACACAAGATAAGAATTCCCATTCTCACTGCTTGTATTCAACATACTATTAGAAGTTGTAGCCAGAGCAGTTAGGCAAGAAATGAAAGGCATCCAAATCAGAAAAAATGAAGTAAAACTCTATTTGCAGATGACATGACATTATATATATATAATACACCAACAACTGTTAGAACTAATAAATAAATTTAGGGACGTTGCAGTATATGAAAGTTATGTAGAAATCTGTTGGATTTTTATGCACTAATAATGAATTGTCTGAAAAATTAAGAAAACAATCCCATTTACAGTTGCATTATAAAGAATATACTTATAAATCAATAAAACTTATGAATAAATTTAACCAAAAAGGTAAAATATCTGTACACTGAAAACTTTAAGACATTAATGAGAGAAACTGAGAACAAAAATAAAGATATTTTGTGGTCATAAGATTGAAGAAGTGAAGATTTGAAGAATTCATAGTTAGAAGATTCCTACTATCCGAAGCAATCTACAGATTCAATGCAATCTCTATCAAAATCCCAATGGCATTGTTTCACAAAAGCAGTTCAACAATCCTAATATTTATATGAAAGTACAAAAGACCCTGAATAGTCAATGCAATCTTAAGAAGAACAAAGCTAGAGGTACCATGCTCCCCGATTTCAAATTCTTATACAAAGCCATAGTAATCAAAACTCTACGGTATTGGCATAAAAACAGATGCATAGGTCAACAAAACAGAACAGAGAGCCTAGAAACAAACTTAAGACATGTATAGTCTATTAATTACCAAAGGAGCCAAAAATATACAATGAGGAAAGGACAATTTCTTCAATAAATGGTGTTGGGAAAACAGGACAGCCACAAGCAAACAAACAAAACTGAACCACTATCTGACACCATATACAAAAAGTAACTAAAAATGGATTAAGAAGACCTGAAACTATAAACCTCCTAGAAAAAAAAAAGTTTGTAAGCTCTGTGACATTGACTTTGGTAATCATTTTTTGAATATGACACCAAAAACAAAAACAAATGGGACTACGTCAAAATAAAAGGCTGTGCTGTGAAGGAAAGGACAAAATGAAAAGGCAACCTACTGAATGAAAGATGGCATTTGCAAAGAATGTCAGATAAGATGCTAATGTCAAGAATTCATACAACCCAATAGAAAAAATATTTTTATTTAAAAATGGACAAAGGATCAGGACACCTGTATGCCACCTGGTTGGTTGGGTGACTGACTCTTAGTTTTGGCTCAGGTATGATCTCAGGGTTATAGGGTTAAATCTCACCTTGGGCTACTGGCTCAGCATGCAGTCTGCTTGAGACTTTCTCTCCCTCTCCCTCTGTCCCTCCCATTCATACACTCTCTCTAAAATAAATAAATCAGGGGCGCCTGGGTGGCTTAGTTGGTTAAGTGTCTGCCTTTGGTTAAGGTCATGATCCCAGGATCCTGGGATTGAACCCTGCATTGGGCTCCCCACTCAGTGTCAAGCCTGCTTCTTACTTTTCCTCCCCCTCTGTGATCTCTTTGGCTCTCACTCTCTCAAAAAAAAAAAAAAAATCTTAAAAAAAAAATCAATGAATCTTTAAAAAAAAAAAAAAATGGACAGAGGATCTAAACAGATATTTTCCCAAAGAAGACATACAGGTGGCCAACAGGTACACAAAAAAGATGCTGAATATCATTTATCAGGGAAATGCAAATCAAAACCATAATGAATTATCACCTTACACATATTTGAACAGCCATTATCAAAAAGACAAGAAATTACAAGTGTTGTCAAGGAAGTAGAGAAAAGGTATTCCTTGTGCATATTTGCTGAGAATATAAATTGGTGCAGCTACTATGGGAAACAGTATGAAGATTTCTCAAGAAATTAAAAATAAAACTACCATATGATCCATCAGTTCCACTTCTGGGTATTTGGGGAAAAAAAAGGAAACACAAATGTGAAAAAAATATGTATGTACCACACCATTACTTTTAATAGCCAAGATTTGGAAACAACCTAAACCTATCCATTGATGAAGGGATCAAGAAATTGTGGTGCACACACATTTGCACATGCACACACTGGAATATTACTTACTCATAAAAAAAGAATAAAATAATCTTGCCTTTGCAACAACATGGACAGACCTGATGGCATTATACTAAGTGAAATAAGTCTAATAGAGAAAGATTAATACTGTATGATCTTGTTTCTATGTGGAATTGAAAAAAAAAAGTGGGGAAGAGGGAAGGAGAGAGATGGGGAGAGGGGGAAGGGGGGGAAGAGAGATAGACACAGAGAGAGGAAGAACACTTAAAACAACCCCCACAAGCTCCTAGATTTCAAAAATGGATTGGTGATTGCTAAAAGTGGGGGCTAGGGGTGGACAATATGGGTACAGGGAGTCAAAAGGGACAAATTTCCTGTTATAAAATAAGTCATAGGAATGTAACATACACCCACAGCTAATAATGACAGTGATAGCTGATAATACTGTATTGTATATTTGAAAGTTGCTAAGAGTGTCTCTTAAAAGTTCTTATCACAAGAGGAAAAATGGAAAAATTCTGTAGCTATCTAGGTTGACAGATGTTAACTAGATTTGCAGTTGTCATTTCACAATGCATACAAATATTGAATCATGTTGTACACCTGAAACTGATAATTTTGCATGCAAATTATACCTCTTTAAAAAACAAAGTAATTAGGAAGACATGAAAAAGAATTACATGAAACTATGACAAGAATACCTGAAATTAAAAATTCTTTGATGATATTCAGAGCAATTGATATAAATGTATTCCCAAAAGAGGCGGGTGCTGAGGAAAGAAGAGATGGGAAAAGAGAAATAAGAAGTAATGGCAAAAACAAACAAACAAACAAACAAACAAAACACCCTACCACTTTGGAATTTTATGAATGCTGTAAACCCACAGAGTTAAAAATTCAAAAAAGCTGACAATGATAAACACAAAGCCACACTAAGTCCCATCATAATCAAGTTACTGGAATCCAATGATAAGGGGGGGGGGCTTAAAAGTAGCAAAAGAAATAAGTCACACTATATATATCCAGAGGAACCAAGATAAAAAATTAACAGAAGCGTCTTATCTAAAACTATTATGACAATGGAATGCTGTGTTTAAAGTGCTTGAAGGAGGAAAAAAAAGCCTAGATATCCACATCTAGCAGAAGGATAAATCCTTCAAGAACTGAAGCTACGTACATTTTTGGAGAAAAAAAAATGCCAAGAGAATGTGTTACAAATAAACTTACTCTATAATAACATTAAAGCAATTTCTTCAGACAAGAGCAATCTACCAGGTGAACACCCAGATCATTCTCTCACAGACTGACGAAAACTCAAAGTGGTGAATATGTGAGTAAATCTGAAATTTTTTCCTTTTTTGTTTCTTTAAAAGATAATAAATAAATAAATAAATAAATAAATAAATAAATAAATAAAAGATAATGAACTGTTGAAGGCAGAAATAATAATACATTATGGAGTTTATAACACATGTAGAAGTAAAAGGTAGGACAGCATGGCAAAAGGATAGGAGAGGGAAATGAAAGTAGTTTTAAGGTTCTTACAAGTGAAGCAGTTCATATTATCTGAAAGTAGACTGTAATAAGTTAAAGATGGATATTGTAAACCCCAGAATGACCACTACAGTACTAAACAAAGAAGTATAGTTAATAAGCCAGGAGGAAAGACTAAATAAAAATCCTAAAAATAATCTATTAATCCAAAAGAAGGCAGAAAAGAGGGATAAGTAATAAAGGACAGAGGTTTTTTTTTAATTTAAGATTTATTTATTTATGTGAGACACAGAGAAGCAGAGACATGGGCAGAGGGAGAATCAGGCTCCCCAGGGGAGCCTGATGCAGGACTTGATCCCAGGACTCCAAGATCATGACCGGAGCCAAAGACAGACCCTCAACCACTGAACCACCCAAGTGCCCCAAGAACAGATAGTTTTAATTAAAGACTAGCAAGGTGGTAGATTCAAACCTAACCCTATCAATAATCACATTAAATGTGAGTACTACTCAAAATAAAGACATAGATTATGAGACTGAATAAAAATGCCACACTACATAAATGCTGTTTACAAGAGACCATATAAATATAAATACACAAATATGGTATAAGGAAAAGGAAATTTCCATTTTTAGTTCAGCATGTAAGGAAGTTGCCACTTCATCCTAAAAACAAATGAAAAGCTGAACAAACTGAAACATCATCTCATATTAGATCCATCAGGGAAGTGAGGTCACAGGGCAAACTGCTTCTCCCCAAACTGGGGAGGCACAGAATCGTAACTTACTAGATCAGAAACCTGTGAACAGAAGCCTGTGTGGGGTCAGTACCAAGATAGAAAGTCCTGAACTGTAATCGATGAGTTACTCGATGTGCAATGTGGACAAATTTGAGTTAAAAATTCTGGGGAGGAGGACCCCCCCACTTCTTTGAGTTTTACTTCCTGGAGCTCTGCCAAATTATCACGGTGAGGATTAAAGCAAATGCCCCAGTGGCTTCAGGCAGGGGAGAGAGGAAGAGTAACTAGAAACATGCTAGAATATTTTGTACTAAGGCTTGCCCTCAAGAGAACCTATTTTATTGTCGCCTAAACCATGGCAGTTTGTGAGAGCCTAACTGACATGGGCGGGGGGGGGAGGAAATACCCAACTCAAGTCCCCTCCAGCCACCTAGTTCTGCCTAAGACAGTGAAAAAAAAAAAAAATGAGAACCACTTGTCATGTTCACAGCTCAGGGGCAAAGAGAATAGCTCACCAAAAGACCCAGACCTAATCCCCGGATTATAGAAGGTTTTCTTCTCCCTCATCATATTACTAAAGGCCTATTTACCAGAGCTCCTTTCACTAAGTACATCATTTCTGGCTTTCAACAAAAATTTACCAGACATACATGCATGTACACACACACACGGTTTGAAGAGACGGTATGATGTTTGAAGCATCAGAACCAGACTCATAGATGGCAGGGACATTGGAATTTCCAGACGGAAATGTAAATCAATCATGATCAACATGCTAAGAGATCTAATGGAGAAGTAGACAGTATCCAAGGTGGGCAATGTAACCAGAGATATGGAAATTCTAGGAATGATTAGTAGAACAGACAGAGTGGAGGAAGAAAGTGCTGACTTTGATAATACCCCAAAAGAAACTTACAAAACTAAACAGCAAAGAGAAAAAATACTGGGAAAAAGATTTAATAGAATATCCAAGAACTATGGTATAACATACACTTGATGGGAATATTAGAAGACTACAAAAAGGGGAAGAAATATATGACAAAATAATGACCAAGAATTTCCTCAAAGTAATGTTAGCCATCAAACCACAATCCAAGAAGCTCAGAGGATGATCAATGCCTAAAAAACTACATCTAGCAAGATATACTCAAACGGCAAAATATAAAATATAATGAAAACATTCTTCAAAGCATCCAGAGGAAAAAACACCTTACCTAAAGAGGAACAAAGTTAAGAACTGCATCCAATTTCTTCTCAGAAACCATGCAAACAACACGAGTATGCAATGAACTATTTAAAATGTTGAGGGGGAAAAAACCACCAACCTAGAATTCTGTATCCTGTCAAATTATCCTCCAAAAGTCTAGGAAAAGTAAAGACTTTCTCAGACAAACATATCAGGAATTTGTTACCGGTAGAGCTGATCTTTAAGAGAAGTTTTACAAAGTTCAGAAAGAAAGAAAATTGCATAGCTCAAAAACTCAGAGCTACATAGAGAAAGAGCATGAGGGGACTACATGAAGGTAAACAAAACCCTTTTTAAGTTATTTTTAATTGACTAAACAGTTGAAATAGGAAAACGAATTCAATTTTGTATGCATATATTTGCTTATGTATTCTTATGTATACATGAAATTAATGACAGCATGATATAAGGTATAAAAGAATTAGGAATTTTTTTAAAGGAGCAAAATAAATGAAGAAATATTTCATCTTCATGAATAGAAATATTCAATTTTGTCATGATGTGACTTCTTCCTAACTTGATCTATAGATTCAATGTAATCTTAATCAAAACCACAGTAAGTTACTGTAGGATACCTACAAAGGGATTCTGAAGTTTATATGGAGAGGCAAAAGATCCAGAAGAGCCAACACAATATTGAAGGAGAAGAACAAAGTTGGAGGTCCAACACTACCTAACTTCAAGTGATAAAGCCACAAGGCAGTGTGGTTTGGGTGAAAGAATAGACAAATAGATGAACGGAACAGAATACAGAGCCCAGAAATAGACTTACACAAATATAGTCAGTAGATCTTTGACCAAGGAGCAGAGGCAATACAATGGAGAAAAGATGATCTTTTCAACAAATGTTGCTGGAACAACTAGACGTACACATGCAAAAAAAAAAAAAAATGAATCTGAATGCAAACATTATACTCTTCACAGAAATTAACTTAAAATGGATCATAGACCCAAATGTAAAGGACAAACTATTAAGCTTCTAGATAGCATAAAAAAAAAAATCTAGATGACCTTGGTTAAGTACAACACAAAAGGCAAGATACATGAAAAATAATTGAAAAGCTGAACTTCATTAAACTTAACTTTTGCTCTGAACAAAAAAAAACAAAAAACAGGGCAGCCCCGGTGGCGCAAGGGTTTAGCGCCTCCTGCAGCCCGGGGCGTGATCATGGAGACCCTGGATGGAGTCCCGCGTCCGGCTCTCTGCATGGAGCCTGCTTCTCCCTCTGCCTGTGTCTCTGCCTCTCTCTCTCTCTCTCTCTCTCTCTTTCTCTCTCTCTCTCTGTGTGTCTCTATGAATAAATAAATAAAATCTTAAAAACAAAAACAAAAACATTCTCTTGAATGAGAAGCCACAGGCTGGGACGAAATACTTACAAAAGACATATCCAGTAAAGAACTGTTATCTAAAATAAACAAAAGTCTCAAAATTCAACAGTAAGACAAGTAACTTAGCTTAAAAAATGGGCCAAGATGTCAACAGACCCTCTGCCAAAGAAGATAAACAAATGGCAAGTAAATATAGGAAAAGATGCTCCACTGGAATGCCTGGGTGGTTCAGCGGTTGAGCATCTGCCTTAGGCTCAGGACGTGATCTCAGAGTTTCCGGATTGAGTCCCACATCTGGCTCCTGCATGGAACCTACTTCTCGCCTCTCTGCCTATGTCTCTGCCTCTATCTGTGTCTCTCATGAATAAATAAATAAAATCTTAAAAAAAAAAAAAAAGGAAAAGATGCTCCACATCACATTTCATTTAAAAATGTAAGTTTAAAACGACATTATCAGTCCACACCTGTTTGAATGGCCAAAATCCAGAATACAGACATTAAATGCTTATAAAGATATGCAACAACAGGAATTGTTACTCATTGCTAATAGGAATACAAAATGGTATAGCCAATTTGGAAGAGTTTGGCAGGTTCTTACAAAATGTAACATACTATTACATAAGATCTACAATTATACTCTTTGGGATTTACCCAAAGGAATTGAAAACTTATATCCACACAAAAACATGCACATTGATGTTTACAAAAGCTTCTTCCTAATAGCCAAAATATGGAAGGAGCCAAAATACTCTTCAGTATGTTAATGTGTAAACTGTGGTATGTCCAGACAATGAAATATTATTGAGCACTAATAAGAAGTGACTGCATCAAGCAAAAAATATGGAATACATTCATATTACTACGTGAAAGTAGCCAATCTGAGAAGGCTACATACTGTATGATTTCCACTAGAATAATTCTGGAAAAGGTAATCCAATAGAGACAGGAAAAAGATCAGTAGCTGCCAAAGGTAGAGAGTAGGGGAAGATGAATAATCAGAGCACAGGATTTTTAGGGTGGTAAAACTATTCTTTTTTTTTTTTTTTAAGATCTTATTTATTTATTCATGAGAGAGAGAGAGGCAGAGACACAGGCAGAGGGAGAAGCAGGCTCCATGCAGGGAGCCCGATGTGGGACTCCATCCCGGGACTCCAGGATCACGCCCTGCCCTGAAGGCAGGAGCTAAACTGCTGAGCCACCCAGGGATCCCCAGGTAAAACTATTCTTACAATAGATATTATAATGGTAGGTATGGATCATTATACATTTGTTAAAGCCCACAGAATGTAAAAGAAGAGTAAACCCTAAAGGGGAACTGACAACTTTGAGGATAATAATGTACTAATGTAGGCTCATCAATTATAATAAATGCACCAATGTATTGGATGATGTTAATAATGAGGAAGGCTGTACATGTGTGGAGACAGGAGGTATATGGGAAAGTCTGTGTCTTCTCAGTTTTACTCTCAACCTGAAAACTGCCCCCCCCTAAAATAAAGCCTATTTAAATAAAACAATAAGGATGGGAAAACATTTGTCATGTGAGTAATAAAAATGTGCCTATATTTAGAGCTGAAAAAGTAGACTTCAGGAATATTACTAGATATAAATAAAAACACTTTGTAATGCTAAAGAAGTTCATTTATATTAATAGCTGAAAAAGTAGACTTCAGGAATATTACTAGATATAAATAAAAACATTTTGTAATGCTAAAGAAGTTCATTTATCCAAAAGACATTATCCTAAATACATATGCACCTATAAACAAAGCTTCAAACACACAAAGCAAAAACTGACATAATTGAAAAAAATAGAACTGTTCTTGCTGAACAAGACTCTCTCCATAACTGGTAGAACTAATAAACATAATGTAAGTCAAGGACATAGAAGACTGTGTAACACCACCAGCAACCTAACCTAGTTCACATTTAATCCCTCATTCTCTTCAAGTCACCACCCTATCTTTTTTGTTTTGTTTTGTTTTTTGTTTTTGTTTTTTTACCACCCTATCTTTTTATTTTCACAACTATCACTCAAAATAGGCGTTACTATCTGGTAAAATAAAATTGTATTCCCTGGCTTTTTCTCACTCTGCAACTTCCTCTGGTGTGGCTTCTATATTCTGTCAGTGCTTTGAAATAATTCTCATTGAGCTCAGGAATAATCACTCTTTCCCTAAACACAGAAGATATTCTTCAGACCTTATTTCCCATTTCAGAAGTATTAACACCAAGGACTGCATTTTACTTCTTAAAAGAAGAGAAAAAAGAATTTATTGCAGTGCTTCTGTTATAACACACTTCTTCCACTGTTTTCTTAGCCTTTGATTTTCTTCTCAGGTTCACCAAACCATCAAATGCTGAAGAATTTTGGGGCATCCCTTCTTTCCAATCTCTTAGGAGAGAAATTTTAATTGCCACCTATATACCAATGATTCCTAAATTAATATCTCTCATCCAGACTCCAGACTCATATTTAACTGCCAGCATGACACATTAGTAGATGAAAGACAGCTCAAAGTCAGCAAGTAAAAAACCTACTCTTGTTCTCCTGCCTGGTCTTCCTTCTTCCTCTCCCACACTAACCAAATCTAATCCATCATCATATCATCATGATTTTACCTACCAAATATTTAAGGCACATCTGTCTATCATCACTACTTTGGCTCAAGATACCAAGATTAATCATCTGAACTATGGCAGTAACCTCTTAACGTGTCTGTGTTGACCTGACATCCATTCAGTGGCCCTCTAACATCTGTTTTCTTCAAAGCAGCCAGAGACATTTTCTTTTTTCTTTTTTTTTTTTTCAGAGACATTTTCAATACACACATAACATATCCCCTTTCCATACCCCCTACCCTCCAGCCCAACTTAAAACTCTTAGATGGTTTCTTGGGATAAATATAAAGACCTTAATTATAGCCTACATGGCCAGACTCACGTGAGAGCAAGCCCACCTGGTATCTCTGTTCTTGCTGTACCAGCCTTTTCTATATGCCTGATCATCACCATGTTCTCCTGCTAGGATCTTTGCACATACCAGTCCCTTCTCCCTGAGGTATCTCTTGCTTGTATCAGCAAAGTAAGTGCTCACTTTGAGCTCAAATCTCAGATTTCCCATCCTCAGGGAAGCCTTGTCGTGGGCTCTCAGTGCCATATACCTCTCCATCCTAGCAATAGTTAACATTTGGCTTCGTGACTGTGTGGTTAATATTCTTCTCTCTCACTAGACTGCAAGGAACATGAACACTGGGCTTTTTTGCTCTCCAATGCATTCCCAGTATCTAACACACTCCTGGGTATATGGTAGGCGCTCAGTAAACGCTGGCTGACTAACTGCACACATTTAGATAAATGCAAGGCCTTCATAAACAGATGTTCCGTTTCTCTTTTCTGATCCCCTTCTCTCTCAGCAGTGCTACCTTCCTTTCTGAGATGGAACAGGACTTGTACAATACATTATGCCCAGTTTATCAAGTCTCACAAATCAAACTGTATATTCCATTGGAAGGAATTCCTTCCAAAAAAATGCAAGTCAAACAAAAGGTCCAGATTATGTTAAAATGGTGTTTTGGGAACTCACACTACTGTTAGTAGTGCCTTAGGAAGGTGTCTCAGAGCCTCCATGACAACAGATGGAAACACAACTATAAACTACTAAACTTTGAGGACAGAAATTCCAAGGGCAGTGGGGGTCTGTGGGAGGTTTTGTTATGGCCCAGATGGTGCCCCAAAGATGTCTACATTCTTATCTCTAGTACTGATGACTATGTTATATAATGTGCAATGGGAATTAAGGTTATAGACAAAATTAAGGCTGCTAATGAGATTCTCTTGGGTTATCTACATAGGCCCAATCTGATCACAAGGATCCTTAAAAGCAAAAGTAGGAGACCAAAAAAAAGTCAGATGTTGCAGTGATTTAAGAAGAACTCTACTGACCCCTACAGGCTTTGAAAGTGGGAGGGGACCATAAGCCAAAAATACAGGCAACTCTAGAAACTGGAAAAGGCAAAAACACAGATTGGCCTTAGAGCCTCCAAAACAGAATGCGGCTCTGCTTACATTGTAGCCCAGTGGGACATGGGGCAGACTTCTGACCCCCAGAACTACAAGATAATAAATTTTCATAGTTGTAAGCCACTAAATTTGTGCTAATTTGTAACAGCAGCAATTGGTAACAAATACTAGATCAAAAAGCCTTTTCCAATTAGCATGGTTGGCTACAGCGTCAAAATAACAACTGGTGAGACGCTTCTCAGAAAAGATGGCACTAATCAGTCAGAAAATTGTGTCACATGGTGAATACCTCTTAGAGCCTTCTAAATGAGTTTATAGCAAGAGACAGTTGGTCAGGATTTAACTGTTTAAGAAAACATCCAGGTTCAGAGGCATCAACACACACTTCTCAGCTCTCCTTGCCCAATCTTGGTATTCTTTCAGCTAGATGTTCTTTCAAGCTGAAGGCTCACAAGCAAAAGGAACTTGAGATACTTCCCAAGCAGTCTACTGAGAATCTTCCTCCTTTCTCCTAGTCCAGCTAGACCAGTGTGCAACTGGGTGGCTGGCCCGACACTGGATCACTCTGTCTTTGAGGTCACGTGGCATAGTGTCAGTCAGGACTTTTGAGAGCAAGAATTGTGGCTTAGCCTGAATCTTCTGCAGATGGGGTTGTAGTTGGTAAATAGGTCAAGACTTTCCAAAAGTAAAAGCTAGAAGCGATGAATTCTCTAAGAGATAGGTTTTTGGAAAATAAAATGATATGAAAACAAACTATGCGAAGCACATTCTTTAAGCATTAGTGTATTTGAGAGATGATGTAATACCAACCAGACTAAGTGCACACAGACTTCTTCCTATTGGCTTACTGCCCCAATGATGGAGCCTTTGCTCTTGGCTAAACCTTTAAGCTGTTATTACAACTCCTTATTTCCTCATATTAGTTAATAAAATAAAACTCAAGTGAGTAACAGAATTAATATCTTTCTCTCTTGGGCATATTGCTTCTATTCTGTTTTGCCTTTTGAAAGTAGTTGTCTTGAACACAAAGTGTTCTGTTTAGACCATTATCCCAGCTGACACAGCCAACAATTCAGCTTTTTGAGAGAAATCTTAGCCTCATCAAGCAACTTTCTTTGTATTTCTGTTATCCTCCTACTGGGTAGGAAGTCAGACTTTTATTATTGTAAATTTTGTGCTGAACATGTGTTCAACATATGCAACTTAAATATCAACTCCCCAAACTGAGCATAATCCTGGGGGCATATGGGGGCTGGGACAAAAGAGGAGTCAGGAATATAGAAATATATAGGATGATGGCAAGGGGCCACTCTTCATTCTAACTTCTCTCTTTTCTAATGGAATTCAGCCACCATGGACAAAGGACCCCATAGCCCAGAGGATTTTTACAGCTGTGAGCACAAAGACTAATGGATAACTTGGCAACTGGTTGTAGATTTAAGTTTCCTGTCCCAAACAAATCTTTTCCCATATTTATTTCACATAGATTATATCTTCAAAGTTCTAAGCCTCTCTGCTGTGAATGCAAAATTTAAGGCGATTAAATGAATCTGTGGTTAAAAGTACTTTTTATAACTAATTCTGTTGCATTTAAAGAACTTTAGGGAGTACAGTGATCCCTTCAGTCCACACATAGCAAAATAGACCCTTTGAGCTAAATCAAGCATTCTTGTGAATGTCAGGAATGGATCTTGTGGCATGCATCCCTTCTCTCTGCCATCTAAGCTGCTCTAAATCCTGTGATAGACGTCATGATGTACAGGTGAAAGTCACATCTCTGTCAAACTCAGCTATACAGAATGTATTCTTAAATTTGAAAGATAAAGTTATCTCTGAAGCTGAAAGAGAAATCATGAAGGAAATGAAGCTTGAATTCTTAGAGTTCTCACTCCTTTTGACTTTATATACAAAAACCTGAGGAGGGCTTTATTATGATTACACTGTGCTTAAGGGCTCTAGAATATCAATTATAATGGATATATTGGAACAAAAACAATCAGCCTCATAATCTGAGTAATCCATAATGAGAAGAATCAAGAGTATTCAAGAAGAATTTAGGTGATCTTTATAATATTGTTTAAAGATAACAGAAGAGTTAAGAATATATGGACAAAGACTTCTATCAATAACTAACCCAACTAGAATTTGAAAAGCATGCTTGAAATTTGATCAAAATTGATTTTATTGGGCTTTGGCTCCTGGGAAGGTAGAATAAACATTTTCACTATTCTTCTCATCAAGTTCAACTAAAAAACCTTTACATTATAAAATAAACCCAGGAATCTGAAAGGTAGAGAGAAAAAAATCAGACTGACTACACTTTGGAACTTGAGGAATGACACAATAGTGAGTTCCCTGTCTTTCCTTTTGCTTAATTTATCCTGAATTTGGAGGTGAAGAAGCTGGTTACCCAGAAACACCAATAGGTAAAGACAAAAAAAAAAAAAAAAGCACCCCTCCACCCCCCAGTCTACTCTTTCTAGCCAGGAAAGGGACATCCTATCAAGACAATAACTGCTCTATTTAGACAATAACTGCTCTATTGCAACCAAATATCCCACAGAAATTGTGGGCTTGCTCCTCTCTGATCTTGCCAATGTCAAGTAAGGAACCTAGATGGACTCCCACCTTCATGGAACTGTGATGAGGCATCTCAATGTCCTTGTAAAAGTGATGTCAAAGAGGCCAAATAGGGCACCAGGACTCTAATCCCCACTGGCTGATAATAAGCTCTCTCCAACCCAGACAGTACCAGTAGAGACCACATGGAGAGCCTGGACTTCCACCTCCATTCAGCAGTAGGAAAATAACTCTCCCTGTCCCTGCTGAGGTGGTGTCAGAGGCAGCATACTGGAGAGTTCAGACTTTCATTTTTGCTTAATAGTAATGAGGCTACAACCATCCCGGTGTCAGTAACAACCACATGGGAGCCAAAGTTTCTTCCTTTGCACAACAGTAAGGAGGACCCTCCATCGTTTGGTGTCAATGTAGGAACCTGAACTTCTACCTACACCTTACCATACGGGAGTGGTGGCTGGTTCTTATTTAAACCTATTTTAGCTGGACCTAAGTATCATAATGTACTATAAAACATCCAGATTTTGCTTGAAAATCACTCATCATGCTAACTAGGAAGATCTCAAATGAATGAAAGAGGAGAATCAACAGATACTGCATTGATAAGAAAAGATATTAGAATTATCTGACAAAATGTTAAAGCAACATAATAAAAATGCTTTTATGAGCAATTATAAACTTGCTTGAAAAAAATGAAAAAATAAAAGTTCAAAAAAATAAAAAGCCACAGTAAAGAAATATAAAAGTAAAAATTTACAACTGAAAACTATAATTGAATAAAAAAACTCAGGGTGCCTGTCAGGCTCAGTTGGAAAAGCATGTGACTTTTGATCACAGTGTTGTGAGCTTGAGCCCTACACTGGGTATAGAGATTACTAAAATAGCTTAAAAAAAAAAAAAAACTAGTTAATAAAAGCAAAAGCTCAGTGGATGGGCTCAACAGCAAAATCAAGGGGATAGTCAGGGTGGGTTTGGAATCAATCAACTGAAGGATAGAACAATAACGAAACTAACAAAAAGTAAATAAACTGGAAAAAAAAAAAAAAGAGCCTGAAGTATCTATGGTAATAAAACAAAAGATAACATTCATGTCACTGAAATTCCAGAAGAGAGGAAAAGAGGATAGGACTGAAAAAGTCTCCAAGAAATACAGACTGGAATTTCCCAATTTGGTGCCTGGGAGGCTCAGTTGTTTAAGTGTCTGATTCTTGATCTCAGGTCTTGAACTCAGGGTCAAGTGGAGCCCACTTAAAAAAGGAGAAAATTTTCCTTCATGTAACAAGGTCTTAGGCAAATTGTCACTAGCAGATCTACCTTAAAAGAATGTACAGAGGAAGTTCTCTAAACAGAAAGGAGGTTAAACACAAAGTTTAAAAGTAGATTTGCAACAGCAAGAAGGAGGAAAGAACAGAGTCACAAGTATGAATAAATGCAATAGTTTTTCCTTTACACTTCAATTTTAGAAATGTATTTTATTTATTTATTCATTCATTCATTTATGTTGAGAGAGAGAGTGGGGGTGGGGGAGTGGGGGGTGGAGAGGGGAGGGAGAGAAAGAATCTTAAACCTGATGAGCCTGACAAGGGGCTTAATCTCACAACCTGAAATCACAACCTGAGCTGAAATCAAGAGAAGCTTAACTGACTGAGCCACCCAGGCTCCCCTACGCTTCCATTTTTTTTTTTTTTTAAATATTGTATTTGTTCATGAGAGACACAGAGAGAGAGAGAGAGAGAGAGAGAGAGAGGCAGAGACATAGGCAAAGGGAGAAGCAGGCTCCATGCAGGGAGCCTGACACAGGAGTCGATCCTGGAACTCAGGGATTACACCCTGGGCCGAAGGCAGGCGCCAAACTGCTGAGCCACCCAGGCGTCCCTAATTTTTTGAAGTATGTTTTGTAGTAGAAAAAAAATACCCTTTCTTATGTAATTCCTAATCATTGCAGAGGAAATAGTTAAAGGTGATTATATTTTAAATCAGAGAGAGGAAAGGATATAAAGTAAGGTTTCTATACTGCATCAGTATGATGATGCCAGTGGACTGGGATATATATATGTACCAGTTAGACCAATCACTAAAAAAGCTATTCAGAGAGATAGATCCAAAACCACTACAGATAAATCAAAATGGAATTCAAAAACATGTTAAAAACAAAAAAACATGCTCCAGTGACCCACAAGGATGTAGATGAAAAAACCCCAAAGAAATAAAAGAAAGAACAAAAAAATAAGATGGCATGCTAAAACCCAAACATACTAATTACATTTAAATACAAGTGGTCTAAATACACCAATTAAAATATAGAGATTAGCAAATGGATTAAAGCCATGACCCAGGTGAGATAGGGAAACTCCATATAAATCTACTTTTTGCTCCTTTTCCTCCTTCTATTCTCGGTAGGACTGTACCTCCATTTTACATATGCCTCAGAATGCAAATAGTCTATGCTTTCCTTGTGAGGGACAAAGAATTGATGATTTCTTTAGAATTGATAATGTCTAAGGAAGAACTAGGTAAGAATGACCAGATAAAGCCATCTCAGTCCTATTCTAGACCACTGGAGCTAGATATCTTGATGCAAGACCCCTTGGTTCTAAGGAATAATTTAGGCTCATGTCTTTGTTCTAACTGGTTCCTGGATGCCTGAGAAGACAAGTAAACCAAACCACGATCTTCAGTAAAAACTCTAGACCTCGAGCAAAGATGAGACTCTCTTTTCCTTCTTGAGTCTCCCAGACATTCTGTCAGAACCTGCATCATCTCTATATTGTCAATACACTCTTCTTTCACCTCTTGCTGGTTTGCATTTGCACAGCCAGAGACCCCCTAGGTCCTTGGACCTGGCCTGCTGGCATCACAGCTATTTACTCATTTGAAACGTAATACAGCCAACTTGAAAGTAAAGTGGTGGAAAATAATATATCATGATGACTTTAGTCAAAGGAAAGCAGACAGGACTATGCTAATAGGAGATAAACTTCAGAGCAAAGAAAATTACCAAAGATATCACATAACAATAGAAGAATTCACATAATCCACCAAGGAGACCTAGCAGCCCTAAATTTGTATGCACCAAACAGAGATGCAAAATATGCAAAGCAAAAACTGGAGAGAAAGGAGAAATGGCAAGTCCACTATAGCTGGGGATGTCACCTCTCTCAACAATTAAAAGAAAAACTAGGCAGAAAACTAGCAAGGATATAGAAGAACTCAACACCATCAAACAACAGGATCTTAACATCGATTAAACACTCCATCCAACAGCAGAATATGCATTATTTTCATGTGCCTCCCATATATATATGTGTACATGCACATCCATGGGCCATAAAATAAATCTGAACAAATTTAAAAGAATAAAATCATACAGAGTACATTCTCTGACCATAAATCAAATTAGACCATTAATAACAGAAAGGAAACAGAAAAATTACCCCATACTTGGAAATGAATCAGCATAATTCTAAATAACCCATAGGTCAAAAAGAAAATCTCAAAGTCTCAAAACACATAAAACTGAGTGAAAATTAAACTCTAACATATCACACTGGATTCAGAGAACAAAATTCTGAACACTAAATGTATATATTAGAAAACAAAAAAATGTTTCAAGTCACTAATTTAAGCTTCATCTCAAGAACAAAGGAGGAAAAGGGGACAAAATAAACAAGGCAAGCAAGCAGAAGAAAGGAAATAAGAGCAGAAGTAAATTAAACTAAAAAAAAAAAAAAAACTAATGGAGAAAAATCACTAAAACAAAAACAAAGAGCTGGTTCTTTGAAAAGACCAGTAACATTGAGGTTCTAGCAAGACCAAAAGAGAAAAAAACAGAGAAATTACAGATTACCAATATCAGGAAGGAAACAAGGCTATCACTACAGATATCAAAATATAATAAGGAGAGCAACCAGGGTGGCTCAGCGGTTTAGCGCCGCCTTCAGCCCAGGGCCTGATCCTGGAGACCAGGGATCAAGTCCAACGTCAGGCTCTCTGCATGGAGCCTGTTTCTCCTTCTGCCCTTGTCTCTGCCTCTCTCTCTCTCTCTCTCTCCCCGTCTCTCATGAATAAATAAATAAAATCTTTATTAAAAAATTAAATAAATAGAAATGAATATAATAAGGGAATACCATAAACAATGCTACACACATAAAATTGACATTTTAGATAAAAGGGATCACTTCTTCAGAACACATAACTGCCACAACTAACTCAAGATTAAATAGATAATTTTAATGGCTCTTCAAGGAAATTGAAATTTTATCTTAACTCTGAAAATAAATTCCCAGGCCTAGATTGTGTTTACTGGACAATTCTATATGTTCAAAGAAGAATTATCCTGATTATATACTCTCTTTGAGAAATTAGAAAAGGAGGGAACACTTCACAATTCATTTTATGAAGGAATGTTACCTTGAGACTAAAATCAAAGACAGCACAACACAGAAACTACAGACTGAATCCCTCATGTATATAGGTTTCAACCTGATTGGGCCACCTTAACAAAATACCATTGACTGGGTGGTTTAAACAACAGATGTATTTCTCATAGTTCTGAGGACTGAAAAGTCCAAAATTAAAGTGTCAACCAATTTGGTTTCTGGGAAGCTCTCTTCCTGGCTTACAGATACCCTTTTCCTCTCTTCTTCTTCTTCTTCTTTCTTCTTCTTCTTCTTCTTCTTCTTCTTCTTCTTCTTCTTCTTCTTCTTCTTCTTCTTTCTTTCTCTCTTTCTTTCTTCTTCTTTTCTTCTTCTTTCCTCCTCCTCCTCCTCCTCTTCTTCTTCTTCTTTGTTGTCGTCGTCGTCGTCTTTTTTTTTTTTTTTTTGCTACATCCTTACATGATCTTTTCTCTGGGTGTGCATGTGGACAGAGAGGAAGAGCTCTTCCCCTTCTTTTAAGGTCACTAATGCCATCACAAATCTTTACCCTCATGAGCTAATTGAACTCTGTTTACTCCCCCAAAGCTCCATCTCCAAATATTACATCAATGGGGTTTAGGGCTTCAACAGAGGATTTTGAGGAGTGGTAACACAAACATTCAATTCATAAAGACATAAATATAAAATTCCTTGACAAAATAGAATTCAGCAATATATAAAATAGCATAGAATTCAACAATATATAAAAAACAATCATGCACCATGATCCAGTGGAGTTTACTCCAGGGAAACAAAACTAGATTAATATTTGGAAATCAATCAAATATATCATTTTTGCAGGTTAATTAAGAAAAATGGCATAGTTCTATCCATCAATGCAGAAAAAGCATTTGACAGAATGCAGTACTCATTCATGATAAAAACTCTCAAAAATAGAAATAGAGGACTGCCTCAACTTCATGAAAAAGCATCTTCAAGGGGTGCTTGAGTGGCTCAGTTGGTTGGGTGTCAGACTTGATTTTGCTGGAGCTGGATCTTGGAATTGTAAGATCAAGCCACATGACAGGCTCCATGTTCTGCACAGAGTCTGCTTGAGATTCTCTCTCTCCCTCTCCCTCTATACTTTACCCTACTTGCACACACACACACTCTCTCTAAATAAATATCTAAAAAAAAATCCTACAAATAACATTATACTTTTTTCCTAAAATTGGAAAAAAGGCAAGGATGTTCATTTTTATTCTTCTTCTTAACCCTTATACTGGGAAATCTAGCTGATGCAATACAAAAGAAAATAAAGGTCTACACATCAAAAAGAAAACTATTCCTATTAACAAATGATATGTTCCATTTTTTGAGAATCTCTGGGGTGCCTGGTTGGCTCAGTTGGCTAAGCATCCGCCTTTGGCTCAAGTCATGATCTCAGTATCCTGGAATGGAGCCCCTCATTGGGCTCCCTGCTCAGTGAATGTGCTTCTCCCTCTCCCTCTTCCCCTCCTCCCATGTCCCTGCACACTCTCACACTCTCTTTCAAAAACAAATAAAATCTTTTAAAAAAATTAAAATCTTGATGAATCTACAAAAATCTCCTAGATCTAATAAGTGAGTTCATCAAAGTTATAGGATACAAGACAAACATACAAAAATCAATTTTATTTCTATATACTAGTAATGGATCCCCCAAATTAAAACTGTATTCTGATTTACAATTGCTAGAATACTTAGGTGTAAATCTAACAAAATATTTTTAAGACTTATATGATGAATACTAGAAAATGCTGAAAAAGAAATTAAATAAAATCTAAATGGAGAGGCATACTGTGTTCTTGGGTTTGAAGACTCAACGTAGTGAAAATGTCAGTTCTGCCCAAGTAGATATAAAGATTCAATATAATTCCTATCAACATTCCAAGATTTTTATATAAATAAACAAGATTATTCTATGTGGGATGATAGAATAGCAAAGAAAATAAAATAGCTTAAATGGTTTTGGAAAAGAAAAATAAAGTGAGGGGAATTCCGTCTAAAAGATGTCAAGATGTATTATAGAGCTCAAATAATCAAGATTATGTGGTATTGGAGAAGGGACATATAGATGAATGGAACACATTAGAGAACCCAGAATTAGACTCATACAAATATGCCCAACTGACATTTTACAAAGGCATAAAAGCAACTCAATGGAGAAAGGATGGCATTTTTAGAAAAAAGTGCTGGAGCAACTGGACAAAAATAGGTTAAAAATGAACCTTCATCTATAAATCTCATGTGAAAATCGCAGACTTAAATGTAATATGTAAAACTATCAAGTCTTTAGAAAAAATATGAGAAAACCTTTGGGTTCTAGACTTAGGCAAAGATTTCTTAGGGACACCTGGGTGGCTTAGGTCATGATCCTGGGATTCCAGGATCGAGTTCCGCATCAGACTCGGAGCCTACTTCTCCCTCTGCCTATGTCTCTGCTTCTCTCTCTGTCTCTCATGAATTAAAAAAAAAAAAAAATTCTTGGCTTGACACCAAAAGCAAGATTCCTAACAGGAAAAAAAAAAATAAGCCCTGATAAATTGGACTAAGTAAAAATTTTAAAATTTAATGCTTTATAAACTTTTAATATATAGAAATCATTGAGCTTCTACACAATAATAAAGTAGCAGAAAGAGAAATTAAGAAAACAATTCCATTTACAGTTGCACCAAAAAGAATACAACATCTAGGAATAAACTTAACCAAGGAAGTGAAAGACCTATATTCTAAAAACTATAAAACTTGATAAAAGAAATTGAAGATGACACAAATGGACATTCCATGCTCATAGCTTTGAAAAATTAATATTGTTAAAATATCCATACTACCCAAAACAATATACAGATTCAGTGCAATCCCTATCAAAATACTAATAGTGTTTTTCACAGAACTACAACACTAAAAATTTGTATAGAACCACGAAAGATCAAAGCAATCTTAAGAATGACAGAGCTGTAGGCCTCAAAACCCTAGATTTCAAGATATACTACTAAGCTGTAGTAATCAAAGCAGTACGGTACAACACAAAAATAGACATAGAGGTCAATGAATCAGAATGGAAAGCCCAGAAATAAACCCATGCTTGTATGGTCAATAATCTAGAACAAAATCAAGAATATATAATAGGAGAACATGGTCTCTTCAGCAAATGGTACTAGGAAAACTAGAAGCTAGATAGGAAAGAAAGAAACTTGACTGCATTCTAAAATCATACACAAAAATAAACTTAAAATGTGTTAAAGACCTAAATGTGAGACCTGAAGCTATAAAACCCCTAGGAAAAGGAAAAAAAAAAAAACATAGGCAATAGTTCCTTTGACAAGCAACATTTTTCTAGATAGGTCTCCTCTGGCAAGAGAAACAAAAGCAAAAATAACCTATTAGCTCTACACCAAAATGAAAAGACATTGCACAGTAAACTGTCAACAAAACAAAAAGGCAACTTACTAAATGGGGGAAGACATTTGTAAACATTATATCCAATAAAAGGTTAATATCCAAAATACACAAAGAACTTCTGCAACTCAACAAACAAAAAGTGGATATCCACTTAAAAATGGGCAGAGGACCTGAATACACATTTTCCCAAAGAAGACATACAGATAGCCAATAGATACATAAAAAGTTGCTCAACATTACTAATAAAAAAATTTCAAATCAAAACCACAATACACCTGTCAAGATGTCTACAATCAAAAAGATAAGAAATATGTATTGATGAGGAATGTAAATTGGTGCAGCCATTGTGGAAAATAGTATGGAGTTTCCTAAAAAATCTTAAAAGTAGAAATACCATATTACCCAGTAATTCTACTACTTGGTATTTTACCCCCAAAAACACTAATTCAAAAGTATATATTCACCTTTATATTTATTGCAGCATTATTTACAATAGCCAACCAACTGTCCATCTAAAGACAAATGAATAAAGAAGATGTAGTATATATACAATGGAGTATTTCTCATAGAAAAATATTACTCGGTCAAAAAAAATGAACAAGATCTTGCCATTTTCAATAATGTAGATGGACCCAGAGGTCATTATGCTAAGTGAAATAAGTCAGAGAATAACAAATACCATAGACCTTCACTTTTATGTAGAATCCAGAAAAACAAAAACAAACAAAAACTGGCACAGACCCATAAATATAAATGATGAACTAATGGTTGCCAGAGTGGGATGGGCAAAATTGAAGGAAAGTGGAGGTACAGGTTTCTAGTTATGGTGTAAATCACAGGATGAAAGGTTCAGTGTAGAGAATACAGTGAATGGTATGGTAATACTGTATTAGGTGACAGATGATAGCCACACTTCTGGTGAGCATAACATAACATATAGAGTTGAGTTGTTGAATCACTATATTGTACACATGGAAAAAATGCAACCTTGCATGTCGACAATAAAAACCAAAAACAATAACACCAAAATGTCAATTTTTAAAAAACTTTGTCTTTTATAAAGACCCTGTCATGAGGCTGAAAAGAGGAGAAAATATTTGCAAATCCTTTATCTGATAAAACATTACTATCTAGAATAGATAGAATTAAAAACTCAACAGGAAAAGAGCAAACAATCCAATTAGAAAAACAGGTAAAAGTCATGAAAAGATAGCTCACGCCAAAAGATACATAGGTGGAAAATAAACACACAAAGAGATGTTCTCTATCATTAGCCATTGCGGAAATGCCAAAAAAATCACAATGAGATGTCACTCAACACCTATCAGAATGGCTAAAATAAAACACAGTAATAATAGGAAATGCCAGGGTAAGCATGGAGGAACTCAATCACAACACATTGTTGATGAGAATGTTAAATGGTACAGCCACTCTGGAAGACAGTTTGGTAGTTTCTTAGGAATTTAACATGTAACAACGAAACGACCCAGAAATTGCACTCCTGGGCATTTATCCCAGAGAAGTGAAAACTTAGATTCACACAAAAATTCATGCATGAATGTTTATAGCAGCGTCATGTTAATAGCCCCATACTGGAAACAACCTAGATGTCTTTTCTCATGAATGGTTAAGCAAACTGTAGTAACCCATACCATGACATAGTACTGTAGTTGAAGCCCTGACCGTTGGCTTTTCTTTTTGTAATCCAAGTGCCTGGCTGAGGCATCCATTTCAAGACCTGCTATCTTGAATAAATGCACTGCCAGTGACTGAGCCAGTTAAAAAAAAAAAAAAAAAAAAATCAGGCAACCTTCCCCCACTGAGGCTCTCTTGTTTTAGAGTTCTTGGTTGATTTCCATAATGGACCACTTGGTCCACTTGGTTTTTCTCTTTGCATCCTTCAAATTACCATTTGTATATTTTACATTCATTTATAAAGAGTGAATTGGTGAGACTCTAGGTCCCTACCCTGGACCCCAATAAAAGCAGGGCTCCAGGCTCATGCACACATTCTTTCTCTCCCTGCAACTTCGAGGTGTACACCCTGGTGTGCCTTGTATGTATGTAAGTAAGACACTATTTTTCTCTTCATAGTGCCCCAATGGGTATTGCTAAAGGGGGTCTTGTAACTATAAAAGCAGCCATAAGGGTCAGTCCAGTCCTAATGTTGGTTTGGAAAGGGGAAATGTCTGTAGGAAGCTTACCGGGGCCCAGTGAGTGCCTCCAGGTGCTTCTAGCCCATAGGATACCATTACTGTGGACAGGCTGAGATAGGCACACAACTACTCAGCAATAAAATGGACACAATTGTTGATACACCCAATAAGCTGGATAAGTCTGTGGGGAATTATGCTAAATGAAAAAAAGCCAACCCCAAAAGATTGTAATATAGGAGTCCCTTTATTTCATTTCAAGAATGTTCTTGATATGACTAATTTATAGAAGTGAACAGTGTTCCAGTTGCCAGGGATTATCAAGCAATGAGGGTGCAGGGTAGTGGGTACAATTACAGAAAAGCAACATGAGGGATCTTTGTGGTGATGCGAATATTTTGTGCCTTCACTTGTCATTGTCAACATCCCAGTTGTGATATTATACTACAAATTTGTAAGAAGGTATCACTGGGGAAAACTAAGGCACAAGATATCTCTTTGTTTTAAGCCTTATGCATGTGAACCTACAATTATTTCAAAATGAACATTTTGCTTAAAAATACTGATTTAGTTTCTTGGAAACTTTTGATATTTAAAGACTGCTCTGGGCAGCCCGGCGGGCTCCTCGATTTAGCGCCTCCTTCAGCCCAGGGCGTGATCCTGGAAACCCGGATGGAGTCCCACATCAGGCTCCTTGCATGGAGCCGGCCTCTCTCTGTCTCATGAGTAAATAAAATCTTAAAAAAAAAAAAAAAAAAAAAAGGAAGACAGTGGCTTTGATGCAAGTCTGATCCTGAGTGAAGAAGAAAGGGGAGAGAAGATAGGGTACAAGTATATAAGGAAGTTTTACTAAAGCCATTGGAGAATGTTTGAGGCAGTTGCCAAAAGGAGAGTCTCATATCTCAGCAGTGTGAGGGGATAACGCCTTGTTTTTGACAGCAGCACTGAGGAACTCTAGAAAGGAAAGCCCAGTGTCCGCCTCAAGAGTTGGGGGGTGGGCAGCCCAGGTGGCTCAGCGGTTTAGCGCTGCCTTCAGGCGTGATCCTGGAGGCCCGGACTGAGTCCCACATCGGGCTCCCTGCATGGGGCCTGCTTCTCCTTCTGCCTCTCTCTCTCTCTCTCTCTCTCTCTCTCTGCGTGTGTATCAAAAATAAGTAAAATTAAAAAAAAAAAAGAGTTTTGGGGCAAGCCATTTCTTTAATGGGCCTAAGCTAGATTTATCTAGAGCAGCTGATTTGCACATAATTGGGACGACCTTGAAAACACTGATTAAATTGTTTTAGGGTGCAGCCTGGGTACCCAGTTTTTAAAAGGTCCCCTGGTGATTCTAAAACACAGCCAAGGTTGAAAGCCATTGACATGAAGTCTTCATTTCTATCATCCCATCTTTTGAGTGATAGCTGATATGTGGAGTGGGATCCAGGAGACCTTGCTGGCGTCCATCTGTCTTGCTCTCTATTCCTTCTCTGCCACTCTGGAGGTACTGCCTTCTTCCTCAGTTCTCCCCTTCTTACTGTGAGCATTTAACACAATTTCCTCTCCTCATTATCAGACGCCCTCCATGGACACATGCATCCATTAGTTTGAGTGTTGATCTGCTTCAGATGATGTGAAAGACCAAATTACCTCCATATGAGAATCTGATGATCATCCAGTCAAATGAATCTGACGCCCCCTCCATGGATGTGTTTGATTTGTGTGACCTTGGTCGAGTCACTTTCCCTCTCTTGGCTTCAGTTTCCTCATCTCTAAAATAAAAGGGCTCTGCCCTCCAGTAATTCCATTACTTTCCTACATTTCTCTCCTGGCCTCTTTTGTTTGACAATTACTTTGGTTTCTATGATAGGAAAGGAAATAACATTAAAACACCAATTTTGTTGGCTTTGAATAGCAGAGAAGCAAAAGTCACTTTCACCAAAATTCTATAGGGATATTAAATATATTCCTTCTTGAATTTATTGTCAATCTCAGTGAATAACTGGCAATTTAAAATATTTACTCAGTGCCAGGAGATGATGTATGGAGTAGCAATTGTGTGGGAAGTCTGTTTGAAACACTCTGTTCTCAGGATCTCTCCACTGTCAGTTTACAAATGACTTTCGTTCCCTGAAGTGAGAGGGGTCTGTGCTCTTATACTTGTTTATATACATCAAAAACAGCCTTTGTTTAATGCATCAAAACGTAATCCTAGGGGATAAACAGCATGATGTCTTTTAAATCTGTTGCCGGGTTTTCAAGAAGTCATGCTCACATGGAAACACACAAGGGAATAAGGGATATCAAGTAGAAGCATGAATGGTCTCTGGAAAAATTCATTTGACATAATAGATGTTGATTATCAATAGTGGGGGGAGGCACTGCTATTCCACAGTGACAACTGTATCAAACTATTCTTAGCTCCCAACCACACCACCCCCCACCCCAACACATACCATTCCTCAAATCTTTGGCTTAGCTGCTAGTGCTGAAATGAGCATTCTTTATTCAACGGCTGCTGGATGGCTTGCACTTAAAAAGCTTCCCCTTTGACGGACACCAGCTGAGTCTCTACTGAGACCTGGTCACTAGTGTGAACTTTCTTTTTTTAGACAAACTTCATGAGGGGCACTTGGGTAGCTCAGTGGGTTAAGCCTCTGACTTTTGATTTCCTCTCAGATAGTGATCTTGGGGTCCTGAGATCAAGTCCAACGGCAATCTCCATGCTTGGTGGGGGGTCTGCTTCAGATTTTCTCCCTCCCCCTCCCCCTGCTCATAGTCTCAAATAAATAAGTGAATCTTAAAAAACAAAACAAGCTCCTAGGTTTAAATCCATTTTCTTCCCTGGCTCACTTCTCTCTTATTCTACATCTCTCAATGAGAGGGCAATCTGAATTACTGGCCAGCAATGAGGCAGTGAAAGAGATTCAAGGCATAGACAGGAAGAAAGGGTCTTTTTTTTTTTTTTTTTTTTTTTTTAAGAAAAGGTCTTCTAAATGTCTGAAAATCCATAGGGGAGTGGAAATGCTGATGATGAAAAGTGTCAAGTGGTATTTCTAAACTCTGGCAAAGAATTACAGTTAGAGTTTCTGGTGCATTTAGCAGTGTTTGGTGGTTGAAGTTTGAGGAAGAATGGCTTGAAATATAGTCCAAATAACCTTTCTCAAGTTTATACAATGGGGAAAAAGGACCAACTGAAATCCATCTATGAAGTACAATTGGAAATCTGCTGAACTGGAGAGAGAGAGAGGAAGAGAGAGGGACAGAAGAGAATACTGCATTGCCAAATATGGGGAGATTTAAGACAGATTTTACATTCTGCCAAGAAGAACCTCTTACATCCTGTAAATCCAAGTTGTATTTTGCAGAAAGAAAATGAGAACCAGAACATTTAAGTGTACACTATAGGAGAAACTCTTTAGTGATTCCAAAGCAGCTAATCTTTGAAACACAGGGAAATCGTGAGGGTTTTCAACCTAATCAGAGGCTGGACAAAGTGTCCAGCTCAAAAAGACCTTGAGAACACAATGTTATCCAAATGGGGTGCACAGAGCTGAGTGCAGACAGACCCACAAGGCCACAGGCAGGCTTTCTGATAATAACCCTAGATAACTGAACTCAATGTTTTAAAAAACTGGTGGATGCAAGGAAAGTTGTGTCATTTTATCCCTCTTACTCTCTAGTGAGCTGATTCAGCCATCCTGCCACCCACAAAGAGAGCCTTTGATAAAATAGCTACAGGAGACATGATTAATAACTACTTTATCAAGACATGTGTTTCAGGATATTTCAGAAATGGGGGAGTATCTCCCTGTTTTCAGTAGATGATTTTTACCATATATACCATAACAACAACAACAAAACAAATACTCAACAAATAAACCAAAGTGTTAAGCCCAGGGCTTTGCAATCAGATAGATTTGGATTTGATTCCCAGCTATGCAGCTTTCTAGGTAGCCAGGTAACACTAACAAATGACATTGTCTCTCTCTTTAAAAAAAAAAAAAAAAAAAAAAAAAGTTTACTTATTTGAGAGAGATAGAGAGAGGGATCAGGGTGGCGAAGGGCAGATGGAGAGAATCTCATTCCCATCCCAAGCGTGGAGCCCGACTCGGGCTCAATCTCACAATCTTGATATCATGACCTGAGCAGAAACCAAGAGTCAGATGAGTCACCTAGGTGCCCATGACATTGTTTCTTGAAGCCTTGGTTTCTTTATCTCTACTGTAGGATAATCATAATGTTTAGCTAATAGTGTTGTTGGGATAATTAGGTAATATAGTGACTGACACATTGATATTAAGGTGATTTGTGTTTTCCATTAACGGTGCAGAAGTTATAGTTATGAGGACAGAACAGTAATGGTTTTTATGAGATTTTTCAAACAGCTCTATTGAGATATAATTTACAAGGCATAAAATTCATTGTTTTAAATACACAATTCGGTGGGTTTTAGTATACTTACATAGTTGTGCAATCATTACCATACTCTCATTTTAGAACATTTTCTAAGCTTCAAAAGAAACCTATACCTATTAGCTGTCACTTCTCATTCTCTTTCTCTCCAGGCCCCTGGCAAGCACTAAGCTACTTTGTCTTTCTGGATTTGCCTATTTCTGGATTTCTGGATTTGCCTATTCTGGGCCTTTCATACAAATGGTATAAAAAAATATAGTACATGGTCCTTTGTGACTGGTGTCATCATGGCTTGTTCCTTATTTATTTTTACATGAATTATAGCAAATGGAAATCAAAAGGGTTCTCTGTTAGATTATCTCACTGGTTGAATTTAAAAGGACTGACACAAGATTTGAGAAGAAGGGAATGGTTGAGTGCCATATTCTTTTGCAGCAACCATTAAGCAAATAAATCATGCAGTTTGATCACATTAATGCATAACAGCCTTTCCTTATTCATATATTTTCTCTGGATTCAGGCCTCAGCATTTGGCTGCATCATGAAGAAACTCCTTCCAGCATTGAGAATGTCCTTGACTTTGGCCAAGGCCTGACATATTTATTCCTACAGGAAAGCCTGTGGTTGCATGGAACAGCCCTCTCCGTGAGGCTGTGCAACATGACGAAAGGGTGCCCAGTAGGGATGCAGGAGATTTGGTTCCCTTCACTCTGCCACCAACCTTAAAGTGTTTTAAGAATCAAAAGAAATATTGAAACTGCAAGTACTTTGAACAGTGCTCACTACCAGTCAAGACTCCCGCACTGCGGGGGTGGAACTGCTGGCTCTTAAGGTGATTTTATGTTTAACTTTTTGAGGAACTGCCAGCCTGTCTTCCATGCCAGTTGCACCATTTTATATTACCACCAGCAACACACGAGGGTTCTAATTTCTCCATATCCTCACCAAAACTTATTTTCCGTTTTTTAAAAAAGTTACACCTATCCTTGTAGATGTGAAATGATAGGGTGGTTTTGATTTGCATTTCCCTGATGATTAGTGATGTTGAGCATCTTCTCACATGATCATTGGCCATGTGTGTATCTTTAGAGAAATGTCTAATCAAGTCCTTTGCCCATTTCAAAATTCAAATTGGGTTATTTGTCTTTTTGTTGTTGATTTTCAGGAGGTCTTTATTCTGGATATTAAACTCTTATCAGATATAGGATGTGCAAATATTTTCTTCCATTCTGTAGGTTGCCTTTTTCTTCCTTAATAGTTTCCTTTGATGCATTAAAATTTTCAATTTTTTTTTCTGTAAAATTTTCAATTTGGTGAAATCCAATTTATCCATTCTTTTTCTTTTCTTTTCTCCCCCCAAATAACTTATTTCTTCTTTTGTTGCACTTGCTTTTGGTGTTATATGAAAGAGGCCATTGCCTAATCCAAGGTTATGTTATGAAGAAGTACTTCCAGGTTTTCTTCTAAAAGTTTTATGGTTTTAGGGGCATCTGGGTGGCTCAGTCAGTTAAGCCTCTGCTTTTGGCTCAAGTCAGGATCCTGGGGTCCTGGGACTGAGCCCCACACCAGCTCCATGCTTAGCTGGGAGTCTGCTTCTTCCTCTCCCTCTGCCCCTGCTCTCTCTCTCTCTCTCTCTCTCTCTCTCATGAGCACTCTCTCTCTCCCTAATGAATAAATAAAAATCTTAAAAAAAATAAAATGTTTATAGTTTTAGCTCTTATATCTTTGATTCATCTTGACTTTACCTTTTCATATGATGTGAAGTAAAGGTAGTTGTTACATTAAAAAAATTTTTTTTTAGTTTTTTAAAAAGATTTTATCTATTAATTCATGAGAGACACACAGAGAGAGGAAGAGACATAGGGAGAGGGAGAAGCGGGCTCCCTGAGGGGAGCCCAATGTGGGACTTGATCCCAGGACCCTAGGATCACCACCTGAGCCAAAGGCAGATGCTCAACCACTGAGCCACCCAAGCGCCCCAGTTGTTACATTTTTAAATGATTGCATTTTTGGTGTTACTAAAATGTCTATGTAATACACTCATTTTTTGCCTCTTGACTCAAAATGCCCAGAATAACACTATTTGGCCCTTTCCAGAGAAGTTTGCCAACCCCTGTGGCCAGGTGCAGTATAAAAATAGAGTGCTTGATAAATGTTTAACAAATAGATTTATTCAATAAATATTTAACTCTTCTACTGAGTACAAGGTGCTTATCGATATATATAAATATATATATACACACACACACATAATGGGGTGGGCAAGGGTCTCAAAGATGAGTGAGAACTTATTACACCTGGGCAAGAATAAATCATACCTAGCTGAGAAAAAGCCAACTACTAGAGATTAAAAATTCTTCCGTGCAAAGGTAAGTCCTGAATGGGATGAAAGCTGAGATGGAAGAAGTATCTCAGATTGGTTTTAGAATAAGATGCATAATCATTTGGAAATCTCTGTGCCATACTGTGCACACACACATACATTTCCTTTTGTTGGTGATGTCTAAAGAAACTAACAGATAGTGAGCTACCAAAGGAGACTGAATTGCTGTCATATGAGAAGAAAAAAACATTTGCAAGATAGGGCAAGTCTTTGTTCAACCCTTTTTCTTAATTAGGAGATAGTCTTCACATGCAGCATAATGTGTGCATTACTGCCTTCCGTGGATCCAAGAATTTAAATGAAAATGCTCTTACAGCAGGAATCTATCTCCCTTCTGACGATCCTCTGGAGGAGGTCCAGCCATTCCTGTTCATAAGTGAGAAAGGAACACATTTCACATTTCAATTTCACTCTCCCTTAATGGACAAAATCATAAATGATGCCAAAAAATAAGAAAACATCTGCCTCCCTCCATATGTAGGGCTCTATACCAGCGGTTCCCCCAAAATCTCTGTCAAGAGATTCTTTGAATAGTGAGTATCAGGGACTAAGTTTGACTATGAATAACAGGAAACTCCATGAAACAGTGATTTAAACCAGAGGCTTATTTTACCTGTAGAAAGGAGGTGTAGAGGTAGGCAGTTCAGAGTTCTCTGGGGCTCTTTCTATGCAGCCACCAATGGCATGTGGTTTGATGCCTCATTGTCACAAACAGCATCTCCACCTCCACCTTCGTATTTATGTATCAGGAAGGAAAAGGGAAAGGGCAAAATGTGCCAGATGAATCCCTGCTCTTTTCTGAAATCTCCACCCACCTCACCTCCTCACTTTCTTTTCCATCTCATTGGCCAAACTTGTGTCACATGACCACTTCTAACTTCAAGAGAGATTGAAAGTATACTTTTTAGCTAGGTAAAACATTTCCCTGCTAATCATGAAAAAGAGGAAATGGATATTATGTCCTAGGAGCGTCATCCACAAATAGCCCTTTGATTTGGAAAGCCCCATATGACAGAAGCTGACCTCTCATCAGTATCTTGCATAGGTACTTCCCAAACCTTAAGGTGCATACAAATCAGCTGAGAGTATTGTTAAAATGCAGATCATGATTCAACAAATCAGATTTTAGTCTGATAGTCTGAATTTTTTAAATGTTCTGCGGACCATACTTTGAATAGTAAGGTCTTAAAATCAGTGGATCTTCTCATCAATTAGAAATCAACTTATTTCAGGGCTCCTGCCTGGCTCAGTGGATAGAAGGTGTGACTCTTGACCTTAAGGTTGGGAGTTTGAGCACCATGTTGGGTGTAGAGATTACTTAAAAATAAAATACTTTTTTAAAAAAAGAAATAAACTATTTTCTTGTTTTGGATTTGTTTTAATGTGTGAGTTTAAAATTTAAATATTTCCACTACATGCCTACTAATATGATGAAATAAGAACTATTCAAATGAGGGGCACCTGAGTGGCCCAGTCAGTTAGGCATCTCTTGTTTCCAGCTCAGGTTGTGATCTCAGGGTCATGAGATTGTTCCTTGAGATGGGCTCTGTGGGTCTCTGCACTCAGCGAGGAGCTGCTTGAGACATTCTCTTCTTCTCCCTCTGCCCTGTGCTTTCACTGTCTCTGTCAGGTAAATAAATCTTTTTTTAAAAAAAGAACTATTCTAATGACCCATGGTTTTCTTGCCAATTTTTAAGTTTAAGTAATCTTTACACCCAATGTGGGGCCTGAACTCACATCTTGAGATCAAGAGTGCATGATTGGGCCAGTCAGGCACTCCCTCTTGCCAATATTTTTAAACTGGAAAGAAATAGTGAAGAAACCATCAAATGAATTGAATCTATGGGATATTCTACAAGTGGACTAAACTTGTCCAGCACTCAATAGCATGAAAAATCACAAAAGGTGAGGACTGTTCTAGATTTGAAACTAAAAAGATTAAAAAAAAAAAGATTAAAAAAAAAAGATTTTTAAAATCTCAAAAAAAGATTTAAAAATCTCAATTATATACTGGATTAAAAAAAAAAAAACCAACAACAACAGCTGGGATGCCTGGGTGGCTCAGTGGTTGAGTGTCTGCCTTCGACTCAGGGCATGATCCTGGGGTCCAGGGATCATGGAGTCCTGCATCAGGCTCCTGTGGGGAGCCTGCTTCTCCCTCTGCTTATATCTCTGCCTCTCTCTCTGTGTCTCTCATGAATAAATAAAAATAAAATCTTTACAAAAAGTTAAACAACTCAGGACGGAAGTGCTCTGATGTCTGCAACTTTCAAATAGTTCAACAAATATGTATTTTGAGAGACTAAGAGAGAAGGTAAAACAAATATGAGGGGAAATGTTAACAGACCATCCAGGCAGAGTTACTAGGTGTTCACTGTATTGTTTTTCCAGATTTTCTGTACATTTGAAAAGTTTCCAAATAAGAAGTAAGGCAAATGTTAATCATATTACAGTTACATAGCACATAGAGCTAGGAATTGACTTTTCTTTTTTTATTTAGGATTGTTCTGAGAAAGGGCCATTTCCAAGCAATGGCATTGCACACTATAACGTACTCCTCAAGCAAATATGCATTAAGCAGGAAACATTGTCTCTCTCAAAGAGCTCCCCTTCTCCATGATCTCAGAGCTCACAGTACACGTTTAAGGTATACTACAAATGCATTGATAGACCTGTCTCCCTGAAAGGACCAGAAGTTCTATCAAGAAAGAGACAGTCTTATTCACTTCTATTACCACAGCCATAGACCCCAATAAACATTTGTGAAAGCAGGAAAGAGAGCATAAATTGACTGACAACTTTTGCTGTAGTTTGGAAAAGAGCCTGGAAGCAAAATTCAGGATGTGAAACCAGAAATAACCCTGGGCTTGGTTGCATACCACTGAAGAGCCTGGGCTTGGCCGGTTCAGCTACTTCTATGCACAGTGGGGTCACTAAACCTGTCAGACGGGTTTGCTCTGGCAAGCAGGTCATTTGGAGCCAATTCCTTGTGAGGCATTTAACAACGTCAGGGTCCTAGTCAGTACCTGGCATACACAATGAATAAAGATCCAAAGAAAATAAAGACAGTGGCCAGAGGGAAACCATGTCCCTCTTAAATAATCATCCAAACAGAAACAAAACACACTCAGATTGAAAAGAAGTCTTTTAGTTTGATTATATAATCATTTACCAGGACTCTTGTGCTCTCCTGGTTCAACTGTACCAGTGCTGGAATGACTAGCCTTATTAGCAATACCCTTATTTCTTTTATCTCTTTAGATTCAACTACATAGTCTTGATACATGTACAGTTCTTTCTGAGAAGTTGGCTTTCAAGCATCAACTGAGAACATATGAGAGAAAGTTTGTTGTAAGAACTGGTTCAGAAAAAGTTTAACAGTTAAATATGCTTCTATATATTCAGAAAATTTTATGAACTCACTGCATGTAAAAAGTTTACTACGGAATGCATTCTTAAAAACCTATCTGACCACAGATCCTTAACTAGTAACTAAAGACACAATCAGAGAAGAAAGTCAGGTAAATAGTCAAACCAAATCATCATCCCCAGGGCAACTCTAAAAAGGCCTATTTGCTCATTTATATCAGCTACTCTCTAGTCTATGTTCAGCTTATTCTTATGACAAAGTAGGAAGAGTCTGATAGCCATTTACCATTAGTAAGGTAATAAGGTAGGAAGGTATTAAAATATTAGGGCATTATAAAATAATTATTATTGGAAACCAAGGTATTGGAGTTTTCCCAACCTCTAATACCTGCTTCTTCAGTTCTCATGGATCAGGTACATTAGCTGTGATTCTTTTGGTTGCAAGTGATGGAAACCCAATCTAGACTAGCTTAAATAAGGAAATTTACTGGCTCAAGTAACTGGATCCAGGAGTTCAAGTCATGGTAGGAGAACTCTCTTTTTCTTCATCTCATTGATCATAGTCTATTGATATTGGTGTCATACTCATGTAAAAATGTTCCATATCTTTGCAAGGATGGCTGCCAGAAGCCCCAGGGTTATTTCATATTTTCTAACTTGTTATCTTAGAGGAAGGGGAACACAGATTTTCAGATGGCTCAGAGAAGTTTCAGGAATGATTTGGTTCAGCATCTCATGAACCAGTCTCTGTAGTTAAAGGATGGTGTGTTCTCAGTGTCCAGGCTTGGGTCATGTGCTCACCTCTAAAATAATCTCTGTGGGCAAGATGGTGGAGGGCTCTGATGCAGCAGTCCTGGGTCCTGTGCTCTTTCAGAAGCGAAATTAGTCCTTTGTCATCCTCATAGATGGCACTGGATTTTCAAAGAATGGTAGATGGGTGCTGACCGATCGTGTTTCACTCAGAATATCTCCCATTCTTTCTTGGACTGAAAAATCACTATAAACAATGGTGAATCAATGTTCAGTGCAGACTCAAAATTAAACAGACCAGCATTATTCCCAGAAAGACAATGTGAATCTATTTTGAACACACAAACAGTTCAGATATGTGGGCTCCAATAAAAAAGTTAAATATATCTTAAATAAATAGTAATGACTCCTACACCTGATTATACAAATATGTATGTATTTATTTGTTCATTGTAGGTAACAGAATATGATGGTTAAGAGTATGGGCTCTGATATCACAGTGGAGTTAGAATTCCAGCTCTAATGCTTTCTGGTTCTGTGAACATGTCATTTAAATTTTCCGAACCTTAGTTTTGTCAACTGTAAAATGGGGGAAATAGCATCTGCCACACAAGATGACATGAGTTAAACTCTATAAAATGTTTAAACACAGTCCCTGGTGCCTGGGAAGCACTCAAAAACTGTTTAGCTGTGTCCCTTCAACAAATCCATTTATTATCTTCCAAATGTTTGATACCATGGATTTATTCCCATGGCAATAGGTAGGCTATGAAAATATGATTTCTGCCCTTGGGAAACTTGAAGTATGTCCGCAAAAAAAAAAAAAAAAACCACCCAAGTACATCATATCACCTTACAGTGTGAAGTGTTACCATGATTGCCTCAAGAGTTGGGGGATGGGGGGAAGGTAGGCACTACAGGTAACCCTTTCTGAAGTGGTTTAACTTGCTCTGGGCCTGGGAGCGCACGTAAAGTTCATAGACCTGGTGCGCTGGACCAGCATTGCAGCCCACACTGTGCTCACCTGATGGGAGCATTAGCATCACTTTGGAGACGAGTAGAAATACAAAATCTTGGGCCCTACCTAGGGTGACCAACCATCTGGGTTTGCCAGGGATGCAGGGCTTCCGGCCGGAAATGGAAAATCCCAGGCACCCTGGGACATGTTGGACACCCTTGAACAGCAGACCTGCTGATTCCAATGCTGGAAGCTAGCCCAGGAATCTGTGCTTTAACCTGCCCTCCGGGTGATTCTTAAACAACACCGGAGAGGCCCTGTTCTAGAGGAGAATAAAGTGTGAGCAGAGGCTCAGAGTGAGAAAACTGTCCAGCCTGGCTCCTTACTCTCCACAGCTGCTTCCTGGGTGCCAGCTGCCATGTGGAAATGAAACTAGAGCCTCTGGGGCCTGGGAGAGCAGGCGTCTGCCTCTGCCTAAGCCAGGAGGACACAGGGATGAGAAGGCTCTGCAGCCACCTGCTACTTCCCTCATTCTGCCTCAGCGCCACCTCAGTCAGGGGGAAACTTTCTCTGAGGGGACTACTGGGGGAGAGAAGAGATATGGGGGAGGGGGGAAGAAAGATGCAAGACGTTTTGGGGCCTCGGCCTCTGGGCCTGGTTCACCCTGTTGTTCGTCCTCAGACTTGCTACTCTGACACAGGATTCCGCTACCTCAGTATTACAGAAACTGCATCACCTGCAGCCCCAGGATTGCCGTCCCTTTTAGGACAAGGTTGACTCCAACACAGAAGAAAAGAACTTGCTTTTCCTCTCTCTTCACGCTTCTCAAGAATCTTAAACTGACTTTGTCCAAGGTTACTCAACCTTGGCCCCACAGACATTTTATCATTATTAATATTACTCATGTTATTGAGGTGTAGTTGACACACGATGTTATATTCGTTTCAAGTGTACAATATATTGATTCAACAGTTCCTTACGTTACTTGACGCTCACCACTGAGTGTAGTCATTACTGACATTTGGGGCTGAGTAATCTTTTATTGTAGGGGCTCAATTGGGCATTGTAGGATGTTTAGTGGCATCCCTGGCCTCCGCCCACAGTAGCCATCTCCTCCATACTTGTGACACCCCAAACTGTCTTCAGATATTGCCAAATATTCCCTTGGGGTCTGTGTGTGCAAAATCCACCGGCTAGTAAAGAATGACCGCCCAAATCCCCTGCCTGCAGGGCAAAAGGGCTGTGGCTTTCCTGCCAAGCACACAAGGTTTTTGAGACTGCTCCAGGAATGGTATTTTCGGGCCAATATTCTCAGACATGCAAGGTGTATAACTTTAGTTTTTATATCCAAACTTAATTCCTGTCTTGAGACTTCCTCCACAAACCAGTCAGTGCAAGGTAAGCTCAGACAACTCAGATCTTTCTCGGTCAACTCATGGTCATCTGTCTTTCATTTCCCCTAAGTGCCAGAAGAAGGAACAGGGTGGTGGTCGGAGGGTGGTTTAGTCTGAGGTTATCATTTGTCCAAGCCAGTTTCCATACTGCTTCTGTCCTCTCAACCAGTCTTGAGCCAAGGCATCTCTTCTCTGTGGTGTTTGCTCAGATGTCCAGATTCCTTTCTCTGATTAGAAGTGCTGTGATCCATCCTGGTGTCCCCTACTAGATCCCTATAACCCTGCCCCACAGCCATTCTTGTTCCATTGCCTAACACCGTACAACTACACCTACACCTAACTTGTCCTAACAAGTTATACCAACTTTCAGATATTTTTCCTCTGGGCTCCAGAGCCACAGGAACATGGGTTTTCTTCCCTTACCAGTTCCAGGTTGCTATTCTATTCTATTCTATTCTATTCTATTCTATTCTATTCTATTCCTCTTACACCACAAAAATTTTTTAGAATCGGGGCACCTGGGTGGCTCAGTCAGTTAACCATCTGCCTTCAGCTCAGGGCACGATCTCAGGGTCCTGGGATCAAGCCCCCTGTCAAGCTCCCTGCTCAGTGGAGAGTCTGCTTCTCCCTCTCTCAGTCCCACCCTCCCATGCTCTTAAAAAAAAAAAAAAAGGTCTTCATAATCACCCAGTCCGATACAGCTACTGGCTGTCAAACACTTGAACTGTGGCTGGTCCAGATGAAGATAGCTGTTAGCATAAAATACATACTGAAACTCTAGTTTAATATGAATAAAAAATTCATTGGTAATTTTAATATTGAACACATGATAATGCTTTGAATATTGGGTTAAATAAAATATATGACTAAAAATAACTTTACCCTTGAAGAGTAGATACATGATCTTGACCTGGTCCAAGAAAATATTCTTTTTGTCAGGGCATATTGAATCAGTTCAGGGAGGAGCCATTGATTCAAGCTCAATTAATTACACTCAACCTTGGACTTTTTGCTGGAATATCAGTAAGGAGGAACTCTTTTTTTTACTGGAGTTGCCAATAAATATAGATAAGCATGGATTTTCTAGCAGTCATCTTGCCACCATGCTGAGAGAGGCCTACCTGAGAGTAGAGTGCGGAGGAAAATCTAGCCAAAAACATTTAGAAAGATGGCTTCCTTATGATGTTTGAGCATCTGGATTCAGCAGAACCTAAAATCAAGACAATCCCTGAACCTCTGAGCCTTAAGTTCTGGTCAATTCCATTTTTACCTTGTCTGCTCATACCAGCCCTCTGTTGCCTGCAATCATCATGTTCTGGCAGACACAGATGAGATCCTATGTCCACAAATCAAGGGTATTTTGTTTTCCTTAATATTCTTTAATATAGTACAAGACAAACAAATATCAAACCACAAACCATATGTGTGTGTATATATATATATATACATTTATACATATATATTTTATATTTATATATATTATATATATTTTGTATTTATATATGAGGCACTGCAATTTGCTGATTTTTTTGAAGATTTAACTTTTTTGTGGAAATGGGATTTGGATAGAGTTCAGTAGTACAATTTTAGGATGATGTAGCTTTTTTTTTCCCCACTGCAGCTCCATCCTCCAATATCATTAGCAAATAATTTTGAACATTTTTCCAGTAGATTATGAGATCCATAAGGGCAAATCTTGCTTCTTCCAGTTCTCATTATGCCAGTGCTTCATACATAGCGGGTTTTCAAAAGGTTAGCATATGAGTATGAATATAAAATTTCTTTGGATTGCTTGTGTGTGCTGGGTCCGCCATACCCTCACTAACACAACAGTTCCTGTTTATGCTACATACTCAGAAGAAAGAGACAAACTCTCCACAAAGTGGAAACTGTTGTGTTTTAGCTTTCCCTGGCTACCAAACCACTCCATTTGTGATATCAAACCCACTTCAAGGAGATTTCTGTGGTTAGTTTTGGTGTGCTCTCCCGGGGATGTATCAGCTCAGAAGTAACTTGATTTATCAGATTACTAACTGTTGTACTATATAAATATTACCAGAGGGGTCAGGTTACTCACAGCTGCTTAGTAAACCACTTCAAAACTTAGTCACTTGAAACAATCACGTTTTCATTTTATATCAAGATCTGTGGGCCAGCAGTTAGGGCAGCCCTTGACTAGTTAGTGACTCTTCTGCTCTATGGGGTATTGACAGGGGTTGTGTAGCGGTATCCAACTGGGCTGGGCTGGAGAGCCTAGAAGGCTTGACTCATATCCCTAGCACCTTGGCTGGAGGGAGGATCTCAGCCATGTAGTCTCAGAGTCTCTCCCCAGATTTTTATGAGGCAGCTCAGGGCATCAGGAATGTGATTCAAGAATTGGGAAATCTAATTTGCTAGTCCCTTATGGCCTGGAGTTGCAAAATGATACGGAAGCATTTCTACTACAGTCAGTCAGTCCAAATAGCCATATAGCTTGCCTGGCTTTAAGAGGAGGGAACTTATGCCTCACCTCTTGAAGGAAGATGCTTTCCCAAATTGCTGGCCATGTTTAATCCACCACAGCGACATTAAAAAGGAAGGGAATGGACTTTCATTTATTTTCCATTTATCAAAGAATGACTCAGGTACTTAAGAAGATAGAAGACAGCTATATTTTTTTTCTTCAAATCTACATTTCTATCCAGTATTGGCCAAGTTTACAGAGTTTAAAATCATGAAGAAAAATACTAAATGTATACAATATTTAGGAGACAAGGACTTGGAGCACTTTCTGATGTTTGTTCCATTCATGATGGCCTTTAAAAACCACATATTTGATTCAGATATTGAAAGTCAACATGCATTTTCAAGAGGACTCAATGCTGAATTCCCATGTGGACCAGATAAGCCATGCAGGGTGTTTGTCTACTTCTCTGCCTCTGCTGGGAAGCCTTGCAAAAACGATTCCCGTCTGCTGTCACTCCCAGATAGCCCAAATCATTCCCAATGACTGTGCAAAGTACAAACTCTTCCTTTTCCACATGGTATGAGAGTAATCATGAATGCATCTTTGGTGTTGAAAATGAAGTCTTTGATGATGAAGATGATATTAACAAAAAATAATACTGTCAACTCCTAATGAGTGCTTATTAGTTTCAGGTAAGGAGCCAAAGGAGTTGTATGTATTATCTCTTCTAAACTTCATAACAACCCAGTGATGTAGGTGTTATTCATTCATTCAACAGATACCTGTTAAGCACTACATAGCTTCCATAAGACTTCACTTTTAGCACTGAGATTTCACAGAGCTTCAAATCAAGATCATCCTAGAACTTCTCAGTCCTAAAAGCCAATAAATTCTTTTTTTCTTGTATATTTTTTTACTGGAGTTCGATTTGCCAACATATAGCATAACACCCAATGCTCATCCCGTCAAGTGCCCCCCTCAGTGCCCATCACCCAGTTGCCTCAACCCTCCATCCACCTCCCTTTACACTACTCCTTGTTCGTTTCCCAGAGTTAGGAGCCTCTCATGTTCTGTCTCCCTCATTGATATTTCCCACTCATTTTCTCTCCTTTCACCTTTATTCCCTTTCACTATTTTTTATATTCCCCAAATGAATGAGATCATATAATGTTTGTCCTTCTCTGATTGACTTACTTCACTCAGCATAATATCCTCCAGGTCCATCCACGTTGAAGCAAATGGTGGGTATTTGTCGTTTCTAATGGCTGAATAATATTCCATTGTATACATAGACCACATCTTCTTTATCCATTCATCTTTTTTTTTTTCCATTCATCTTTTGATGGACACTGAGGCTCCTTCCAGTTTGGCTATTGCTAAAAGCCAATAAATTCTGTTTTAACTTGTCCACTTACATTGTCTCTGTGACTTAAAATTAGCCCTGAAAACACAAACAGAATCCTATGTCCACAAATCAAGTGTCCTCAGGGGTATTTTGTTTTACTTGATATTACATAATATAGTATAAAACAGACAAGTAAAAAAATCACAAATCCCAGGGCACCTGGGTGGCTCAGTCAGTTAAATGTCTGACTCTTGATTTCAGCTCAGATCATGATCTCAGGGTTGTGAGATTGAGCCCTGCTTTGGGCTCCGCATTGGGTGTGCAGCCAGCTTAAGATTCTCTTTCTTTCTCTCTCTCCTTCTGCCTCTACCCCCTTCCATCTCTATGTAAAAAAACATACACACACATAAGTCCCATATAACTGATTTTTCCACGACTTAACTTTAATGTTGAGAATGGGATCTGAACAGAGTTCAGTGATACAATTTTAAGATGATGTGGCTTCCCCTGATCCAGACCATAGGATATGGTGGTGAATAAGACAATCATGATCCCTCTTCTCATGGAGCTTACCTTCATTTTCTGGTAGGAGAAGATGATAAACAAATAAAGAAGGAAAAAGACAGGAAAAACCAGGTAGTGACAAATGCTACCTTGGAAGAGTACAAGAATATGATGATACCGAGTGAATGGTGCAAGGCGGAGTGGCTACTTTAGGCTAACTTTTTTTTTTTTTTTTTTTTTTAGGCTAAGTTTTGTCAGGGAATTCTTCCATTAGTAAGTCACCTTTAAGTTGAAACCTATATGTCAAGTAGAAACCAAATATTTCAAGATCTGGAGGAAGCATGATCCAGCTGGCAGAGAAGATAGTACAAAGGCCCTGAGGTATAGGTGTGACTACAGTATATTTGAACAAGAGGAAGAATATTAGAGAAAGATAGAGAAATAGGCAATGGCCCTCTCATGTACGTCCTCATGGTCTAGAACAAGATTTTATTTTAAACTCTGATGGGAATCTATTGGAAAATTTTAATCGAGAAAATGATGGGATATGTTTTGGGATTCTAAAAGCTCATTCTGCCTGTGCCATCCTTTGATAAGTGGACCTTAGAGGGTCAAGAATGGAAGCAAGAAGACCGATGGCCAAGCTCTTGTTTTAGGTCATGTGAGAGGTGCTGTTGGCTTGGACAGAAGTGGTGGCAGCAAATACAGAAATGAATATACCTGGGGAGCCACATGTGACATAATAGGGAGCCTCATTCACAAAGATTAAGTGTGTGTGATATTCCTGGAGCTGCCCTGTGTGAAAGGTGGTTCCAAAACAAATTCAAGATATGATTTAAAGGAGGAAGCTATAATTGTTAAGATTAAGGTATAGGAAGTGGTGCAAAGAGGCAGTCAATTGGATATTTGGTAGTGCGGAGATGGAAAAGATAGCAGGGAAATGAGTTTTGGAAAACAAATTTACGATTTTATTTTGGACTTATTGAGATGCCTATTAGATCCCAAAGCCAATGTGTCAGAAAGGCAGATGAAGTTAGGGTTGAAGTTAAGCTTAGAAGTTCGGGGGAGAAGTCATTGGTAAATGATATATTTCTTACAGAAGAATAAATATTTGACTACAACTAAGATGAGTTTGATAATGCTGAAGTGATATGCCCTATCAGATATCAAAATAATCCACAGAGCACCTATAATCATATCAAGATAGCATTGATATAGGAGTAAATAGATTGCTGGAAGAACAGAGACTCAGAGAAATGAATTTCAGTCAATACAAGAATGTCATAGAAAGATCAAAATTCAGTTCATTGGGAAAAGGAAGGAATGTTCAGTAAATGATGTTGGTACAACTGGCTATCCATCTGAAAGAAAATAAAATTATCTCCTGTCTTACACATTTTTCAAAAATTAACACCAGATGGATATTTAAATGTTAAAAAATAAAATAATAGATGTGCTTGCAAAAGATTCTATGATACTGCATGTACAATCTAGAAATAAGGAGAGGTGCCTGGGTGGCTCAGTAGGTTAAGCATCGGCCTTTGGCTCAGGTCACGATTTCAGGGTCCTGGGCCCGAGCCCCACGTTGAGCTTCCTCCTGGGTGGGGAGTTGGCTTCTCCCTGTCCCTCTGCCTCTCTACCCTGCTTGTATTCTCTCTGTCTCAAGTAAATAAATAAAATCTTTTAAAAATTTTAAAAAAGAAATAAGATCTTACAAAGACGGGAACTCCAGAAGTTCCATAAGAAAAATATTTGAGTATGTAACAATAAAATATTTTCTGTGGCAAAAGATTCCATTTAAAATGATAAAGGACGAACAATATATCTGAAAATTTGCAATTCAAATGGCAAAAAGGTGACATGCAATACTGAAGATATATAATCTTTCAGGCTGTCGAGAAAACGACAAATGACCCAATTTTTAAAAAATGAACAAAAGACATAAACAGAAAACTCACTGAGTAGCAAATGCAAACGGTTACAAACTATGAAAAAATGTACAGATTCATGAGTAGCCAGAGAAACACAAAGAAAGCAACACTTTATTATTATTTGAATCCCTTCAAGCTGCCAAAAAGTAATGAGTGATAATATTTATTGCTGGTAAAGACACGGATATTCTTATCTTTGGCAGAAATGTGGATTGTTTTAGTCTTTTTGGAAAGGAATCTGGGCTACATCTATTAAAAATGAAAAATGTATATATCCTTCAGTTCAACGTCTTTTGCCTGGGAATCTATCCCACGGAAATAAAAGCCCCAGTGCACAAGGATTTATATACAAAGATGCTATTACAGTATTCGTTTTTAGTAGCCAAAACTCGGAAATAAAAACCAATGCCTTTTGGAGGGAAAAAGCTAAATGGAATATGATATAGTCCTTTCACATGATGGAATACAATGTATGAATGTATGAATGACTGAATCAGGAGTAAGCAGTTTACTCAGATTCCCATAAGGTATGGTTGATGAGAAAAGCAAAATATCGAGTCCATGTAATATGGCCTCATGTTTAAACTAATGATGCCAAGCTTCTGTGAAGTTTATGTATACTTATAAGTGTTTTTATCCTTAAGATTGAGGATATCTTAAGATTATAAGAGTATAAAAAATAGAGAAGAAAACATACTAGGTTGTTAACACTGGTTTATTCAGGAGGGGAGAGATATAAGGAGAGGTAGGCATTTAAGCAAAAAGAAAACAGGCAAAATGAAAATCTCTGAACTTCTCATCATAAAGATGGTTACTCCTTAAATTCTAAAAGATACCTAACTGCCATAGCCAAAGTCACTACAAACAGTAGAGATTCCTGCCCACTCACAGTATTTGAAGGCAGGCTTCCTTGTCATTAATTCTAGCCTTTCAGTAGAAGTTATATAATAAACAGTTTCTGCGTTTCAGGCAGGGAATATTTTGGAGCAACACGTGGACATGTTGGCTACCTTAGAAACATAAATGTTGAGTATACCCAGCCACCAGCTATAATTATTACCCATTCATCCAAATTATCATGACTCCACTGACTCTTACCTATCCCACTCATCTGAAAGTGAAAATCACTGGGTCGGGGTAGGGGAAAAGTGGAGAGTGGGGAGAAAGACTTAAAACATTATGGAGAACACACCGGGCTCAGAAAACTGAATGAGAAATTAGGAACTCCGAAGAACAAATTAGAAAATTGGGAATCACTTGGACCCACTCTTCTGGATTATGGACAAGCAAACACTACTGATAACTGGTCTGCTTAAGAGTTAATACTCCTGTAGGGGCACGTGGGTGGCTCAGCTGATTAAGCATCCAGCTCTCAGGGTCCTGAGATGGAACCCCTTGTTGGCCTCTGCACTCAGTGTGGAGTCAGCAGGAGATTTTGTCCCTCTCCCTCTGTCCCTCTCCTTGTTCTCTCTTAAATAAGTAAGTAAGTAAATAAATAAATAATTTAAAAAGAGTTAATACTCATGTATACGACTGAAACAAATGTTTCATCAATAACACACAACAGCATACTTTGATATTTTCTATTTCTATTCTATTCTTTTTCAGTAAAAAAAAGTCTGTCATAACCAGGGATGGGTCACAACTGTAGTCTGAAAAACACTGCCAAAGAATAGCAAGCAGCTTGTGTGCATTAGTATTAGTGCTATTTTAGCTTCGTGAACTTCAACATCATATTTTGACTCCATGTTACTGGTTAAAATTCTAAGATGCTGCATTTGTTGAAGGGAACAGCATCTTTCCAGCCCTCTGTTTGCACATTTCTTGGAGTTCTGAATTAGACACAGGGCAGTCATTCCCTCTAAGCAAGCAAGTTGGGGCTGCATTACACATAAGTGTTTTCTAAATCATACATGGATTCTTGCAGACTTGCTTATTGGTTTTTCACTGTCTTTGACTACAAGAGCCTTCTTTTCTCTCTTCTAGTTTCTTTTTCTTATTTCAGGCAAATTCTTTTTAATTTTAACTTTATTCCATTAACTAAATCTTATTTAGAAATACAAGGATGAACAAGAAAATCTCCCTTACCCACAGAGTAACTAGGAGAAAAATCAAACAGATGTAATAGAGCAAGATGTTGAAGAGAGGAACATACAAGGTTTCTTAGGCAGCAGGGAAAGAAGGGCCCACCTGCCAAGGGGTGGAGTTGGTTTCTCCAAGGAGATGTTTTTGGGAGAGAAAGTACCAAACTTTGCCTGGGATGAGGTGGGAGCTGGCATTCCTAGAAGAGGAGACTGCATGGGTCAAGACATGGAGGTGGGGAGAACATGTAATTACATTTTTCTGGAGTTCTGAGAGAGTGATGGGAGGTGAAAGAGGCTCAGCTAAAGCAGGAGGTTAGTTGAGGGGCCCACTCTGTACACCAGTGGGTTGTGGAGAGCCACCCTGGTGACTCCATGCTCTCACTGTCTATTCCCTGGGAAGAAGCAAGGAGGGATAGGTTCAGATTTCAGGGTCTCAGTCTTAATTACTTTCTTTTTTAAAAAAGATTTTATTTATTTATTCATGAGAGACACAGGCCAAATATATATATATATATATATATATGTCTCAATATCTTATTGAGACATAAGTAGAGGGAGAAGCAGGCTCCCTTGGGGGAGCCCAATGTGGGACTTGATCCCAGAATCCTGGGATCATGACCTGAGCTGAAGGCAGATGCTCAGCCATTGAGTCACCCAGGCATCCCCTTAACTCCTTTATACTAGAGTGATAGACTATCTGAAGCCTGGAATTGTACCTGGAATGGCCAGGTCCAGGGTGCGGCATGGACTCAAGGGACATCAGAGGACTCCCAGACATATAGTTCATCTCTGGCCCAGCACTTGCCAGGTAGCTGAAACTCATGTCCATGCTGTGCTCTGATCTTCAACAGGGATTAAATGGAATTGCAGGAATAACCCATGAAAAGAAATATCCTTTTTTACTAAGGCCTCTTTTCAAAAGTACCCCTTCCAGGAAAGATATTGCAAATAGTTTAATAACTTAAAATTATTCTCATCCCACCCCTAGATCCTAAAGATCAAGCAGATAGAGTTGTTAATAATAGACATGAAAATAAATGTCTTGTGATATCCTCATTTTATAGTTCTCACTAATTATTACTGCTCAATAACAAATTTAAGTTTATGATTATTTTTAATACTAAATGTGAAAGTCACCAAAGAAATAATTGAATGTCAGGGTTGGGAGATCCCTTTGAGCTTATTCTGGTTTATCTTTCTCATTTTACAGTTGAGGAAGGGGAAGGGCTAAATAACTTTATGTGAGCTGCCCCAAACAATTTTATACCAGAGAATTAAAATCAACCAAAAAGCCATGACTCAGCATGACTTACCTTGTTCGTAGATGCCCCTTTAGTCTCTTAAAAGTGTGTATGCATATTCCCATAGTAAAATTTGTATCATACTGTTTATATTTTTGTATCTTGCCTTTTTCACTCAATATATTTTGAGCTTTCCCCCAAAGTCTTTAATTGGTATTCATATAAGCTACATATTCAAATATTTAATGACTTATCTCATTGTATGTATACACGATCATTTGTTTGACCTATTTATTTCCGGTTGTTGGGCATTTAGGTTGTTTTGGGTTATTGTTGTTATTAGAAATAAACACCTTTATACATAAATCATGACTTCTCTCTGATTATTTCTCAAGGGGAGAATTACTAGTTTAATAAAAGGGGGTAGATGCATTCAAGACTTCTGATACATACTGCCAAGCTGATCAGCCCAGGAAAGTTTTTCAGATTTGCCATAAGCAATAGGTTTCATATCTTTTTTGGAATCTTAGCAATACTGGACCTAATAGGTCCGTCGTTCCAGCTAACTTAGAGTTCAAATTTGTCCATTTAGATCATTTAAATCATTTCAACATTTAAATCATCTTAATCATTTAAAACACAAATGATTGTAATCATTAAAAAATATTAATAATGGTGATACTCTTGGCTTCTTAGGAGGTTTTTTTTTTTTTTTTTTTTTTAAGATTTATTTATTTGTTCATGAGAGAGCTAGAGACACAGGCAGGCTCCATGCAGGGAGCCTATATGGGACTCGATCCCGGGACTCCAGGATCATGCCCTGGGCTGAAGGCAGGCGCTTAAACCGCTGAACCACCCAGGGATCCCTAGGAGGTCTTATTCTCAAATTATAAATTTAGCTGTTAAGAGCTAATCGAGAAAAGTGTGATTAAATGGCTAAGGATCAGATGAGAAATGTTCAGGAGGTCTCCTGTAGGGGTCACTGTTACTGTCAATTTATGCCTGCAAGGAAAGAAGTGCACATTTAAGAATGTAAGCACATTCATTTTTAATGTCTGATCCGTTCCCATTCCCTGAACCGTAAAATAAATAATAAGACCTTGAAGCCAGATAGCATCACAATGCCAACTTTCTTATATAATGACAAATACCACTCTTTCCACTCAATATGCTCTTTAGTTTGAATTGATGGAATATATGCCACTCGTATGAAAGGCACTTATGCCTGCTTTTTAATAGAGGAGGCATTAGCTAATTGCCTAACGCCATAAAGTGTTTACGGGCATACAGTGACTTGAAGAGGGGAAGGACAAGGCATTCATTGCTGTGGACAAGATCCATCCCTCCACGTTCCCATTTCTGCTTTTCCCGTGGACCTCTCTTTCTCTGCACTGTTTCAGAAAGCTATCTCCACGGAAGACAAAAACCAGATGTTGTAATGTGCATTCAACTGTAGCATTTGAGGACAAAGAGGTGCTTTTCAAAAAAAAAATTTTTTTTAAGTTTTTATTAAGCAGCTCAAACAGATCCCGACGTCCCGGGAGCCGGGTCAGTGTGGCTGTGCGGACACACCTTTGCAAGGCAGCGGCCGTCGGGCTTCAGGGCTGGGGCACGAACGAGCCAGGTGCTGCTGCAAACGTGTCAGCCCTCTCTCTACAAAGCAGGAGTCATTCCCCTCACAAAATGCAAAGTAGCCAGCCGTGTCCCATTTCCCCATCCTCAGCCGTCCTCACCAGGTGCTCCGACGGAGGGGGGGCCGGGAGGATATTTACTCTCTGCTCAGGCGCGCTCCTATTTAATTGAACCCAGCGGCAGCTGCCTCCGTGAGCGCGGTGCCAGCGGGGTCAGGCTGCCCAGCGGACCAACCGCTTAGGCCAACCCCGAGCTGGGCTGGGGCGTCCGGGAAGCGGAAGGAGCCCGTCTAGGCAGCCCAAGGGTGTGTGGTCGTGTCGCTCGTGTGCGAGCCTCAACTTCGGTGCAGGTGGAGAGCTCGACCTCGCCCCCGGTGCTCTGCGCCCCGCCGCGGACGCTGGGCTCGGTCCCACTCTTCTAGCAGCTGGCAGGAGCGGAGGCCCAAGTTGGCGAAACTCGCTCACCTGTCGGAGCCCGCACCTGGGCAGGAAGCAGGGCCCTGCGGCCGGGGCGCGCTGGTTACCGCAACCTCCGCCCGCCGCCCTCCGGGTGCAAGGACCACACTGCCAGGGAGGCAGGTGTGGGGGCCACTCCCAGAAACTCCAGGCCTCTGCCCCCCAGCTCCTTGCTGCCCCCAGGCACCCTCGGTTTGGCGCACCCCGAAGGCCAACTGGGTGGACGCCAGGGCTGCAGGTCCGAGACGCTCCGCCTCCTTCTGCCACTTAGAGCTACTAGCGCCAGCGGGAACCCGTGCGCTCAGTCTTAATCTGCGGTCACTTTCGGAACTTTCCAGGCAAAGACTAGCTAGGCCCTTTGCCTCCAACCGACGCCGTGCCTGCCGCCCGCCTGGGACCCCACCAGGGCCGGGAGATCCCGCTCTCCCCCGCCCCCCGCCCCGCCCCACCGCCGGGCACCGACGCCCCAACTTTTTACGCGCGGCCTGCGCCCCGCGACTGGCTGTCGGGCTCCTGTCCTAAGGGGCGTGCGCGTCCTCCGGGTGCCGGCCGCGCCCCCATCCTCTCGGCGGGCCCCTGCTCCGGGAACCGCTGAGGGGCTGGCGTGAGCCAGGATCGGCCGGGCCTCGCCTGTGCAGTGCTCCGAGTCCATCCTCGGGGAGGGGACCGAGCCCCAAAAGGCCAGGCTTCCCATTTCAAAAGTCAAGGCAGCCTTGTCCTTGTCGTTCCGCACGCGGGGGCGCGTGGCGGGTCGGCGGGCGACAGCCGGCGGAGGAGCGGGGCGCCGTCGGGCAGCGCGCGCCATGGCGGGCTGCTGCTGCTTGTCTGCGGAGGAGAAGGAGTCGCAGCGCATCAGCGCCGAGATCGAGCGGCAGCTTCGCCGCGACAAGAAGGACGCGCGCCGCGAGTTCAAGCTGCTGCTGCTCGGTGAGTGGCTGCGACTCCGCGGCCCCGCGGCCCGCGCTCGGCTCCTTCTTGCCCCCTGGGGGCCCGCGGGCCGGTCACTCGGGGCCCTACGCACTCCCCAGTTGGGCGACCTTAGAAGGCACCCTTCCCTACCCCCAAACAGACGAGACGTAGCATGCGATCAGGTCTTGCCTTGTTTGCCCCCCGCCCCCACAGCCCCTTACCCCATCCTTCTGCCCCCGGCGCGCACGGCTTCTTCAGAGCCTGGTCTTGCACGTTGGGGCAGGTGGTGGGGAGCTGCCTGGTGAACACGCAGCTCGAGCCCTGGCCGCCGTGCTCCGTTTTAAGTAGTGCGGTTGAGTGAGTGCTTACCGAGTGTGGACTGTGCTCACTTGTGCTCGCATCACTGGGCCGTAACCTGGGAAGGTAGTAACCTCTCCCCGTCCTGGAGAATTAAAAATGAAGGCCCTGAAGATTGGTAAATTTGCTTTGACAAAAGACAAAGCAGATACCGGATCAGTAGTGGGGGGACGTCCCAGCCCCGGCCACTCACCCTACTGTGACCTCAATCACCTCCTTTTGGTGACTGGCCCGGCCAGTGTTTGTAGCAGGCCCAAGCCTCCCGGCTCAGCTCAGCTTCCCTCCGGGTGTGCGCCTTCCTGGAGTTCGGACCTGGTTGCCCCAGCTGCGTTGACTAGTCACTCATCCGGCTCTTAACTCTCCAAAACAGAGAAAATGTTAAGGCTTGCCCAATTTATGTCCTAGGGCAAGGATCTCCCCTTTTCTGACTTTCTAGAATCCAGTTCAATCCATTTGCTATCTGAGAAATATTTACCTTTTCCTTCAGACAAGGATATTAGCAGTTAGATCTTTCTAGATAGTTCCAAGTGTTTCAACTCTTTCATCCCTTCCAGACAGGAATCCTGCCTTGTACCACTTTATTAACCTTGAATATTAGGAGTCACCCTCCCAGAAAGCTTCAAGGAAAGAAAAGTTGATCTAGTTAGAATAAAATGGAGAAAGCTTTTCATCAATATTGGCTACAGGCCTGGGCAAAGGAACCGTTTTTGCATTTATTCCCCACCGGGATTTAAAAGGTGTATATGGGGATGTCTGGCCTTCACCAGTCTGTGTGTCTCCCCACTGGGCTAAGTGTCTGCAGGTGGGGGAACTGCCCACCCAGAATACATGTTGTCCCCTCCCAGACTCCCATGGATTCCTGGCCCCAAGCCTGCTTCCATGGCCTCTGCAAACAGGGGAAGGGGCAGACCTCATCCCTGAGAGTGGCCAAAGGGCAGCTATGGTGGGGTGATGGAAGAGCTTGGAAATGTGGACTGAGGATCTGCAGGTGTGCCCCAAGGCCTCCCTGAGGGGAGAGGGAGCCTGGGTTGGGGAGGGAAGAGATCGTGTCCATCGGCAGGGCTGTTGAAACAACCGTGTCTGGCCCAGAACCCCCAGGGGTCTGCAAATTCTAAACTGTACCTGGCCTTCCAGGTTGTTGGAACGCTACGTTTGTCAAGGGAGCAGGATTATGTGACAGTTGGCTAGCTTGATGACCTCCTTTAAGCAATTATGTGGGCCTCCATTTTTACTCTTGCCCCAGGCCCCACAAATGATAGGAGTGGGCCTGGCTTTGGTTGCACACTTTTTCTTTTCAAAAGCAGTCTGTACCTTCTTTCATTGTGGCGTATGTTGATTTGTGCCAGTGTATGAGGTACAGTGTCTGGAACACACCAGGAGCTTGACAAAGGTGGTATGGCTCAGTGTGCAGCCAGCCTGGAGAACAAGCCTACTTTCTGGGAGTAAAATGCTTATATTTACACACAAAGTAAGGGAGAAATGTTTGTAAGAAATGTTTGCCCTGGAGGTCATGTTTAATACCAGCCTTTGCCTCCCCCAGGCCTTTGCCCAAACCCTCTTCCTGTACCCCCCAGGCACTGCCTCATCTCCCAGGATCCCCATTTTCATTGTGTACTGCTGTGACTAGCATACTGGCTCAGTGCTACTTAAAAACCAAAGAAACAGTTGCCAAACCACGTAGAGCTGTCAGGAACCCCTAGGAAGGTAAGGGAGCCTGGCCCACTTCCATTTCTCCCCAAGATTAAGGAGGAGGCAGTGACCTCAAACATAAAGGAAACAGGACATGGGGCAGCCCCGGTGGCACAGCGGTTTAGCACTGCCTGCAGCCTAGGGCCTGATCCTGGAGACCCTGGAGTCCCAGGTCAGGCTCTCTGCATGGTGCCTGCTTCTCCCTCTGCCTGGGTCTCTGCCTCTCTCTCTCTCTTTCTGTGTCTCTATGAATAAATAAATAAATAATCTTAGAAAAAAAAAAAGGGAATCAGGACATGGTATATGCTGTTTTGTCCCAAGTTGTGCAGTCTGAGTGCAAAATTCACCTGAGTTTCCATAATGGATGAATTAGATAATCCACTGCTCAGATGCCTCCGGTGAAAACTCCACTTTGCGAATGGGAGTTGAGCATCCTGTGTGGAGTGTGGAATGACCTGAAAAGCCACCAACTCTTTCACAGGAAGCATGATTTTTGCAACAAAATAATTTGAGGAGGTTTCTGAAGTGCATTCGATAGAGCAGTATCCTGTTTACACTTAATAAAAGCACAGGTCAGTGTCCGCAGGGAAAGATAAAAGCTGCTATCTGGTTTGAGCTAGTAATTGCAAGATGTCAGTGTGATGCCTTTAGCTGAAGGAGATTGGGTGGGGGGGGGGAGGAGGAGGCGGGGAATAAAGATGATTGAATTTAGTAGAAAGAAATTCCTTATCAGTTCCTCAGATAAAAGTAGGACCAAAAGAAGTTCTGCTGAGAACCCTGATGAGTACTATTCAGTGCAGGAAGAAAGTGTTTGGACAGTAGCAATTAAATGGGATCTTTATTTTTAATATTAAATGAGGTTTAGTGAAGTGTTGCTTGTTAATAGAGTTGAGTGTTTCCAGAAACTGATGGCTTAATTTTGGATGCAGGCCTCATGTTGGAACTGTCTGGAAGGAATGTATACTAGGGAATTGGTATTTAATTTATGCTGACATAGGGATTAAAAATGTAAGCTCTGAGACCAGACTACCTGGGTTCAAACCCTGGTTATACCCTTTTTAGCCATTGTCTAGCTTCACTTGGGTTTGTCTGGTAGTGGTGTCAGCTATATTCACTCTATTTTTGAGTATTTTTAGCCAACAGTGAGGTGTTATTTTCTATTTTAGTTGATCAGTTGCAGGTTGCCTAGCAGTTTGTCTAAAATGTCTTAGTAGTGCTTTAACAGTAATGTTTTGCTTCGAATTTCCCTTATTTTCTGAGCCATAAGAGATTTCGCAGTCTCTCTTCCTACTTACATTGGAATAGGTGAAAATCTGAGTTCCCTAAAATCCTATTGCATTGGTTATAGCAAAATCTCATTTGGAGACTAAGTATCATGTTCCTAGGCTGGAAATCTATTAGAGGAAATAGTGTAAGGAGGGTGGTTTTCTCAGAAAATGACAAAATTTTAGCTCTATGAAGAGGAAAAGGAGTGAGATGGTTAAGTATGCCCTCGCTCCTTTATTCGTCACTTGGTTCAATCCAACACTTCCCAAGTGCCAGGCACTGCTCAGTGCCAGGGATCTTTTGTAGGTGAAGTTCTAAATTGGAGGTGTCTGTTCACAAGTCCTTGGAGGGGGGGCGCCTGGGTGACTCAGTGGTTGACCATCTGCCTTCAGCTCAGGATCCTGGAATGCAGATAGAGTCCCACATCAGGCTCCCTGCATGGGGCCGGCTTTTCTCTGTGCCTGTTTCTCTGCCTCTCTCTCTCTCTCTCAGTCTCTCATGAATAAATAAAATATTTCTTAAAAAGCCCTTCGAGGGGTCCTTGGAGGCAAATTTTCATTGAGTTTCTTCTTGGCTTTTTATGTGAATATTGTGTTCACTACAAAATAGATGTTAATATAAAAATGCTTCATTTTTGGTCCCATAATGTGCTTCAGAATAGGGGACTGTGTGACTTCATCTGTGGCTTATGTTCATTCTGGCTGGAGTAAACTAACCTCACTAGGTAGTCTGCTTCCATCCATGACACAGCAGTTCTGAAGACATCTCAAGAAGCTCTTCCTTTTGCCTTTAATAAAGAGCCTTTTCATATTTTTAAAAAATATTTATTTATTTATTCAGAGAGAGAGAGAGAGGGAGGGAGAGGCAGAGACACAGGCTCCATGCAGGGAGCCCGACGTGGGACTCGATTCCAGGTCTCCAGGATCACACCCCGGGCTGCAGGCGGCGCTAAACTGCTGCGCCACCAGGGCTGCCCCTACAGAGCCTTTTCAAACCATGGACTTTCACCCTTTGTACATTTTCAAATAAAGTATGTTGAGGTATAATTTATATCCAATGTAGAACTCTGGATATATGATGTTGTGTCCTCTGAAAGTCCTCTCTGGAGGCATACCATGTCCATCTGCCCCTCATTGGCGATGTTAAATTCAGTCACTTTTCAAGATGCTGCATGTTGTCTCTACTGTCTAACAGTTTTGTAGGGAGACACTTTTTAAGGCTAGGCAAATATCCTGCTCCTCACCAAGCTATGCTTCTAAATTTAGTAGCCATTGATAATTCCTGATCACATGTATACCATGATGGCTACAAAATGATTTTCCAAGTCCTGCACTCTCCACATTTACCATTTGGCACTGGATAATTTACATGAAAGAGCCTTCCTATCACCCCTATTTAATATCAGTACATATTCATGATTCGTTGGCTTTTACTTCATCATTGTACATAACTGTTTTGACACTCAAATTGTACTTCCTTTGTGCGATGAGACACCCTTAAGGCAGGTTCTTGCGCCACTGCAACATGCTACATCAGTTTTTTTTGAATACTTTCTTATTCTGGCATAAAGATGAGCCTGGAGCTTCAGTGACCACCCTTCCCAGATGGGAAGTCAGCCATTTCTCTACAGGGCCTTGGTTACTTTTGGTGGCAAATAGCACCTTTTAGGATGTTTAGGGCCCTGGAAACAAAGATAGCAAATACACAATTCAAATCACTCACCAATATCTATGTATCTGAAGAACCACATTCCTCAAGGCATGGAGTTGGAGGATGAACATCTTGAGCCTGTAATGCTATGAGCAAATATGAGAAAAATCTGACAGTGGAGCAATATATAAAAAAAGAAGTCTTAACCCTTAAAGGGTCCCCCCTCCCCCTTAAGAGATGCCTTATGGTTTATAAAAACCTTTTCTTTTCCGGTGACATCTGAATTAAAGTTTTCTTGTAAGAACACCCATGTGTGGGAGTTGCAGGGAGGTGGGTAGCTAAATGGAGAAAGCAGAGAGGGATTTTTAATGAGTCAGTGTAGCAAGGCTATTAAACTACCAAGGACAAAGGTTGAAATTCAGGCAAAAAGGGGACTTTACTGGAAGAATTCTCACCATGATGTCTCATGAAATGGAAAGAAATGAATAATAAAGACAGGAAAAGCCCAAATACCAGAGTGTTTCTGAGGCTCTTCTACAGGGTCCAGCCTTCAGCATGGGTTGGCTCCATTTTCTTCCAAGCTCAAGAGCTCTCTGAACCTTTCTTGTCCTGGTTAAAGCCTAAGATCTTGATGTGACATGAAGGTACGCTCCTGGACCCATCGATTCTGGCCAGGAGCCATAAATCAAGATGTGCTTTGCCATCTGAGTATTGATGGCCTGGAGTGGGGCTCTGTAATGGTCAAGCAGCCCTTGCTGCAAATACTGTCAAAGGAATCAAAGTGTACTGACAGAAATCCAAGGGCTCTAAAGGTGGAAGGCACTACAGGAGTCTTTGCGGGAGCCCTAATTTAGATTAGGATCAATTGTCTTTCTGCTGATGGGTAAATTAATGGGTTGTCATGTCAGCCAGGGTTCTTAGCTACAAGCCATTTATTGCGAAGAAGAATTTATTGGAGGAGAAGGAGGAAGTTCACAGAACTGATGGGAATTGGACAACAGGCTCAGCCAAAACGGCATGATCCAAGGGAGTTTTGACACTGCCATCAGTCTACACTGCCCAGCATACAGCCAGGGACTCCAATAGCAGTTGAGGCTTCACTGGACACTTACCTCCACAGCAGTGCGGTAAATCATCTGTGACCATCTCCTGTATCATGTGTCACTTTGCAAACCTCAAGCCATCTGTTTGTGCTCAGCTTCCAGGGAGCCGGGGGACAGGCAGCATGGCATGATGGTAAGGATGTGTTCTCTGGAGCCAGTATTCCTGGGTTTAAAAATCTAGGTGAGTATGTCCCATTGGGCTGCCAATACCCTGTCTGGGCTAAGGCCACTTGCCTTCCATTTTGAGGTCACTGGTAGAAGTAACATGTTCTTGGAAGGACACCTGGATAGGAGGGTCAAAAGCAGGCTCTGTTGAAGGCTCTGCTGAAGACTCTGCTGGTGCCTCTTTTCAGAGAGCAGGGTCCTGATATGTGGCCGTAACTTACAACCATGAAATGAGCAGCATGTTAAGGCATAAAATTGCCTTTGTGTGTGTGTGTGTGTGGGGGTGGTTGGAGAAGGCTCTGAGTATTGGATATATAACCATGAAGAAGATATTCTTTCTCAACCTCACGGTCCTCACCGGGAAAATGAAAGGTTTGGATTAGGTGACCCCTGATATCTTTCCAATTCCACCATCAAATATCTTATACCAGTGGTTCTCAAACTCTGTTCCCAGGAGCATCAGCACCTCCCGAAAACTTGTGAGAAATGCAAACTCTCAGTTTCCATCATGGCCCTCTCAATCAAGTTCAAGAGTGGGGCCAGCAATCTGTATGTTAATAAGCCCTCCAGACAGTCCTGATACATGCTCAGGTGTGAGAACCTCTCTTATAACATTGGTCTGGCACCCAGAACTAACCAGCTTCTGATTGTCTGCACCTCTAGGCTCTAAGGCAGATACTCTTATTTTTCAGCAAATATCCAGGAGGCCCCTGAGACTGACCTGCCTAGGAGATGATTTCTTTCTTGAAGTTGAATAAATTGTTCTCTCATCAACTTGATGAAGGGTGTTCAGAGTTAGGTAATTTGTATGGTTATTTAGCATTTGTCCCCATGTGCCAGGTTGGTGGACAAGGAGCAAGCACATGTGTATGTTTGCCTCAGTAAGAGTCCTTATAAAAACAAGTGTTCTTATTTTTTTTTTAAGATTTAATTATTCATGAGAGACAGAGAGAGACAGAGACACAGAGGGAGAAGCAGGCTTCTCACAGGGAGCCGGATGTGGGACTCAATCCCGGGATTCCGGGATCACACCCTGAGCTGAGGGCAGATGCTCAACTGCTGAGCCACTCAGGTGTCCCCGAGTATTCCCATTTATATGAAACCTTATGATTTGATGTACTACTCAAAAAGAGGTGTTTCTATAAACTGCAGTGGCCTTATGGCTAATATCCAGAAAGTAGTTACTTTCTACCACGGACTAAGTGGTGTAAAGGAAGCATATTTTAGTAAGAGCAGCTATATATCTGTCTTCTCTTTGAAAAATCACACGGAACAGTGGCTGATATTTCCAACCAAAGGGTATTACTCCTGATTGTTTAAAAAAAATTTAAGTAACTGATGCCCATATTTTGTACTTTTTAAAAATGAATAATAGGAAAAGAGAACATTTATTATTTTGCCTGAAAGGTATCTTCTGGATTGTTGGTCCATTGTCAATGACCCACAGATTGATTAACCATGCTGCTGCTCTCTTGACTCTGCTGTGAATAACACCTTCATTTTGAGTGACTCATTCCCTGAATTTTTGTTTCTAGTACTCAGCTATTGTGTAATTGAGAAATACAAGCAATTATATTACTCAGCAGTATCAGATAAATGAAGATGATAAATCATGTGTAGAATCCTTGTCTAATCTACATAGTGTGTATTTCATAAATGGATGTCTGCAACTGACTGGAAAAACTTGAGCTCATCTCTAACTACAAAGTTTGAGAAACAGAAGTGCAAACTTGCATTTTATGAATGGAGCAGAAAAGGTCCAGAGGAGTGAAGAGACTCAGCAGATGTCACGAGGCTTGGTGACTAGTAACTAACTGGCAAAAAGCCAAGGCTAGGAGTCCAGTCTTAGTTGCCAACTCATTTTTTTTCATAGGTCAGTCTGAGTTCTTTTGTTGAATTTCTTACTTTCTAAGGCAACATTGATTCTAAGACGTGTCATTGATTTGAAAACAGCTTTTCAGGAAAGCAAACACCATAATAAATGCAGACATCAATGCAAAGGCATCTCGACCTTAAAAATGTTAATTTGTGTGCCAATAAGTCTTGGAATCAAAGATTTAAAGGCTATTTATTTTTCCTTTTTTCCTCTCTAATCAGATAGTACAAATTTAAAACAAAGCTGAAGTACTCCAGTTACTGACATGGAATTGAATTCATGAAACCAGTATAAGTGCTGAAATTAAAAAAGAAATTTCTGTGTATTGCCATCATCCCACTTCTATTTCAAGTAAAACTTGAAAAAAGTTGTTTTCTGGATTAGTGGGGCTATTAGATATAAAGAAGGTTAAGGAAAAAAATGAAAGCTACCAAACGTTGTGAGAGTTCCAGTGACTGAGTGATGATAGAGACATGATTCAGTCTGGGAAGAGTTTTACACGAGACCTTGAACTCCATGGAAGTTTTATTCACTGCTGACCGCCTGCTCCCCCACTTCCCCACCCCAGTGCTGAGTACAGACCTTAGCTTAAATACTGGTTGAATAAATATGTATGTCTCTTTCTCTCCGTGAACTAGAGGATGGTAGGATGAAGAATTCCTTATAGTAGCTGGAGGTCTCTATTGTTTGAGGTACTTTAGAAACATTCATGGAAGTAAGACTGGCATGGGTTGAATCTTGAAGAAAAACAAAGTAGAAAATTTCAGAATTGATTTTTTTTTTTACATGTCCAATATCTTAGCTACCTACTCATGTTGAACATTTATGCCTAGAATAGTGGTGTCAAAATATGGAAATCAAGCTCAAAATATGGAAATCAATCCTGGAATGAAATATATTAGTAAAATAAATTCCTTGTAGTTCCATAAGGACTTTTCCTAATAACTACATAAGATTTTGATAGGTAACTGGAACTATAGTTGGGAAATTTATTAGTTTTTCTTCTCTATTGCTTTATTCTGAAATACTTAAAAAAAATCCTAACTCATCATAGCTTCCATGTAACTTTTCTAAACAGGTGGTAGATCTGCCTATATAAAAATAAAAGAATTAGGCCTTATGATTTTAGAGGCTTATCTCATACTTAATTTTATCAATAAGAAATTTCAAAGCTCTAAAAAGAGAATCAGTCATTATAGGGACTTAAATCTTCTGAAGCTTAAGACCCAGTTTGGTGTGTTAGGACCCTGAGCAAATCTCATAGAAATTTACCTCTTTCTGTGCAGGTAACAGAAATAATCATCTTATATTGCCCTAAGTGGGGATGTTTGAAGTGGCAAGGCATGATGTGCTCCACATATATTACGTTTATTGATATAAGCCTTTGAAATTTGTGTTATCATTTAAATCAGTGGCTTAAAAATTTTAGGATTTTGAGTTTGTTTTAAAAAAAATTTGAGGGCAACCCTGGTGGCTCAGTGGTTTAGCGCCACCTTCAGCCCAGGGCCTGATCCTGGAGACCTGGGATGGAGTCCCATGTCAGGCTCCCTGCCTGGAACCTGCTTCTCCCTCTGCCTGTGTCTCTGCCTCTCTCTCTCTCTCTCTCTCTCTCTCTCAATGTCTCTCATGAATAAATAAATAAAACCTTTAAAAAAATAAAAAAAAATTTGAGAAAGTTAACAAAACTTGCCAAGTAAGGATGTTAAAAATATTGTAGCATACTCACCTAAAAAAACATTTAAAAAGTACCATTAGGACAGCCCCGGGTGGGTCAGCAGTTTAGCGTCACCTTTGGCCCAGGGCCTGATCCTGGAGACCCAGAATCGAGTCCCATGTTAGGCTCCCTGCATGGAGCCTGCTTCTTCTCCCTCTGCCTGTGTCTCTGCCTCTGTGTGTGTGTGTCATGAATAAATAAATAAAATCTAAAAATAATAAAATAAAAAGTGCCATTAGACACTGTTAACTCATTTCTTCATATATTAAAAATGGAACTCCTTGAACGAAATGGGAAGGTCTTCCTTTTCTCTCCCTGATTCATGCAGTCCTACCTGTCTATATCTCAATAAATGCTATAAATGGTACCACTTACTACTCAGGTGCCCAAGACAGAATCCTGAGAGTCTTCCTTGATTTTTTTTTGCTGCATCTAACACTAGAAATGAAATAATAATAATAAAGTTAATATTTGTTCATCCAGTCTTCCTTCTAGACACTTGAAATGAATGATTGCATTTATTCCTCACCATGCTTTGAGGTACAATTAGTATTATCTTTTCATTCTACAGATGGGGCACTCAGGCCCTAAAATAAAGTTCACTGGGCAGACAGAGCCAGGGTTTTGAATCCAGGCAGTCTGACTCTGGAGCCCTGGTTCTTAATCAGAGTCCTGCTTCTATCTTCTAGAGCCAGCGCCTCACCAAAATCTACTCCAAAAGGCCCAAGCTCTAATGCTATTTCTTGGAATTTTCTTTGCAACATCTCTTGTCCAAATTCACCAACCTCTCCCTCACCCAGAGTCCATTCTCCACGCTGCTGCCAAAGTGACCTTGTAAAAATGTAAATTAGATTACTGTTTTCCTGCACAAAATTTTTCTATGTCTTTTCTTTGACATTGGGTGCAAATCTAAAACCTGTGCATGGTGTGTGTGACACCCTTTGTCCCCTGCCACCTCTGTGCCATTATTCCCTGTGATCACTCACTCCTACCTGTGGGACTTTCTTTCAGGAACGTCAGTGGGCCAACCTCCTCCTCAGGCCTCAGTACATGCTCATCTACCCACCTCCAACATGAGATCTTCATAGTCTTCTAGCTAACTGCTACTTATTTTCAGAATGCTTCTTAAATATTCCTTTCTCCCGGAAGCCTTCACTGACTCTGATCCAAATTAGTTCTCCCAGAATATTCTTCCATATATTTTTTACTTGAGATTTTTCTTGTTTCTTGAGGTAGGCCTATATTGCTATAAACTTCCCTTTTAGAACTGCTTTTGCTTCATCCCAAAGATTTTGGATTGTTGATTCGTTTTCATTAGTCTTGGTCTTTTTTAATTTCTTTTTTGATTTCTTGGTTGACCCATTCATTGTTTAGTAGCATAGTGTGTAACCTCCATGTATTTGTGTTCTTTCCAGATTTTTTTTTTTTTTTTTTTGTATTTCTAGTTTCATACCTTTGTGGTCAGAAAAAAATGCATGATAGGATTTCAGCCTTCTTGGATTTGTTGAGACTTGTTTTGTGGTCTAGTATGATATATCCTGGAGAAGGTGCCATGTGCACTTTAAAAGAATGTGTATTCTGTTATTTTTGGTTGGAGCTTTGTGTATAGATTTGTTATGCCCATCTGGTCTAATGTGTCATTCAAAGGTACTGTTTCCTTGTTGATTTTTCTATCTGGATGATCTATCCATTGACTAAGTTGGGTTTGAAAGTCCCCTACTATTATTGTATTACTGTTAATTGTTTCCTTTATGTTTGTTAACAGTTATTTTATGTATTTAGGTGCTCCCCTGTTGGGTGCTTAAAATTGTTATATCCCTCTAGCATTGTTGTTCCCTTTATCATTCTATAGTCTCCTTCTCTGCTTCTCCTACAGTCTTTGTTTTAAAGTCTATTTCATCTGATACAAGTATTGCTACCCCAGCTTCCTTGTTTTCATTTGCATGGTAAATGTTTTTCCATCTCTTCACTTTAAATCTGCATGTCTTTAGGTCTGAAGTGAGTCTCCTATTGGCAGCATATAAATGAGTCTTGCTTTTTTTTTAGCCATTCAGTCTTAATGTATTTTTTGATCAGAGGATTTAGTCTATTAAGATTCAAATTCATTGACAGGCATTTACTTATTGCTATTTTGTTACTTGTTCTGTGGTTGTTTTTGCAGTTCTATCCTTTTTTTCTTGTCCTGCTCTCTTCCTTTGTGGCTTGATGGCTACCTTTAGTGTTAGGTTTGGATTCCTTTCTCTTTATTTTTTTGTCTGTATCTATTATAGACTTTTGACTTGTAGTTGCCACCAAGTTCATATATAACATCTTCACTTATGGCAGTCTATGTTAAGTTGATGATCACTTAAATTTGAACCCATTTTAAAAGCACTGAAATCTTTACTCCTTCCCTTCATTTTATACATTTGTCCTATTTTACATCCTTTTGTGAATCCCTTGATGGATTTTTGTAAATACAATTGGTTTTTAATGCTTTTGTGTTTTAAACTCCATATTGGTTTTATAAGCGATTAATCTACTACCTTTATTATATGTTTGCATTTACCTATGAAATTTTTTTTCTTAGTTTTCCTACTTCCAGTTCTGGCCTCTTCTTTCCCCTTAAAGGGTTCCCTCTAAAATTTCTTATAGGTCTGGTAGTGATGAAGTCCTTTAACCTTTGTTTGGTTGGGAAGCTCTTTATCTCTCCTTCTATTCTGAATGATAGTTTTGCCAGGTAGAATATTTGTGGTTGCATTTTTTGTTTCCTTTCAGCACTTTGCAGGCCAGAAGGGAGTAGCATGATTCATGCATTCAGTCTCTGCTGATAAATCAGCTGAGAGCATTAAGGGGTTTCCCATGTACATAACTGCTTTCTTTCACTGCTTTTCAAATTCTTTTTATCATTACTTTTTTAGTTATTATGCATATTGGTGTGCATCTCCTTGCATTAATCTTCTTAGGGACTTTTCATACTTTCTGGATCTGGATGTCTGTTTTATTCTCTAAAAGTATAGATGTTTTCAGTGATTAAAAATAAATTTCAAATAAATTTCCTGCCCCCTTTTCTCATTCTCCTTCTGGGATCCCTATAATACAAATGTTATTATGCTTGATGATGCTGAGTTGCCTTAACCTATTTTCATTTTTATTCCCTTTTTTTGGCTATTTAGTTTGGTTGCTTTCCATTACTCCGTCTTCCAGATCGCTGATCCATTCTTCTGCATCTCATAACGTGCTCTTGATTCTCTCTAGTGTGTTTTTAAATATCAGTTACTGAGTTCTTCATCTCTGAATGATTCCTTTTTATATTTTTAAACTTTCTGTTGAAGACCTCACAGAGATCCTCCACTCTCAAGTCCAGTGAGTAACTTTTTTTTTAAATATTTTATTTATTTATTCATGAGAGACGGACACAGAGAGAGAGAGAGAGAGAGAGAGAGAGAGAGAGAGAGGCAGAGACGCAGGCAGAGGGAGAAGCAGGCTCCATGCAGGGAGCCTGCCATGGGACTCGATCCCGGGTCTCCAGGATCACACCCTGGGCTGAAGGTGGCGCTAAACCGCTGAGCCACTGGGGCTGCCCTAGTGAGTATCTTTATAAGCATGATATTGAATTTTTTTTGTCAGGCATGTTGCTTATCTCTGTTTCATTTAGATCTTTTCCTACGGTATTTTTATCCTATTCTTCCATTTGGGACATCTCCCTCTGTCTCATCATTTTGTGTCTCCATGTTTCTATGTTCTGAAGGTCAGCAACATCTCCTGATCTTGAAAGTAGTGGCCTTAGGATAAAGAGGTCCTCGGTGCTCTGTAGTGCAGTGTCCCCTGCTCACCAGCACCAGGTGTGCCAGGGTATCTGCTATGTGGATTATATGTGCCCTACTGTTGTGGCTGAGCAGTGTTTACCTTCAGTCCAGTCAGCTGCAATGACCTCCTTTGCCTAGTCTCTGGGCACTGGGCATGATTGGTCCCCGAGCTATTGAGGAGTCTGTCTGAGGCTACTTCAGGCTTGTAGGTGGGTGGTGTCAGCAGTCTGCCCTCTATCTGTTGTAGTTACATACACACTGAATGGCAGGGCACTCTCTGTGTGCACCGCACCCCCCCCTCCCCCCCGCAAGGGCTTGCCTTTGTGGTAGTGTGGCAGTCATCAGTCATAACAGTGGGTGTGCTGGTGTGTGCGGTAATCTCCCCCCTCACTTTAGGGCAGTATGCACTCTGAAGTGGTGCTAGTTCCATCCAGGGCTGCTTGCAGAGTATGTTGGGGCAGGAGCTGCTTTGGAGGAATGCTGCCAAGTGGGGTGGGTTGGATGGGCAGGCCTGAGGAGGAAAGCAGGGGCAAGGCACGGGGTCCTAGAAAGATAGGTAGAGAGTGTTTGCACTGGTTCCTGCAGGTGTCTAGCTGGCTGGCTTGGGGAGGGGAGAAGAAACAGTGCTCCACAGCACTGAGGTTTTTAGAGAACTCTTCTGAAGAGCCCTGGCCCTCTAGGGCACTTCCTGAGATTACAGAATAAATCTCCTTCACGTATGCCCCAGGCACTTTTCAAACTGCTGCTTCTATGCTGTCTCTCAGCAGGGTTATTTGCTCCACTGGTTCTTTAAGGGCAGGAACCCAGTTTCTTACTACCCTCTGGCTCTCCTGGAGTTAAACCCTGCTGACTTTCAAAGTTACCTGAAGTTAAGCCCCACTGATTTTTAAAAGCTCGCAGAGTTAAGCCCCAGTGATTTTCAAAACCAAATATTCTGGGGACTTGTCTTCCCTGCATGGGTCCTCTGGGCCTGGGGCACCTGGGGTACACCTGATTCTTGCACTTCTCCCTGCTTGCATTGTTCCTCCCATTTGTAACTAGCCTTGGGGGGCTGGTCCATGCCCCTTGTCCCCCTCTGCCATGCGCTCTGGAAGGTCTGTTCTGCCTGCGTGCAGGCTGTTTTCCCAGTTAGCAGTGAATGGAGCTTGCAGTTACCTCCGTGTGTCTGTGGGACAAGGTGAGCTCCGGATCCTCCTACTCTGCCATCATCCTGACCTCCTCTAGGTTGCTTCTTCTTTTTTCTTTCTTCTTTCTTCTTTCTCTTCTTTCTTCTCCTTCTCCTCCTCCTCCTCCTCCTCCTCCTTCTCCTCCTTCTCCTCCTCCTCCCTTCTTCCTCCTCCTCCCTTCTTCCTCCTCCTCCTCCTCCTCCCAATTTGAAACTCTATTTCTGATAGCGTACTTCCTATCTTCCCTTCTGGTCTCTAAATCTGCCGAGCATAGGGACTATGGGGACCAGTGACTCCTCAGCATTTTGTATAGTGCCTGGGTGTTCCAGAAACATTTGCTGAAAAAAAAAAAAAAAACAATATTTTGCCACATAGTATCAACACTAGCACATCAAAGAAGTGACATTATAATCTCCAGAAGTGCCAAAGGCTTGTTCTTTGTAGAAGATAGTGTTTTACGTCAAATAAACATCTATTTATGACTGTTTGTCCTTTTTAAACTTTTACTTTAAAACTAATGAACTTTTTTGCATACTGACATTGGCCTGAGGGCTAATGTTCTGGAATCAACAATTTATTGTGCATATCTTATTTGTTTCCTAAGCTTTCAGATTTATGCACTGAAGTGAATACTTGCGATATTAAGTTTTTTTTTTTTTTTTTAACTTTGTTGAAAAGAAAACCATAGGCCCCCAAATGACATCATTTATGTTAAGGCCCTAAGTGAGCAAATCAAGACTTAATACCTAACTTAATTGCAGTTTCAGTCCCTCTAAAAATGTAACCTGTAACCAGTCTGTGTTGGTTAACACGGGAATTTCCTGGTCAGCACTAGGAAATTCACTGATGGACCCCTTCTGCTCCTCTTATGAGGGCAACCTGGTCTAAAACAACAGAATTTTTGCTAATAATTTCCTTTTTTCCCCACTGATGCTGTTCAGTTCACAAATCGGTTAATAAAACCAATTAGATCTTTAAAATGTATTGTGTTGGGGCAGCCTGGTGGCTCAGTGGTTTAGTGCCGCCTTCGGCCCAGGGTGTGATTCGGGAGACCTGGGGACCCAGCATGGGGCCTGCTTCTCCCCCTGCCTCTGTCTCTGCCTCTCTCTCTCTGTGCCTCTCATGAATAAATAAATAAAATCTTAAAAAAGTATTGTGTTGAATTTTTGTTAACAACTTGAACAGTGACATATTTGTAGCACAGACTGCTAGCAATCTCCTGAATATATATGTTCTTCCTCCTTCTGTGATACTGTAAATTTTATCTGGGCACAAGGACACCCAGCTAAAGATTTTTCCTTCCTTCCTTCCTTCCTTCCTTCCTTCCTTCCTTCCTTCCTTCCTTCCTTCCTTCCTTCCTTTGCAAACCAAAGCATCACTTATTCCTTTATTCCAATTTTTACTATTAAAAAAAAATCTTACCTAATTTTAACTCCCTGGATTCTGTGTGGCTTTCCACCTGCAATGGGAACTAGTTTCTTCTGTACCTAATTTGTGTTAAAGAGATTCTGTATTTTTAAAGCTCTTCCATCATGAGACTATCATTTCTTTCATCGTCCCTGGACTTTTTTTTTTTTTAATGATTTTATTTATTTATTCATAGAGACACACACACACACACAGAGAGGCAGAGGCACAGGCAGAGGGAGAAGCAAGCGCCACGCAGGGAGCCTGATGTGGGACTCGATCCAGGGTACCCAGGATCAAACCCCGGGCTGCAGGCGGCGCTAAACCACTGCGCCACCGGGGCTGCCCCGTCCCTGGACTTTTAAGAGGAAAAATTCAGATCACAGATTCAGGAGATGGGAGAGATGGGATCATTTCTTAATGCTTGTCTGTATTCTGCTTTTGGGTATGGTGAGTTTGAACTCATCAGTCTTATACACATTTTCCCCTCTTTCTATGGAAATGTTAAGCCATTTAAGAATGATTTTAAAAAACAAGATGAGGGATCCCTGGGTGGCGCAGCAGTTTGGCGCCTGCCTTTGGCCCAGGGCGCAATCCTGGAGACCCGGGATCGAATCCCACGTCGGGCTCCCGGTGCATAGAGCCTGCTTCTCCCTCTGCCTATGTCTCTGCCTCTCTCTCTCTCTGTGACTATCATAAAAAAAAAAAAAAAACAAAAAAAACCAAGATGAGGGGCCACCTGGGTAGCTCAGTTGGTTAAGGATTTGACTCTTGTTTTTGGTTCAGGTCATGATCTCATGGTCATGAGAGCGAGCCCTGAGTCAGGCTCTGCACTGGGTGTAAAATATGCTTGGGATTCTCCTTCTGTCTCTCCTCTCCTCCTACCCCTGCATCCTTCCCCAGCTCATGTGCATACTCTCTCTCTCTCTCTCTCTCAGAAAAATAAATACATAAATAAGTAAAAAAACACAAGATGCAAAGTCTTGTGATTAAATACAAAGTCTTAATCATAAATCATGAACTACCAAAAGCTCCACAGCAGCTGCAAACCTTGCCGGTATTTGGGTTTAAATGCTGTGGTTTCTAAAATGTCTAAAGGTTGATTGAATCACTCCTTTTAATAGCTTCTCTTTGTCTTTGTCGCTGTGGAATTGTGGACCATCTGTAGGTAGCCCAGGCCTGAGAAAACTACTTGAACTTCCCCTGACCATTTTCAAATTACCATTCATTTAAGGTCATGAGGAAGTTTTTCTTCCTTGCCTGATCATTTGTGTCAATATTAGGGGACAGACAGATGGAGAAAATAAGGAGGAAGCTCTGGTTACTTGACATAAGCTCTTGAGGATAAGACTGGATACTGAAGGCAACCTCTATCAATGAGGAATGGCCCCAGTGAAACTAATTTATCCTTGTAGGGGGAGTGGTGTGGAGATACCCGTGCACATATACTGTGGTCACCACCAGATGATTTGAAATCAATTAGCACTTACAAGGCAATTAGAATTTACTGTTAGAATTAAGCCACTTCTCTCTACAATGGACTTATATCTTGGTACAAACCAGAAAATAGAGAAGTTTCATTGGTTTAAAGTACACTCATTGGTTTAAAGTGTTCATCTTGAGCATCTGATTTCTGCTTGAAGTCTTCTCCTTCTTTAAGGAGAACCATGTTGGCCAAAACAAAGGGTTTTATGTTTATTGCGATTATGAAAACTCAGTATCTTAACTTGTATTAGCTCTGCTTGAGCTATAAATAGAAATATTTCTGATTTGTGTTTTTTCCAGAATCCTAAACATTCTTTATTAGACTTGCTTCATTGCCTGCTTAATGAATTGCTTTCCCCCTTAATACTTTTAAACTTTTAAGTACCTGAAAAAGCTGTATATTGTCAAAGCCTTGTGGGTGAGATGCCAAAAATCTCTGGTACGAATCCCGGTTTGTCGTCTAATTTGTAGTGTGACCTTGGGCAAGTCACAAAATCATGGAGGCTCTTCATCCATAAAATGAGGAGGCTATACTGAGCAGTCTATAAATTTTTCTAGCTCTGAATTGCCATGGTAACTTTTCAATCATAGTGGAAGTGCTGATTACGTTGATCACTGAGGATAGACACTGACTGTGTGTGTGTGTGTTTGTGTGTGTTGTGTGCCTCCAGCACAACTGAAGAAATAGTATCTGGTTGCTGTTTGTCTTAGTGGCAGAAAGTTCTTCATATTCCTTTGTTCTCTAACTGCTTTTGAATTTTCATGTAACATGAGACTTCACATGTGCAATAATCTCAGTGTGTTAGAACAGGTTTGTCAGGGACAGAAATGTATCCCATTGGTAATCTGACTTCTAATCTAACTTCTGATGTTAGAAGTATCTTTAGACAGAAAAAAGACTCCTAAACTAACACTATTTGTCATTAGCTAGAAGTCTTCCAGGCTGCAATTTATTTTAAAGTAGAAGAGCATTTTAATAATCATAATATCAGTAAACTTAAAAACTCCTTAAACTCATATCTGGCATATAATCAGTGTTACGTATCTCTTATGTTCATTTCATACTTGCCAGTTAGTGAGGTATGCAATAAACTTTTTTTTTCCCATAATACTGATGAGGAAACTGAGGTAAAGAAAGATTAAATGAGCTGTCCACAGTCACTAAGTGTGGGACTGGGATTTGATTGATCCAGGCAGTTTGGTTCTAGGAATTCCTTACTCTTTTTTTTTTTTTTTTTTTTTTTTATGATAGTCACACAGAGAGAGAGAGAGAGAGAGGCAGAGACACAGGCAGAGGGAGAAGCAGGCTCCATGTGCCGGGAGCCCGATGTGGGATTTGATCCCGGGTCTCCAGGATCGCGCCCTGGGCCAAAGGCAGGCGCTAAACCGCTGCGCCACCCAGGGATCCCCGGAATTCCTTACTCTTAACACTTCCCTACTGCCCGCTAAAGAACTCACTGTAGAGCATCCATGACTGGGTTAGGCATTGGAAGTAAGTCTGAATGGAGGCAGTGGTCTGGTGTGTGGTCCTATGTTCTCCATTATAGTGCAGTGTGTTTTTGGGTTAGTCCTTTAATCTCACTGAACCAGTGCTATCCAATGGAAATATAATGTTAACTGGAAGTGTGAGACACACATGTAATTTAAAATTTCGAAGTAGTCATATTAAAAAACAAAACCAAAACATAGAAAAACTGGTAAAATTAATTTTAATAATGTATTCTATTTAACCCAATATATCAATATAATTATTCAACATATAATAATTACTACTTAAAAATGAGATCTTCTATTTTTTCATATTAAAACTATGGGATCTGATGTATATTTTACATTTAAGCACATCTCAGTTCAGATTATCCACATTTTAAGTGTTCAGTGGCCCAGTTAGCTAGTGGCCACTGGATTGGATTGCACAGCTCTGAACTCTTGAGAGCTACCCTAAAATGAGACCTTGGTGGGTGATGGATGGCATCTAAAATGTTAACTCTGAAATTCTAGAAATCTGTAATGAGAAGTACCTGTACCCCTTAAATGACTTGCCAGGAGATTACGTGTTTCTTCTCTGCTTAAGTAGCATGGAGAATGCACTCTAAGATAAGAATTAATGCATCAGAAAGGCAATGTAATGTCAAAATAATGTGTGTATATCAAAGAAAGAATTTCAGCAAGTGAACATGCTCTAGTGGCTTTAAATTTTTTTTTTCTTCTACAAATCCCCAAGAGCTTACTGTGGGCCAGGTCCTGTTCTCGACTTCTGGGGTTCAGAAGAGAATGATTTATAGCTTCTGCCTTTATGGTGTTTATGCTGAAGTGCAACAATAAATAGATGTTGGATGATTTTAGGTTAGCCAAGTACCATGAAGAAAAATAAAGTGGTGTAAGGAGTTGGAGAGAAGAGACTGAAGCCCTGGGAGATTAGTGGGTCTAGTTTTAATAGGAAGGCTTCTCTGAGGGGGTAACTATTGAAGGGAGATGGGGTTGAGAGAAGGGACAAGCTATATGAAGACCTGGGAAGCAGTGTACCAGGAAGTGACAGGGCAGTCTAACCTGGAAGACTGCCTGAGGTGGAAGTGGGCTCTGTGGTTTTGAGAGAGAGCTAAAGGCACTGTGTTGAATTGAGTGAGAGAGGAAGTAACAGGAAGCATGGTTAGGGAAGTAGGAGTTTGGATTTTATTTTAAGTGCTGGGAAGGCCAAGGGAGAACAAAGGTTGGCAGAGGGAAGTGATTTGATTGTTTTTATGAAGAAAAACTCTGACTACTGGACAGAGAATAGACTGTGTGTAGTCAGAGTGGAAACAGGAAGACCAGTCAAGGTGCTACGGGTTAGTCTAGGTCACCTGTCATGGTGACTTAGACTAGCATAGGAATTATGAAGGTTGGTTGAGTTGGTTAGATTTCATATATCTGTTGAATATAGACTTGATTGGGTGTATTGGTAGATGGCCCAAGGGTATGCAAGGACAGAATCAAAATGATCCCTGGGTTTTTGGCTTGAGTGACTGGGTCAGTAGTGGTGCCATTTACTTAGATGGGTGAGAATGAGGGAAAAATGGGCTTGGCAGCAACCAGGAGGTGAGGAGTCAGGGAAGCAACAGTTCTGTTTTTAGACTTTCAGACTGATATGTTTATATAAATGTAGATAACAGGCTTGAAATTGGGGACAAGATTTATTGTCTTCATCTTAGGTATTCAGAGAGAGGACTTTGCTGTAGCATAAAGAGCAGGAAGTAGTGGGGTGCCTGGGAGCCCAGTCAGTTAAGCATCTGACTTTTGATTTCAGCTCAGGTCATGATCTCAGGGTTCTGAGAACTAGTCCCAAGTCACGTTCTCTGCTGAGCATGGAACCTTTTTAAGATTCTCAGTCTCCTTCTGCCCTTCCTCTCTGCTCATGTGCACTCTCTCACGGTCGCTCCTAAACCCCCCACCCCCCCCAAAAAAAACCAAAACAAACCCCCCAAAACTGGAAGAAGAGCTATGGTTTCATCTGGGCACTGACTTCAGGATTAAGATGAGGCCTTTATGATTTTGAGCTTTGGATAATGATATAAATGACAGGGCTGGGAATCATGACATAGATAAATGTTTTCCCTCTGTTGCTATAGGGTTTTGGCTCTGTGCTTGAGAAAGAGCTGTAACCAGTGCTGGTAATCAGCTGGTGAGCATGAGCACACCTGTACTAGGTATTAAACACTACTGATGTATTTCTATGCTAATTGGTAAATAGCCATTAGGCAGAGTGCCCTCTCCCCCTGCTGCTATCAACCTAGCCATCAGGACCTCACCTCTGGAATACTCCACATTTCTCCCTACTAAGTAATGCCTTATGCTGCATTTAGCTTCCTTGGCTCTATTCCAGCCACTATAGTGGAAAGCATCTATTCTGATTGGTCAGTGCTCATGCCATATCCGTTGCTAATCTTGTGAATTTCACCCATGGTTCTCCCCTTGGTAGGCCATGAACAAGCCTTTTGAAATGTGGAAGTCACCTCCTTGAATCAATCACTTGCAAAAATCCAGAATGGTGGAATCCTTGATCTCTTGTGTGAATTATGTTTCCATTTACTTTATTCTGTGAACACTGCACATGTTTTATAGTAGCCATTGGTGAGGTTGACAAGGTCTTACATGCTTAAATTACTCGTATCCTGGCATAAATACTACAGATTGAACACTGCCCTTATTACTCTGTGACTGAGAACTATGAAATTTCAGACAGAACCTTAATTCTTTCATTCCACATTTATACCATAAAATGTGGCGCTCAGACTGAGATAGGAAATATTTGAGTTACTATAATGAAACAAAAGATCATGCTTGCCCCCTTTGACTCTGTTATCTCTTGTACTTTGGGCTTTCTCTGATAAAAAATGAAAATAAAACCAAAAGAACTGGTGATTCTGTACTACTTTGAAGGCTTGCATTCAAATGAAGCCTTGATTATGCTAAAATTCTTCACTCATTATTTAAATGAATATACTTATATGAATATGTAACATTAATATGCAGTAATCTGTGTAATTTCATTTTCAACCACCAACAGTGAGTTGGGATATTCTAAGTACAGACTGTATGTGATGATAGGTTGGTAAAGGCACAAAAAGACTTCTGAATGGGGTCCGGAGAGTGTATTCCTGCTTGGTCATCTTGCTCCATCTTTTTTTTTTTTTTTTTTTTAAATTTTTATTTATTTGTGATAGTCACAGAGAGAGAGAGAGAATGAGGCAGAGACACAGGCAGAGGGAGAAGCAGGCTCCATGCACCGGGAGCCCGACGTGGGATTCGATCCCGGGTCTCCAGGATCGCGCCCTGGGCCAAAGGCAGGCGCCAAACCGCTGCGCCACCCAGGGATCCCCATCTTGCTCCATCTTTTTGGAGAAGGGATGCAGACATGTACTGGTGATCTACAGAAGAAGGAATGACCTGGTGAGGGCAAAGCAGAATGAGCTGTTTCCCAAGGCTTCGGGCTTCGCCAAGTGTTCGTGGGGGTGGGAAGAACTGATCAAGATCTTGATAAATCTGTGGTACCTCTTTTTTTGTTTAAAGATTTATTTATTTATTCACAAGAGAGACACAGAGAGGGAGGCAGAGACATAGAGGGAGAAGTGGGCTCCATGCAGGAAGCCTGATGTAGGACCTCGATCCTGGGACTCCAGGATCACACCCTGAGCCAAAGGCAGACGCTCAACCGCTGAGCTATCCAGGCGTCTCAAATCTGTGGTACTTAAATAGAAAAGAAAAGGTGCTTCTGATATTCTAGAGTATTAAGAAAAAGTCCCTTAAGACAGATTTCTCATTAATGGCTTAAGAAGCATTTTTTCTTGATATCTCAATTTGGGATAATTTATGAGAGGCACGGGAGAGTTTATACCTAAAAAAGTTGATGTTTAATTTGGGGACCAATGGAACCAAATGGCCAGTCATATTTCTTACTGGGTACAGGTTCTGTGATAGTGCTCCAGTCACATTTGTTTCAGCAATTTGAGAACTTTATTCCATAGGCAATTGAGAACTTTTTCTGTGCCAAGAACGGCATGTACAGAGGAAAGACTGACAAATATAAGTGGATTTTTTGGTTAATTTAGACTTTTAAACCCTCTGGTCTTTCCAAGTTCGTGACCTTTTAGAGGTGGTGGCTGGCTCCTATTGATTTACAAACTTTCAACATTTACAGTAAATTATGACTATGGGAGTATTTGCAATCTACTACCCCCACCTTCCTCTGTGAGGATAATATTCTTTCTGACTAGATAGGCTGGTAGCTCCAAATGGGGAGAATCTAGGTAGTGGATGATTCAAAGAGAATGCTAAGGAAGTGAGGAAGGCCAAGTTGATTGACAGCATGAACTGAAGTAGGGGAGAATAAAGAGGAAAAACCATGTCAGGGAGGCTTTTCTGGATGATGTGTTGAGACTAGGAGAGTTTCAAGGAATATTTTCTCTGTGTGGAAGATATGTAGAACATGATAAGGAGAGAAAATTTTGAGGATACATTCTGAAAATTAATAATTCACCTTCCTGTTGGCATTTTGTAAACATTGAGACAGAATTGGAGAATTAAATCCATGTTAGTTGCCTCATTTTGGTTGTTTGTGACACATCATCAAAATTGAGCTGCATGGGGTACCAGGTTTGAGGAAATATACTGGGAACACTAAGATAGGAGACTTTGACCCAGATGCCCCAAGAATGGGGTACCTAGGGCACTTAGGCTGACCTTGAGTGAGCTACAGGTGCATGGGACATATGTCTAGTGTTGGTCATTAGAATGTGGGTGGAAGTGATGTGCACTATTTCTTTATTAATTGAGATATCAGGAGAAGATGTTTTTTTAGCCATTAAAGGGAAATCGAGGAGATTATTTACAATCTCTTATTTCTACTTAGGGAAGTACCACCTATTTGGCAATAAAAAATATAGCCCATAGTAAATCTCCTATTCAGTCCTTTTTATCGCTTTCTGTAATCCTATTTGAGGCCATTAGTTAGAGAGCAGTGCTACAAGACGAACAGTGCCCTGTGGTTTGAGTCACCACTTAGAGGAAAGCTGCCCAACTATGACCATGTACACTGGATTTGATATATGAGTGAAAAATAAGTTTTCACTATGCTAAGTCACCAAGATCTTGGATTTTATTTGTTACTGCAACATAGCCTAGCCTACTTTAATAGTCTATTTCTAAGCAAGTGCAGCAATAACCCTTCTGCTCCTCTCACTGACTACACTGTTAGCTGCTGTTTCTTTTCTTATACTATGGGAGGAACAGCTGCTAATCTTTAATGAGTATGTTGCTCTCATCCCCAACATGTTTTCCAATTGGACTAAAAATCTTAGTGATCCTGTTTTGTTCAAAGAGAAGCTGGGGTTGGCGGGGAGTGGCACAAGGTCGGATGCATTGGGAGCTAGATAGGCAAATGATTAGTACATACCAAATTATAATGGAATTTTCCTGAAGCTAGTTCATGTTCTACAAGCTTGGTGTAGAAATCCAAACACTACATGCTGTTTAGGTCACCCAGAATAATCTTTCCTCGCTTTTATCTCAAATATCAGGCTGTAATGGGTGTAAGAAGAAAGAGAAATTATTCAAATTCACCACCAGCAAAAGAATGAATTCTCACTTTCATTACCTAGTCTTTGCCTCTTTCTTTTTTCTGGAGATGACATGAAAGAAAAGACTGCCAAGAGGGCAGTACAAAAGGAGGACAGTTGAAGCCAAGGGATATTCATTGTCTGGAACTTCTGCTTTCCATCTCCATGGCCAGTGTTGGGAGGCAATTTCCCATGGACCTCTCATGATTCTGCATAAGTCTTGTAAGCCAGCTACTAACTGCCCTTTTTGAGGACTTTAGTTTCAAGGATGCTGGTATAATAAACAGTCTTGAAAGATAAAGTGTCTTTCTCCAGATAAAAAGCAGATATCTATCTCACTGACCGCTATATAGGATTCAAGTTTCCTAAGCTCAGAGTTCCTCTCTTGTAATGCAGCCACAGAGCTTTTAGGTATCCATCTGGACCTGTTCACGTGGGCTCCTTGGGGATTGTGGGGCAGGAGAACTGACAAAAATTTGCCAATGCTCATGCTTTCTGTACTACAAGCAATAAAATCCATTGCTTGGACCCTGGAATATCATGTCCTCTGCCATCATCCATGAAAACTGTGGCAGCTTTCAGTAGAGTCAAGTCTCAGATCTTTCCTAATTCTTGACAGCCACCATCTTAGTTACTAGTTTTCTAGCTGCCTTAAAAGTACTGGAGAATAACACTGGCTAAAACAAATGTAACTGGATTAAAGCCATGAGCTATGTGGTGTAGACTGAGTGTGTCTTTAACCACTTCTACTGCTTTATCTTGATATTGCATTATTAAAACCCTAGTTTGACAAGGGCAAAAACATCCTTGAAGGCAAGAGAGGGGGACAACCTTGATTGAAACCAGAATTCTTCTTAACACAAGTGAGAGGTGAAAAATTGGTGGCATTCATGCGTTAAGTCCTCTCTGCTCCATCACAAGCAAGAGTCCAATCTTTATCTCACAAATACTTTTAATAGACAATTCTTGTTTTTCTCTGCTCTAGTCAATAACATAACAAAAATACTTAACAGAAGCAGTTTAGTTGCCTTTAATTTAATCAAACTCTTATAGATGTTGGAATTAATGAATAAATGGCTTATTTAGCTTTAGCTTGATAGTAGAGGAGCATGTTATGGACTGAATGATTATGTCCCTCCTAAATTCATATGATAAAGCCTTAATCCTCAGTGATGTATTTGAAAATGAGCCTTTGGGAGATAAATAGGGTTAAATGAGGTTATGAGAATGGGGCCCTGGTCTAATGAGATTAGTGCCCTTATAAAGAGACACCAGAGAACTTGTGAGTTCCTGTTCTCTGTTTCTGTCTGCTTCCACCATGTGAGGACACAGTTTGAAGGTGGCCATCCACAAGCCAGGAAGAAAGCTCTAAACAGGAAAGGACATGGTCAGCACTTGATCTTGGACTTCCCAGTCTCCAGAAATAGGAGAAACTTCTTGTGGTTAAACTACCCAGTCTGGCATTTTGTTATGGCAGCCCTAAGAAACTAATATAGAGCAGCATGCAGGCACTGAAAAGATATTTGGCAGTCAGAAAATTTTTTGAAGGCCTTTGGAGTTGGTCTCTTTAAGAAACTACCTTCTGGTTTCACAACCATTCATTATGAGGCACAGATGGTGTTAAACTGCTTAAGATACATCTGAATGGGTGGGATCCAGCATGACTTCTTCTAGAACTTTGACTAAGCCATCTCAGTTCCCATACATGCTCATTTGAATCATCTGCTTCAAAGAGCGGTTTTCTGAAGCCATATTCCCAGTTCATGGATTTATGGTAACTTCTGTTTCCAGAATTTCACTTATTCCGATTTCTTGTTTGTGTCTTTTCAGCATGTCACTTGATATCTCTGGTACATATGAGCCAGTGACTAACTTGAAATTCTTTTACTCTACTTCTGTGGTAATCAGTCTGTCTTTTACTATAATAGATTGTTGAGCTCCACAGAATCTCAAATCATTCCATACAAATCCATTATTTTCCAGATAAGAAAAGGGAGTTGTCTTAGTTTGAGCTACTATAACAAAATATCATAGCTTAGGTGGCTTAAAATAGCATAGATTTATTTTTCACAGTTCTGGAGGTGGGAACACCAAGATCATGGTGCCAGTAAGGTTAAATTCTGGCGAGAGCCATCTTCCTGGCTTACAGATGTAAGATGACAGTTTCTTGATGTATTCTGATGTAGTAAAGAGAGGAAACTCTCCTGTCTCTCCATCTTGTTGGAAGGGCACTGATCTCATCATGGGTGCTCTATCCCCATGACCACATATAAACCAAGTCACCTCCCAAAGACCCCACCTTCTACTATTACTATATTGAGGTTTAGGGATTTAACATAAGAATTTTGCATGGACCCAGACATTCATAGGAAAACAAAAGGCTTAGGTTGAAGTTTTTGAACCATCCAGCATTTTTACTTTCACAACACCTACCCAGAAAACTACTCCTCTTGAACTACAACTAATTAAGACCTTTCTAGTCCATTTCATTGCAGCATTTATGTAACAATTCTCTTTTGAGAATTTGCTAAGGCACAGTGGATATACCGATATGCAGGAGACACAGTGTCTCAGTTTTGATATTCATTATACTTGTTTTGATGATAATGGCCATTCACCTCCTAAGAAGAAGATAGCTATACATGTTAATGAAGGAATAATCCAAGAGGTTGAGATTCTGATTTTGTATAATCACAGAACAATATTCATTAACTAGTCCCCAAAATAACAACCAACTTAATGGGTCTGTAGGGAGAAACATCACTTGACTTGAAAGAGATTTGTACATACTTGCACTAAAAATATTTAGTAAAAAGGAGGGTTTTTTAAAACTATGGTAACTAAAGAATTACCTTTTTGAATTTTTTAGGGTAGGAGATAGTATTTTTTTTTCTTTTTAGGAAACAATAACTTTTAATTGCTGGCAATTTTTTGAGACCAATTAGATGCCTTTACCTGTGTCAAGATCTTAAAAGGAGAGAATGGTTTTCCTCCTTTTGAGAGAATAATAAAGCACTTATAATGTTTCTATTTGATTTCACAGCTGCCTACCTATGAATGTAGTTCATCTTTCTAGAAGAATCCAGTTCATCAGAGCTTTCTCCCTGCTAAGCCTCTAATAAAGGGAAAGGGAGAGGTATCTCAATATGTTATACTTATCAAGAATTACTCTTTACCAATGGATAGTCTCTTATCTAGTTGTGTTTCTGGAATGGAAAAATCATACTGCTTGTAATAGAATCTGAAAACATGGAGGGAATTTAGAAATCATACAGTTCAAATTAATAATTTCAAGGTAACTGGCACCCAAAGAAACAGAACTAGAGGGGGATCCCTGGATGGCTCAGCAGTTTGGTGCCTGCTTTCGACCCAGGGCGTGGTCCTGGAGTCCTGGGATCGAGTCCCACACCAGGCTTCCTGCGTGGAGCCTGCTTCTCCCTCTGCCTGTGTCTCTGCCTCTCTCTCTCTCTTTCTCAGTCTCTTATAAATAAATAAATAAAATCTTTTTTTTTTTTTTTAAAAAGGAACAGAACTAGAACTGGCTTCCAGTTCATTGTGGTTTCTGACCCATGATACTAACCTCTTTTCTCATTGGATGGGTCTTTGTCATCCATATTTTATCCTCATCCATGGTAAATGACAGAAACAAGAGGCAGATCTCATGGCAATGTTGATGCAATGATGATTTTTGAGCCTTCTCCTCGACTCGAAGATGGCCACAACATGTCACCAGAAGACAGGGATGTTGGCCTCTGGAAACATTCCACAAACATTTATTGATCTTTTCTTTGTGCCACACACTATGTAGGTCCCACAGCAGTCCGTGACGATCGTGCCAAGCAAACATTCTTGCTTAGACCCTTCCTGGTGGAGTGGAGGGAAGAAAAATCCTGACTGTGACTCTATTCTGTAGAGGTCTCTGTTATTCCAGTGAGGAAATGATAAGGACTTATTGTGACTCAGAGAGCAGAAATCCAGTACCTGAAACATGAGCGAGTTTTAAGCTATGTGCTAGGTTATTGTCCCTCTTTGAATTAGCCCAAAGGAAGTTGCTCTAGGGGTTTCTAGCCCCCTCTTCCATGACCTTTTTACCCTCTGCTCATTCTTTCCCTCACCAAAACCCTGGAACATACTCTGCCATGTACCTGTTGTTTGCTCATAGCTGCATGCATGGAAGACTCCATTGCTGTGCATTTGCAGCTTACACTTTAAGCCTTTCTTGTTTACCAGAGTTGTTAATTTTTTAAGCCTAACCTCCAGAATTTGTGGAAGGAAAAACTTTTTTTAAAGGAAGGGGAGGGACCTTTAAAAATCTGGAGTGGCTGTGAGGTCTTCTATGTACCAACATCTTATTCCAATGTCTTAAAGTAAGGAGTCCTTTGTGGCCATCTTTCTATCCAAGGATTTGTTGTCTCTCCAGTCAACATAGTTAAGATGCATATGGACTCTTTCCTGGAGGAATTTTGACAAATTTATGGACAATTAAGAGTACTGGTTCCCTTAGTCACTGTAGTCCAGTGGATTTTCTATTGAAATATTTTAGTTAAAGAATTAACAGTGAGCTATTTTTTTTAATTTTTTTTTAAATTTATGATAGTCACAGAGAGAGAGAGAGAGAGAGAGAGAGGCAGAGACACAGAGGGAGAAGCAGGCTCCATGCACCGGGAGCCCGATGTGGGATTCGATCCCGGGTCTCCAGGATTGCGCCCTGGGCCAAAGGCAGGCGCCAAACCGCTGTGCCACCCAGGGATCCCTTTAGGTGGTTTTTATAGGGCTAAATACCAATTTTTCCAAAGTTGGACTGTTGAACAATGCTGAAATCAATGAGAGTAAACAGAATAATAATTGTTAGTACTTTATAGTTCATGTAGTGATTTCCTTTATTTAATTTGATCCTTAAAATGACCCCATCAGTAGTCAAGTCATTGTTTGCCAGTTAGTATTATAGAAACTCAGATGCCATTTAACTAATGGTTTGGGACTGTGGATTGTATGTTTTTGCTTCAAGTCTTTGATTCCTTGGTAAGAACTGAAAGGTAGGCCAGCAGAACTACCATGTGGTTAGTGATGAGAGAAGCCAGGTGGAGTTGCTTTTGCTGTGTTTTCAGACAATATCTATGGTAACGTTGACTTGAGAGAGTAATTGGCTGGTCTTGTTGCCCACATGGCTAGATTTACCTTAATGATGATGTGTGTAAGGAATAACATCAGCCCCAAATCATCCCACCTTCCTTTGCCAACTTTGGACCTCTACCTAGGATTTTACCAAGATGAGAGTGGCTCAACTTGAACTTTTGAAGTTCTGTCATTTTTTTAAAAAGATTTTATTTATTTATTCAAGTGAGACAGAGAGAGAGCGAGCGAGAGAAAGGCAGAGACACAGGCAGAGGGAGAAGCAAGCTCCACACAGGGAGCCCGAGGTGGGACTCGATCCCGGGTCTCCAGGATCAGGTCCTGGGCTGAAGGCAGCACTAAACCCCTGAGCCACCCAGGCTGCCCAGTTATTTGCCCTACTTTAAAGAAGGCCATAAAGAGCTGGCATTGAGAAAATCTAATCTGTAACAGTTGGGTGGTGGGTTAAATAATATTCACCACTGGTTACATAATTTGTGGCCTAGTATAAAATGGAAATGTAGGATCCTCTGTGCAAAAATTAAAGATCTCAAGATGGCAACAACAGAGCATTAAACCAAGCATAGGGCCCTTCTCGGTGTGAAGCCCTATACAATTGTCAGCCTGATAAAGTTTCTTAGGTCAAGTAACTCTGTGTGTAACTAAGAGTGAAGAAAGAAACCACAAATATAAAGACTTTAAGAGAAAAAAGGGAAGGAGAATTACAAGGGGAACAAACTTTTCTTGTAGGTGGACTACATAAAGGCTGATCCATGTAGCACGGGTAGGAAATGAAAGGAGAATGTTGCAGGCTGGTGAGAATGAAAACAGATGGAACAGCAGTGTTCTACATCAGGTCTCTCCTGGGAGTTGGCTGTAAGGGCTATTGGTTACATCTTAGTGGACAGAATAGCACACAGAGTACAGTATTGTTGGTTTGTTGAAAAATGTTCTTTTATACCATTCATGAAAACTCAGTGGCATTTAGTTGCATTTACATGAAGTCAGAGAATTGTGAATGAGTTATTACTATTGGTTTTATCCACCTTGGAAAAGTATTTAGTCTGTAGTGTGGAGAGAGTCAGGCAATTGGCATGGATGGGGATGTCAATGTCTTTTCAACAGATACAAACTTGAACATCAGTGAAGTGTAAAGGCCATGAGTGTGATGCAAGCTTTATGGCAGATGGTAATCAAATGCAGTGCTCATTTATTGTTCAGTCAACATCATTAATGGGATGAGAGGCCAAACTCAAACAAGACTGGGCAGGGAAGGTGTATGTGTGAGGACAATGAGGAATTATGGTGACTAAAGCAAGCCAGAGAGCATGGAGCCTGTTGAAAGATACTCGGAGTCAAATAATTCTAAAACACAGAGCAAAATCCTTCCATAGGTGAGGTTTCATTACCTGGTTGTCACTTTACAACTCCTGATAGATGAATTTTAGGGGGAAAAAGGAGACCCATCAATGGCCCTGGAAAGTATTGAAGTGAAGCCTTGCTACCAGCAGTGAAGAGGTTAAGAGACAATTAGTATCCTCCAATGAGCATGATGCTTCCAACCAAGCAGCAGGTACCAGGTGTGCATACACCTGCCCTCAGCTGCTCAGCACCTATGTTGTCCTTTGTCCATAAAGTGGCTTTGCATACTTTTGCCAATAGAGATTCCACAGGCTACTTTCATAATCCAGTAGATTTTAATGACTAGTCAGGAAGTTGTTCTTTTATTGTTCTGTATAAACTCACCTGAGTTTCATCCTATTTTCTCTTCCTGCAGTTACCTACTCTTAAGAATGATGTATTTTTTCTATGTAGAGCAAAACCCCATTGTTACATGAATGTGTTTTCCCCTATTTGAAAATACTGGAAACCATATTTCCTAAACCAGTGTGTAGGGCCAGAGAATTTTATTCAAATGATGTTTAGCCTATCAGAATAAATAAAGGTTCTGTCTGGGAGCACTGATGTTAGTAACTGATCAATCTTGAGTAAAAAAGATTCTTCTCTGACTTATCTTCCCTTTGCCAAAGACTTCTAAATCTCTACCTCACTCATACTCTTTTCCATGCTCTGATTCCTCCAGACTACCTTGTGTCTCCCAAGGGGAACTGCTTGAGAATATTTCAGCCACTCTGGGTATCGTGTGAAAAGCAGTAGAGAGTTTGTCCATTTGGGGCACTGGAAGGAGAAATTGGAGGTCGCGGGTTTCCCAGTTGTGTTGAGAACCTTCACACATACATGTGTACCCCAGGGAGTAGTGAAGGAGAAATAGCTCTCAAACTGTCCTGAGAAAATAATGTTTAAAACAAAAAACAAAAACAGTTATACTGACAAAAGCTCTGACTAAATGCTTGAACTCTGTTGTCAGAATAGGAACTTGACCATCATTAACTTTTCCTGATTTGAATCACAAGGATGGAAAGGGATATGCTTCAGGTTTCCTCTCTTCTTCTACTCATTAGGTAGATACAGCATTTGGACATCATCAAATCTGGACCTCTAATGTATATCTTTTTAACTAGAGAGCTGTGAAAAGGCCCCCGTACAAGGATATTCATGTCTAGTTCTAGCTGGCTCTTAATTAAAAACAAGATAAGAAGTGTTATCTCACTTAAAATGAGATCATTTATGATGCAAATATGTACTCTACAGTCAGAATTTTCTGCTTTGCTAGTTTTTTAGATTTAATTTTCTTCAATTCTGTCCCTAGCCACCATGTCCTGGGAAAGAGATACCTGTAATCTTAAACTCTGATGTTTCTTGGTATGATGGTGGAGGGAAAGGATGTCTCAGCAGGAGGAATGCCATGGATTGAAGGAGGTGCAGTGGCAGCTGTCAGCTCCCGACCCAGCACACACTTGACCAGTACATCTGTCCTTGACTGTTAGTGGAAATATACCACAGCAGGCTCCCCAGGGGTTAGCAGGAGCTGTGCCCGCAGGGCTGGGCATATCTAAATTACAAAACTGGTGGCTTTTGTGCCCATTCACCTGTCTTCTGCACGGTGACTAAGTTTGTTTACCAACAGATGTGCATTTAGCCTATATATTATCGCTTTGTGGGAAATGGGAACAGGTTCCCCTTGGAACCAATACACTGGGCCAGATTCAGCCCTGCTTACTACCCTTAGTGCAACATGTGCGTTGCCCTTACAAGGATGCTCAGTACTGCTCCAGGTTTAGCCTTTCTCCTTCCCCCTACTCAAAACTTGCCTGTTGGGTGGTTTTTGCTTCTAGGGTCTTCATTTTACCGCACGACCTAATCAGACAATGAATAAATTCAAACCAAGACGTTAATAGTGGTGTATTTTCCAGGTAGGCTGTTATATTGCCGGTGCTGTTTTCATTGTTCAGAATGCTGTTTCCTGACTTTACATCTGGTTAAAAAGAAAAAAAAATAACAAAACAAAACCCTACTCATTTTGCAAAGCTTCACTCTGATGTCAGTTACTCTGAAAATTCCTGGTGCTGTGAACTGACTTAGCTCCCTCTCTGATTGCTTGTAGCGCTCGGTGTATGAATTTCTTTGCATATTTCTTTATTGCTTTGCAAGTATTTGCTTATCAGTCTCCCCTAATGGGAGATAATCACCTTGAGTTCAGAGAGTGTTACTCATTTTTATGTCCTCAACTCATGGTTTATTATTTAGAGGTGAATACAGGTAATACTGGTGTTGAATGAACTGGTCAGTCAGGCTTAGTTTTTAAAGCAGCTGATCAAAACATAAATGGCCCAAAGGACAGAGCCCTCATGGTTCTTTGCCTGGAGTCTGGTTGATTTTCTGCATTTCATTCATGGTTGGATCAGGAATTAGTAAGCACTCTAAAGCATGGTTTTATCCCTGCTCCTTGGTTTTTTTGCCTGAGTCTCAGGAACAATGGAACCTCCAAATATATGCCAGGAAATCCTTTGGCTTCCTGCATTTGAGGCAGATTTATAGCTCAAGTTTACTTACCAGTGTCATTGCTCAGGAAGCACTGCGTACAAGGTAATGTAGGCACTAGCTGGGGACATGAAAGTATATAGTGATAAGCTACACAAAAGGTTAGAGTCACCACAACCTTTGGTGACTAGGGAAGACCTCACAGCAGTGGATTTTAAGCTGTATCTTGAATGATGAGCAGGACTTCAATTTGTTCATTCAGCATAGAAACACTTACCTGATATGTGCCACATTCTGTCCGAGGATGGCTCAGCCAGGAGTATATTGGTATCCACTGCAAACTTTTGAGGTGGTAGGGCCCCTCAACATAGTAGAGTTCCATGCTCAACTCCAGGAAATATTGCTGAGTTAACACAAATTACTAAAGGGGCTCAGTAATATACCAGCCAGGTTTTTGTTTTTGTTTTTTAATTTGATTCATTTATTCATGAGAAACACAGAGAAGAGGCAGAGACACAAGTAGAGGGAGAAGCAGGCTCCATTGCAGGGAACCTGATGCAGGAATCGATCCCAGAACTCCAGGATCATGCTCTGAGTCAAAGGCAGACGCTCAACCACTGAGCCACCCAGGGATCTCCCCAGCCAGGTTTTAGTACAAATAAAAGGAAAATGGTTCCATGTGTTGAACAAAAAAATTATTTTTGAATAAAAAGAATTTTGGAGAAAGTTAAAAGGGAGATTTCTATCAAATCTTATTTTTCTGTATATTTGGAAAACCTTCTACTAACAGCACTGTGGATGAACACCAAGCAAGAACAGTATTTTATTTTTTTAAGATTTTATTTATTTATTCATGAGAAACACAGAGAGAGGGGGCAGATACACAGGAAGAGGGAGAAGCAAGCTCTTTCCAAGGAGCCTGATGTGGGACTTGGTTCCAGGAGCCTGGGATCACAACCTGAGCTGAAGGCAGACGCTCAACCACTGAGCCACCCAGGCGTTCCAAGACCAGTATTTTAAAACTGGTTGAAGAAGATGGGCTAGGAAGAGAATCTTGAACTGAGGTAGAGGCTTTTGGTCAAGTTCATCAACATGTTTGGTCACAACACTGTCAGTTGTATTAGCAAAACTCAACTTCACCTTTAAAGTTATCCTATGCCTGTTCAAGTCCACTTGCTTATAGTCATTTCTGCTAAATTGTTCAGCCTCCTCCCAAGGAGCTCAGGCTGTGAGACCAACAGTATTTCATGTAGTACAGGTGTCATATCTTTAGAAGGGACCTAAATGTGGGCAAGAGGTCTGGTTTGTCAGAGCAGTTCGGATTTGTTAAGGTAGGTCCTTCTGAAGAATGTTGTTTGTTTGGAGTGCAGCCAATACCTATGAAATAATCTTTGAACAAATTCAACCAGGTCTGAAATTCAAGGCTGGAAATAAGATAGTAAAAAGGCCAAACTTGTTTCTTCTCCATTGTGCATACTTGGGGAGTCTACTTAATCCCCTATTCCAGTTTATTTCCTCTTAAGTTACCACCTGACTATTCTAAGGAGCATTTAATCTATGATACATCACGACAGTATCTGAAGCACTGTTTATAGGATGCTGGGGTTGGGGGTACACAAAGAGGGAAGCAAGAACCTTGGTTAAAAGGGAACCTTTATGATTTCCCAGTCAGGTTTCTATTTCTAATCCTAGATGAAAACAGTCAACAAATATCAATTGTGCAATGCTGTGTTATGTACAACCAGTCCCTCTGGCAGAAACAAAGAAACGATTGTAAACACTGTCATTCTTGGGAGGTTTTTACCATCAGTTTAATGAACATGATTTAATTTCAATCATTAAGAAAATGATACTTTTTTAGGGGCACCTTGGTGGCTCAGTCGGTTAAGCATCCAACTCTTCGTTTTGGCTCAGGTCATGATCTCAGGATCGTGAGATTGAGCCCCATGTTACTCTCCACCCTGGGCATGGAGCCTACTTAAGATTCTTTCTCTCAAAAAAAAAAAAAAAAAAAAAAAAAGATTCTTTCTCTCCCTCTTCCCCACCTCTCTACTAAAAAATGTCATTTTCCTTTTTTTAAAAAAATCCATCTTGATATCAATGTTTGTGCTTGGTGCAGTAAATAACATTTGTTTAGGGACATTATCTGAAGACATTGAGCCTAGGTATAGCTGGCATTAGAGGAGAAGCATGGCCTAGTGTAGAAAAACATGAAGTGACTTTGCATTTTTCTGCTCAGAAGTACTCGCCGGGGCACCCAGGTGGCTCAGTGGTTGAGCATCTGCCTTTGGCTCAGGTCGTGATCCTGGGGTCTTGGGATCAAGTCGCGCATCAGGCTCCCTACGGGGAGCCTGCTTCTCCCTCTGCCTCTCTCTCTCTGTGTGTCTCATGGATGAATAAATAAAATATTAAAAACACTCACACTCATAGTGCTGGACTTTTTCAGGCAGCACACTTAGCGATGTGTCTAGGGACTCAGAGGGAGCTGCTCCCTCCCTGCAGGCCCCAACGTGTCATTTCCAACTCTCCCCATCCTGGAAGATAAACCTAGCCCTGGGCTTGGGCAGTCTTCCAAAGGACTCCTATCTTGTCTCTGTTTTAGAAAACAACAACATCCCCCTCCCCGCCCCCACCCGCCCCGCCACCACCAGCCTGGTCCAGAAGAGGTGCTTGTCTTTTGAAAACATCCCTAAAAGCCTGGAATGCTCCTTCCCTATCTTCATCTTGTTAAAATGGTTGCAGTTTGAATTTTGCCAGAGTGAAATTCATTTCCTGTGGTGGTGCTGTCCAGATTTACTTTATCACACTCACATGCCTATCAAGTGCTAGCGTGGGTTAGTTGAGAGCAGCAGGAAGCGAAAAGGAAATGAGAAGCACAGTGTTCTCTAATCACACCATCAGCATTTTGCTTTTGAACAATGTTTCTGAAGGGAGTAGTATGATGGGCTGGGTCAAAGCCCGGGCTCTGAGGCCGAATCCCACCGCTGCCCCTTCCTCACTGTGTGATCTCTGGTCCAGAGATGTTACATAGCTGCTGGTTTCATCTTCTGCAAGATGGCAGGGGCCGGGGGGAGGGTACTGGGTGGATTGCCCTCAGCACGATGTCCATGGAAAGGCCTCGATGCACGGTGGTTACCACTAATATAAATAGGAAGAAACAGCGAAGGCATTTGTCACGAGAATCCTCCTCTGTGCTCACAAAGCTGTGATCGCCCATTTGGGGTAGAGCAGACACATTCCCATCTGTAATTCATTCATTTAGCTCCTCAAATCCTTACTGAGCGAAGCCAGGGAATAAATCCAGACATTAATTGAACAAATATTCATCAAGCATCAGCTGTGTACTTGGGGCTCGTGCCAAACGGTGTGGAGAATGCAAATAGGAAAGATGTGGAAACAGTGGCAAACTGCCCAGTGGGGGCACGAGGCCTGGCAAACAGCTGCACCCCCTGGGTGTACCTGTGCCTTGTGAGGGGCAGGTATGTGGCAGTTGGGAACTTGGCAGAGATGATGTCTTGCAGAAGGTGGCATTTGAGCTGGGCGTTGAAGAGTGGAGGAAATTGTGAGGCAGAGGGGCAATAATGAAGGCGAGTTTCAGTTCCTGCAGCGGCACACAAATGCTGGTCCATCCCTTGGCTTCCAGGGGCCTTCAATGCTCTTCATAACAGTGTCTTCTTGCTTTAAACCAAAACAAAGTTGTTTGCAGTAGGCAGGGACTTGCCGAGTGCACTCTGATCTCCCACACACGTGGGGAGGACATGGAAACTTGAGCAGACTTGGAAGGTCAGGGTCAGGTCCAGGGCCTGCCTATCGGTCTGTCTTAAGATCAGCAGGGAAGGGGCAGAGCAGATAGAAAAGGAGAGAGAGAATCCTAAGCAGCTTCCACACCCAGCATGGAGCCTGACGTGGGGCTTGATCTCATAACCCTCGGATCACGACCTGAGCTGAAATCAAGAGCTGGATGCTTAACCGACTAAGCCACCCAGGTGTCCCCGGTGTCTTTCTTTCTAAGAAAGGGTTGCTGGTTACAAGTTCAGTTATCACTCAGGAGAGGGTTTCTCATGACCCTTGACGAGTCCTTCAAATTTCTCTCCTTTTTATAGACTCCAAAGTTGTAAGTTTTCCAAGTGTGCATAGGGGTCCTTTCCAAAATGGAGAAACTAAAGGACATTTTGCCAGGAGTGACAGGCTCTCTGGCTTCTGGTCCTCTAAGCTCCTTCAGGAGCCAGAAGCCTACCCATGCACCCCTGAACCGTGGGGTGTAAGACCATTGTGACTTTAGCTGGTAGCAGATTTAGGGCCCCTTAGAGATCCAAGCACTGGGATGATCCACGGAAGCTTACCTTTTCCTTCCACTGCTCTGAACTACAGTGGGGAAGGCTGGTGAGTGCTGATGTACTTCTGAAAGTCTGACCCCCACTCTTTTTTTTTTTAAAAAAGATTTTTATTTATTCATGAGAGACAGAGAGAGGCAAAGACATAAGCAGAGGGAGAAGCAGGCTCCATGCAGGGAGACTGATGTGGGACTCGATCCCAGGGATTACACCCTGAGCCGGAGGCAGATGCTCAACTACCGAGCTACCCAGGTGCCCCTGACCCTTTAAGCAGAGCAGATATAATCTGTGTCTTAGACTGGAAGAACTGAATATTTGGAAAAACACAAACCCAGATACAAGAACTGGGCCTCCCCTACTCTCTAATCTGTTTCTGGCCCGTGAGCCCTCCTGTGTCCCGCTGTTCCAACATTTTACTGCTGAATTATTTCCTTATCCCTGTAACTGTTTCTAACTTTGTTTGTGCAGTGATGCGTCCTCTCCCACCCCCCACGGCCCCTCACCAGAAGACTCCAGCAAAGAAGCCTTGCTACAAACAGGCTTTTTAGATGCTGATGCATTAGGCAAATGGAAGTGGTTCTAAGAAGTACTCTGTACACAGTCCACACTGGCACAATACAAAGTGGTTTCAGCATTTTCAAACCTCCCCATTTGCTCACTAGGACAGAACAGTGGAAACTACCCCCCACCCCCAAAAACTTCTAGGTCACCTGGGTGGCTCAGTGGTTGAGCCTCTGCCTTTGGCTCAGGTTGTGATCCTGGGGTCCTGGGATCAAGTTCCACATTGGGCTCCCCGCAAGAGGCCTGCTTCTCCCTCTGCCTGTGTCTCTGCCTCTGTGTCTTTCATGAATAAATAAATAAAACCTTAAAGCCCAAAACTTCAAAGCAAGTTTTAAAAGTTGTGTACATATTTGACCTGAGTGTGTTTTTCTCTTAGCCTGTCTCTGCCAAGATGTAGCTGAAAACGAGAATCCCTAGAAAAGAGAGTGGTTGTGATTTTTTGCAGGATGTGTTGTAACAGCCTTGATCAGAGTGAAGCCGGACATTGTGGTCGGCTCAGACATCAGACGTCGGAGTCCTCACTGCTACGCCCTGCCCAACATGCATCGGGGCATCATTTCAGCCTTCAGAAGGCAGGCCCTGTTAGGACGTTTCATTTGTGCAAAGGACAGCTCGGGGTATTGTGTGATTCTAAAGGAACGGTATCTGTGACAATACATAGAACAAAATAACATGCTAACCCGATACAGGGATGCAACACATCTGTTAATAAAGAGTTTATAGAATTGTTTCATGCAATTGGATCTGGGACAAAATTTGAAATTATACATCAGGCCTGTAAGTGTACCTCCTCCTCTTCTGTCCCCAGCTCCCTGTTAATTTTTCCTAGGAGGAATTGACTAAGACATAGCCTGGAAAAAAAAGCCTACATGCCTTGTGAGATGTGACTTTCCTACGATGAAATTTGTCTGGTTTTTGTTTAATTAAGATGATTAATCAAATGCCTGCTTGTATTTGGTGCTAAGCCAGACACAGTCCAGTCATGGGTTCCAGTTCAAGCGCTTGTAGTTGTGGTAGGGCAGTAAAGCAAAAAATTTAAAGTATTACCTACCTTATACTGCAGTGTTAGTCACTGCAGTGACATGTGCCTTAACAGATATAGCTGTGGCATCTGAAAATGGGAAAAAATTGTTTTGGATATAGAAGAATCAAAAAAGAAGTACAAGGGGCTTATAATGGATCAGATGTAGATGACAGTTGGCAAATTCAAATGCCTTCAGAGGGCCAAGCAGGTAACCTCATGAGTGAATCAGGCTAGTGTAATAGTATAGGGAGTGGTGGTCACTGGGATAAACTGGAAGAAGTTTGTCTCTCCTACAGAGGTGGCCACCACTCATGCCAAGCCAGTTCTCGCCACCTAGAAATAAAGGCCCAAAGCCACCAGATATATTATTTCCTGAGAATGGAGAAATCCAGTCTTAGAGGTGAAATGTTCCCATTGTGGACAACACGCTAAGCTAAGATCCAATCAGAGTAAACAGGCTAAGGTCCCATGAGAGTCAACTTGCACGTGTGTGTGTTTGTGCACTTACATGTGGTTATTAGGCTATAACTTCTGAATTAAGTGTTAGAAGATAGATTCAAGCACCCTAGACACAGGGAACAGAGTTTTGGATGTGCATAAGAAACTTGGGTGGTTCATAAAAAGCTGGAACATTGAGTACGTGAAGGGCTTGGTGGGAAATCTATGTGGAAAGCTGGTCAGAGGACCTTAAATGCCAAGTAGGAAGTTTGAACCTCATCTCAGAACAGAGAGCCAATGAAGGTTTTTGACCACGGGTGTATATTTACCAGATGGAAGAATAATTTGATCCTCTCCAGGAGATGCATTCAGAGAGCTAGGCACTATCCTACTTTATTACATATTGCTATGCCACATGTTTTACACAAATTACAGCATCTCACCCTAACAAACTAAGGTAGAGGTGAGTGTTAATTAGGTTTGTTTAACACTTGACAAATGAAGGCTTCTGGGAGTCCCCTAAAATCTTGCAGCTAGGGAGGGCAGGCCTACAATTTGAATCCCAGGGACACTGTAAATCTTGGATAGTTAGCCTCTCTGATATACTCAGATTTAAAAAAGAACTAAATTTTTTCTTTTTTTAAAATTCTTATTTATTTTTTTAAAAGATTTTATTGATTTGAGAGAGAGAGAGGGAGCGTGCATAAGCAAGGGGAGGGGCGGAGGGAGAAGCAGACTCCCCACTGAGCAGGAAGTCTGATGTGGGGCTCAATCCCAGGACCCTGGGATCATGACCTGAGCCAATGGCAGATGTTTAACTGGCTGAGACACCCAGAAGCCCCTATATTATTTCTTTTAATCTAATAACTATTTTCCTATAAACTTCACCATATCCTCAAAGATCTGAAAGCAGGGGTGAAGCATTCACTGCCACCGGCAGAGCTGATGTTATGTAGCAATATGATGTACAAGATGGAGCCCTGGCAGTGGGAAGCGCAGCTCTTTGTGGGGATAATGGGAGATGGTCCTGAAAATGTGATGCCTGCCTTCCTGGAGGGTGAGGCTCATCACTTAGAGCATATTAATATTGCTTTTCATCACCTGCCGCTAAACAGGTAATTAAGCTGACTGATTCTTTCAAGGTTATGACCCATATCTCCCTCTGTGGTGGGAAGGATGTAGACATGCTCACCCCAAAGTCTGGTCTGGCATATTGTCTGTGCTCCTAATCTATGTCAGTAGTGACTTCAAGTGTTTAAAAATATGTTTAACATACCATTCTTATGTGTATGCTTGGCGTGTGGTTTTCTAAATGGAAAAGTCAATAAGATAAGGTCTAAGATCCACTAACATTACAGAATTTATTGTTTGAAAATGAGTTGATTGTGGAGGATGTTTGTATTGATAAGTAATAGTATCTTCCTAATGATTTCATGCATCATCTTTTTTTTTTTTTTCATCTTTTTTTTTAAATGTGTGTGACCCAGAGAGATGTTTGCTTGTCCCCATGAGTAAGTAGATCTTTGGAAAAGTTACTCCTGTGCTGTCCTAGGTCTGCCTCTCATTCTGAGAGAGAAACTGGCTCACGTGTTCAGACGACTGTCAGCAGACACATAGGGGCAGCAGGACAGGACAGGTGAAGTTAGGGCTGCCATGGAAAAGGTGGGACATCTGGTCACCATGCCATGACATTTCCCCTGCAGAGACACACAGAGGGAGGGGCAGTTCTGTAAAATTTGCTTACCACCTATGTCTTTAGGGTCATGTTGGGTTTGTTGGGAAGCTTGTCTGCCCTCTTCTACAATATGGACACGCTGGTTTCCTGCAGTGGGAAATCTGAGCCTGGAGACTTTATTTTACAGGGAGAACTCATGAATTAACTACAAAGGGTGAGGAAAATGATAGGGAGTTTGGCTGAGTTTAAAACTGATGCTGTACTGGTTTCCATATCCTTAGCGTTAGTTTTCTTATCCTTTCTGGGGACAAGGGGCATGATTTTACTCTTTTTTTTTTTTAAGATTATTTATTTATTTATTTATTCATGAGCGAGAGAGAGAGAGAGAGAGAGAGAGAGATCGAGAGAGGCAGAGACACAGGCAGAGGGAGAAGCAGGCTCCATGCAGAGAGCCCGATGTGGGACTTGATCCCGGGTCTCCAGGATCACGTTCTGGGCCAAAGGCAGGTGCTAAACTGCTGAGCCACTCAGGGATCCCCAGATTTTACTCTTAATGTTTTTCTGGTTCTAAAGAACATAAGTTGCAGAGTATCATTTTAGGGAGTTCTCAGCATGGAAGGCAATAACTCTGATGGTTATACTTAATTAATTCCAACTATCAGTGTTGGTTTAGGTAACCTAGAGGTTACCCAGTGTTTACCAACTAAGGGTTTATAACCAAGGGAAGAGGAAAAAGGCAATATCCAGCCACCCTCCGTGCTTTCTCCACCCTGGATGAGCAAACACCCCCTTCCTTCTTGACAAACACATATCTATAAAGGCAGAGCTGACTCATGCTATGGCTTTTGAGAATGAAATTCAATGATGCCTGAACCCCAAGAAGATACACTGAACAAAGAGTGTTCTTTGCTCTTCCAGGAACCCTGGCTTCCTAATAAAAACGTAGCTCACTCCGTTTTGCATGAATAAAATTTCAAGGTCAAAGTCAAATGAATTGGCAATACTAACAGTTTGTTTAAGGCAGAGGCAGTTAAATGGGCTCTTAAAAGTCTCAGGAAAATAAAGTGTCCTGGCCTATCACAGAGGTACACTCTCCCCACAATGAATGATCTGCTCACTGGGCCAACAGGAACCCATACCTATGAAAACCAATGCCAGGTTTTGGTGAACTGGTCCTAAAAGTTAATGGAAGATCCCTGGGGCATCCGAAGGTTCTGTGATTCCAAACTTGATATTTTTAAAATGTATTCCAGTTTCCAGTCTGTAGAAAATAAAAGAAAAAGGAAGATGTCTTTGAGTGCTATCTAAAGCAAAACAGCTCTCCTTTTTGGCTCTGCTGGCACTTTGCTTTCCTTATTGTGGTTAGCATGTGGAAACCACCGCCCCCCCTTCCCTCCACTGTGTCCCCAGGCACTTCCAGGCAATGGCTCAGAGGAGTAAAATGTGGTCTCTCCTTTGAAGAATTGGCCATGACCATAATAGTTCAGAGCAACACAGTAAGCACTCAATACATATGTGGAGCAGGGAAAGCCATTAATTCTGTCTGAGGACAGCAGAAGGACTTCCTGGGCTGAGTGACCTCTGCCTCCGATTCAGACTTCAGAGGAGGAGGGTGTCAGTTTGCAAAGAAGGGTGGGTAGCAGGGTAGCAGCTTGCATGCTGTATGTGCTCAATTGTGCTTTAACTTGGATTTTATATTGAGCACATTGTCCTCTTTCCTGACTGTCTGTGATGCAGTCTTATCCGTGCTTCTGTGGCCTCTGATTAAGTGCATCTGTTAAACTTGCCATATTTTATTCAAGTTCTTGTATTCATTCAGCCCTCCGCTGCTTATTAAGCAGCTGGTCATCTGGCTTCCTTGTTTCTGGGGAAAGTACTGTGGCCAAACATAAAATCCCTATAAACTTTGCTTGGTGGTCAAGAAATCACCAGACCCTGCTGGCTGCTTTCATGCCCCCTACCCATTCAACAAGAGATGCTGAAAAAAAAAATTATTATTTATTATTATTTGGTTACAAGCAACAGATACTAACTTAAACCAAAAAAAAAAAATTTCATCGAAGGGACAGGGGTGTAGTAGATGGAATAATGGCTCGCCAAAATGTCCATGTCCTAATCCCTAAAACCTGTGAAAATTACCTTACATGCCAAAGGGACTTTGCAGATGGATTACAGATCTTGAAATGGGGGGAGTATCCTAGATTGTCCCGGTGGGTCCAGTGTAATAACAGAGTCCTTTTTTTGGTAAGATTTTATTTATTTATTTGAGACAGAGAAGGAGAACGAGAGAACACCAGTGGGGGAGAGGGGCAGAGAGAGAGGAAAAGGGAGAAGCCAACTCCCCACTGAGCAGGGAGCCCAACATGGGGCTCAATTCCAGGACCCTGAGATCCTGACCTAAGTCAAAGACCAACACTTAACCTACTGAGCCACCCAGGTGTCCCAATACGAGGGTATTTGTAAGAGGGAGGCAAGAAGGTCAGAAGAAGAGGTCAGAGGGATGCTATAGCCAAAGCAGACCAGAAGTCAAAGGATGCAAGTTGCCTCTAGATGGTGGAAAAATCAAGCTTTTTATGGATTAATCTCTAGAGCTTCCTGAAGAAATGCAGATGTATCAACCCCTTGATTTTTAGGACTTCCGGCCTCTAGAGCTGTGAGATAGTAAGTGTGCCTGTGTGTGCACATGCATGTATGTTTATCGAGGTGAAATTCACATAACATAAAATTAACCGTTTTAAAGTAAACAAATCAGTGAACTTTCATAGGTTCACAAAGTCATGCAGCCATTACTCCATCTACTTCCCAAACATTTTCATCACCCCAAAAAGGAAACTTTGTAGCTATTCAGCAGGTGCTTTCCATCCCTCAATTCCTTTTCCCCTAGTAACCACCAATCTGTGTTCTGTCTCGATGAATTTACCTGTTTTGGGTGCTTTATATAAACGTATTAAAATAATATTTGATGTTTTGTGTCTGGCTTCTTTCAATTAGTATGTTTTTGAGGTTCATCCATGTTGTAACATGTATCAGCACTTCATTCCTTTTTATGGCTGAATAATACTCCATTGTATGGCCACACCACAGTTTGCTTATCCACTTACCCACTGATGGAGATTTGGTCTGTTCCGATCATCTGGCTATTGTGACTAATGCTGCTATGAGCATGCATGCGCATGTACTTCCTTGAGCACTTGTTTTTAATTCTTTTGGGTGTATACTTAGGAGTGAAACTGCTGGATCTTGTGATAACTCTGTTTACCTTTTTGATCAGTTGCCAAATTGTTTTCCTTAGCACCTGAACCTTTTATACTCCTACCTACAATACACAAAAGTTTCAATTTCTCCACATCCTTGTTAATGCTTAATATTTTCTTTTTTAAAAAAAAATATACTGGGGCACCTGGCTAGCTCGGTAAAGCATATGATGACCCTTGATCTCAGGGTCCTGAGTTCAAGCCCCACAAGGCACAGAACCTACTTAAAAAGAAATTACAGCTATCATAGGGAGATTCTCAGTGTGGTTTGGATTTGCATTTCCCTAACGACTAATGATATTAAGTGTTAATTTTTATGTGCATATCTTGTTTGTATAAATGTATAATCAAGTCCTTTGACTATTTTTAATTGAGTTTTTGGTCTTTTTGTTGAGTTGTAAGAGTTGTTTTTTATTTAGATACTTTGGGTGCTAGATTATCAACTTGTTTGTTTTAAGCCATTGCCATTAAGTTTGTGGTAATTTGTTACAACAGGAAACAAACAAACAAACAAAAACCCTAATACAGAAGGACTCACAGAGTTGAAAGAAAAATTGAACAACTAAGTTGTGGAAAAGATGTTCTGGGCTTCCGGTATCAGGAATTAATGGCTGATCCATCTGAGACATTCCTTTTAAGATGTATCTATTCTAATTGCCTTCAATTCTTGTGTCTCTGATTTAAAAGAGGAGAGTGACTGTATAGCTTGAATAATGTTCAACTGCTGTATCAGAAGAATTCAGATTTCCCTGATTGTTAGTACCACTAAGACTGCATCAATTGAAATACAAGTGTTATTACCAGAAGTAGGGCAAATGGAAGCTGGAAAGGCAAAAATAAAAAGGATCTACATAGGCATACAAAGCAGGTCATACTGCAGGATAACAAACCTAATATGATGAAGACTTCAAAAGCTTCAACAGTCCAGGAGGTAAATCTGGCTTTATAAAATGGGGACCATGCAGCACAAAACAAGCACCAGAAAAACAACATAGAAGGTTTAGTGGATAAACAACACAGGCTAGATCAATAGAGGCATACCATCTGAGAAAAAGGAGGTGGCAATTGTTTTTTTCGACACTGGTCACATGTTACTTCACGTGAGGAATTCCATTTTGGGCCCTCTACTTTGGGAGTCATACAGGCTAGCTAGAGCATTCTTAGAGGTGAGAGGTCCAGAGACTGAAATCATGCCATTGGAGTAATAGAGAAAATGGGATGTTCAACTAAAGAAGGGAAGATTCTGGGTAAGAGGAAGTAGACCATGATATATGTACTCAAAGCAAGGAGGATTAAGACCACATTCTCCGTAATTAAGAAAGAGATAGACAAATTGTATTAATCTCGCAACCCAGGTGGGTCTGTGGTAGAGCTGAATTCAGCTTCTTGGATCATAGGGCTCCACCTTCATCCAGACCTTTGCTTCCGCATGCAGTTAAGGAAGGGAAGAGGGGAAAAAAAGGATCCTGCGTGCATGCGTGTGTATATGTGTGTTCATAGACCATGCCCGACCATTCTGTACATTACTTCTCACCTTCCTTGAGCTAAAACTCGCTCACATGACCACACCCACTGCAAAGAATGCTGGGAAATGTGGTCTTGCTGCTTAAAAAAAATAGTGACATGGACTTCAGTGAGCAAGACCACACAAGTCCTCAACTCTGGGAAGGTTAAGATTGATTAATTATTGATTCCAGGAGGAAAAGAGGAGGAAGCAAATAGTAATCCTTGCCTTTGCTCATTTGTTAGCATTAGCTTGGCCTCTTCATCTTTCTTTTCCCTTCAATTTATGTGTCTCTTCCTTCCCCTTCACAGGGCTTAGCTTTATGTTGACTCTGGTTTCATGACTTCTGAACCTTGCTCTTCCTTTCTGCTCTCATAATCATTAATTAGGATTATGTGGCTGCAGTTAAGTTTTACTTTATATACAGTGGGTATACCACAATGATGGCTCATAGTCCAAATGTGGCTTGAGGTCATGGCAAGTTCAAGGTGTGTGTGTGTGTGTGTGTGTGTGTGTGTGTGTGTGTATGCACCATGTTTAAACATTGTGCATCCAGTAAAATTCTAGATGTAGGTTCTCCTAAAAATAGAAGATCAAGCAACTGAGTCTGCATGTCTGTATGGGCGAAGAATGGAAGGCAAGCATTCCTCATGCTACCACAGTCTCTACCACTCTCTACCATTTTTGCTGTGCTGAGAACTAGAATCAGTCTCTGCCTGTCGCATTTATGCTGTCAATTTTTTACACTGTTCCCTCCTTAAGATTTTGTGATCCCTCCTTGATGGTTACAGTCATGCGAGTTTGGTATCACTGGCTTTCCCTACTGCCACTTCAGCTGAAACATTGGTTGGAGTGGAGGATGGGGGAGGTCACAGCACTAGAGAATAGGTGGGCAGAGAGAGGACATCAATACCAAAAGACTTCAAGATATTTATTCCATGTGGAATGGGGGGACAGCTGGCAGTATAGAGCAGTAGTCTCCCAGCCTTGACTGTGCACCTCATATTGGCATCTGTACCCCACAAAGTAGGAATAATTACTTAAAAATTATATGCATATACTCCTATTAGTTCCAGATGCAGTATACTTGCAAGGTCATAGTTAAAGATGACCATACGTCCCTGTTCCAAATAATTTTCATTATTAGTTTGGATTCCTGGGCCAACTCTTCAGTTGGCAGATACAGATGCTTAATGTTATCTTTAATTAGCAGTTTCTTGGCATTATTTAAGCCTCTTCTACATTTTGTGAGCGTTAGTTTTATTGAAACTAGATAATGTATTCCATAAGCTCTGTGACATACACAGTCCAGCATATTGCAATAAGATGAGTGGGGATGAACAACTAGGTCCACCTCTGTCAACCCCTCTGAGCTGCAGAATTTTGTTTCTGCCTTTTCCCCAGGATTCCTTTCACATAACCTGATGGGAGCTCATCAGACAGGTGAAGGTAGCAGAATTGTTAAGTCTTACAAGTTTTAGATAAAATTAATGTGAATGAATCCTAATACTCTCTTCCTGGGCATCAATGGGACACTTTGCTTTTTTGTCCTCTGACCCCTGTTGGGTGCACTGGTGGGAGGGGTAGAGCCCTGCTTCTCAAGCAGTGGTCCCCAAAGCAGCATAGGCATCTCTTGGGAATGTGCCAGAAATGCCAACTCTTCAATTGCACCTCAGACCTAGTCAGTCAAAATCTGCATTTTAGCAAGTGTCCCAGGAGATTTATATGCACAGAAAAGATTTAGAAACACTAATTAAGGGGCCAGCTAAGGATTTGGTGGGGCGGGGAGGAGACAGTGGAGGACCAAAGGCATGAAGAAAAGTTGTTGGGGTCTCATCATAACTCTGTAGACACTGAACAACAGCAGTTAGGGTGTTAAGCATCTGCTCAGACCCATGCTCAGAAATGGGTCAGTTGGAGCCAAATAGAACTAATCTGAAAAGGTATTTAAAAAAAAATCCCCAACTCTTCTGCCAACAAGAAGGTAAAACAAAAACAATGAAAATTGCAAATAAATGTTTACCGGAATTTCATGAACTTACAGAGAAAGCATTTGTTTTGGAATCTGGAGTCAGAGGAGTCCAGATTCCCCCAGTGGGGTTTTTTTTGGCTGCCAAAGCCTCTCCACATTTCCCAACTGCCTGCAATTTATCACTCTTCATAGCTGAAGCGCTAATGACCTCAGGGATAAATTTAATGCTTTCCTGTCTCCCTTGATTGTTTTCTCTTTCCCATCCTCTCAAACCTGAGCTCAGTCCTGAAAACCTTGCCTCTATGTCCTAGGCAGAGTCACAAAAAAGACTTTGCTATCTCTTATTTTGTTTGGGAATTAGGCCAATTAGAGATGGGGTGAAGCTTTTGCACATCTCAAGGCAACTAGGCCTTGCAGCAGCAAGTGCTGCTGGGAAATCACTGCACATCCTTCTGTATGCAATTTGACCAAAACAAATGAAAATGGCACTGCAGCAAGGAGTGGGGAACCTGACTTAGCATGGCTGAGTGGAGGTGTGAGAACCCAGCCCTGCCAGCCAGATGGAGGTTTCTATCAGTACAATCAAGGTTTTACACACCTCCTGGACACTGCTTAGTGTCCTGAGAATTCAATGGAAAGTGAGCAAGACCAGACCTTTGACCCTGTGGAGCCCAATGTCATGTGGCAAATACAGATACATAGATACTGTCACAGTCATAGATATATTGCACAACAACCAGAATGTGTAGAAGGTGTCAGATGTTAAGAGTGAAACAAATGATCTCCTTTTGTGGTAGCCAAGTGGATGGGGCAAACAGGGTGGGTTTTGAAAAATTAGATCGTCTTTGTTCAGTGGACTGTCCAAGATAGATAGCAGATTGATGTGCAAATTGGCATTGACTGTTGGCCAACTGCAAGGCCAAGGTGATGGATAGGATCTCGGGAGTGGCAGATGGCAGATGGAGACTGGATTTTATCTTGGTGGACAGTGTCTCTTAAATCAGGTGTACCTCCATAAGGTGCAAAACAGAGGAAGGGAAGGAAATCTTGGTAAGATTGTAGAAGGGCAGTGATCAAGGTGGGAGAATTGACCAAAATAGAGGGAAAGCATGGCTCTAAGGGCTTGCTGAAATTGCGAACTGTAATTGACTGACAGCACATATTCCAAGTATTCTGTAATTTCTTAGGGGCTTTTAATGTGTGGAGTAGGATCAGTGCAGAGTTGGAAGCTTTGGGTGCCTTGGGCAGACAAACACAGGGAGATGACGCCCAGCGCCAGGGAAAGCATTGAAATGATAGAACACATGATCCAGGTTATGCAGAAAAGAAAATGAAGCCACAAGGAAAAATAATCTGAGGAACAGTGGAGGCTTTGAGGAACCCAAAGTACTTATGAGCTCCAGGGAGCTGAGCTGATCTGAAGTTGTGGTCAGAGAGTAAGATGATAAATATAATACTTCACAAGTGGAACTTTCCAGCTGGTGTCAAGGTTGGGGTTTCACATTTCCCTTGTACCTCTTCCTCTGTGAACTGAGCTTGACCTGTCTCCCTGGCACAGGGATGGCAGGGGAGGTCCACCAACAGATGAAGTTGAGTAATGGGAGATTATAACAAGAGTCTATAGGAATGTGGAATCGAGCTGTTTCTTCTGGGAATTCAGCAACGTAAAGAGTCCACAAGTAGGCTAAACTGTGGGAAGAGGAGCTTCTTGTCACTTGAGATTCAGCTGCAGTGACCAGTCTTTTTTTTTTTTTTTAAGATTTTGTTTATTCATGAGAGACACACAGAGAGAGGCAGAGACACAGGCAGAGGGAGAAGCAGGCTCCATGCAGGGAGCCCAACGTGGGACTCAATCCCGGGTCTCCAGGATCACGCCCTGGGCTGAAGGTGGTGCTAAACCACTGAGCCACCCGGGCTGCCCGTGACCTATCTTTTTTATTGAGCATTTATTTCCTAAAAGAGAATCTGATTTGGTTCGTAGTGTCATTATCTAAAGTCACCTGCACCAAATCTCCTCTGAAAGTGGACCTCCCTTTTGTCTGGCCAATAAAGCTGTGTGGGACTGGAATCTGGATCCAGGGCCATCATCTGTGGCAGAAAACACTTGATAGCAGTTAGTTTGCACAGGCACACTGAGTCATGCTACCTTTATAACAACCTCATGACTTGGGTACTAGCATTATCTTTTTACATGTGAAGAAACAAGCATAGAGAGGTTACATGGCTACTCCATATGGACATGATTCCAAACATGTTTAAGGTGGCAGCAGGCTTCACGGTTTTTTCCCGTAGCCTATCACAGACTAGCAAACAACTAAGTTAAATGTGGGTCCTTCTCCTCCTACACACCTTCACATTCCCACACCCCACAAAAGGCTTGTGAGAACTGCAAGTGGACTTGGCCATCTGGAGGGTGACAATATAATTTGCCATTCAAACTGGGACAGTCTGAGAGTAAGAGTGGGCACAATTAATTGCTGTGCCAGCACAGCAGCACAAACTAGGACTGTCTGGGATAAACCAGGACATAGGGTCTCTTTCCTTATATTTATGAATTGAGAATTGAAAGAAGCTCTAAGTGGACTCATAATATTTCCAACCTGCCAGAGGAAGACAAAATTTCCATCCAAATCCCCAATTTCAAAAGGCCTGATTCATAACATGTGCTTAATAGTTTTGAGTAAATAAATGACTGGGTTTCAGTCTGTTCCAAAGAGGTATGTGGAGAAGGATAGAAACAAGGCTGGGAGCAAGGAAGAGGAATAGCTGGAAGTGCAAACAGGCTGCTCTTAGCAATATTTCTGTCCAGGCACTTCACATTGAACAAGTTAATGCGTGCCATTGACTTTAAGAAAATAGTCTGCAGACCCAAAGGAAACTTATAAAATCCAGCCTATTTTACATCTGTTAGTCTGTCATGGAAATGTCTGTAACTACAGGAGAACCTGATGTCCACACAGCATTTCCTGCTATGGAAAGCAACATTAAGTGGCCAGGGGAGGATTAATAGGTCTTTGAAAAGCTCAGGACCTGGGTCTGCCAGCATCAGTATTTCCTTTGAATTTGCAAAGCTAACATCACTTTACAAAGCTGGAGAAACTTCATTCTGTGCCTGAGTAGTCATGAAACCAGAACCAGCACGGACAAGCAGCTAGTCTCTGGCTCCAAATTTTTGTCTTTTTGTTGTTGAGGGAAGACAGGACTTGGGGCATCCTTCCTTACTAAAACTTCTAGTAGCATTTGAATTTGGGAGAATAGTTGAGGTACCTGCGTGAGTTGCTTGTGTTAGCACAAAATATTCCCTCCTGAAGCCAACTATCAACTCCACCTGCTTTCTTCTTTGTATTCAGTTGTACTCAGGCTTAGAGGGAAGACCCTAATTTATTCAGGTACCAGGCCACATGGTCTGGTATGAGGGCCGGCCACATGGTCTGGTATCCCAATTTGATAGGAATGACATAGGGTGGGACTGACACCCCACATCTTGGAGTTCCCTGGTAGAGACCTCCCCACTCCCATTTCCTGCATCTCCCAGGGCTTAATGACCCGAGAACAGGATAGAGGCAGCAACTTAGCAAGTTCTCCAAATATTATAGGCAGTATCATCATATAATCTGAGATAAGGGCCGTAGCACTCTCTAGGCTGTGAGGCTATGTTTTGGATGAGAGTCTATCTGAAGGATCTATTATTTATGAAAACAATGGATATCCATTCTTATGGGAGTATTTTAGGTAGACTTAACATTCCTAACCCTCTCTCCCAACTGGTTCACTCCTTTTCCAGGTAATAAAATCTTCTTTGTGTTACTGTGTTTGAAGTCTGTCTCTTCCTAAGGACAAAAGTTTATCAGAAATAAGGTGAAAGTTTTATGTAAATTACAATATGGGAAATATTGTATGAAGGCAATATTTAAGTGAGATCAGTGTTGGAAGAACAGTCATCCCACTGCTGAAACAGAAGACCCGGATATACTTACATGATATTTTTTTCAACGTCCCTTCAATCTCTTAAATTTTGGGAAAAAATTTTTAAAGATTTTCTTTATTTATTTGAGAGAGAGAGAGAGAGCAAGTGAACATGAGCGGGTGGGGAGGTGGGCAGAGAAGGACAAGTGGACTCCTTCTGAGCAGGGAGCCTGACATGGACTCCATCCTAGGACCCTGAGATCGTGACCTGAGCTTAAATCTGATGCTTAACTGACTTAGTCACCCAGGTGCCCCAAATTTTGTGAGTTTTAAGGCATCCCTGCTAATCTGTGGCCTAAGATGATAGCAGCATGTGAACAAACTTACTCTTTTCACTTTATAGATTGCTGTGTTTCATCATTGTTTCTATTCCAACAGTTGAGTCACATTGGAAGCACAGTGTAGAACAAGTTCTAAACAAGTTTTTCAAGTGATATAAAACTGTCATTGACCCTAGACATAATAATACAGTTTTCTAGAATTACGTGAGAGATCAAAACCGCAGAGTTACTGATACAAGACGGTCCCAAAGGTCCTCAGATAAAAGCGAGACAAGACTTAATCTTGTTGCTGTGATCATTCATCATTTCACTCCATCACCCTTGGCCTCCTGTTTGTAGGTTCTGATGATGAGTGTCCTCACACTGCAGTGATAAGAACACATAATGGTGAGAGGGGAGTATTTATGATTTCTTTCTTTACTTCCATAAAAGACATAACTCCTCAGAGAAAAAGAGTTGTGAGATCATTTGATGGGAAAAAAGAGTTTACTCAGAACTGTGTAAGTAGCAGAGCCAGTCACTGGAGTACTGGGATCTATGAGAGCCTGAGGAAATAATGAGTTCATCATCAAAACAGCCCCCTGGAGCCCTGATACTGCTACCAGCAATTCCAAAATTCTCCTTTAAAATCTTTTTCTGTCTTTCTGCTTCTAGATTATATAGAGCCCTCTTTGGAAGTGGTCAGTAAATAGGTTACAGAGTTTGATAGAAAATATCAGAAGTGTAAGGAGCCTATGCTAAAATGATTCTAATTGTGATGATGGTAAACTCACTCCCTCCTGAGAACCCTTTTGGTAAAGAGAAGTCTTACCTAACAGATGGTAGTTTTGGTGGGAAGGTGCCCCACCATTGGAAGATGGTTAGACTTGGGTTTTTATTTTTATTTTTATTTTTATTTATTTATTTATTTTTTAAGCACCTTGACTTGGATCCACTAAAGGCTTGTGGCTAGCAGACCCACTCATTAAATGTCTGAATAGATGAAGGGTAAGCTATGGTCAAGATCTGAGAACTGTACTCTATTTTATTTTTTTATTTTTATTTTTTTTAAAGATTTTATTTATTTATTCATGATAGTCACACAGAGAGAGACAGAGAGGCAGAGACACAGGCAGAGGGAGAAGCAGGCTCCATGCACCGGGAGCCCGATGTGGGATTCGATCCCGGGTCTCCAGGATCACGCCCCGGGCCAAAGGCAGGCGCCAAACCGCTGCGCCACCCAGGGATCCCCTGTACTCTATTTTATTGTTATACTAACCAGATTGGCAAAGCTGTGAACTTTGATAATTGGGAAAATGGGGTTTATCAGATTCTTTAGAAATGTTGAGTGTTGAAGAAAGTATGTGTCAGTTATTTCCTCTGCCTGAAGAGAGCAGCAACTGTTGGTGTCAAAGCTCATATAGTCTGGTAATAAATAAATTGAGTTCTTGAGTAATTTTCCATCTCTCCTGCCCATTAACTCTTCAACATCTTCTGGATCTGCATATTTAAAAGTGCCTTGGTGTCTAGTATAAAGCTCTTATTTTCTAATTGCTTGCAGAAGACTAGGAACATAATTGTTAAAAAGGATACTTGTGCATTATTAGATTTCTGTGCATGCATATACTACTGCCTTATGGGACATGCTAGATTTTAGCGGGGAAGAGGCATACATTTGTGACCTATTTGCTGATGATGTGAGTTGATATGTATGACACGTTTAGGTTAGCAGATCAGGCTCATTTTTTGGTGTTATTTATTCTGGAAGACATTTTCTCTGTTTCTGAGAATACTTATAAATTTGGGAATGTTTAACACATTAATCCAACCTTTTTATTAGTTGTTATTGGATGGAGTCATGGAGTACATTGCATCTCCATGAAAATTTGAGGGAATGAGTGTTAGACCATGGAGAACAGAAATTACCAAATAGACAACTTAATTGTGATAATGCTCCCCATCTTTCCTTCCACATTCATACATCATTAACTGCTAGGACATATCTAATTACTGGGCTTATAACCCCATGTTACTTCATTTAAAAAAATTATGAGAGAGAGAGGGACAGACAGACACAGGCAGAGGGAGAAGCGGGCTCCATGCAGGGAGCCTGACATGGGACTCAATCCCAGGTCCCCAGGATCACACCCCGGGCTGAAGGTGGTGCTAAACTGCTGAGCCACCTGGGCTGCCCTGTTACTTCATTTTTTAAATAAAACTACCCAAATTCATGAACTGGAAATCTTCAGTGATGGTATGATTAAAGAGTATAAGATGAAGTTGTTACTCTGTGAAAATGGGCTATTTCTTTAAGAATGTAACTTCTATCTTCTTAAGCAAAAAATTAAAAACTATAAGCATGGATGTATTCTAATTATAGATGGGAAGTAAAGTCTCATTTTTAAAAATTCTGATATTTTACACTGTAAAAAGAATAGTCAGGATAGACACTAAAGAAATATGTAAGAAATATGTGGACTTTACAAGAATGACAGTCATACTTATTTTAATCTTTGCCCTATTTAATCTCTGGACAAACAGCAAAGAATCTTCTTTCAACATAATTCTTTTCTCCCTCATCCACTCCTTACTGTATCCCTCAATCTGTCTCCCTTGACAAGCCAAAATCAGAACTGAAAATCCACAGAACAATTCTTAGCTTAGCAGAAATTTTATATCTCTTCGATTAAAAACACAAAACAGTGAAAAATCATGTTTTATTATCTTAGTAAATGCTCATCATCCCTGAAGGTAATGTCATTGACATTTCAGCACCACGGAGAGCACCACCCAGCGCTACATCCCCCCTTCCCCAATTGTAGTCATGCTACCTCTGGTCTGACAAGGTGGTTAGGGATACCTGTGTTACCATAAAATGGCTGTTCTTATACTTGGCCTCACATTAAAATCACCTGAAGAACTCTAAATATACCGAAGTCCAGCCCTCACCATCCTGACCAATTAAATCAGAATATCTGAAGTGGGTCCCCTGCATTAATTCTTAAAGCCTCCCAGCCTTGCAACCACTGAAGTGGTAATTTCGAAGTGATTATTGAGGTTCTCAAACTTAATTGCATCTTAGTATTATCCAGGTAGTTTAAAAACAAATCATTGCTTATGCTTATCCCTTGACATTGTAGCTAAGTTGGCCTATGTTGGGGCACAGACATCAGTAGTTTTAAATATATCTCAGGTGATTCTAGTATATAAGGGTTGATTAAACACTATTCTAGAGCAAGACTTTAAAATTTTTTTCATGTGGGATATTTAGGCAAGTTTGATATCTCAATAGGAGTCCCACATTCTAGAAGGAAGCAATATCTAGTTTTCATGACATTGGACTTGAAGTTGAGAAACTCTGGCTCTAGCCTGATGTTCAGTCAAATGGGACTCCAAAAGCTACCTTCCACTTTTTGCCTAGGCCAAAGCCCTAGCCCTAAATGTCAGATAAGAGCATAAAGTATGAAATCATAATCATCTTTTGTCTCCAGCTAACACTAGAGATTTCAAACTGTAGAGAAGTTAAAAGTTACCTTAGCAGCTTCATATACTGTTTCCCGCTGCCCAAATAGGATATATCTTTGGCTTATTTACTCTTGTTTAGTAAGTTGAGAGTGTGTGGCAGACAACAGTGTTTACATTCTCACAAATTGTTGACATTCTCCCCCTGTGTTTTCAGTCTTCTCTGCATTTACATGGGAGCCATGTGATTCTGAGCATGGAGTCTTTTCTTATATGAGGTAGAAGAATTCCCACACCCTCTCCTTTTTTCTCTTTTTTGCTGTGCCAACATTGGATGGATCACAGGTCGCACCCCTCACTTCAACATGGAGGACAGCTGCCTGCCTACATGAGATTGAGAGTAGATTGAAAAGCTACTGAGGGATCCCTGGGTGGCGCAGCGGTTTAGCGCCTGCCTTTGGCCCAGGCCACGATCCTGGAGACCCAGGATCGAATCCCACGTCGGGCTCCCGGTGCATGGAGCCTGCTTCTCCCTCTGCCTGTGTCTCTGCCTCTCTCTCTCTCTCTCTCTGTGACTATCATAAATAAATAAAAATTAAAAAAAAAAACAAGAAAAGCTACTGAGATTATGTATCAGAGCCTAACCAATATGGTGGCTGCTAATTATATAATGAGTTTCTCAAAGATTCATGAATATTCCTCAGACTTTGAGCTAATGAGAATCTCTGTGTTCCCATCTATTCATATTAAGAGGAGAAACAGTATTTACAATATATAGATTCCAGATTGTATATGTGCTGCCGAAGTGAGCACTATAGATTCCAGACTATAAATTTTTTCCCCATTAGTCATTATTAGCTCTCCTGTTGCGTATATTTACCTCCCTTTCCATATTCATAGCAACCTGGGAAAAAATCCTTCAGTTTACTTGGAGTTACCAAACAACTTCTTTAAATCATGAGTAAGGCACTAAAAATCATGATTTCTCTTGACCTTATTTTACCTTTCTTTATACTTTGAATACTCTTAAGATCAAGTTGGATCATTCTGTTACTGAGACTAGTTTTAAGGCCACACCCTTGCTTATAGTCAGTGGCAACTGGCTCCCCCATGTTCCTTCCAGTTCTCTTCTGCTGAACTGATTGTGTACTACATTCCCTCCTGGTTCCTTTCTTCCCTGAGGTAAAGCTGGTAGTATGCAACCTCCAAATTTCCCCCAACATCTAGTCTAATAATCACAGAGAAGCAGAGATAGGTTAAAACAAAGAAACAAAAGTGGTGCTTAGCCAGTACAAGGAGTCCAGTTATTTTGGCCACTGATGATCTTTGAACTGTGATAATGGTTCTTAACCTGCTGTCAAGTATCCTAGTCTCTTGGAGGTTTTTTTTTTTTTAATTTTATTTATGATAGTCAGAGAGAGAGAGAGAGAGGCAGAGACATATGCAGAGGGAGAAGCAGGCTCTGAGAACTGGGAGCCCGACGTGGGATTCGATCCCGGGTCTCCAGGATCGCGCCCTGGGCCAAAGACAGGCGCCAAACCGCTGTGCCACCCAGGGATCCCTCTCTTGGAGGTTTTGATGAAAGATCTTCCTCATTCTATTGTTCCTCCTTTGCCTTCCCCTGTTTCTTGGTCACTCCATCACAGAGCTTGCAGATGCCCTGAAAAATGGAGCCAGTTTATTAATACTCACCTTCTTGAACATAGGTTGATTATATCCCAATGGGAGCTGAAAGCTAGGTCTTCACTATTAATGGTCCCCTCTCCTGAAAACCCAGTATCCTTTATATTTAGTCAACTTAGAATGTTCTCTGGAAATTTTTGGAGTTTGAGAAAAGTAACTTTCAAGCAGACTATTAAAGTAACCCATAATCTAATTTTAGCTGAAATAACATCACTAAGTATTTATTTACCACTAACAGTGTCTTCACAGCTTACAATTGAAATGTCTAATTACTTAGTTCTATAGACCTGTGCTTATCTACCTGCAATATTTCCATGAAGCCACCAATGGAACATTTAACAAATTATTGCAGTAGTTCACTAAACTCTGATCCCAAAATATTCAGAAGCATCCTGCGTTCACTTTTCTAATTGGATTTGGCCTGACCTTATTTTTAAATGCATAGAGTCCCCAGGAGACACATAGACAGCTGGTTTTTGCAGGATATTCAAGTCATGGGATACCTTTTAGGCTAATTATTGCTTTAAAATATTTAATTTCTTTAATAGACTCAATTACCTTGGCTAATTCAAATTAATTTTATTTTTTTATTTGTAGCTAGTTAATTTCAGTTTCTAATTACAGATTGTGATTTTGTTATAAATATTTTAAAAAGCTGTAGGTCGCAGGTCCTATATCAATTGATTGCATATTGAAACAAGCTGCCTCTTCTAAGACATCTTTTGAGATGTCCTTAGTATTAGAGTCTAGTTACATACTCTGTAGAACTAAGATATCTATCTATATTTACATATTTTCATTTTATGGATGAAAGAAGTGGAAAAAAATGTCAAGAGGTCAGACTCATCCAAGATAAAGGGAAGATGTAAGATTAGTTTGGATCTGTTCTGGATTATTTCACAGTCTAAATAGTTTCATAGACATGTAATCTTTTTTCCCTCTGTGTGGAGTCTTCCCCTGATACTTTTTTCTCGTGAAACATTCTTGTCACTATAATTGTCCCTTTCCAATTCCTTATCACCTGCCGGCCAAAAAATCATCCACTGCTAAGGAAGACCAACTGTAGTTTTTCAAATGACCTGATTTTTCTGCTTAACTTAGATAATTTTCATGGGCTTTCCAGGGCTTCCCCTTAGCCCTCTGGTCTTACCACCATTCTCTTGATTGCTCCTCAGTATTTCTAGAAGACCAACATTTTCTCAGTGTAAATAAGCTTGAGGTGAAAACACTCTCTTATAACACAGCAAACTAGCATTAAAGTCAGACTCCTGACTTCTGTCCATCTGTGCCCTTTGTCCAGTTTTCCTAATGGAAAAACTAATAACTATTTTCTTGGCTTGTCTATAAACACAAGCTTCAGCTCATAGAATTTGAATTCCCAGGATAAAAGTTTAGTTTCAGGCTAAATAAAAATGTGCATTCTGCATTCTCTTGTTCTTGCATATTCTCCGTAATTTCAACCTCTAGAACCTGGCATATTAGAGGAATGCCAGAAAGACTGATGGAATTGAAAAGCAAAAGTGTTGAAGGACAACAATTGCTATCTTAATATTTCTGTTTTTCCCACTTATAAATTGACATATGCTTACCACTTATGCAAATGACTACACTGTTGAATGTAAATGTAAGTGGCAAAATTAGTATTTTTTTCATTTAACTATTAACTGCATATAATTATGTAAGCAGGACAGGCTGGCCTTTGCCCTGGGCTGTATTTTTTTGGGCCTGAGCTCTATATTTCAGCATCTGCCTAGGTTTGCTTTCACTTGTCTGCATTCTGGATTCTTAGTGGGGCTTTACTTCAGCCCAGCCTTCCCTGACACTCAGCCCGGTTCATGGGGACTCCTTTCTCTCAATCCAGTAGCTCCATTACCTAAATGAGTATGATTCTGTACCTCTGGTGACATTGGTGCCCTTACTTTTGAAGGTCATATCTGAGATTATCATCATCATCCCCTAATCCTGCTCCTGCATTGATTCTTCCTGCTTTGGTCTTCAGAATCACCCTTCTGACCTTTTCTGAATGCTCTTTTTGCTAAAAAGATTTCCTTTGATATGCTCCTTTCTTGAGGTGACCAACAGCCTATCTCTGTAATTCACCTCTAAAATGTTCAGAGAAGTCAGTGTTGGCTCCTCCTTGCTTTCTTCTGCTCCAGCCACTGTACAGATATTTATCTCTGAAGACTAGGTAACCTCCTAATCACCAGATCAGAGGTACTGTATCATCTTTGTCTTTTTCTACTTCCATTCAGCATTTGACACCACTGGCCGTCCATCTTGACACCGTCTTAACTCACTAGGCAGCCCCATCTCCCAATTTTCTGGTGCTCTTCCTTTACAAGACCCTGAGTTGGATCCTTTATCTTTTTACTGACTTCTCTTTTCCAAGCTTCTCTCCTTGACTTCACTGGGAGCAGTTTTTCTAGAATCAATTTTATGCGAATGATTCAATTTCTCATTCTTTTATATGCAGGGCAGTGAGCAGGGTATTATATTTGATCCTGCATTTTAAAAAACTTTGGAGGAGTACTTGATCTTTAATTTCATAATATATTTTACTTAAGTCGATACACAAAAAAAATATTTTAATATGTACTCAATATAAACATTGAGATATTGTACTTTAAAAAAAAGTTTTTATTTATTTATTTGACAGAGAGTGCACAAGCAGGGAGAGTGGCAGGGAGAGGGAGAAAGCAGACACCCTACTGAACAGGGAGCCCAACCAATGTGGGGCTCAATCGTAGGACCCAGGGATCATGACCTAAGCTGAAGGCAGATGCTAAACCAACTGAGCCACCCAGCACCCCAACATATTATACTTTTTTTGTTCTAAGTCTTTGAAGTCCAATGTGTATTTACAGCACTTCTGAGTTTGAAGTAGCCACATTTCAAGTGCTCAAGAGCCACATGTGGCTGGCGGCTACTGCATGAGATGACACAGTCTTAAACCATTGATTTAAGATGTCCTAACCCTATCTGCCAAATTAGGCCCACCTTCAGTCCCACTTATCCCAAGATACTCATCCCAAATTCCCTCCATCAAAATTAATCTCTGCCTCTTCAGAGAACTTTTTAAGACTGTGAATTCATAGAAAGGTACATATTACCCCTTGTTTATCTTAGAAAAAATACCATGAAAATAGAGAAGAAAATTGGACTTTGGCAGAAACCCCACTCAAATTCAAATGCTAGTACTGCCACCTTGAAGTGGTGGTGGTGGCACTATAGTTAAAGCCTATTTTTTAAAAGCCTCTGTTTTCTCATCTATAAATAAAGATAATAACTCCCAAAGGATCAATGAACATTAAATAAGGTGTGCCTAATACTAAGTTGGGGCTCAGCAAATAAATTATTACTATAGTTCTGTTATTCTAGGATGCCACTAATTTAAGGTACACTATTAACTTAATAATTAGCTATTAGAGAATATAAGGAATAGATCTACTATATTAAATATGCATATGGATTATAAATTACTGCAATTATTTCAGAAACATCAAAATTTGAGGGCTCATATATTGATATTGCTGTGGGAAGGTAAAATGATGCATTTGCTTTAAAAAACACTTTAGCAATTCCACAAAAGGTTAAAAAAGGAGCTACTATATGATCCAGCAAATCTACTCTTAGGTATCTATATAAGAGAATTGAAACCTATGTCCACAGAAGACTTGTACAAGAATGTTTATAGTGGTCAAAAAGTAGAAACAACCCAAATTTCTATAAACTAATAGATTAACAAATTGTGGTATATCCATACAATAGAATATATTTTAAGGTTTATTTATTTGAGAAAGAGAGAGACTGTGCAGGGAGGGGTAGAGAGAGAGAATTTCAAGCAGACTCCCCCACTGAGCATGGAGCTTGATGCAGGGCTTAATCCCACAACTCCTAAGATCATGATCTGAACCAAAATCAAGAGTCAAAGGCTTAACTGACTGAGCCACCCATGTGCCCCAGAATCTTATTTGGCAGTAAAAAGGAATGAAGTTCTGATGCATGCTATAGCCTGGATGAACCTCAAAAAACAAGATGTTAAATGAAAATTTCTACTTGTAAAATGACCACATATAGCATGGTGTCACTCTGAAATATTCAGAATAGGTAAATCTCTACAAAGTCTATTAGTGATTGTCTGGGCTGGCATGTTGGGTATGGGGAATCCCTGCTAATAGGTACAAGGTTTCGGGGGGGGGGGTGTGATAAAAATGTTCTAAAATGAGATTATGGTCTTTGTATAACTCATACTTTATTAAATATATTAAAAACCATTAAATTATACATATTAAATGGGTAAACTTTATGGTGTATAGATTAGATCTCAATTTGGGAGAAAATTGGTTTCAAATTAAGGGCATTTATATTTGTCTACCTTATAGAGAGATGAACAAGTTCCCCTAAACAAGCAAACAATAACAAAATAAAAGCTCATCAAGATAAAACTATTCTAAGCTTATGGACATTTTCTTTTGTGCAATATATGTGAAGAAAAGCATAGATTTCTCCCCAGAAGACAACTCTTCTTTTGGTCTGGGGAACCAGACACAGAACTTCAAATCCACTGGACCAGGGGAGAAACTGAAGTCTGAGGTAGCCATGAACCTTAATTTCTCCCTGAATTGATCCTCCCTTTTTTACACGCTGAAATGGTCTCCTGTTGAGTTGTCCTTGCCTCACCATTCACTGAGCTGGATGCATAGACTTTGTCATCCTCTTCATAGTAACTTCACAAGACCTGATAGAGAGAAGTGGCTGAAGCACCAGAACTTTCTATCTCCCTACACCTGACAATGTCTGCTTCCCTTTGTGACTTGTGCCATCTTAAAGGCCCAAGTACCTATAACCTCTATGCCATTGTGCTAACAGGACCCACAGACCTCTTGTTCTGTCTTGTTATTTATAAACTCACTGCCACAATCAAGAAAAGGGCATGCCTGAAATATGTTTCAGAAGATGTTATTGGCAAAAGGAAGTTCAAGCCACCTTCTGCAGGGAAGAAACAGGTTTTTGTATCCCATTTCATAAAAAGAGGCAGATACATGAGCCTAGATAGATATTCAGCTTAAAATTCACTTGTGCCATTAGAGTCCTTTTATAGACTAAGAGAGAGCTTATGGGTTTTGGGTTTCTCATCAAGGCTAAACAGAAGGCCCTTTCTGCCTGGGCATTGGCAAACTTGTCTAATTTGGAGTTCAAACTGAAAATATCAAGTAGCAGAGACCCCTGCTGATTTCACAAGTGGTATGACATTCTCTTTCCAAAGTGAATCTCATAAGAGTTTTCTGAAAGGTAGTTTTGCCTAAATTGCATCCTTGCTACATCCACCAGGTCTGCCAAAGGGGGTTTGCTGGGGCCAGCCATGTTTACATTGGAGCCTACTAGGTGAGATGAGTGGGCACAGAACATGGGAGGGGCCCTCAGCAGATTCTGAGAGACTTGTCCACCCCTACCCAGCCTTGTGCATCCCAGGAAGACACAGCTAGCATCTCCTCCTCAGGATAACTGTTGAGGGGGATCCTGCCACCTTCCATAAGCCCATCCAGTGTGCACAGCCTTGCCAGGTCCTCATCAATGTTTCTGAATCAGGGTTTTGGTCTAACTAGTATTTTTTTAAACATGGGTAACTATTTTTCTCCATCTCATCTTCTTTAATCAAGTATGTAGGTTATGCTAGATGTGCCAGGATGTGTGCTAGGAGCTATAGATACAATGATGAGCAAGAGAGATCATTCCCTTTCTTTGAGGGGTTCACAAGACAAGCTTTCTTCTTTGTTTCTCATCTCCCTCTTTTTTCTCCCCCTCCAATAACCCTCTTCTTTCTTTTATTATCTAGAATCTTTTAAGCCCCAAATATGAAACTCAATAAACATCAGTTTAGATCAAGACATGGTGAAGGTCATCACAGCTCTTGGTGGCCATAGTTTGAATACTTTCACTCTGGAAACTACCCCATAAGACAGTTTTACAAACATTCTTGGGGTGGGGGGTAATGGTGACTTGTCAGAACTAATTGTAATTGTTTCTAGGACTCCTTTTGCATGCTCTTCTGAGAGTAAATTCATGATTCAACTTCACTCCAAAAAGAAAGTTAAAATGAGTTACTTATTAGGAGTTCATAGCAGAGGAAGCTTATAAGAGTCACAGTGCTGAAAAGCTTATGACTGTTGAGTACCTTACGTTTGACTTGTCATGGAAAAAACTTGGAACATGAACCATGTTTGCTATAATTTGCATTTTTGTGAATATGGAAATTGAAAATTGGGAAAGATAAATAATCTTGCATCCTAAAGAAAGATGGGATAAAATGCAAATATGGGAGCAATGCATTTCCTATAAATTTTACCTTTGGATTTGCATAGCAGATTTAAATCTGTAATGTATTTCTACTTGCTGATTGTTAGGATCATCTCTAGCTAATAAATACATAGTGTGTTTGAGAATAAACACCTGGCCCTGGCACATGACTTGTATTATCAGTTACTACACATGAAGGTCATCCCAAGGGCAGTATTTGCTGGGAAAACAGTGCTTTAGAGCCTGAGTGTAAGATAAATACAAGCAATTTTTTGAAAATTGGCTCAGTGTTTAAGACATGCAGCTCACTCTCCCAAGATTCTAATTTTGGCTACAGTTGAAAAGCAAAGAGAGATACTAATTAGCTAGATTAGTTAGTTATATATTAACAATGCACAGACCCCAAATGAATTATGTTTTGAAATCACAGAAGACAATTTTTAAAATATTGAAACTCTGGGCTTTAGAGTTGGGTTGTCATTTCTGTTGATATAAAGAACTCAGAATATTCAGTGGACCTTTTGAACTTTTTCCGGCTAGATTTATTTATTTGTTCTTAAATGACTCATTAGAATATCTTCATGTCCTGCTGTGAGACGAAGCTGGCATATGCATTTTGGAAGACAGTTTGGTGTATTTATAAACATTTCAAAAGCACAGGCTATTCCATGACTTAAGATTTACCTTTGAGAAGAACTGTCATGGGTGGACAAGGATTCATACATAATGGAGTTTCTCATACTCGGGACCTTGGATACTTTGGGCTGGACAATTCTTGCTGTATGAGTTATTATGTATATTGTGAAATGTGTAGCAGCATCCCTGGCCTCTACTCACTAGATGCTAGTAGCACGTCCAGTTGTGACAATCAAGAATGCACTCAGACATTGCCACATGCCCTTGGAACAAAATTTGCCCCCCATCCCCATTGAGAGCAACAGATAAGAATATCTACGAGGGTACTTTTTAAATTTATTTTTTAAGTTTTTGAAGATTTTATTTATTCATGAGAGACACAGAGAGAGGCAGAGACATAGGCAGAGGGAGAAGCAGCCTGATGTGGGACTCCATCCCAGGACCCCGCGATTACAACCTGAGCCAAAGGCAGACGCTTAACCGATGAGCCACCCAGGCATCCCTACTAGGGTACTTTGTGATGTTGCATGAACTACAAATATCTTAAACACCCATCATTCAAAACCAAGCCATTTAATAGAAGTGTAATATGAGCCACAAAACTGTATTTCATGTTTTCTATTCTTTGTGTTAATAAAAGTAAAAAGGAACAGTTGAAATTGATCTTAATGTTATATTTATTTGATCCAAAATATCCAGGATATCATTTTAACATGTAATCAATATAAAAATTAAAGTATCTTATGAATATTTTTTTCTAGCAGTAAATATTCAAAATCTAGTGTGTATTTTACACTTAGAGCACATCCCCATTCATACCAGCCTCATTGAAGCATTCAATTACCACACAGTGGCCACCTTAGTGGTTGGCATGGATTTTAGAAATAACTGGTATGTTCATATTATGCAGCAGTGTAAAATAATGAGGCAGAGAAGTACTGCATGGAAAGAGCTCAGAGGCATATTGTTAAGTGAAAACAGAGCGGCAGAACAATATGTGTGTTATGACACATGTTAAAAATTATTTTGAAAAATGCAATGTATATGCATTTTCACTTATCAGTTACTTGTATGTAAACAAGTAGAAAAAGTTGTGGAAGAGTGCCCATCACTGAGAAAGGACTGAGGCAAGGGGAAGGGGGTACAGTGGAATTGACCAAGGCAGGATTTAACTATAATATTTTAACTTTTAAAATGAGGAATATATTTATGTATAACTTGTGTAATTTGTGCTTTAAAAAATAAGCTTACTAGGTCTGATCATTCCCACAGCTTCTGGGTTCCAGTGGTTCCTGCATGGGCTGTACCTTAAAATTACCAGGGAAACTTTATAAAAAATATCCTGCCTACACCCATTTTGAACCAATTAAATAAAAATCCCTGAAGGTCAGGCTTTTAAAGCTCTTCAGATGATTTTAAAGCGTAGCCAGGATTGAGAACCACAAGTATGGAAAAAAGGGGTAAACTTTGTGTCCTTAAAACAGTATCTGTGAACATTCTTGAAAAAAAGAGTTTGATGAAATGGGAGATTCTTTAAGGCACATTATCTGGTCAGGGTTTTCTGTTGTTGAATTAGGGCAGATCCATATTTTAAAGATAAAATAGTTCAAATGAGTAGAGGGATGGGTTTGATATCATTTTGTGGAAATTGCAGTGCCTGGCAAGACTTTTAATTCACAGTCATCCAATTTCATGTAAGTTTGGCTATGAGAACCTGTGAAAGTCATGCTGGTCTTATGTTAAAACAACTCTAGATACACTTTAACATACTGAGCATACTGGACAGCAAGGCTCCGAAGTTGCACTCCATAAGAAGTTGTCAATAAGGCAGTTACCAAAAGAAAGGGTTATAGACTTAAATTGTTCACTGACAAAAAATTGTTCAGACATTCTTGAACTCATTGTCCCCATTTGAAAACATGATATTAACCATTCTTACTGTTTAGAAAGTATCAATAAAAGCTTTACAGGATACAAACAGGGAAGATGTCCTGCAGTTTGGTGTGATAGCAGCCCTGGTAGATTGGCTGAGGGCAGGCATCTGGTCTGGCTGCTGACACTACTCAGTTACAAACCCACTCCCAGACTGGCCCCTTAACAGTACAGGGACCTGTTATAGGCATAGTAGCCTACAATAGGTAAACTGGTCATGGCAGCCACCTAGACTAAAGGTAAATGCTGCTCATCTCAGCTATAACAGTTGGGGGCACACAACTCATTTAGGAGACACTTCTGAAATGCCTGGTTCTGATGAACAGGAGGCATTAAGTTATATGGCACCACATGATATCTTCTTCATAAGGCCACTATTGTTGAGGAAACATTGCTGACTTTCCTAATATGTAGAAACAAATGCAGAGTCAGGCAAAATAAGGAGAAGAGGAATATATCCTAAATGAAAGAACAGGACAAAACCATGAAAAAGAGCTAAATGAGATGGAGATATGTATCAGCAATATGCCTGATACAGAATTCAAAGTAATGGTCATATAGGTACTTACTGGACTTGAGAAGAGTGGAGGATCTTCAACAAAGAGATAGAAAATATAAAAAGAAGAACCAACCAGAAATGAAGAACTCAATAACTAAGATTAAAAATACACTTAGAGGGAATCAAAAGTAGACTAGAGGAGGTGGAAGAATGGATTGGCAATCCAGAAGACAGGGTAGTAGAAAACAACCAAATTGAGAAACAAACAAAAAATAATAAAATGTAAAAATAGGTTAAGGAAACTCAAACATCAAGTATAATAACATGCACATTATAGGGATTGCAGAGGAGAAGAGAGATAGAAAACTATTTGAAGAAGTAGCAGAAATTCTCTCTTATCTGGCAAAGGAAGCAGACATCCAGATCCAAGTAATGCAGAAATCCCCCAATAAAATTAACCCAAGGAGGTCCATACCAAGACACATAATAATTAAAATGGCAAAAGGTAATGATAAAGAATTTTAAAAGCAACAAGAGAATCGTTGTATGCAAGGGTAACCCTATAAGGCTATCAGCTGATTTTTCAGCAGTAATTTTGCAGGCCAGAAGGCAGTAGCATGATACTTTAAAGTATTGAAAAGGAAAAAACCTGCAACTAAGAATACTCTGCCTATCAAGGTTGCTATTCAAAATAGAAGAAGAGATAGTTTCCCAGACAAACAATAGGTAAAGGATCTTCTTACAACAAAGCCAGCCTTACAACAAGGTCAGAGGAATTCTTTGGAAAGAAAAGGCCATAATTAAGAATAAGAAATTTAGGAAAGAAAAAAATTTGACAAGTAGATGAAAACATATAATAAAGGTAGTAGATTAATCACTTAAAAGATCAGTATGGAGTTACAGCACAAAATTAGTAAAATCAATTATATTTACAGAAATCATTCAAAGGATTCACAAAAGGATGCAAAGTATGGTAACATGTACATCAACTATGGAGGGGGGAAGAGTAGAAATTTAGTGCTTTTAGAATGGGTTCAACTTAAGTGACCAGCTTAACATGGACTATTACATATATTGAATTAATGGTAACCATTAAGTCCAAAACCTATAAAAAAAAAAAAAACAAAGAGAAAGGAATCCAAGCATAACATTAAAACAGCTGTCAAACCACAAAGAGAGCAAGAGAAGAAAAAAGAAACATAACTACAAAAACTATTATAAAAGAAGTAACAAAATGACAATAAGTACATGTCTTATTTGAATGTAAATAAGTGCTTGAGTCAAAAACTATAAGGTGATTGAATGGGTAAAAATAAAAAGCAAGACTCATTTACATGCTGCCCATACAAGACACAGGCAGATTGAATGTGAAAGGATGGGAAAATACTTGCCATGCAAATGGAAACAAAAAGAAAGCTGGGGTAGCAAGACTTATATCAGTTTTAAAACAAAGACTGTAGCAGGAAATAAAGAAGGACACTACATAATGATAAAAAGAAAAAGCCCAACAAGAGGATATAACAATTGTAAATGTCTATGTACCCAACATGGGAATAACTAAATACATAAAGCAATTATTAATGGACACAAAGGAAGAAATTGGCAGTAATAAACTAATAGTAGGCGACTTTAACACCCTACTTACATCAATAGATCGATCATCCAGACAGAAAATCAACAAGGAAACAGTGGCTTTGAATGACACTTTAGACCAGATGGACTTAACAGATGTATGTAGAACACTCCATCCAAATACAACAGAATACACATATACTTTTCAAGTACTCATGGAACATTCTGCAGGATAGATCACATGTTAGGCCACAAACAAGTCTCGGTAAATTTTTTTAAAAAATGAAATCTTATCTTGTGCCTTTCTGGCCATAGTGGTATGAACCTAGAAATCACAAGAAAAATTCTGGAAAGAACACAAATACATGGAAGCTACATAACATGCTACTAAATAATGGATGGGTCAACTGAGAAATCAAGGAATAAATAAAAAATGTGTGGAGACAAATGAAAATGAAAACAATCCAGAATCTTTGGGATGCAGCAAAAGTTGTTCTAAGAGGGAAGATTATAGTAATATAGGCCTTCCTCAAGAATTAAGAAAAATCTCAACCTAAGCTTTACATCTAAAGGAGATAGAGAACAAACAAAACCCAAAGCCAGCAGAAGAAAGGGACTGATAAAGATTGGTACAGAAATAAATGAAATAGAGATTAAAAAAACACACACACACCAATAGAGCAAGTCAATGAAACCAGGAGTTGGTTCTTTGAAAAGATAAACAAAATTGATAAACCTTTAGCCAGACTCATCAAGAAAAAGAGAGGACTCAAAAAAAATTTGTTCAGTTACATTCATGAGCTCATTGTCCCCATTTGAAAACACAAGATAAATCATCCTCAGTATTTAGAAAGCACCACTTCAATTAGACTGATAAAAAAAACCCTCATTTAAAAAAAGTTTTTCTTATTGCTGTGTTCTCCGTAAATGCATGACAATTACAATGTCAGTGCCCTCTGGGGTGAAGCCAACAAAATTTCATTTGACGAGATAAACCCTCTGAGAATCAGGCATATTTTACACTCAATGCAGGGTCAGTATTGATTTGGAATGCAGTTCTCTTAGATTTCTCAATCATTAGCCTTCTCTGCACTTAGAAATGAAGCAAATCAGTGTTTGGCAAGACTTACAGCCATTATCTATTTTTTCCTAGGCTTTGAAAATACCCAGAAATTGCCTGATTTACTGAATGCTCCATTCATTTGTCCTGGAGTTTAAAAGCACACACTCTTGTTACCATGGAAACAGACTCACATCCTAAGGAACCAGCTTCAGTAACTCCTTCCTGATAATATATAGGGTGAGCTCTGAAGGGAAAAAGGAATCTACATTAAATTGCATTGTTGAGATTATGGTGTTGTCTAGTTCCAAGAATCTCCTCTTCATTTTGTTTTAGGGGCATTTACGTTCACTGGGCAATGGTACAAGGTGAGAGGTTTGATAGTGTAATCCTTTGCCACTGAATTACTGAATTTTTGTGAATAACCCCAATATTGCATTGGTTTCATACAGTTGCTGAAGTTGTTAGATATTTGATAACAGGTACCTGTTTTGCTCTCAGCGGCCCAGAAATCTGATACTGGGATCTAACTTTGGGCAGGGGCTAGAATAAACTAGTTAAGACCTGCTGGAGGCTCCCTGATGAGATGATGCTTAATTGGGAGAAAAGGCCACTTGAACTGAGCCCATTTACAATGGGTCCCAACATTTCCTAGTAAATACTGGGAGTGGGAGTGGCTTAATTAGAATTTCATTTGGAAACAAAAATTATGACCATATAGTTGATCTTACATTGAAAAAAAATTTTAGGTTTTACTATCCACGAAGGTTGAAAATAGGTTGAATCCAACATAAAACAAAGTATTGCTTTTTTTGTTACAGATTTTCCAGGAGAATTTAATACCTAATAGGTACTTTCCAGCACATGAGACCTTTGTCATACATAAGTAGACTACTCCCTCTTTACCCCCATTTGATTTCAGACCCCACCTTTATGTCATTTTTTACTTCCTAGAATAATTCCCCTAGTTTAGTGTGGTGACTCTTCTATGCCCTCCCCCTACCTCACGTGTGATGATCCTTTTGTATTCTGACTCTATGTTATTCACTGTCCTTGTCCTTAATCCTTATTCCTTATTCACTCTAGGTGCTCATTGCATCCTTGTTAGAACTATGGAGACCCTATTCCTCCCTTTTCTCTTCAGATTTTCCATAGCGCTTACCTGTTCCACTCACTGTGGCCCTGGGTCGCACGGTACTTCCCAACACCACATAAATGATGTATTGTTATTGTCTTGTGTACTTATACAGTGTCAGTGAGAGAGGAGACAGTATGTCTCCAGGACTCTAGCATAAAGTCATTTGTGTTACTAAATCCTACGGCTGTATTTCATTCAAGTAATTTCCGAGTTTTCTAAATATATCATGTTAACTTATGATTTTGCTTTTCTAAAAGAGCCCCTCAGTTTTACAGTGAAATCCCATAGATAGATATTCCAGAAACGTCTACAAACTCACAAGATTATTAGAGGAAACCAGTTTTTGATATATATGGGTAATTCATGTGGGTAAAACCTTGACCGTAGTTTGGGAATTTTGTAGTTCATTAGGCATTGAGACCCTCCAAAGAAAGTCAGTAATATATTCTTTGGCTATCTTAAAAGAAAGGTGAAGCAATGCAAAAGAGGGGAGTTTTCCTATGAAAGAAGAGTCCTCTATACGGCCCTGTTTGATTGATAGAAACCAGGCGATAGTAAAATGAGATCTAGATTTGGTGGTTTTTTAGTGCAGTAATAAATTAGCCAGCTTAAGGAAAATGTAATCAGATTCTAGCTTCCTGGGTTTTGTGCTAAAGGATGGGCCTAAGAGTTAGAAGATACTTGTTATTAAACATACTTTTTTTATTGTGATGAAATATGTATAACAAAATTGACTGTCTTGCTCATTTTTAAGCATAAAATCCAGTCATAAAGTACATTCAAACATAATACATCCATCACAATTCTCCATTTCCTGAACTTTTGTCATCATCCCAAGGAGAAACTGTGTACCCATGAAACAATGATTCTCTGTTCCCTTGCTTTCCTGGCCCTGGGAACCTTTATTCTTCTTTCTGTTTCTATAAATTTGCCTATTCTAGCTAGGTACCTTGGATAAGAGGAATCATATTTTCCCTGGCTTATTTCACTGAGCAGACTGTTTCCAAGGGTCATCCATGATGTAGGATAGGTCCTAATTCCCTTCTTTTTAAGACTGAATAATGCTCCATTGTATGTATATATATCCCATTTTGTTTGAATTAAGTTGGTGAGACTGTTAAGCACCCGTTTTCATCTAAATAGTTTATCTCAGTTTTGACTGATATATATTAAATAAAGTTTATTTTTACTTATTTTCAGAAACTTAGAAAAAAAAAATAAGGTGGAAAAAATTTGTAACTCTAGTCCAGAAATTCTTAACCATAACAACATGATAGAATCACCTTGGGAATTTCTAGGGGTGAGCCCTAGCATCATATAATTTAAAGCTCCCCAATGATGAGTATGAGGATCACTGATCTAATATGTTTTGAGAATCATTGTCTGGTCTAAACCCCAGTGGTGTATTTCACATCACAAAGCTATACTTACCACCACCTGACTGAAGCATTTTCTATTTGCAAGTTGAGTTCAACAGTTTAAAATTTGAGGCTAAAAATGTGAACCTATCAATCCATGACTGATCCTCAAAGAAAGGAGATGGAAGGACCATTTATGCTGCACTATAATATTCAGTAATTTAAGGGATAATTTGCATATATAATGTTCTGTTTTATAGTCCCCCCCCCCCCCTTTTTTCTAAAATCTGATGAGGAAAATGGCCAAGGAAATTGCTTTGGTTGAATCAATCTTTATTCACTTTAGCAAGCTCAGAACTTGCTAAAAGAATTTCTTCCCTCAACACAAGCATGCACACAAGCCTACACACACAAGGTCACCATCACTCCATGATGTACACTTTCTTACTTAAATACCTTTTTGTAAGTGCATGCTCTTTTTGGAAACACACCTTACTTCCATTTCCACCTATCTGTCAGGGTGAAGATTCCTTGCCCGTTTCCATTCTGCCCTCTGGCTAGGAAGGGGTGCCCTGTCCTTTGTTTCAGCCCGCACGAGTCCTCTGTCTCACTCCCTTGGTAGTCTTTGCATTGAATTTCATGTTATGTTTTTGGTGACCTGTCATCTCTTCAGTTCACAGTAAGCTTCTTTGAGAGCAGACGCCATCACTTGTACCTTTTTTCTATGTGCTTCTCAGTTTGATGGACATAGCTACTTCCACATCAGAGTCCTCTTAGGAACTGTGCTGATTGGTAGCAGATGAAGCTTAGGATCAAGCTCTAATATAAACAGCCTCTGGAAAGATTGATTCCATTTTTAGTGATTGGGCTTTAAATGGTTAATTGATAGGAAGAAAGAAACAAGTGCATTTCTTATTCATTTTTTTTTTTTGCATTTCTTATTCATACATAATAAGAGTTTAGGTTCAGAGAAATTTGTGTAATCATAGCTAAGAATCCAGAGAAGATATGTCCTCTGATTCATGTAGACGTGATAAGAGTAATAGACTTTAAATCAGGTTCAAAGGGAGGAGGAGTAAGAACAGGTCCAGCCAGCACTGGATGGAGCAGATACTCAGCTCCATCTGCTCAGGTGCTCAGAGGAGGTTTTCCTATTTTCACTATGGTACTTCCTAGGGGAAATACAACACTGAGTTAGATGATTTGAAGTTGCTTCTTTAGAATACAACTATAAGCAAAAACAATGAGTAGCTTTGTGGAAAATCATTTCTGTTGAATCCTATAGTTTAGGCTGCTTCTGACTTTCTGTAGAAGGTAGGCTCCAGCCTCCACCATCCTCCCCAGGCCCTAGTCTTATAGGAGGGGTGGTATACAAGACATCTGGGTACAGAGTCTCCTTATTACTCTGACTGGACAACCTCACATGGTTTCTACTGCTCCCTAGACACATTTTTTGAAATTATTTTGCTATCATTAGGTTTAGACCTACACAAATCCTATACTCTGAAAGTCTTGATTAGTTATGTTACATGAAGCATCCGAGCACAGAGGTGACTCTGGCCACAATCTATTTTTTCCTACTCCTAAATGATTTCTCTTTCAGCCTTGGCTTCAGATTTAAAACTTTGCTTCTTGTATCTTATCCAGAATTTCTATTTGTGGTAGAAGAGTGCCCATGTGCATCAATATAGTCTACCATTTTGCTGGAAGTATCTCTCTAGAATTTTCTAATCAGTCAAACAGCAGTCTTAGTTCTTCCTATCTAGTACTGATACTGTGTATTTCTTTTTCTTGTCTTATTTTTTTGGCTACGACCTCCAATACAACATAGAATAGTAGGAGCGATGGCAGATCTGTTTCACACCTGACTGTAATGCGAATCCTTTAAATGTATTTCTATTAGAAATAATATCTGATATATTTTATGAAGTTAATAAAGTTGCTTTTGATTCCCAGTTTACTAAAATCAGGCACAGGTACTGAATTTTATTAGATTGTTTTTAAATGTATTGAAAAGCTATTCCAGTAGTGGATCATTATATTTCCTAATGCTGAACCAATCTTACAGGCTTGAAAAAAGTCTCTTATTCTCAGTTACTGCCCATATACTGTATACTAATGTTGTATCTAGGGTTAGATTTGTTTTAAAGATTACTTTTCTGCCACTCAAAGCTTAAATAGAAAGAAAATGAAAATAAGAGAATTTATGTGTTACATTATTTCAAGAAGTAAGGAAGCTGAAGGTATTGCTATGTCTAATAGTTCTGTAACAACCATTCCCTGCCAAGACTTTGCTATCTCATTTGGAAAAACACTGGCAAAAGAGAGGGGACAGATTTCAGCACTAAGACATGGTTTAAATAGTAATATGGTTAGAAGAAACAGAATCACAGTGAACTATTGCCAGAATGTAACAATCACCAAGAGCTAAAAAATTACGGCTGAGCTTGAAATACAAAAATCCCTAGTCTTGGGGATCCCTGGGTGGCTCAGCAGTTTGGCACCTGCCTTCGGCCCAGAGCATGATGCTGGAGTCCCAGGATCGAGTCCCATGTCAGGCTCCCTACAGGGAGCCTGCTTCTCCCTCTACCTGTGTCTCTGCCTCTCTCTCTCTCTCTCTCTCTCTCTGTGTGTGTCTCTTATGAATAAATAAATAAAATCTTTTTTTAAAAATCCCTAGTTTTATATATGGAAAAAGCCTATGTAACATTCCAGTATGGTGCATGCACCTTGATATTTCATATTTCAGACTCCAAGATCCTGCCTGTCCAGTGTTGTACTTAAATGGGAATGGTACTACTGCTTGTACCCTTGTGGTGTTGAAAAGAGCAAGGAAAATGGTCCCTGTTATTGGGACCTCAGCCTCTCCTCTCTGGACTCTACTGTTGTCTAAACTTATCTCCACAGTGTTGAATGAAATAACTCCCCTGAGCTTTCCAATCTCATTTTCCTCTGCCCACCCCATGTCTTCCTAGATGTAATGGTCATCACATATAATTGAGTGTCTGCATACTGAGCCCTCATGTCTCCTCCACAGCTAGAAAGAATTCCTCCCTCTCTAGGCCACCAGTGACCCTTGGTTATCCTTCCCTCTTACAGTGAGGCAACTTAAAGCTTATAGGGTAGTTGTAAGGAGTCTAAGTCTATTACTCATAATTTGAACACTTTAAAAGAATTATTTTTGAAAACCCTTTCTTCATTTTTATTCAACATTTTAAAAGTGAAGAAATGAAGCCATTATATAATGAACTTCTCTTCCATCTGAACTCAATAATTATAAACATTTTCCCATATTTATTTACTGATCTATTCTGTTTTTCTGAACCATTTGAAAGTTGCAGACTTTTATGGCACGGCACTTCTAATACTCCTTAAGAACATTCTTCCACATAAAATACCATTATCCCACCTAAGAATATTAATAACATAGAATATCCCATCTAAATGCAAATATCCTTACTGTCTTAAGAATAATTTAAAAAAATTATTTCCTATGAGAAGCCTCAGAATACTGGGAAACTGAGGCAGATTTTCAAAGAAAGAGAATGTGAGGGAAAGAAAGAAGTGGTACCAGGCAGAAAATGGGAAACGTAGAGCTAGAGTTCTGGGTTGCACATCTAGGTTGTTAGGAGATATTTAGCTTTCTGAGCTCATTGGCAAAATGTGGGAGCTGAGGAAAATAATCCCTAAAGTCCCTTCTGATTTCCCCTTCAAAAATTGGATTACAGGGCAGCTCGGGTACTCAGTGCTTTAGCGCCGCCCTTCAGTCCAGGGCCTGATCCTGGGGACCTGGGATTGAGTCCCATGTCAGGCTCCCTGCCTGTGTCTCTGCCTGTGTGTGTGTGTGTGTGTGTGTGTGTGTGTGTCAAGAATAAATAAAATCTTTTTTTAAAAAAATGGATTATAGGGCAGCCTGGGTGGTTCAGCGGTTTAGCGCCACCTTTGGCCCAGGGTGTGATCCTGGAGACCGGGATCAAGTACCACCTTAGGCTCTCTGCATGGAGCCTGCTTCTTCCTCTGCCTGTGTCTCTGCCTCTCTCTCTCTGGTGTCTCTTATGCATAAATAAATAAAATCTTTAAAAAAATTGAAGTATAAATTGCAAATGTAAAAACATTTTATAAATGATACTCTCACTTGGAAAGCTTTTTTATTTTCTTTCCTCTTGGTTTTTGATTAGGGATTGTCTAGTTTAGGGATGGAAGCTAAAGGTAACTTACCCTTCTATGGTACCCTTTTCTCCCATGAAATAATCATCTTTTAATCACTGTATCCCTTGTACCACTGGAGAAGGAACAGTTTTAAACTTTGCTTATGTCTTTGAACCATTTTTCCAGTCCTGCTCTTGTTTTTCCATTATATTTTTATCTGTCATTGAAATGACAGTTTCATCCCCTGCCAGAAAGATTCCTTAATGTGGGTCATTCCTATTCCCTGCTAACCAATATTTTATTCTTAATGAATAAGAATAAAATATTGTTTGAGCAGTTATTGAGAGAGAGCACTGAGCAAAATGTCTGTTCTTGCCCTGGAACATAAAGCCACTGGAAATAACAGCATGGTCTTCTCTGACTTCTCTGTGATTTTATTGATATGCACCATGTTCTGGTTGTTTACCCAAGGATCCAGAATTGCTTTGGGTTTAATAAATCTGAGAAATGTGGCTGGCTTTGATAACTGACCATGGCCCCACTGAATCAGTTGCTTCTTTATCTATTTTTTTTCTCTTTCTCCTTTCTTTCTCATTCACTTATCCGTTTGTTTATTTGGTACATACCAGCAAGCACAGGGCAGGACTGCAGTGGAGGGGCATTACTACCCATTGGTTCATTTTTACATTGGCCATAGCCCATATCAGGAGAGATGGTTTCAAGAGGGTCCTTGACTTGAAGAGCCTGCTCAATTACCATTATGAAAAGGAAAAGGGGCGCATGGCATGTGTGTGGCATATTAGTTATTACCAAAGCAATTTCCAAGCAAGCTTCTGAGCTTCTGATTTGTCAACCCACCATTTGCTTTGACATGGATGGAACTGGGGGGTATTATGCTGAGTGAAGTAGGTCAATCGGAGAAGGACAGTCATTATATGGTTTAACTCATATGGGGAATATAAGAAATAGTGAAAGGGATTATAAAGGAAAGGAAGGAAACTGAGTGGGGAAAAAATAGAGAGGGTGACAAAACATGAGAGACTCCTAAATTTGGGAAATGAACAAAGGGTAGTGGAAGGGGAGGCGGGTGGGGGAACAGGGTGACTGGGTGACAGGCACTGAGGAAGGCACTTGATGGGATGAGCACTGGGTGTTATACTATATGTTGGCAAATCAAACTTCAATAATATATATATATATATATATATATATATATATATATATATAGCAAAAAAAAAAACCCACCTGGAATTGGTTAGGAGAGAGAAGAGGGAGAGCTCAGAGCACAGTGTTGTGACTGGCCTGGGTTGTGAAGAGGAGGAAGGTTTTGGTTCTTTGGGATTTGCTAACCTACAAATGGAGAGATGCATTTGTGATGCCTTGGTGGTGGCTGATGTGATTCAGCTGTGTGATAAGTCCATTTTATTCCTTTCTAAAACATTTTATTAAGCAAAAGTAAATAAATAACACCCTGCCCCAGATGTGGTGTACCTCATTAATTGCTTTCATCAGTATTACCTGTAAGCCCTGCCATGGCCCCTCCTTCATGATCCCCCACATGCACCCCATTAGCATTTACCTTCATATATCTACCATGACTTCTATGAATCCATTCTCCATATTTTTTATAGCTTTGCAATTATGAAACAAATTTTGTGTGTGCTTATAAAACTTTTAAATACATAAGATATAAGACTCATTTAGAAAAAAAAAAAGACTCATTTAGCAACCTGCTTTTATTTAACTTTAATTCAGCACTAATTTATCATATCTGTCTATGTAGCTATACTCCAGATTCAGCACACTTCTCTTTTCATTGTTGTAAAGCATTTCATCCAACAAATACGCATTTGCTTGGACATTTGGGCCATGTTCATTTCTTCACAATGACAAACAGTGCAATAGTGCATATTGCCTTGTACACACGAAGACATGCCATGTTTTTTTCTTCAACTCTTTGGCTTTGAAAATTTCAAACCTGTGGAAAAGTTGAAAGAGCATACAATAATCAACTGCTTCCATTTTACCTAAATTATCCAATTGTTTAATTTTACCATGGAAGGTTTCTCTCCTCTCCCTCTGTGTGTGTGTCCATGTAGGCATGAGCATGCTCATGTGTCCGTGTGTGTGTGTGTGTGTGTGTGTATTTTCAGTCTGTTATAACAGAACACCATGGACTATGTGGCTTAGGAACAATAGAAATTTATATCTTTTCGTTCTAAAGCCTGAGAAGTATAATATCTAATTGTCAACAGATTTTATGTCTGGTGAAAGCCTACTTCATGGTTCATGGACTGCTTTTTGTTGTATCCTCACATAGCAGAAGGAGATCTTTCTGGAGTCTCTTTTACAAAGGCACTAATGCCATTCACGATCTAAGCATTTCCCAAAGGACCCATCTCCTCATACCATCACCTTGGGGATTTGGTTTCAACATAGGAATTTGAGGGGGGCGGCACACAAATATTCAGTCTATAGCATTTTTGTATATAGATTGATACACACACACATATATGAATATACACACATCTACATACATATATGGGTGTTTTAAAGGTCTTTTTTTTAACTGAGTCTTTTAAAGTTTTAGACCTTCCTCCTAAATATTCCGTCATCTAATCTTCTAATAACAAGGTCATTCTCTTATGTAACCACAATAAAATGATCACATCTAAGAAAATAAAATAATTCCATAGTATCCTATAAGACAAATCTAGATTAGGGAATATTTTTATTTTGATAAATATTGTCAGAGTCTCTCCAAAGCATCCATACTAATTTATTGTTCCCAACAGCTACACATGCAAATTTCAACTCCCCTATACATTCACCAACATTTAGTTATTATCTGACTTTAATTTTTGCTAGTCAGATGGATAAAAAGTATCACTTTTATACTGGCATTTTAAAAAAAGAAAAATCACCCACAAAAACATGTAATTCAAGTACAAGATCTTATCTTTAATTGTCAAAGTAGAAATGAGATCTCGGTTTGGCTTCCAGCAAGGGTAATAAGCTCCATGTCTGTAAGCAATTTAGAGTAGGATGTCATATTTTTCTGCAAGTTTAGTAATAAATATAATGCAACTCAGGTCTTCATTTTATAAATGTAGACCTTTCAGCAAAAGTCTTATCAGAGGATGTTTTGACACAATTATCTTGGAGATCTGAAATTTTTATTAATAATGAATATCATTTTAAATTCATATAAAATGGATAACTTTAGTATTAAAATAGCCTACAGGATATGAAGCCCTTCCATTGAGAATGGGGAGGATACACTGATACACTTAAAAAAAAATTATTTATTTATTTATTTTTTTTTTAAAATTTTTAGCAAAAACTCTTACGTTTGTACTTTGACAACTAATATATGTGATAGACTCATAACCAAATGGGAATGGGATTTTTGTTTACTTTTTTTTATCCCTGAGTAACAAAAACACTGTATTCCTACTACCTACCTGGTGACTGCCACTGTTCTTATTTGGTGACTATAATTCCACTTTATATGTGTGTGTATGCGTGTGCACATAAGCATAAGAAATAACCCCGATTGGTTTGCTTTAAGGTAACACAGTTGATGAGTGTTAATTATGGAATAAGCTGGTCTAAGTGGATGTACTATTTTTTTTTTTAAGTGGATGTACTATTATGACCCCCATTTTCCTGAGAAGGCCATAAGGTTTAAGGTTAGGAGGCAGGTGAATTTGAGCCCAGGGAGCCCTCTTAACCTGGGCTCAAATTCTCCTTCCTGGCAGGATAGGTTTTTATGTGTTACTTTCTCATTTCCTGTTACTAAGTGTGCATCTGCATTGATTTTCTTAATTGATATTTTCATTGGGTAGCATCACCATAACTGATCGATTGTATCTCCTACCACTGTGTACTTTTTTAAATTAATTTTTTTGATTTTACATATAACATTGCAATCACTGGCCTATGATCTATATCTTTGCTGCATGTCCAGCAATTTCTTTAGGTTATATAGTCTATAATTTGAAATTCTGGATGACATAGTATCACATTTTTAAAAAAGATTTTATTTATTCATGAGAGACAGAGAGAGAGGGAGAGAGGCAGAGACACAGGCAGAGGGAGAAGCAGGCTCCATGCAGGGAGCCTGATGTGGAACTCGATCCCCGGACTCCAGGATCACACCCTTGGTCAAAGGCAGGCGCTAAACCGCTGAGACACCCAGGGATCCCCAATAGTATCACATTTTGAATGATGATGCAAGCTGTCGTGTCTGTCACACTGCTGTACCCAGACACCATAGGAATGGATTGAAATTGTATGTTTTCTTATGTTCCTACTAATAGACAAATAGCCCCTGTAATAGACAAAATGCGGTATCTTATGGTCTTAATTTGTACTCTTTTATTATAGTGAAGCAAATAATATTATATATGCCTACTTGTATTTTCTTCTTGTGAATTGCCTTTTTGTACTTTGTTGATACTGTCTTTTAAAAATTGATTTTCAATAGCTCTTTAAATGAAGAATGTAAATTCTTTGTTATGTTGGAGTAGATTTTCCCTAGCTAGGCCTTTTGTTTTTTTCATGTTTTTTTTTTTTTGATTGTGTGCTTTACATTTTGTTTATATTGAAATAATCTGAATTTCCCCATGCAACATTGGAGAAATATTCACTTTTACTTCCTTGAAGTATAATAATATTGAAATTGTTTTGCATGTACATCTTTAATTCATCTGGGTTTTATTTTGATGTGCCATACAGATGTGACTTTTTTCCAGATGATTAAGATCTATCACAACAGTATATTGAGATGCCATTTATAAGAATGGTGGGTGTGGTGGCTGGCTCACAGTTTATAGATAAACAAACCTTTCCTCACTTTCTCCCTGTCTCTTGCGTAGTCTTAGGTTGGAGGAGGAGACACAAAGGACAAGACTAATAAATTGAGGATTCACCATTTCATTAATAATAAATATTTATGAAGTTCCTCTGAATGATGTATGAAGATTGTTAGCTTCCATAAAGCTAGTTGGAGATTTTTTAAAAAGATTTTATTTACTTATTCATGAGAGACACAAAGAGAGAGAGGCAGAGACATAGTCAGAGGGAGAAGCAGGCCCCATGCAGGGAGCCCAATGTGAGATTCAATCCCCAGACCGTGGGATCATGTCCTGACCCGGGGGCAGACACCCAATCACCAAGCCACCCAGGAGTCCCATCTAGTTGGGGATTTTGATAAGCCTTTTAGGACACACTTTCCCAGCAGGTCATGTCACAACTAGGTAAATGACAGTGGTCCTTTCTGAATTCTCATGATGACACAGTAGATGGCAACCTTTAGAAAACCCTGGATTGGTTACCCTTGCTTTTACCAGTCAACTAACATTACAGCCTTCCCTTATCAGGCAAGATTTTCATTGCTTGATGCTACATAGAAAGTAGGTGAGAATCCTGTTGTTCTAGGCATTTTAATTGTGGTACTTAACAGGATGAATTAAATTTAGTTATAATAACACAAAATATCTGAGGCATATTAAAAAGCAAACCTAAGGGAAAATGGTGGTTAGTTTTAAATTGCTCCTATTTCTCTGAGGTAACAAAGCTAACCAGGACTACACTGGCAGATGATTCTGGAATAGATTGCCTCTGCTTGCTGGATGAACTGGGTTTTTTGTGATATTTGATTCCTTTATTATATCAGAATATACAGTTGGTGAGGTGATGTTGGAATTCTTAAAGGGACAGAAAGTAATTATTGTAAATAATGTAAGAAAAAAAATATTGAATTTACTACCTGGTATAACATGTGACATCCCTGAGAGACCAATAAGAGCTTGTCAGTCTCTAACTCCAGTTAGTAGAGTTCATCAACAGGTTCTTTGTTTTGTGCCCCAGACCAAAGCTTTAAAAACCTAAAAATTCTCAGAGCATCTCTTCTTCCATTATTTTCACATCTAAATCTTTTTCTTAGATTTACTCATCTCTCAAGGCTTCCACATTTCCCTCACTGTTCATCAGTAACTTCCCACTAAAACAAACAAACAAAAAAACGCCAGCAAATAAATAATCCCCCCAAATCTGAACATTATAGATTCTATTTTATCTTACAACTTTTTGGCTAAAGTTCATGCTTTATTGCAAATAATTCATTCTAAAGCCACTACATATATTTTCTACCAGGTAAGCCAAGAGAAATGAAAATGACTATTCTTTAAGAAAAATGAATAACATACTATTAACCCTTCTTTAAAAAATTGTATTTCAAAGATCTAGTAGGTAAACAATCCTTTTCATGTATTTTTTTCTCTACATTTCCTCCTTTGGGCTGGAACTGACCAGACTTTAGGAGCAGGACAAGTTTCCATGTAAAGAGGGCTCAGCTTCAATCTATATGCATCTTTCACACCTGATGGCCTGGTGACTTGAAGTCACATGAAAGGATGGATGAGTGAGTGTATGTGTATGTCCAGACTCTTAGCAAGATGTACTTCATGGAGGGAAGGGACAGGCTAGGGTGGATAGAGGATGAGTCTGTGTCAGGTGATGGTTGACCAGATGTCACAATCACCATAAAGAAAGTTAAAAACCCTCCTTATCTGTAGAACAGAGCTTAGATTGTAAAAGAAGTTAGTGGATGAATGAAAATTGTATCCTCCAGGAACCCAAGAAGATCCAGAATTTGAGAAACAAAGAGGAGGGAGAAGAAGAAAAGATAGCTGGAGAATATACATCAACCTGTGAGAGAGAGCATTAGCCAAGGATTCTTGGTTTGTATTATTGTTGGTTTGTGGGTATGTAAGTTCTGCACAAAATTGAATGAAAATTCTTAGCTTATCTACCAAAGAGGTTGACATTTTTTCCTTCAGTCTACAGTGGAAAAACATGCATCTGTGTAGGTCGGAGTGGGGGCAGGGACAGCAGAGACTGACTAGGGGGCTTAAAAATACTGTGTTCATCAGGAAAATCAAAGCTGAATTGTCATTTCCATAGATGATTTAAAGCAGGAATCAGGCTCATAGCCTCATTACCAGTAAGGGAAAATCTCAGGTCTGAGCTTGAGACCTACTGGAACTAATTTTACAGTGTATGAAAGAGAATATGGAAATGACTGTTTTAATATGCACACCGTAGCCTATAACTAATCTTGTTTCTCCTGTGGACAACCTGACTTCGGCAAAATCTTGCCAAGGCCATCTCATTTCCATCTCCCATGAGATTCTGTTTGGGTTTCAAAGTATAGATAATGGTTGGATTGTAGGAAAAAATATAAAGTGTGATTTAATGGCTACTTCAAAGATACTTTAAATGCACTTTTCATTAGCACTGTCAAAATGATTTCACACTGTAGTGCCTAACTTGAATGTATTTTATAATAATTCATGCTTTTGGAACCTAGATATGCTCTGCAGTGATGGTTATTTCAGAGAGGATATTGATTTGAATGTGACCATTGACATCATTCCCAGTTTTCCTGGATAATCTGGCTGGTCCAGAAACACTGGCTAACTCAGAAGAATATTAGCATATTTAGTCAATATTATGTACCATTGGTACATGATTTTGAAGTTTTCTTCAGCTCTTAGAAGCCCTGGGTGAAAACAAGTGCCCTTTTTAATCTGTCATCTTTTCAGCAAGTAACTAAAAGTCCATTATTTCTCTAATGAGTAGATCTATATCAAAATATATTGAGGCTGGAGAGTATGTCCTGTGTAAAAGTTAGAGATAAGAGAATTTTGCCATTAATATTTACTCTTCAACCTTGAATGACCATTGAATCACTTAACATTTGCTGGACCCAGACAAGGGTACAAATGGAAGCTAGAAGTCAGGCTGGATGCCCTTCCCACCCTCACCCACAGTGCAGAAGGCCAGCATATCCAACCTTTTTCCACACCCCCTAAAAATATCTGTCCCTTGGCTACCCTTCAAGACTAGGAATATGCATTCTAGTAGCATTTTCATGCTCAAAAGGGTGAATTGAAGAAGGGCTCATATAGGTCATGGAAGTGGACCCAAGGCTAGTGGAATTCCAGGTTATTAAGTGCTTGGAGCATGGCTGTGAAGCTGGGGAGAGGACATGGACTATAAGTCCCCTTGGTCCTAGAGCCTCCATTCGATTGGTCAGTGAGGGATGAATGAGGTTCAGAACAAGGCCCTCTATAGTTGGAAGCTTCTCTAACTCTAAGGTTGGCACTGTGTTGAGCCCTGGAAGATAAGAATAATAGCAGGATGTTGTCTTGCTGGCCATTGGTTTTTAGCCAGCACGCATTTGAATGTCTGTTCTGTGCAGATTGTTAGGCTAGGTGCTGTGGGAGGATACAAAATACAAAGCTATTTTTAATCTAGTTGTGGGAGAGACAAAAACTGAACTGAGAATAATTACAAAACAACTGAATAACAAGGGAAAATGGTTAGCCCCATGATTGTCAAGTGAGGGGATTTGGGGTGAAATGGAGTAAAGTGATGATCGTAGCTGGGGTGGGGAGAGCTCATTTCAGGGCCATAAGGTTATGAGAAAACGGAGTTCAGGGCTTGCAAACTCCTGCTTCCAGGGCTCTAGTAGATACCATAAATGAGTGACGGGACCTGGTGTAAGACAGTGGGGACTAGGGATAGAATGTGGGAGAGTTTGTATGCCTTCTCAAATGTATGCCTTATCAAAAGACATTTGCACTGAAAGTTTAAAAGTTGGATGGTTTGTCCAAATAACATGAGAATCAGAAATCGGACCCTGGATAAACTTCTGGGCTTGTTGATGATGAAATTAAAGTGTTGCCACATTGCTGCAGAATCTTAATTGTTCGCCCACATTTACTTCTAATAAAGTAACTTTAGTGAAAGAGGTTGTTTCACATAAATCACAAGTGTCAGGGCAAAAACTATGAGGAGAAAATTCTTGAGCATCCCAGAAACATTCCAAATGGTGGGTAAGACAAGTGGAAACAATGAAGAGCCCTTTAATCTTTCATGCTGAAAGTATAAAAGATTTCCTATGTTTAGAAAATATGGAGGCATCCCCTAGTGTCCTTTAAATTTCTGTAAAATCCTACCAGTAATTATTGCATGGAGTTTCTTGGGGTGTTGAGCTTATGATGTTTCTCAAACAGATAGCTGGGTTGACTAGAGTGCCCCCAGTTTGTGATGATCTGGAATCTATGAATGTGAGTTGATTTGAAAATACTGTCTTGGCAGATGCAATTAAGTCAAGATTTGGTTATACTGGATTAGAGTGAGCCCTTAATCCATTATGACTAGTCTCCTTATGAGTGAAATTAGGACACAGAGACACAGAGGACTGATGGCCAAGTGAAGACAATGAGGTAGATGGGAGTTAAGCTGCCACAGACTAAGAAGCATCAAGGGTTGTACGCAACCACCAGAAGTCAGGAGGAGATTTTCTCCTCAGAAGCCTTTGTGAGAGAATAGATTTTTATAGTTCTAAGTCACCCAGTCTATGGTATTTTGTTATAGCAGCCTAGGAAATGAATATAGGCACAGCTTCCTTAACTTCCCCATTATTAAAAATGACACCAATGTCCAGGTCTGAAAGGTTATAATTTTTGTTTCTAAATTTGTCTTGCAGATGCATTCAGTCTTCCAAACCACCATATTGTCTCTTTCTACTTCCGCAGTTAGCACCACATATTATAATAAATAATATATAAATATTGTTTTCTAGAATTAAAGTGACTTTAATTCTTAGAACAAATAATGACAGGTGGTATTATTCTGCCCCCTTAAGTGATAAGGAAACTGAGGTTCAGAGAGTTTAAGTACTTGGTCTAAAGTCACATAGTTGATTAGTCCATTAAAAATCTAGAATTCCAGGGGCACCTGGGTGGCTCAGTTGGTTGAGCATCCAATTCTTGATCTTGGCTTGGGTCCTAATCTCAGGGTCATGAGTTCAAGGCCTCCATGCATAGCATGGAGCCTACTTAAAAATAAATACATAAATAAAAAAAATAAATAAATAAATAAATAAATACATGAATAAAAATCTAAGATTCCAGAAAGATAGGCCCTTTAGCTTTAAGAAAAAATACTCAACCCGAAATGAAGCACCTGGTTATAGTTATTCTGTCATTGTGCTATCTCCATCATTCCAAAATAAAAACTTTAAGAACTCGTGTGTCTTTGGGGTAAGATGAAAATAGTCCTCAAATGATTTTTTTTGCTTCCCCTCACCTTAGAGGACTAAGCCTTGTTATTATCACAGCAAAGCAGTGTTGATAGAACAAGAAATGAGAGTAACAATTTCTTTCATATGTTTAATTATAGCCTTGGAAGAGACATCAAATTGGCTTTTGGTGGAAAGATATTTTTTCTTCATAAGTAGGTCACTGGAAATATATATATATAAACATAAACATAAATATATATATATAATTAATAGAGATAATCGCCAACCCATATACAGATTTTGTTTAGTTGACCTCTTTTGCATACATTTTCCCACTGTGTAACAAGGCAACTAGTTGGGTAACATTGTTGAGCTAGTTTTACAGCAATGTCAAAAAGTATATCCTTCCAGTATAAGAAACATGTTTGTTTTACTGGAAAGCTGGGTGTTGTTGTTGTTGTTGTTGTTGTTGTTGTTGTTGTTATAGTGGAGGCTTATGAAAAGGGAAAGCTGGTTAGTGATAAGTTTTCTTACCTTGGGCTAAACAATAAATTAGAGTTATAACGTCAGAAGGTGCTGTCAGGTGTCTCTCAACCCCCTATGACAGTTACACTAAGATGATCAAATACTTTATTGTCTAAGCCAGAACACATTTGAGAATGAAAAAGGATGCTATTAATAATTACCTAGGGACAACAGGTATAAACTAGGACTGGTCTTAGGCAACTGGAAGACATGATCATCCTGGTCATTGTAATCCATCCTGGGATAAAAAAAGTCTAGATAGTTTTTGAAAGCCTATTTCCACAAACAGAGCTTGATGAGTGGGGTTGGAGATTGTTACTACTTATGAATCATTAAATTGTCCCTTGGAAACTAAATATATACCTATTTAAGTAACTTCTCTGGATATCAGTAAAAGCCACATTGAAAAATTACCTTAATGTTTTAGTCTTAATCATTCTAGAGTAGGGACACCTGGGTGGCTCAGCAGTTAAGTGCCTGCCTTCAGCTCGGGGCGTGATCCCAGAGTTCTGGGATGGAGTCCCACATCAGGCTCCCTGCATGGAGCCTGCTTCTCCCTCTGCCAATGTCTCTGCCTCTCTCTCTCTCTCTCTCTCTGTCTGTCTCTCTCTTTCTCTCTCTCTCTCTCTCATGAGAGAGAGAATAAATAAATAAAATCTTTTTAAAAAATCATTCTAGAGCTAATAGTTTTGGGGAGGTTGACGCTCAAAAGAATCTTGGCTTGGAGGAAAGGAAACCAAGGGGTTAGCCTTCCCCACATGGGTGGAGGTTTGTGCCCTAGAACTAGTGCCCAGCCTAGGCACTTACTATGTGCTCAGTAAATCATGATTGAAATGACTCTAAGCACATCCTGAATTGGACTGTGCTCTTCCCTGATTCACAATTGTGCACCAGCAAGGATTTTTTTTTTTTCAGAGAATGAAGCCAAAAGTTTGATGATAACTTGGGAGTTGAGTAGGCACAAACTTGTTTGTTGATTTAGGGGTTGAGAGGAGAATTATAGCAAGAAGAGGTATTTCATTTATGTTGAGAAAGGCCCCTCTGAATTGAATGGTAGTAAAGATTCCAAGGCTGTGTAGTTATCAGATAAGGGATGCTAGGGAACATGATACTAGGTAACTCTTCAAATATTCAGACATTTATTGAGTACCTACTCTATGGCAAGTGTTGTCCAAGGTCCTGGGATACAAAGGTAGAAGAGAGTTCTTGAACTAAGGGAAATTACAGACTACTGAATACTTGTAGACATATGAACATCATGATAAATGTAACAGTGGTGATATGGAAATAGAAATACTCATTCTCTTCTTCCTGTTATGACTCTCTGGGAATTCTGGGGACTTGTGGAAAAAATGATGCTGGAGCAGTGTGAGGAGGAGTTGGACATTGGCAGACCATTGCAGGAGAGGAAGGAAGGCAAAAATGATGTGGCCTGAGTTTTCAGTCTTGATCACCTTGCCAGTATACAACTGTTACTTAACCCTTTTGTTCTTAGACCTTTCAAAGGTAAATATATGTCTTTTGATCACAGTGGTGGACTGAACATCACTATATACCTGTTTGCATATCTACTTAAGTCTGAATAAAACTAATACCATGTTCTGCCAAAATGGTGAAAAGAACTAAAAGGGAATAACTTTTTAATATTTTTATCCAACGTAGTGATAGTGCATTGTACTTTTAAGGCCCTACAGTTTCAGAATTCCTTTGGTTTTTTATTTATTTCTTTACTTACTCTAAGTTTTTATTTTAAAAGGGAATAACTTTCTAATATTTTTATCCAACGTAGTGATAGTGCATTGTACTTTTAAGGCCCTACAGTTTCAGAATTCCTTTGGTTTTTTATTTATTTCTTTACTTACTCTAAGTTTTTATTTTAAGTATTTATTTATTTCTTTCACTTACTCTAGGTTTTTTATTTATTTCTTTACTTACTCTAAGTTTTATTTATTTTATTTTAATTAAGTTTTTATTTTAATTTATTTCTTACTCTAAGTTTTATGGTTAACATACAGTGTTATATTAGTTTCAGGTATACAATATAGTAATTTACGAATTTCGTGTATCACCTAGTTCTCATCACAACAGGTGCACTCCTGAATCCCCATCACCTATCTAACCCGCCCTACTACGCCCCACCCCCCCCCCAGTAACTAACAGTTTGTTCACTATAATTTAGAGTCTATTTCTTGCTTTGACCATCTATCTTGCATTTTTTCCCTTTTACCTGTTGGTTTTGTTTCTTAAATTCCACATATGAGTGAAATCATATGGTGTGTCTTTTTCTTTCTTTTTTTTTTTGTCTTTTTCTGACTTACTTTACTTAGCATTATGCTCTCTAGCTCCACCTATGTAGTTGCAAGTGGCAAGATTTCATTCCTTTTTATAGCTGAGTAATATTCCATTGTGTGTATGTGTATATATGTATATATATATACACATATATGTGTATGTATTTACACACACACACTATATCTTCTTTATCCATTCATCAATCAATGGACATTTGGGCTACTTCCATATCTTGGATATTGCAAATAATGCTGCTATAGTTTTCATTCTTAATATTATTTTACATGTAACTACACTTTTATTTAACAATTTATTTTCATTTAAATTTATCTTTGGGGTGGGAGGGGATGGAAAGAAGAGTAGATCAGGGAGTTGCTGCTATTTTAGCAAAATGCTTTGGTGTTTCAAAATGGTTACCCTCCTTGACTGCTCTTACCGGGTCATAAGGATTTTATTTTATTTTGTATTTTTTTAAAGACTTTATTTATTTATTTGACAGAGAAAGAGCAGTGCGGGAGGGGGAGAGGGAGAGGGAGAAGGAGAAACAGATTCCCCATTGAGCAGGGAGCCCAATGCAGAGTTCAATCCCAGGACCCTGAGATCATGACCTGAGCCAAAGGCCGATGTTTAACCAACTGAACCACTCAGGTGCCCCAGAGCCTGATGATTTTAAATGCATTCTCTTTTAAGTGCTTCTTTATTTTCCTTTAAGTAATTTTTGTCTTTGCTGGGCTCTTTCTTTTTTTATCAACATGAACAAAATCAAACTTTCAGACGATGGTGACTTGTACAAGAACAAATTTTCATGTGAAACTCACTGTAGTGTTAAACATTTGAGTGTTCACTTATTCTTCATAGATAAAACCTGTATGACTTCACTCATAAGTAGAATTTAAGAAACCAAACATATGAACATGGAGTGGGAGAGAGGCAAACCAGAAAACAGGTTCTTAAATATAGAGAACAAACTGATGGTTCCTGGAGGGGAGGTGGGTTAAATAGGTGATGGGGATTCAGGAGTGCTTGTGACGGGCATGGGGTATCGTATAAAGTGTTGAACCAAAGGCACATGGGTGGCTCAATCAGTCAAGCATCTGACTCATGATTTCAGCTCAAGTCTTGATCTCGGGGTCATGAGTTCAAACCCTGTGTTGGGCTCCAAGCTGAGCATAAAGACTTAAAAAAAAAAAAAGTGTTGAATCACTCAATTCTTCCTGTGAAACTAAAATTACACTGTATGTTAACTAACTGAATTGAAATTAAAACTTGAAAAAAATTACTCCTCATATTCTTTCAAAGGTTGAGAGGCCAAAGTCTTATCTGTGCCCAGGTGTTATGATTTCTTAGTGAACATTTCTGTAAGAATGGGGGGAAATGTTAATTTTCAGGATGCATGGTGAACAGCGGAAGATTCTAAAACCATTTATGAAAATGCTTACAATTTGTGTTTTTGGAAAGTAAAACAATGATGAGTCAAAATCATGGAGCAGGAAGGGATCTCATGACCCTCCTTTACAAGTGAAATGGGTTGTATTTCTAATGAAATTGCTAATATTTTAGCTGTCAGCCATAGAGTTTATTTGAATAGTTTTCCATTTTTAGGGAAAAGTAATTGATGTCCAGGGCATTTTCCAAAATAGAATTTTCTCACCAACAAGCATTTGATTATTAAGATTCTGTATATTGTGTTAGTTTTCCAGAATCTTACACAGATGAGCTATTGGTACAGAATGAACAAAATTGGGTAACTCTATGGAAGGGTTAGTTATAATGTTTGGTAAGTAGCTAATACTGCTAGATCATGTGACTACATACAAGGGATCAATTACAGCAATCAATGAAAACTGTTTCTTGACATAAAGCAGTTAATACTAAGGTAAATACATTTTATGGAATTTTTAAAGAATATCACATTTAAAACAAACTATAGAAATTTGGTTGTCGGGGTAAATAATTCAATTTAGAGTGAAAGTTAGACTTGTTTTCCCATTGCATTTGAACTTCAAAATACTCTTATGACAACTAGGAGAAGTACATGGTTTTTGATACTTGAAATCATAAAAATAATTATTCAAAAATTATTTGTGATTACCGGGGTGCCTGGGTGGCTCAGTCAGTTGGGCATCTGCCTTTGGCTCAGGTCATGATCCTGGAGTCCCAGGATCAAGCCCCACATTGGGCTCCCTGCTCAATGGTGAGTCACCTTCTCCCCCTACCCCTCACCCCACTCATTCTCTATCTCTCTGTCTCCAGTGAAATCTTTAAAAAAAAAAATTCTTTGTGATTACAATTGTTAGCATGACTTTTTAGCTTTGTCTTGATATAAGAACTCAGAAGTCATGTTTGAACTTAAATACCTTCTTGATCAAAATAAGGCCCAAAGATGACATCAAATGGCAAGACTTGCCACTGGAACTGTTTGGAATTCTGCTCTTCTCGTGAGTCAATAAAGATGATTTTGCGGGCAGCCCGGATGGCTCAGTGGGCAGCCCGGGTGGCTCAGTGGTTGAGTGTCTGCCTTTGACCCAGGGCTTGATCCTGGAGACCCGGGATTGAGTCCCACGTCGGGCTCCCTGCATGGAGCCTGCTTCTCTCTCTGCCTGTGTCTCTGCCTCTCTCTCTCTCTCTCTGTGTGTCTCTCATGAATAAATAAATAAAATCTTAAAAAAAAAAAAGATTTTGCAGGTTATTGTGAAACAGAAAAACTATAAAATATAATACAGCATCTTTTGAATTCCCCATTGTTTTATTATCAGGTTTTTAAAAAAATCTCAAACTGTTTACTGAACCTCCTCACTTAATTTCTTGCAGCTTCCCTTTTCTTTGTTTCAAAAGCCCTATATTCACCTCTTCTGTTGAGAGAACAGCTATGAATCCTGTCTTCACTTATTTCCATTTCTCTGTTCCTAGGACATTGCTGCTTCCCTTTTATGGTGAAAAGTAGCACCTCTTGTGTTTGCAAGTACAGAAGCTGGAGAAGGTGACATGGTTGTGATGGTGACGTGGGGGTTGGACAGAAGCAGACAGGACTGACTTGTCGTCATAAAGATTCACGACACTCTAAAAAATGTTTTCCCTCTAGCAATTGAAAAACAGAGCTCCCATGGGGATCTTTTACCCATGCAGAAATTAAATTGGAACTTGGTGTAAAAACCTACCAATTAAATCAAATAGGATATAAAAATTGAGCATTCCTGTCCCAGGTAGATGATATTAGTGGGTGTTGCCCTCAGAAGAGCCCTGGAGAAAAGGGCTTCTTAAAGGGCTTGTGGATGGGTCTACTAAAACCCTTGGAGTTCTGGTTAAAAATGCATCTTCCCAGATTTCTGCAAGAAGTCAGAGATCAGGATGCCAGCATAGGTCTGGTTCTGGTGAGCACTCATTTCAAGTTTGCAGACTTCTCCTTATGTCCTGACATGGTGGAAGGGGCAAGGGAGCTCTCTGGGGTCTCTCTTATTAAGGCATTAATCTCATTCATGCAGGCTCTATCCTCATGACCTAATCACCTCCCAAAGGCCCTTTTAATACCATCACCATGGGCATTAGGTTTTCAACAGATGAATTTTGGGGGAACACAAACATTCATTCCAATGTTGTGATGAGAAATTATTTGGAAGTTTTCCCAGTATTAGCCAGATTCTGTCATCCATCAGTAACTTGAGGATAACATGAACTAGGACTGTATGTGGGGTGGCTGCTGCCCAAGGTCAGCTCTGAGTTATAGGGACCATAATACCCCAAGTCCAGACACTCTCCTGGGGCAGCCCTCCTTGCTGCTGAAAACTGGTCTTGCTTAAAGATTTGATGAAAAGAATTTTAACTCATTTATCCCATTACCAGGAAACCCTGATATGGAATCTGAGCCTCCCTGCCTGGCTGGCACCAGGTCTTGCTTGTCCTCATCAGAAAGGGCAAGCTGCAGGATCCCTGCTCCTGTGTGGGGTTGTTTTGTCTACTCAATGGACTCATCCAAGTCCTGAATCTTCTCTTGGCCAGACAAACCTATTTCCTATTGCTTTTCGAAATTGTGATCATCCTGGTTATCTTAGTCAATAGATACCCATTCACAAGTATTTATTAGGTTACTACTGTGTACTGTGTTTTTGGCTTCAGAGATAAAAAAGAACAAGAGAAATAAGGCCCCATAGAGCCAGCCTGCCAATCACATCAGTAGGTCCACACTCTTGTCTGCCTGTAGGTCTCAGATCATTTACACCAACATCCAGAATTGTGTCCCCATTTATGTTTTGACTTACATTTTCTTCTGTTTTTGTCTTCTGTAAAGCTGAACAAAAAAACAATGGCTTCTCACAGATGGTTTCAGAAAACATCCCAGAGTATTGGAGACGGCTCTGCCCATCTGAGAAGCTTTATCAGCTCCTTGCTTTGGCTCTTGGGGAAGCTGTCTTTACAAAAGATTGTAGGTGAACTTTAAAACAATTGGCCTACTGTTCAGATGTCCTTGGTCTATCACTTGCAAAGAATTTATTTTGCTTTGGCCTCTGTTCCTTCTTGGCTCCTAAAAAGCAAATTTTTTTTCCCATGAGCCTTTCTGTGTATTTAAAGTTAAACTGAAAGTTGAATCTCACATTGCTTTCTCAAATCTCAGAAAGAGTTTAGAATTTTAGTGCTAAGACATTTTGTTGGCCCCTTTTCAGTAACATAAGTTTTAACCCTCAGTTTTTGTGTTTTTTTTTTTGTTGTTGTTGTTCAATTTTGTATTTGGATGAGATTCATGTGTAGAATTCCAGAAGTCTCTAGAGGAAAAAGAGGGGGAGTTTCCTTCAAGTAAAAGGGCAAATATCACATACAGGGGATAGTAATTTGTGCGTATTACTTACCTAAAGCATGATACCTGGATCACTGGTAGACAAGATGTTCTTAGATGGAATATTGCTGAAGTCTTACTTTGTTATAGTACATTTAATTAGATTCATTATGGCAAGTGGTATTGGTTTTTCACTTATAATATTTATATTTCCTTTCATAACAAGCTTATTTGAGTAAAAGATTTTTCTAAATAATAAAAAATCATACAGGTGGTATATTAGTGTGGTAAAAAAAAATCACAAGATGGATATTACAAATTCTGGAGTTTTGGAGAGAATAATTAAGTAAATGTCAGGGGCAAGAGTCTCCTAGGATAGCCTGCAACCCTGCAAGGTCAAAGGTGCATACCCTTCCCCCACAGAGAGCTAGAAGCCTGTGGGGGTGGGTTTTAACTTGAAATAGAACACAAATTATATGAAACAGAACACATATGGTATATGCTAAGCATGCTAAAGAAGCAAGCTATGTGTGTTCAGTTTAGCCACTTTTTGAGTGGCTATTCTGGGAAAGGAAATAACTCCTATTTAAGGAGCTGGGGAGAGGCAGAGTGCCCAGGCAGAGCTTTACAGTGAGAGACTTGGAAGTATTCAGCCTTACTTGAGAAGCAGTTTGAGCCAGAGAGCAAGGGGGCAGAGAACTGATCCTGGAGCTTCTAGGGGAGTGGGAATCTCTGGAACTGACCAGAGTGGCTTACCAAGAAGTTGCCTCTTGGTTTTATTACAGAGGACAGTTGTAGTAGGATAATGGTGAGCAAGAACCTCAAACTTAGTGAAAGTTTAAAAGTACTTATAAACATTGTTGGATTTTTTTCTCTAAATATGAAAACATTGAAGTAAACACTAAATGGGGAAAAGAGCCATTTATTTTATTAATATTTGGAACAGAATCTAGAAATGGAAGTAATTTTACTCCTTTGCCCATCTGGTGTTTTAGCAGCATTGGGTCCAGGAGTGAAAGTCCTTCCAGTCTCTGGTCCCCTCCCTGACTCCCCATCTCTGCCCCTCCTCCACCCTCCCCAGTCACCTCTAATTGAATCCCTTGGTAACCTGATACCAAAGTTTACCTTCCTACCAAAGGCTTCCCCCTCCCTGTGAACTAAAAAGCTGCTCCCTGGGTGAGGGCTCAGGTTGTCTTCGCTATCTGTTGTAGCATGGTGATTTTGTGAGGGAAGCCCAGAGAGAGTCCTCATAGAGAGACAAACAAAGCAGAGTAGCCCATGCTACTGACTCACACCACACATGCTAAAACGTGATTAGGCGGGAAGTAAAAGCTAAGTCACCTGATCCCCCAGTCACTGATAATTTTCATTCTAAAAATCATATCCTTTAAATCTTTCTCTTACTTGCACAGAATTAATAGTTGTACTCAATGTTTGAGACAGTGTTGAATTTCTGCTGAGAACAAATGAGGAAACTCAGCTTAGGTCCTTAGCTTGAATCTATTGGTCCTGTGGGTCCCAGTCACCAGAGAACCCCACGTTTCCCCTCTCTTGCCCCCATCTTCTGCTAGAAACATCTCATTTAGAGCAGAGCTCTGAAGAATTCAAGATAAAGTCCCGAGTGTTGCAGTGTCGGTACCAGAAGAAGACAATACTTAAAATGATAAGAGGGTGGGACTTGCCCATTTATTTGGGGAAACACTCAGTGTAAAACTACCACATGGTGTTATCATGGGAAGTGTGCATACCAACACAGACCTGAATGTAGACCCAAGACCCAACCCTTCCAAGCTGAGCAAACTTGGACAAAGATTAAGTAAACCATGTAATCTAATTTTCAGTTTCCTTTTTGGAGAAAGTTCTAACTGGGTTGTGTTGCGGCTTACATGAGAGGCAGTGGAGCTTCCCCTCCTGAGACTGTTCTCTGGACCTCAGCCCCTACTGAAGCATGTCTTTCAATCTCTCTTTTTTGCCTTTAATGTGAATTTTTTTCTCCGTATTTGGTTTCTTATTCTTCAAATAACCACAATATAGAACTGAAGAATATTTTAAAATATTGATATTAAAAAAATTGATATTTGTCAAATAAGTTTATCTTATTAATATTTAAAATCATTTTTAACAATTCTTTTTGAAATGTTCCCTGTTAAAAGCAAAAAGCAATGACTTTTAATAAATGTTTCAATGTTTGGGGCTGGTGGTGGGGTTGGCTTTAATCTCTTGTAGGTGAACGGTCTTTATAATGACAAATGTTCTTTATCTTGGTAGAACTTTGGGCTGAGTCTTAAGTGATTTTTCTGGTCTCAGGGCCAAAATCGCAGCTTGCCTCAAGATACTTACATAATCTCTCCTTTCATATCAGTTTCATCAGTTTAATTAGTATTTGCTAATTAAAATGCAGAAGGATTAGTATTTGCTTGGGATAAGGTAGTACTGGACCATGGGTCAATCCATCCTGCTGGGGTAGAATAGAAGAATGCATGGCAGCATCATAGATTAAAGGAGACTCAGGGACCCCAGGATCTGTAAGAGCAGAGATCGAATGTAATATGGGACTTTGGACCAAGTTCAAACAGTATACAGTTCCCACAGGTCCTCTCTGTATTGTATGGAATTTGGGCAGCATAAGAGTCATTATGAAATGGTGGTTTCAGGGACACCTCGTGTTATTGCAATCCTCTAGACAATTCATATCTTATTTTTATGTGATTGACCATAATATAAGACCTATAAAAGAGCACTGTGACTTCTCATATTTGTTCCATTCATACCTGCATTTAGTCATTCTTTGACAGCCAACTACGCAGCAGGCAGTGTTCATGGTACCCAAATACATGACTCTCAAGCTTTACCCTTGCTGGACTAAGTAGTGGGAGATTCGCAAACAAGCAATTAGGGGGTATGACTAGGGTGTCCCAGGTGTTAGCCCCAAACTAAGTGTTAGCTTGACTCGAGGGGGTGGAGGGGGGAAAAGATTCCTTCAGGGGAGGTGATATCTTTGGTAAACCTGAAGGCTAAGGCACAGGCAGTGTGGCTTCTAGCTCCAGCTCTGAACTGGCACCAACCTTGCCTTTTTTGCTGACTCATAGTCAGTTTGCTCATCTCTGACATAAGAAGAGAGCACCCACCTTTTCTGCCTCCGGAGGTGACATGAGATAGCAGTGAGGCCGCTTGTAAGAACACTCACCTGTCTGAGGGTTCTTTCTTGAGCCTCTGCAGCGTGTGTTTACAAAATAATGGCTCTGCCAGTGCCTGGATTGAATGTGTGGCTGTGAACCTCACATTTGTCTTCATTAGACCAGGATACCTAAGTCCTCTTGGTCATGATCCTGACTTTTTTTTCCCTGACAAGAGTCTGTCATTAGTCTGATTGAATAAAGCCCTGTCTTTCTCTTGCTAATGGTATGGTTTTGTGGAGGCTACTTAACTTTTCTGATCCCATGTTTCTTTTTCTTTTCTTTTTTTTTTTTAGTTTCAGAGGTAGAATTCAGTGATGCATCAGTTGCATGTAACACCCAGTGCTCATTATATCAAGTGCCCTTCTTAATGCCCACCACCCAGTTACCCCATCCCCCCACCCATCTCACATCCAACAACCCTCAGTTTGTTTCTTAGAGTTCAGCATCTCTTATGGTTTGCCTCCCACTCAATTTTCATCTTATTTTATTTTCCTTCCATTCCTGAGTGCTCATCTGTTTTGTTTCTTAAATTACACATATGAATGATATCATGGTATTTGTCTTTCTCTGACTTATTTTACTTAGAATGATATCCTCTAGTTCTATCCATATTATTGCAAATGGCAAGATTTCATTATTTTGGATGGCTGAGTAATATTCCATTGTGTGTGTATATGTGTGTGTGCATATATATGTGTGTATGCACATCTTCTTCATCCATTCATCTGTTGAGGGACATTGGTGAGTGCCAGGTTTCTTATCTGTAAAACAAAAGTGACAGTACAAACCTTGTAGGGTGGTTTCGAGAGAGAAAGGAGATAGTCACCATGTGGGGGCTATTTTATACAAGCTATTTGAATAGTCATCAATATTGGGAAGGATGAGTAACCCAGAAAGGGTCACAAAGAATCCGGATAAGTCTCCTGCTTGACCACTTTTTGTGGTGGTTCCTGCTGTGGTTGAAGTCATGGTACTTACAGAGCTCATTGGATGGTTGGGAGATTATAACCTACCTTGTCACCCATACTTGTAGTTGGGTAGGGGAGTTGAGACTGGGTATATTCTTAATTACTATAACATACTCAAAAAATACTGCTATACTATTCAGGTGTTTAAGAGGAAGGAAATCCTGTCACATGCAACATTTTGAAGGAACCTTGAGGACATTATGTGAGTAAAATAAGCCAGCCATAGAAAGACAGATACTGTGTGATTCTACTTATATGAGATATCTAAAGTAGTCACATTCATAGAGACAGAAAATAGAATGGTGGTCCTTAGGAGCCAGAGCAGGGAGTAAGGGGGAGTTGTTTAATGTGTATGCAGGAGGAAGAGTTCTGATAATTATATAATATTGTGAATGTACCTAACACTTAAAAATGATGAAGATGGTAAACTATATGTATATTTTGCCACAATTTTAAAAAAGTATTTTAAGAGTTTATTAAGCACATGCCAAGTTTCAGACAATATAGCTGATACAAGGGGAGACAATGTGAGTAAAAACAAACATGGCCCCCGTCTCCCATTATGGAGCTTAGGGACTGGTAGGAGAGACACGTGTGAAATGCAGAATGACTTTAATGGACAGAAGTGCAACTAGAACATGTGCTACAATTAGTATCATGAGAGCTTCCAGTCGGGGAACCTAACCTCATTAGGGAGGCCAGACCAAAAGCCAAGGCAAATGGGACCAAAGAAGACCATTCCAGGAATATGCAGAGCATGAGCAAAGGCAGCGAGAAGGGAGGACATACAAGAAGGCCTGTGTGCCAGAAGGCAGAAGGTAGAGAAAGCACATATGAGAAGAGGCTGGTGAAGACCCAGGGGCCAGACCACACAGGCATGGTGGCCATAGTGAGGAGATTTGTCTGTCTTCCTGAGTAGACTGGGAAGGTAACTGTTCAGGATTTTGAATGAGGGTGAAGAGATAGACAAAAAGCAGATTTCTATTCTGAAAAGTTCAATCTAAAGGAACATTTTTTTTCTTGCAAGGAAAAATCTTATCAAACACTAACAGTTGTATCTCAACTATCCATGTGGAAAAATTGAACAAGTCTCTAAGTATTTCTCAGGGCCCTTGTGATAGGCCCTACCCTGATGTTTACAGGATTCAGGCAAGAGTCTACATAGGGGGATCCCTGGGTGGCGCAGCGGTTTGGCGCCTGCCTTTGGCCCAGGGCACGATCCTGGAGACCCGGGATCGAATCCTACGTCGGGCTCCCGGTGCATGGAGCCTGCTTCTCCCTCTGCCTGTGTCTCTGCCTCTCTCTCTCTCTCTCTCTCTCTCTCTGTGACTATCATAAATTAAAAAAAAAAAAAAAGAGTCTACATAGGGACCCACATCCCACAAGTCCAAATAGCTATGGGTTATAATCAAACTAACAAACTACTATCAATATGTTCTATCCTCTTACCAATTTGTGTTCTTTTGACGAATATTGAGACAACCTTTTTGCAATAGCTTTGTTAAAATATACCTATTGTACAGTTCACCCATTCAAAGTTACAACTTATCTTGAATCGTTTTAGTTCTGAGGTAATTTCTCATTAATTTCAGTTTGAAGAAACTTAACCCTGCTGGAGGCATTTCAACCAGAATTGTTACAAAATTCTTTTTAAAAAAATATTTATTTATTAATTCATGAGAGACAGAGAGAGAGAGAGAGAGAGAGAGAGAGAAAGGCAGAGACACAGGCAGAGGGAGAAGCAGGCTCCCTGCAGGAGCCTGACATGGGACTCAATCCCGGATCCTGGGATCACGACCTGAGCCGAAGGCAGATACCCAACTGCTGAGCCACTCAGGTGTCCCTGTTACAAAATTCTTAAAGCAATACTGACAGTTGAAAATGGACCACAAGTATAACACGTGGTTGTGAATTTGGAGGAGCTCCTGAACTACAAATTGAAGTAGGAGGAGGAGCAAGAATACAAACATAGTAATAGGATCTTATACAATAAATTATCTGTTCTTTTATTCAGCTATAATTGACATATTATATTAGTTTTAGGTACAATAAATTATCACAGAAAATGTTACAAAAATATTTTAATTTCATCATATAAATCTTTCATTTACACTATAATTATTATCTTTTCAAGCAATATCTCCGTCTGATATTAAAGTGAAGTCTTGGCATCATATTTCACATGTTATGTCTGGACATCTCTACAGATTTCAGAGAAGTAGGAATGGTTTTATACTGTAAACTGCTCATGAGGTGCTGTGTGCAAATTGGAAAAGGAGGAAAAGCAAGAATACAGACAATTGGCACAACTGAGGATGGTGATTGTTCAGGGATCACTTGTATTTGTGTATCTGAAAGGCGGGAATTGACAGGTGAATCAGACTTTTATCCTACTGTTCAAATGCTCTCTGAGCTCTGCTGCAGCCTCCATCCCCACCACTGCAGTACTGGCAGTGGTGAAACCCTCAAATGTTTGGTGCTTTCAGACACAGTTGCCAATTATCAGAAGGAACTTAGGGCAAGGGATGTTGGGGGAGCAGTTCCCTTGGGCCAAAATGGTGTTAGCTACAAGAGTTGGTGGTTGGAATTACTCTAAGGGACAGAGACATTAATTTACCCCTAATAAAGCATGTGTGTGTGTGTGTGTGTGTGTGTGTGTGCGCGCGTGCCCATGTGTAAATGAGAGAGAGAGAGAGAGGAAGAAAGTGGGAGATACCTCAGGCCTTCTAAAGCATAGGTACAAGATAAGGACCTCTCCGCCCGGGGTCTAGGATACTAGTACTGGTAGACCCTTCCCAAGTTCACCCAGTCAACCTATTCATCATAATAACAACATTGCCAAGAGGTCCTTTATTTCCCAATGTACTCCTTTCAAAGACCACTGACTGTATTTTCCTCTTCTTTTGTCTCACTAGGAACTGGTGAAAGTGGCAAAAGCACCTTTATCAAGCAAATGAGAATCATCCATGGGTCTGGTTACAGCGATGAAGATAGAAAGGGGTTCACGAAGCTGGTTTACCAGAACATATTTACCGCCATGCAAGCCATGATCAGAGCCATGGATACCCTGAGGATACAGTATGTGTGTGAGCAGAATAAGGTAAAGCACCACAGGGGTGTTGGCCCTACTTGTGGATGCATGTTTTCCTTCTCTAGGTAGCATATGTCTTTGGACAGAAAGATTTACAGTGTTTTGGTCAGAGGCCAAAGAAGCTCTGGAGCTCAAACCCCAGTGTGATAAAATTAGCTCTGTAGTCTGTCTTCTGCATGAGTTCCATCATGAGGGTATTGTGGTATTCTCTAGTGCCCTGGAATTCAGAAACTCAGGCATTTGGATTGCTTTTTTTAGGTGCTAAGAAAAGGAGGACTTATACGTTGATTCTTACAGCTAAGATACCCCATTAATTTCTCCATTGGCACAATTGAGATCTTGGGCTTTTCTGAAATTCCCAATCTTAGGAATGTGTTGTAAATGCCCTGTAGATCACTCAGAACAATTGGTGGGTTTTCTTTCTTTCTTTTGAAGCTAAGTGATGGTTTAGGAGAGTAATGCTTATGTCCCAACTACTGTTGCATTCTCGTAAAGTACTAGTATAAAGCTGGCATTTCTTTTCCTATCACCATTGGTTATTTAAAATACAATTATGTTTTGGGGGTACCTGGGTGGCTCAGTTAAGTGTCTGCCTTTGCCTCAGGTCATGATTCCCGGGGCCTGGGATTGAGTCCTGTGTGGGGCTCCCTTCTCAGCGGGGAGTCTGCTTCTCCCTCTTCCTCTGGCCTCTACCCAACCTCATGCACTTACTCTCTCTCTCTATGTATATATCAAATAAATAAAATTTAAAAATACAATTATGTTTCAAAACATTGGAAAATAATGAAAATAATAATGTGGGAGGAGGCGGCAAATAAAATTTTATACAGTATATTGGAAGGCAAATCCATTGCAAAATAACTATGTCTGAGTTCATTAAGAATCTATATCAGAAATAGTTTATTTAAAACAACTGATACCAAGATATAACATGACATCATGATAAAGAGGAAAATTCTGTCTCAGAGAAGTCTCTTGTGGGTCTACTAAAAATAATTTAGCTGCTAAAATGCCATTATTGCATGGGCTTTAGTGTGGACCCCCAAGGACAACTTTATCATGAACTTGTAGCACTTATATTTATGTATATTTTTAGAAATGATCTACAAAGAGTTTCAAAGCAGTCATTCTACATTTTTTATTATTCAGTGACTGAATTACATAAGAACATAGCATGTGCCCAGTTTTTGACTTTCTTTCCATTGTGTCTACAACCTCATGTTTTTACTATCATTTCCTTACACTTTTGTAGAAATGAAGGCATGTATCTTACTTCAACCTTCAAGAACGTTATGCTGAAAAATATGTGTATGTGGGGGCAGGGTGGGGTAGAGAATTAGCCTTTAGTGTATCTGGTGCCAAGCAATGTAAGAGGTGCATACTGAGCCACTGGGAGAGTCTAGAAGGGACTGTGATGGTTCCATGATACCTTGGTTTTGATACATATATTGTATCTGATTGAAAGTGTACAATTCTGGGGCACTTTGGTGGCTCAGTTGGTTGAGCTGCCCACTCTTGGTTTCCACTCGTGCTCTTTCTTTCTCTCAAATAAATAAATCTTTTAAAAAAGTATATAATTCAGCACCTGGGTGACTCAGTTAAGTGACTGCCTTTGGCTCAGTCATGATCCTAGGGTCTTGGGATCTAATCCTGCATCAGGCTCCCTTCTCCATGGGAAGCCTGTTTCTCCCTTTCCTTCTGCCTGCTACTCCCCCTGCTTGTGCTCTCTCTTTCTCTTTCTCTGTCAATTAAATAAATAAGATCTCAGGAAAAAAAGTATAGAGGACCTGGGTGGCTCAGTGGTTGAGCGTCTGCCTTTGGTTCAGGTTGTGATCCCAGGGTCCTGGGATCGAGTCCCACATTGGGCTCCCCACAGGGAGCCTGCTTCTCCTTCTGCCTATGTCTCTGCCTCTCTCTCTCTCTGTGTGTGTCTTTCATGAATAAATAAATAAAATCTTTTTTTTTAAGGGGTATAATTCTTTTTTAATCATACGGTTGACCCTTGAACAACACTGGTTTGTTTACCAGGTTCATTTACAAACAGATTTTTTTAATAGAAAGTGTATAGTAATGTAAATGTATTTTCCTTATGGTTTTAACATTTTTAAAAACATTTTCTTTAGCTTCTTTATTGTAAGAATACAGTATATAGTATTCTTACTATATATCTACAGTATAGATATACAAAATATGTGTTAATAGACTATCTTGGCAGTTTTTGAGGAGACAAAAGTTATACAGATTTTTGACTGCACAGGGATAGGCCCCTCAACCCTTGCATTGTTCAAGGGTCTGCTGTATAAAGTATTCTAAAAATTAGATCATCTGTGGAAATTTCAGATTATTTCAGAAAAGAGGTATGTCAGGAACGTCTTTACAGAGATTTTAGTTAATCTATTTTCTTACATTGTAAAAGGCATTTTGTTTCCCATTCATAGAGGGGTGTTGGGAAAAAGCCTGGAACTTAGGGGATGGACTTGCAAACATCCACTGGGAGGAAGAAGCTCAAATGTATGTCAATTCCACTTATCTTGGCAACAGTTGTTTGTAAAACCCAATCAGATTGAATAATTGGGGTCTCGGGGTTTCTGTTTCATTTTGTTTTCCATCAAGGTCTTCTAGAGGTACTCTGAGTTTATGTTTTAAACAAAAACATTTTTTTTTTTTTTTTTTTAATTTATGATAGTCACACAGAGAGAGAGAGAAGCAGAGACATAGGCAGACGGAGAAGTAGGCTCCATGCACCGGGAGCCAGACGTGGGATTCGATCCTGGATCCAGGATCACGCCCCGGGCCAAAGGCAGGCGCTAAACCGCTGCACCACCCAGGGATCCCAAACAAAAACATTTTTATAGGGTTTGGCATTCCACCACTTTCTCCTTTTCTCTTGGCCTTAATTCTTCTTCAAAGAATTAAGTGGTCTCCACTTGACCACTAATCTGCATTAGTTTCCTAGGGCTGCTGTAACAAAGTACCTCAAACAGAGTGGCTTAAATTGAAAATACATTCTTTTCCTAGTTCTAGAAGCTAGAAGGCTGAAGTCAAGGTTGATTGGTTCCAATTACTGTTTCATGCTTCTCTCCTAGCTTCTGGTGGTGCTGGATATCCTTGGAACCCTTTGTCTTATAAACATGTCACTCCAGTCCCTGCTGTCCTCACAGAGAGATCTCTCCTGTATGACTCTATTCTCATGGCATTCCCCTCTTTGCATCCAAACTTCCCTCTTCCTATAAGTACACCAGTAATTGGATTAGAGCCCACCCTCATCCCAAGGATAACCTCATCAGAACTTGATTATACCTACAAAGACCCTATTTTCAAATAGTTACTTTCTGAGGTATGAGGCTTGCGTGAATTTTAGGGGGGCATTATTCAACCAGTACAGTCTGCCCTCTGTCTCTCCAAGTCATGTTAATTCTACATGCAAAATATATTTGTCCCATTCCAGCAGGAACTCTGTCTCAAATCTAATCCAAAATCTCAACTCAAAAGATTCCAAATCTCATCATTTAAATCATCTAAATCAGGTAAGAGTTTGGATATGGTCTGTGCTGAGGTTACATACCTCCAGTCTCCTCCTCATTTGCTGTATCTGGCTCCCTTCTCAATGCCTTCTTTCTTTTTATTCCAAGTACCTACATTTATGCTTCATAAACTTCCTCTTATCCCTCAAAAAAAAAAAAATGCCTGGGATGAACCACAGGCTTACGGAGAGGCACAAGAGTGAGTAAAAAGAACACTGGATTAGTTCCCAAAAATCTGGGCTCTGTTCATGGCTCCCCTGTGGGTCTTGGGCAAGAGTCAGCAATCTTTTTCTGTAAAGGGCCAGAGAATAAACATTTCTGGCTTTCGGGGCCATATAATCTCTTTTCTGCCCTGATGTCATCGTGCAAAAAAATCTCCCATAGGAGAGGTATCAATGAATGAGTGGGCTTACTTGGAAACTGTTTGCAAAATGTAAATGCTGTTCTTAACTCACGAGCCATACAAAAACAGGCCTCGAGTGGATTTCATCCACAGGCTGTGGTTGCCCACCCTAGTCCTCTGGGAAGCCATGTAACCTCCCTGGTCTTACATTTCCCCAAATGTTAAATGCAGACAACACATGCTCTGTCTACTTCCTAAGCCAACATGAGCAAAAGAGAGTGGTGTACAAATGAAATGGCACTCAAGAAACACAAGATTACTGGGGCAAGTTCAAAAAACAAAAATGGACTAATTGTTGCTTTTATTACTTGTTTAGGTCATTGTCATCCATTCCTTCTCCATTGTTTGTAGAATAATTTTTTCTATGGGCTAGTCCTGATTCCAAATGTGAAACAGTAACAAAGTGCCATGCTTAGATCATAAGATAATAAAATGATTAGGGATCCCTGGGTGGCAAAGCGATTTGGCGCCTGCCTTTGGCCCAGGGCGCGATCCTGGAGACCCGGGATCGAATCCACGTCGGGCTCCCGGTGCATGGAGCCTGCTTCTCCCTCTGCCTGTGTCTCTGCCTCTCTCTCTCTCTCTCTCTCTCTCTCTCTCTGACTATCATAAATAATAAATAAAAATTTAAAAAAAATAAATAAAATGATTAGTCTTCATGTATTAAATAATGAGTTTAGGAAGCATGATACAGGTATTCTTTACCTTCACACGTGTATTGCGTGATGCATATTGCATTGCTCAAAACAAATGGTTAGGAGAGAGGAATAGAACCTGAAATAGCTTTTTGTTTCACAGACATGCAATCCTTTTGTTGCTTATTATTGACCATTTAATTCCATTATCCTGTTTTTTTCAGAGGTGGGAACACTTTCTTCAAAGTATGTAGAAGAGCATTAAGTGATTTGGGGGAGTATTTATGTATGTATGTATTTCAAGTAGGCTCCATGCTCAGTGTGGGGCTGGAACTTATGAACCTGAGATCAATAGTTGGATGCTTTACCCCCTAAGCCACCCAGGTACCCCTAGAGGGTCTTATTTAAATGTTAGTGATATTATTGCTTAGCCAGGTTGTTAAAAAAAAAACTTTGCCTATTACTTGATAGGCTGCTTATGAAAGGAAATTTATCAGGAATTTAGTTCAGCAATTTGGTTTGTAACCCACACTTTTTTTCAATTAAGATCTATAGCCTGAGGGCAGCCCCGGTGGCTCAGCGGTTTAGCACTGCCTTCAGTCCAGGATGTGAATTTAGAGACCCAGGATCGAGTCCCAGGTCGGGCTCCTTGCATGGAGCCTGCTTCTCCTTCTGCCTCTCTTTCTCTGTGTGTCTCTCATGAATAAATAAATAAAATATTAAAAAAAAAGAACTATAGCCTGAAAGATTATTTTTGTATACCTTGCCTATTTTTTTTAAAAAGAAATGATTCATATATGTTTGCTCACTGTGTTGATAAGCCTTAATTTTTGTGAATGTCTCTCAAGAGTGTCGTATGGGCACATAGTAGAAATTTATGACTTCTTGAATAAATATTACAAAGGCAATCACTCAGTGGCAGGGCTCCTAAATTGGAGTCAGTTTATAACTCATGTTTACTAGTGATGATTTCACTGAAGCCTGAAGAGCTTCTTTTTTTTTTTTTTTTTTTTTTTTTGCCATTTGTAGTGTGTCCAATTTGGGAAATTCTCATTCTAGGCCTGGCCTGCAGTAAAGGAAATATTTTTTTATCCTTTTAAAGGTTCTGCAGAATCTGTGTGGATAATGTAGATTAAGCATTTCCCAAGGGCAAAGGACAGCTCTGCCTGACTTCTCAAAAGCCTTTTCGTTCTATAGTCAATGATCCCTGGAAAAATGTCTACAGGCTTTTCAGCATCAGACCCCAGCTTCTTCCCTGCCCTCTTGTATATGAAAGCTCTTCACTACACTGGGGTCACCTCATATTTGCATGTAATTATGCACAGCTAATTGCAAGGGCTCATCACACAAACATTTTTAAAAAGTAGAGTTAATAATTAAGCAGTAAGAGGACTGTTTTGCCTGCCATTCCACTCCAAGTACCTAATTTATGATTCAGTGTTTCTAAATGTGTGAGCTCTGAAATTCCCTTCCAAAAGCTTCTTATTCTTCCATTGGTTGCTTTTGCTGAATTCCAAGGCATAGTTGAGAGGATGGGATTGGGCCATCCTGCCAAGAGGGAATTACAGAGTTAGGGGTGGGCTGTTGAATTGACTCAAGGGACCTCTGCTAGTTCTGCAGGTCCTGCATTTGGGTAATGGGATGCCTTTGTCATCAGTTCCTGCAGTGTCTTGAGTTTTGGCACCCACATCCCCCGCTCCTGACTGCTAGGTTTATCACACAAAGGACATTGGAAACCATCATCCTCAGTCTTGGCTGCACATTGGAATCACCTGGGGAGTTTTGCTGCTGCCACCCAAGGTACCACCCCAGAGAGTCAAGGCTAAATATTCTTGGAATGCAGCCTGAGTTTTTAGATCAACTTTTAGAAGCTTCCCCCAGTGCTTCTGATTAGGCAGATTGAGAACCACTGATAAAAGTATCTTACCATTATTTGGAGGTGTGAACACCTCTGAATTCTACTGTCACCCTTTCCATAATGGGGAGGTAGACTGCTGGTAATCTTTTCCATGTGATGACCCAATTAATTTCCACCCAAGGGTAAACTGAATGGCTGTCCTTGAAGATGTTTGTTTTGTTCAGCTGTGTTGGCTTCCTTGTTGACTTTTGTGGCGGTAGCATCTCCAGGTGACATAAATTATTTCAGGGCAGGTTCTGTGTTTCCTTTGAGCTTTATGGGGGCCTAGCACAGCCTCATGCCAAGAGCTTCCAGGGATTGGGTGGGGGTCAGAGGAGAAGAAGGAGCTTCATTTTAATCTCTGGAGGTCATGGCAATGGTGCTTTCTATCCTCTTTTTCCTACTGTTGTTTACACAGAAATTATCATTTCTTTTAAAATCAGTAAAGAATCAGGGATGCAGGTTAGGTTGATAATCCACCCAAAGTATAGATGCTATCTGTAAGAAAAATTCCTTACAATGTTGTTAAGTGGAGGAAATTACACTAGGAAATTAAGTCGTTAAATATTTTTACTCATCATTAATAGATACTTTTATGTATTGAGATGGCAATTCACTAGGTATACAACTTAAACATTAAATATCCAACTTCACGTTAAAGCCCTAAAGTCTAGTGTTTATGGGGCAGGATCACAGGACATTACTTTTTTTTTTTTTTTTTAACACCAAAAGGAGCTTTGATAATGTTTCATATCTGGGTGTATATAAGTCTTCCAGATTCACTTCATTCTCAGAAGGCAAGGGCCTGAATTTCCAGGTAGGTCTATTAAAGACTCACGTGAGGAAATCAGGCACAGTTAAGTGGAAATGGTCAACTTAGTGCCACTTTTTATATAAAAGTTTCTCAGGGCTTAAAGTATTTTAAGAACCTCTTATTTTCTAATTTTTAAAACATCTGTTTAAATATATTTTTCAGTCCCACTTCCTTATTCAGTTTGAAAAGTCAGCTTTTGCATGAGCTTCTGGGAACAGGGAGGCCAATGTTCAGACTTTGGCGATAGCCCAGGGTTGCTGTTTCTTTGGCAAATGTTAAATTCAGTCTCTTTCTTTTTGTGTCCCATTGGATATTAAAAATTGCATGGTACATTTTTCTCCTTACTAAGAACTTGGAGTTCTAGATAGTGTCACAACAACAATAAGTAATTCTCCACCAAAATTCTGGGCTGGAATTTTTCCATTTGTGCCAATGGTTCTCTGATTAATCAGTGCTGACTTTATTGTGAAAATTGCTGTACCTGGAGCTTGAAATGTAAGAGTTTGGAAAACAGGAAAGAATAAGATGGAGCAAGAACTGGGTTTCTCCTTCACCACCATTATAGGTAAAGCTAACCCTACTATCTATTCAGTTTGGCTTGGAAGTTGAGGAAGGTTTGGGGCCAATGAAGAGTAATGAGATTGATTTGACCATTGAAATATTCATTTCTTCCCCCACCTCAAGGCTAGATATGAACCTACCACATCCAAGGAAATACTATAAAAAATCTGGTGAAAAGGGGGAAATCTCACAAAGTTGCAAAGAATCCAGAGACTAATGTGACCATCAGTCTATTTGAACATCTATCCATTTACCCAACATGTGAAATATTTGCCTTGAGTTTTGAATTGCATCCAACTTTGTTATCCTAAAATACAAAGGCCCTCGGTGATGCTAAATCTTGTTAGATCTGAAGTCCTTCACAACTTCTCTTGGTAGAGCTACATCTCATTTTTTGATGGTATAGAGGTGATGGTGTGATGACCCTGCACTCTTCTCAGACCTACCTTCTCTGAACTGAACAGTTAGTTACATCACTGATGCTGATGAAGAAATGCCATAAATATGTGACAAACATAAATTATCCCCTGGGTTTATATTGGAGTCCTGCCAAGGGAGACATGTGTTCTTCTGGATTCTTGAATTTATTAGACATAGATTTTCTTTTTAACTGATTATTAAGCTCTGCAATATTACCCTAGGCAAAACATTCTAGAAAGCATCATTTCTGTATTAAAAGCTTTTATTGAGGGTGGGGGAAACTCAAATAGGATACAATAATGAATCCAACAGAAACATATTATTAATAGGTTGTGTTTGTGTGCATGCAGGTACATAGGTGTGTTTACAAACAAACATAATTTTAGAGTAAAAACCATGTTTGTTATAAGCCAGAACAGTTGGCTTTTTTTTTTTTCCATTGACATTTTCTTTTGGAAGCTCAGATATTTTCAGGGAGCTTTGAGACATTGCATGTCATGTACTTCATCTTAATTACTAACACAAAACTCTGTTGGGTTTAATTAAAAAATGATCTAAAGTAGTCTAAAGTAGTTTCACATCATTGCTATGACTTTGTATTTTGCCTAAATCAAATCTTAAAATAAAGATATATGTGTATTTAACTTGGCTATTTACAGTATCTGGTTAGGAAATTGTTTGCTTTTGTATGTGAGCATATGATTTACAAAGGTTAGAAAGATGAGTTTTTAGAAATCTAGAAAAACCAACTTCTAATTTTTTAATCACTTAAGTAATTTGTGGTTAGTCGCAAAAAGGTTGAAGATGATCAGAATGATGTTGATTATATTTTGGGTGCCTCTGTATTCCCTCCCTTTCTTTTATATTGAGAGTAAGGGAAGTGGTTGGATGATGGCACATGTGGGAGACCATTGTGGTTGAGTAGTGGCCATCGTCTCCATAGGGCCCTGAACTCCTATCCCCTCCCATTATATCTCTGCTTTGTGTTTTTCATGGATTTCTTCCTGTTGAGTTGTGTGGAGGCTTCACTTTAGGGTTTATCATCATTGTGGTCATCGTGATTTTAATCAGTTGATGTGTAGAGCCCTAACAATGTTAATAATTACCTCAAACAAGAAAGTCTTCTTTCCAAGGTCAAGTTAGCTCCTGACATACTGGAATTAGACAGTAGCTGACATAAAATTGAATTCCTACCCTCCCTGTCATTTACATCCTTCATAGCCTTGGGCAGATCACCAAAGCTCTTAGTGTTTTTCTTTTTTTCTTTAGCTGAGAGCAAGGTTGGCTCCTGATGATAATAGAAAATGTAAAGAGGTGGGTAATCTACCTTCAAAAGCAAAAAATCAAAAACAAACAAACAAAAGCAAAAAATAGTATTCTGCAGTGTCTTGAATACATTACTTTTTTCACCAAAATTAAAAAGAAGTTATTACTTTATTAACTTCCTAGTTAATAAGACTACATCAAAGTACAATCATTTTTATTGAGGTGTAGTTAACATACAGTGTTATATTAGTTTCAGGTATATAATGTTTCAACAATTCTATATATTACTCAGTGTTCATCTAGTGTACTCTTAATCCCCTTTATCAATTTCACCCATTCCCCCACCTCCCTCCCTCTGGCAACTACCATTTCTCTGTGTTTGAGTCTGTTTTCCTGTTTTTTTAAAAAAATTTTTTAAAAGATTTTATTTATTTATTCATGAGTTACACAGAGTGGGGGAGTACAGAGACACAGGCAGAGGGAGAAGCAGGCTCCATTCAGGGAGCCCAAAGTGGGACTCGATCCCAAGTCTCCAGGATCACGCCCTGGGCTACAGGCGGTGCTAACCCACTGCGCCACCAGAGCTGCCCAGTTTTTTAAGATTTTTTCCTTAAATTCCACATAAAAGAAAAGTCATAAGGTATCTGTCTTTTGCTGAATGACTTATTTCACTTAGCATTACACCTTCTAGGTATCATCATGGTTTCAATGTGCATTTCCCTGGTGCTTGGTGATGTTGAGCATCTTTTTCGGTGTCTGTTGGCCATCTACATATCTTCTTTAGGAAAATGTCTATTCATGTCCTCTGCCCATCTTTAATAGAATTATTTGGGAATTCTTTGGTGTTGAGTTGTATAATTTCTTTATATATTTCGGATGTCAACCCTTTATCAGATATATCATTTAAGAATATCTTCTCCCATTCAGTAAGTTGCTTTTCTGTATTGTTAGTGATTCCTTTGCTGTGTGGGAGCTTTTTATTTTAATATAGTTCCAGTAGTTTAATTTTTTCTTTCTTCTAAATCCCTTCTTTGATAGGGATTTTTTTCTTCTTCTGGTTCAATTTTGCATTTGTTTGCCTTGCCAGAGAAGACATATCTAGAAAAATGTGATGGCTGATGTCAAAGAGATTACTGCCTATATTTTTTTCTAGGATTTTTATGATTTTAGGTCTCACATTTAGTTCAGTTTTCCCAGCACCATGTGTTGAAAAGATCATCTTTTCCTGAAGTGTACATTTTTGGATTCCTTGTCATAGATAAATTGACCAAATAAACATGGTTTTATTTCTGGGGTCTCTATTTTGTTCACTTGATTTATGTGTCTACTTTGGTGTTAGTAACATACTGTTTTGATTACTATGGCTTTGTAGTATATTTTGAAATCTAGGATTGGGACAACCTCCAGGTTTGTTCTTTTTCAAGATTGCTTTGGCTTTTTGGGGTCTTTTGTGATTCCATACAAATTGTAGGATTATTTGTTGTAGTTCAGAGGAAAATGTTAGTATTTTGCTAGGGATTACATTAAATCTGTAGATTGCTTTGGTTAGTAATGGACATTTCAGCAGTATGGTCTCTTCCAATCCATGAGCATGGGATGTCTTTCCATTTGGTTTACATTATCTTCAATTTCTTTCATCAGTGTTTCATAGTTTTCAGAGTACAGGTCTTTCGCCCCCTTGGTTAAGTTTATTCCTAGGTATTTTTTTTCTTTTTGGTGTAGTTATAAACGGGATTGTTTTCCTACCTTTTCTTTCTGCTACTTCATTATTATCGTTTAGAAATGCAATAGATTCCTGTATATTCATTTTGTGTCCTGTAGCTATACTGAATTCATTTATCAGTGCTAGTAGTATTTTGGTGGAGCTATTGGGTTTTCTATATATATTAGTATGTCATCTGCAAATACTGCTTTCTTACCAGTTTGGATGCATTTTATTTTTTGTCTGATTGCTATGGCTAGGATTTCTTAGTAATCCATTGACTAAAAGTGGTAAGAGTAGACATTCTTGTCCTGTTGCTAATCTTAGGGGAAAAGCTCTCAGTTTTTTGTCGTTAAGTATGATGTTAGTTGTAGATTTTTCATATATGGCCATATGTTATATTGAAGTATGGTCCTTTGAATCCAACTTCATTGAGAGTTTTTATCTTGAATGGATGTTGTACTTTGTCACATGCTTATATTTTCCTGATTCAGTTTTGGAAGTTTAGCTGTTTTTAGAAATGTATCCATTCCTTCTAGATTGTCCAATTTGTTGGCATATAACAAATGTTTCATAATATTCTCTTATAATCCTTTGTATTTCTGTGGTGCCGGTTGTTATTTCTCCTCCTTCGTTTCTGTTTTTATATGCATCTTCACTGAAGTACATTGTTTGTATATCAACACAGGCTGTTTTATTTAATATAATCCAGGAGGTTTTTTTTTTTTTTTTTTCAGATAAAAAGTACAGAAAGACACATATACCAGACTTAAAATGAAAAATCCATATTCCAGAATGTGTGTGGTTTGCAGATAAATAGATAGATGATAGATCAATCAATCGATCGATAGATAGATAATACCAATTTTTAGGTCTTTAATCCTTATTTTTGAAAAAAAATGAAATGAATGAATGAGTGGCCCTCCTTCCTACACCTGCTGGTGTCCACATGTTCAGCCCTATCACTGTGAGAATAAACATCTGTGGACAAGATCATTCCTCACAGAAATTGTCGATCAGAAAGGCAGAAGTATGAAGCAGAATCCATGTAATGTCTTTCAAGTTGCTTGATTCTTTAAAAAAAAATTTTTTTTAATGACAAACTTAAAGGATTGGAGAAAGTATCTTTCATAACAGATGACACTAATTCTGGTGATTTCTTGACTCCCTCACTCAAAGAGAAAGGTCCAGGCTGGACCAGGTTCTGGTTATCCATATGGCTAAGAATCCCCAGACAGGGATCCCTGGGTGGCACAGTGGTTTGGTGCCTGCCTTTGGCCCAGGGCACGATCCTGGAGACCCGGGATCGAATCCCACGTCGGGCTCCCTGTGCATGGAGCCTGCTTCTCCCTCTGCCTCTGTCTCTGCCTCTCTCTCTCTCTCTCTCTGTATGACTATCATAAATAAATAAAAAAATTTAAAAAAAAAAGAATCCCCAGACAATGGGCTTCATTTTAAAAGAAACCAAGGGTTTTTTTGTTTGTTTGTTTGTTTTTTATGCCCTCCACCTTTTATCTACAAGGGATAGGTCATCATTACTGTAGTTAGGGTGGTTTTCTTTTCTTTTCTTTTCTTCTTTTCTTTCTTTCCTTTTTTTTTTTTTTTTTTTTTTTTGGCCAGAAATGATCATTGTCACTGTTGTCCTCCCTTAATTTGGTTAAGAAAAACTGCTTATGATAGTTTTTCTTCCTTGCTTCTGAGTGGGTGATATTTCTGCCAGTATACACCAATGTAAATGGCTGGTAATACCTAATAGACATTTCTACCTGGGAAGCTTAGAAGTGAAGATCTAGCCCACAGCAGTAGTAGGTACTCAATACATATTCATTTTAGGAATTAAACGAATGGCACAAGCTAAAAGAACTCTCTAAATGAAAGTTGGGCCCAAGAGAAGGTAAAATGGACAACTCATTTAGAATCTTAGGGTTTCAAGGATTTAAACGTCTCTGTTTCCCTTGAAATAGGGTCTCCTGAATGAAGATCTCCCAGTGGCCCTTAAGTCCTCGGTGGCTCTGTCATGTTTCCAGGGCATGTGCCGCATGCCTCAACGAGTACTTCTCTTTCTCCCCATGGTATGAGGCTATTACATGGCTGTCTCTTCCAGCTCACTCTGAGCACCTCAAAGGCAACACTTGTATTCATGCCTGTTTCCTCCAGCTCTCAAAGATGGTGACAAAACAAAACAAAAACCTGATCTTTTAAAATTCCAGGTGAATGGCATCAGAAATCCCAAGTTGTGATGTCATAGATTTAGCATTAAAAAGAAACCAACAAAATAATACAGACCAGATTTAAAAAAACAAAAAAACAAACAAAAAAAACCCCAACCAGCATTATGATTCCTGGCAGCAGCAGCATCTCTGCTACTCTGGTACTTTTTCATTCAGCCCCAACCACAGTGAACTCCTTTCCTTTGGCCTGGTATTGACGACATTCCTTCAAGTCCTGGACTTTACAAACACTCTCCCCTATACTTTTCCCTTCTCTCCTTGCCTAGCCAAGTCTTTTTTTGTCCTCCTGCAGAATGGAAGGCCCATGAAGGCCCAGGACCATGTCTGTTTATATGCACCTTGGTAGCTCCCGTGTATGACAGGGATGCTTGCCAGTTTGCTAAAACCCTTTCTGCTAATTTCTATAACAAAGGAATCTGCTTTTTTATAAGTCCATGCAGGTGATCTTAGGGGCACATTCTAGCCTGTCCTGAACTTGACTCTGAGACTTTACAGCCTCATCTGTCCTCCCTAATGGACTGTGATTTCCTACATATCCCATGCCTTTTTTTGCTCATTTTTCCTCCGTCTGTTGGAACATCCTGCTACCAATTCCCTCTGTACTCATAAATAGGTAACTTCATTTATTCATCTTGAATAAGACATCCAATACTGTAGCAAACTTTGACAACCTTCCTCTTGCAGCTCCCTTGGGTTAGGCTCTCTTTTCCAGTGTACCTATATAATACCTTACATTTACCATATTACGTTATAATTCCTTAATTATGCATCTCTTCCATTTCAGAGTAGGGGTTCTTTGAGATTAAGAACCATGTCCTGTTGATCTGTGCATCTCTTTGGGTTCAATAATTGTGAAGTGACATTAAAACCTCATGTGAAGATAATATCATAAATTCAATGCTGTGTTAGAGCTTTGTCCAAGGGGTGATCTCTACAATTTCCCAGAGGATGACTGAACTCTTCTTTCCTATGATTAATTTTTGCCTCCTTGCCTTTGGGATTATAATACTGAGCAAAAAGGAACAATCAATGTGGCCATGCTTTTCTTCTTGCAAAGAGATATTGGCTTTTGGAAATACTGCTTCTGATTTGCAGGATAATCAAAAAGCCTTGCACAGTCATTGGACTCCATAATCTAGTGTAAGAAGCTTGGGATTGACCAGAGCAGCTCTTGAAATGTGTTTGGTGAACTGCAGATGTACTCCGCCTGTCAAAGTTAGGTCAGTGGCAATGACTCTTTTCAAGCTGAGTCACCAGGCAGCTGTTTTAGAACCACATAGGGCCAAAAAATGGGGCTGTAAGGAAGAATGACTTGTTTATGAGATACAAGAGAGATTCAGTAAATCATATCCTCTTCATCAAGTTCTAAAGTAATTGAGAAATAAGACAAGTATGGCATCTATCTGGTAACCAAAATATCATGTTAGTGCCAAAGCTGAGAGTAGAGAATGTGGCTCATTACAGGGTCACATGAGATTCCTAATACTGAGCCAGAATGTGGTAGACTCCCCATGAGGTCATCATTAGCTCTGGAAGACCCCAGACTTCACCCCCAAGGTACCCCAGGTTTCTAACAGCACAGAAGAGGAAAGCGCAGAGGTCAGGACTAGGACTCAACCCACATGCCTCTACATGGTATGTCACCTGTGCTATCACACTTATCACAGGCCACCTCCTCTCCTGCTTAGTATGCTCCTGAGGGTGAGGGCTGTATGTACTCCTGGGTGCCAAAATGAGTATGAATCTGTTCCATGCCTTACTGAGAATGTATCATTCTATCCTAAATAGTTCTTCCGTATGGGTACTATCAGTTGCCCCTCTTTAGGGGTATGGAAACTGAGGCTTATGGGAGTTAAATAGTCTCCCCAAGGCTGCACAGGTGTTCCATGTCAGAGCTGGAAGCTGAATCCAGGTGCCCTGACTTCACAGGTAAAGCTGTTAACCATGATGCTTCATGCCACTCTACAATAATATAAGACCATGTCTAGTGAGAGATCATTTAAAGGCTTGATTATCAAAGTAGTGAATGATATGAATTGAGGGTTCTCTGTCTCAAAATACCTATTCCTGGCCACTGTATTAATTTTTTTCTTTGTGGCTGAGATCTAACTAGCTCATAATGTCAAATTATCTCTCAATATTCACACAAAGGGATCATGCAATTTAGAAAAGGAAATATCAGAATTAGAGCATCCATTGGATAAAGTTTGAGGATTGAAGAGCTTTCTATGAAGTGGATTTGAAACAGCTGCAGGGAGAATATTTTTCAAAATTTTAAAATTTTCTTATTAGCTTACAAAAGAAATGTAAACAAGCCAGAAATGACTTCAAAATTGTTTTGCAAACCAAAAGAATCAGAACGTGACAATGACTTGAACCAGTGCTGGAGAGTCCAGAAAGATCAAATAAAACCTAAAGAGTATATTCTTTTTTTTTTTTAATTTTTATTTATTTATGATAGTCACAGAGAGAGAGAGGGGGGCAGAGACACAGGCAGAGGGAGAAGCAGGCTCCATGCACTGGGAGCCCAACGTGGGATTCGATCCCGGGTCTCCAGGATCGCGCCCTGGGCCAAAGGCAGGCGCCAAACCGCTGCGCCACCCAGGGATCCCCTAAAGAGTATATTCTAATAGTGGTGTGAATGGGATTCATTTTAGCTTTAAGGTTCTGCCTGGATTATATTTCAAGTGCAGTTATAAGTATTAGCTAGCTCCACCTTCAATCTGTTCAAACTCTCAGACTTTCTCATGAGTTTGGTTTAATTTAGGTGGAAGGGCATACAAATTTTGCACCTCCAAGTTCTCTAATTGAGAAATAGTCCCTGATTTCCAGCACCTTTCAATGAGCTGGTGGGTGGGACCCATATGAAGCTCGTCTTCAATTCTGTGTGCTACTTTAAGAACACTTTGATGGGGCGGCCTGAGTGGCTCAGCGGTTTAGCGCCGCCTTCAGCCCAGGGCCTGATCCTGGAGACCCGGGATTGTGTCCCATGTCGGGCTCCCTGCATGAAGCCTGCTTCTCCCTCTGCCTATGTCTCTACCTCTCCCTCTCTCTGTCTCTCATGAATAAATAAATAAAATCTTTTTTTTTTTTTAAAGAACACTTTGATGTTCTTGAGATTTATTTTTGAGATTGTGTCTGTGTCTCTCATGAATAAATAAATAAAATCTCTAAAATAAATAAAGCTCAAAAATAAATAAATCTCAAGAACATCAAAGTGTTCTTTTTTTTTTTTTTTAAGATTTTATTTATTTATTCATGAGAAAGAGAGGCAGAGACATAGGCAGAGAGAGAAGCAGGTTCCTTGTAGGGAGCCTGATGTGGGACTTAACCCCAGGACCCTGGGATCATGACCTGAACCAAAAGCAGACACTCAACCACTGAGCCACCCAGGTGCCTCTGTTCATGAGACTTAAAAGTAAGGTCTGTTCTGGGGATTCAAGCAAGAATTGGGGTTTGTGCTTTTATGGTCTGTGAACTGGATAACCTGGGTACATTCCTGGCCTTTTCTGAACCTGCTTCCTTGTTTGTAGAATGAGTGAACTAGACTAGATTACCTTTAGCTTTTGAACTCTAGAGGAAGGGAGGGCAAGTCTTAGAACTGGAAAACAATAAAATGAAGACATTCTTGGATTTCGTAAGATTATGGTCAACTTGGGGACAAGGTTCTTTTAACTTCATTTCCTCCTTTAAAAATTCCCTCCTTCATTTTGCCTTAAAAAAATAATTTTTCTTTTGAGATGATAAAATGTCTTATGTCCTGTGACTCAGGGGTCTGAGATTCAGTGCTACTGGGCAGCTCTACTATGGAGACAATTTGGCTCCTCCCTTACTATGGCTAGTTCTGAGTGTATCTCCTCTTCCTCTAAGAGCTGGACTATTTCATCACTTATCAGATAATCTTAGAATCCTAGAATCTCCTGACAACATGCCTCCTTACTCCTCTCCCCCTTCTCTCTGTGGACACTTTCCAGCTTAACTCCCTGCACATCTGTTCTGGGAGCTGCCTCCTAATTATATCCTAGGATCCTGATATAGAAAGAACCAAAGGGAACATTCCATCTCTGTCTCTCTAGATGTCCCAGGGGCATCTTAGGTCATAGATGGAGGTTTGCTCCTTAGTGAGATGCCCAGAGGCCACTGACTGGGAACCAAACCTAAATGTACAATAGAACCCATCTCAGGGCATTGTGCTTTGGCATAAGGGCCATGGGATGTTTCTCAAGATGATCTGTTCAAGTGTGATTAAAGATTTTTGGTTAACATTAAAATAAGGTGCTCATTCCATCTAAAGTTTTCTGAAGAAAAGTCCTAAAATGTCACCTCCAAAAGAATGTATTCAAAAGGAGTTTCATCCTGAATTCTACTTAAGAAGTGTGATTATGGAGTCATAGAATTTCAGAGCTCGAAGGGACCCACAAGTATTTTCTAGGTCAACCTAGATCTTTTCAAGGTTCAGAGAACCAAAGTCTAAAGTGATTAGATAGTGTGCCCAAGGCAAGTTAGAAGGACTGAAAAGCATCTCAGTAGGGTTCTGTTTCGTGTCAATGTAGCCTGGCATAAAACATGAATCTTAGAGTGAGGTTCCCAGGCAGCTGGTAATTTTCCATAGAGAAATTCTTCCTTTTCTCTCTTTTAAAAATTATGCTAGACCTCAAAAAGTTAAGCATAGAATAATCCTCTGATCCACAATTCTACTTCTGGGTATGTATCCAAAAGAATTAGAGGCAGGGACTCAAACAGATACTTGTACACTCATGTTCAAAGCACTAGTCACATTCGTAGAGACAGAAAATAGATTGGTGGTTGCCAGAGGCTGACGGAAGAAGAAATAGAGAGTTATTGTCCAATAGGTATAGAGTTTCAGTTTGCAAATTGAAGAAGTTCTGGAGAAGGGAGGGAACAACACAATGTTTGTCCAATAATGTTAATGCACTTAAGACCACTAAACCGTATATTGAAAAATGGTTAAGATCATAAATTGCATGTGTATTTTACCACCAAAAAACTCTCTTATTAGGTTCTTGTTTATTTTTATTTCAATAAAATGTCATAATGCTTTTTGTTGTCAAAAAGAGGCCACTGGTAGCACCTTCATGCCTCTCCTGTGTTCCTCATTATTCTTTGAGTGTTTTTGTTTCTTTTTTAACTCCTCGGCACAAGAGGTTTCAGGACTACTTTGATTTCCTCTGTCCTGGTTGTAGACACAGCCCTTTATCCAAGCAGACCGGTTCCATTTTCAGGGAATTGTAATCCTAAATCAAGATCTGGATGCTGGGTGAGCTCATTGCTATTTGGTTATCAGATGCTTCTCACCCTTTCAGTGGACAGAGCCGGGACAACAGAAACATGTACTCACAAATGCCCATGTCCATGCACTCAGTAATATGCACACATGCATTCATAATACACTTACAAATATATTCAGGCATGTTAATCATTAATCTCCAATTTGAATGCAACACCACATTTTCCCCCACTTCACTGCAATCCATATTTATTACTTTTTGCTAGTAGTGACAGCTCTCGTTCCCCGAAATACCAACACATTTACTTATTTGCTTCATCCTTCAGTAAACAGCATAATTTTTTATTTACCACCAGTACCACAAATCATTTTAAACACTAAAGCAATAAAATTCACATCTACCAATTCTTAGCTGTGGTGTGTGCATTTTCTGAACGTGTTTTCCTTTATTTCTTATCAGGTGAGAGGAGTTGGAATTGAGATAGTGATGACAGTGGAAAATAAAAAAGAGAAAAAGGAAGAGAGATGGGGGTTGATGGGGAAGAGAGAAGATGGGGGTAGGTTGGAGGCAGAAAGATAAGGACAGAGAGCTTTTTCAACTTTTAAGACTCTTACATGACCACGTACACAAATCAGGGTGAAGATGTATAAGAGGTAAGAATTGGGAAGAGAGGAGTCAAAAGAAACATTTTTTAAAAATCTGTTTCTTTGACTGTTGGAACAAATGTTTTGTTTGTTTACTTAAAAATATATAATACAGTGAAAATAGAGGGAAAGACAGCTGTTTTTTATGAATTACTGATAAGATTTTATCCTGTTTGGGGGGTTCAGTTGCTTTGATGATGACATTTTCTCAGACGTGGCATTTGATCCAGCATACATGCTCTACATGGTTGTTCTTAAAATGAGGAATTGATTTATTTTTAAAAGGTTCCCCTGTCTTTGGAAGAGAACCAAATATCTCTTTCAAGTTGGGGAAATAACTTCCTTTGGAGACCTAACCTCTTTCTCACCCCACTGAGCCGTTTGGCCTTTTGTGTAGGAGTTGGGTAAGCATATTGAAACAAGAGGTTCTTTTTCTTCACTAACCCCCAAACAAGCTGTTTTCTCCTGCTATGAAATATTCCTTAAAAAAAAAAAAAAAAAGAAAGAAAGAAATATTCCTGATTTCTTTTTTTTTTTTTTTTAAAGATTTTATTTGTTTATTCATGAAAGACACAGAGAGAGAGGCAGGGACATAGGCAGAGGGAGAAGCAGGCTCCCTGTGGACCTGGATCATGACCTGAGCGAACGGCAGAAGCTCAATCACTGAGCCACCCAAGTGCCTCATATTCCTGATTTCTAAGAGAGATGGTGATATAGAAGTGAAGACACTCGAGAGCAAGAGTCCCATGAGCTAGTTTTTAGTTATGGCCTGAGACTTAGTAGCTGGGTCACTCTAGATACTTCAAGATCTGAGCTTCAACTCTTCGACTGTGAGATGAGGATAAAACCTGCTTTGTTTTTCCTTTCATTTTGATTTGGTGCCCTACACACTTCCAAAAAAAAAAAAAAAAAAAAAAAAGATTTCAGGTGAACTTAAAAGAAATGACACAAGTCTAACCAATCTGATAATGTCAGGATAGATGATGAAGAGTTAGGGGATGGGTGGAGGAAATATTAATGACACCAAAAGCCCAAACTACAGTAGCTACCCAGATGTGAGCATAAAGTTTTCTCTTCAATATGGTACCTGCTAGCTCTGTGTGGTAAGTGAGTCCTTCAGCTGTAGTTAGTTGGAATCAGGATATGCTCTAAGTGTAAAATACACACTGGGTTTCAAAAGCCTGGTATACGTAAAAGCAATTATCACAACAATTTTTTTTACACTGATTGTACATTGAAATGATGCTTTGGATATATCAAGTTTTAAAATATTTTATTAGAATTTTTCTTGATTCTCTTTATATTTTTAGTGGCTACTAGAAAAATTTAAATTTCTTAAGAGACATTAACAGCACATATTTTCTAAACATCTCATTACATTTCTCTCAGTGCTGGTCTAACCTATTTTCATTCAAGATAAAAAAAAAAAAGTTTGTTTTGTCAGCCTGCCATGCATTCATATTGAGCTGTAGATGTAAAAGTTTTCTATAAAAATAGGGCCAAAATGGTGGTACCTTGCTAAAACTATAGTCCTTTCTCCCTGTTGGAAAATCTTTGTCATATATGGAAATCCTGACTAGCAAACTATATGTGACATAAAATCTGCTAATTTATTCCTCATTAGTCATTCATTCAAACATTGATTTATTCAATCCATGAGTTTTATTCAGGTTCTCTGTTGTGTCTTCAGAGTATAAGGTTGAATTACGACTCAGTTCTGCCTTTAACAATTTCAGTCTTTGGGGAGATGGAAGAGGAGAAGACTGTCAGCCATGCAGACCTAATAATTTAGAATACAGTACTATGATCCCAGATCTGGAGCTCTGTGCAAAATGTAACTGGGAAGAGAAAACGATGACCATGTTTTGGCTTGGCTTTGGGGTAATTCAAATTCGATTATTCATACTGTTATTCTAAGAGGCTTTGCCAAGTTTATTTAAAGAGATTGAAGGATAGCAAATACAAAATTAAAATAGTTTCTTATTCAATCTGCACTTTCAAAAGATCTTTATTGTAAATATTTTTTATTCATCAGGCTGGTTCTACTTATGCTCTGAAATTTAGTCTGTCTGCTAACTGTACCTTGGCCAGACTCACTCTCTGTGAGAGCAGACATGGATTATTTATTGATGACCAGTTTGTCAGGAGAGATTCTTTTGAGAGTCCCTTGTTTGGATCCATACATCTAATTCTGTGTCCTCTCAGGCAAGGGTGAGTACAAATGATCAAGGGCTTTTAGCTTGAAAAGAATTTTAAGTAGGCCAGACAGCCAGAATGCCATAGCCCAGTAGAGCCATGGGATTCTCCAACAGAAGACACAGTCAGTTGGGTTGAATGTGGGTTTGTTTCTCATTTGAAAAAAAAGAAAAAGATGTGGGATGGAGGAGAAGATCATACTTTTACAGGCTGTTTCTTTTGGTTAGGAATATACTGAAAACTTGGTCATGGTAATGAGTCTTCTGAGGACCTTTTCCTTCTTTAAACATTTCTGGCTTTTGGCCTTCAGAAGTGAGCTCTGTGTGGTCTTAACAAGGTTGCCATGTAGGCTGAGGGCTTATGGGAAACAGCAAACCTTGTGAAACAATCTGGTTTGTATAGTCTCAAGCAAGTGATCAAATATTTAAGACTTAAAAAAAAATGACAGTGTTTATAAGGGTCCTTGAAAAGAATTTCTGATGGAAGGTGGTGAGAAAGATTTGTTTCCATTACTCATAACTTAAGTCTGCTGTGATGGGACTTGTTTAAATTCTCACTTCTCAGATGGAAAACTAACAAAAGTGGGTGATGAAGCCTGTGGGAATGGATGATTTGGGGCCAGAATAAGTAGAGGTGATAGGGTCTTACTGGAGGTGATTTTGTATACTTGTTTTTTTTACACATCTCATTCATTGTCTTCTGTGTTGGAATCCTGGTGTTCTGGCCAATGTGGGGTGTAAGTATCTTTGTGTACTTACTCAGTCAAGTTAGGTGTTTGTTACATTTCCACGGTACATTCTTAGAATTCAGTGTAAGCCCATAGCATGTGTCCAGAGGAATGGGGAAATGGGGAGGAACGTTAACTTTGCATATTTCCTAAAATCATTTTTAATTTAGCAGGTTTGGTTTCTCTGTATTTCTGTGGGGAGTGCAGTTGAGACTTTTGAAATCCTTGACACCTGTACAGAACTGGTTGGTTCCGTATGAAAGTTCCGTATGGTTCCATATGAAAGGGTTTGTTGGTGCCTTCCTACTAGGCTTTTGCGTTTTTTTTTTTTTTTGGTTTTTTTTTTTTTTTGCCTTTTTTTTTTTTTTTGGTTTTTTTTTTTTTTTTGCATTTTTCTCTCTTCCTAAAATTGTTTAAAGATCACCTATGAGGACTGATTTGCTCATACCCCACTGGGCACAGTTGGTCAACCTGTAAGGATTGGCATTTAGAACAGGTCCTGTCATGTTTGTGCATTTTTTAAAAAAAAAGGGGGGGATGAAGACTTCCACTTTCAGAAAAATGGAGTAGCTATACTTTTTCTTTTTCCTCGTGCTGAGTACAACTAAAAGCCCTGGTTGTTAAAATAAGACTTTGGAAGGTGGAGAGAAAAAGGAAGACCTGCAGGGACCTCAGAACTCAAGAACAAAGTAGGGATTTCTTGGGTTTCCATATTGCCTCATGTGTTCCAGACTTTGGGGTTGAAGATGCCAGTAACATGGCAATACAACCAGATCAGGCAAAAACAAAAATAAAAAACCATACTCTCTCTAACCACAGGAACAGGAAAAGGCACACTAGCAAGACAGAAAACTTCTAAATAAAGCCACTCTACTCCAGCCAAACACCATTAAAAAAAAATCTGTGGCTTATCTCACCCATGCCAGCAAAATCCCAGAGGGCAACTGAGATGTCCATGCTCACCAGGCTGCCACAAGGTGCCCCAACGTTTCTGCTGGGGCAGTTCAGAGAAGGGACTTAAATCCCCACAGGCAGGTAACAAGGGATGCTTCCTCTTCCACTGGGTCGATACCAGAGGAAGCCCAGTTGAGAGCTGGGACTTTCACTGCTACACAACAGTGTTTTAAGGGTACTCAGAATCTGTTTTAATCAGGTGTGTTAAAACATGTTGACATGGGAACATGCTGTCATGAGGGAGAAGTTTATACTGACAGTTCCTAGGAAATAGGCATAGCCCATGCACCATGTAAGGCCACATGGAGAAGCCCCAATGTGTCAACAGGCAGAAGGAGCAGGTGAAACATGGGCAAGAGCCTTTATTGTGGTGTTCATGTGAGGGAACAGGTGAGTCTAAGTAAGCAGAATTAGAATTGGCTAGTTTGAAGAATTTCAGCAGTTCTTTGGGCTGCCGGAGTTGTCCTGAGTTGTCTGATACCTTATCCTGGAGTATTGAGGGCAGAAGAATAGTGGCCCAGAGTGGAAGAGCCCAACAAAGGAGGTTGTTGAGGATATGGGCTCTGGATTGGTTGGTTTGTGTATGAAAGGTACTGCAAGGATATCTTTTACTGTCTCTAGGAAATGGCTAAACCCTGGGAGAAGCCATCCCGCCAGAGTCAGCAAGGCACCCAGATGTCAAGGCATCAGAAAATAAAAGGCATGGTTAATGCAAAGAGTAAAAAGACCACTGCTGCATTGGTGGTGTAGATGGATATCACATGGGGAGGAGAAATGAGGCTCTCCTACCTCTTCCAGTGGAGGTCAGAAGGGAGCTGGAACTCCTATCCTCTCTGAGCAGTAGCAAGGAGCTCTGACCACCTCTGTTGCCAGAGCAAAGTAAGCCAGTTGAAACAGATTTCAGAGTTTCATGATATAATATCCAAAATTTCCAGATTAATTGAAAATCACTCATTATTTTAAGTACCTGGAAGATCTCAAAGTGAATGAAAAAGATAATCGATATATGCCAATGCCAAATGACTGAGATGTTATTATTATAGGACAAGATTTTATTTTATTTTATTTTTTTAATTTTTATTTATTTATGATAGTCACAGAGAGAGAGAGAGGCAGAGACATAGGCAGAGGGAGAAGCAGGCTCCATGCACCGGGAGCCCAACGTGGGATTCAATCCCGGGTCTCCAGGATCACACCCTGGGCCAAAGGCAGGTGCTAAACCACTGCGCCACCCAGGGATCCCAGGACAAGATTTTAAAGCAGCCATGATCAGAATACTGTAATGGGTAATTCCAAACATGCTAAAAACAAAGTCACAACAACAACAACGAAAATCAAAGATGTAAACAAGAACTAAGTGGAAATTTCGAAATGACAAAATACAGTAACCAAAACAGAATACTCCATGAAAAGCTCCACTGCAGAATGCAGTGAACAGCAGGAGGAACCCATGAACTGAAAGAATAATAGAGGTCACCCAGTCTAAACAACAAATGAAAAGTAGACTTTAACATCACTTAAAAAAACACAAACTACAAACAGGGAGAAGACTTTTTCATACAATATATCCAACAGAAGACTAGAATTAGAATAATGTATTAAAAAATGCTCAAAACAACAACAATAGCAATCCAGTTAGAAAATATCCAAAAGACACCCAGAGAGACATCTCTGTGAAGAGGATAGACAGATGGCAAATAAGCCCATGAACTAATGCTCACTATCATGAGTCATTAGGGAAATGCAAATTAAAATACAGTGGGATATCTCTCTATGCCTATTGGAATAGTTAAAATAAAAAGCAGTGACAACACCAAATGTTAGGGGAAATGTAGAGAAGCTAGATCACTCCTAAATTGCTGCTGGGAACATAAAGTGGGACCCTGGAGAACAATTTGGAAGTGTCTTAAATCACCTACCCTACAACCCACAGTTACACTCCTGGAGGACATTTATCCTAGAGAAATGAAAGCTATGTTCACACAAAGAATGTACACAAGTATTCATAGCCACTTTGTAATAGCCTCAAACTGGAAGCAACCCAGATAAATTTCTCACCGGTGAACAGTTAACTGCGATACATCCATAGCATCGAGTACTACCCAGCAATAAATAGGAATGAATCATGGATAGGCTGAGTGAATAAAGGCAGTCCCAAAAGGTTATATACTGTATGATTCATTTATGCAATATTCTTGAAATGACAAACTTCTAGAAATGGAGAACAGATGAATGGTGGCCAGGAGTTATGGGTGGAATGGGGGCAGAATGTGTTTGTGGCTATAAAAGGGCAACACGAAGGACCTTTGTGATGGTGGAAATGTATTAGTATTAGTATCCTGGTTGTTGGAGGAAACTGGTAAAGGGTACACAGGACCTCTTTGTATTATTTTTTTATAACTGCCCGTGAATCTATAATTCTATCAAAATAAAAACTTAAATTTAAAAATTATTATGTACCCTTTGCCCCATAGGTTCACCCCAAAAATTCATCCTAAAGAGATAACCAGAGATTTGCACAAAGATCCCAGATCCTAAATATGTAACAGAAGAAAGAATAAATTATGTCACATCAATGTGTTTAAATACTATGTAATCAGCAAGAACCATACTTTAGGGTATTCATTTTGTTTTCTTTTATTCTTATATTTGCAATGTACGTATATGTTCTGTAGTCCTTTTTGTATGTATGTCTTTCTATAGACTAAAAACATTTAAAAATTTAAGTTTAATAATGTGGTAAGATGTACATGGTCTAGATGGAAAAAAAACCACTATCCTGGGGAGCCTGGGTGGCTCATTTGGTTGAGCTTCTGACTCTTGTTTTCAGCTCAGGTCATGATCTAAGGGTTGTGACATAGAGCCCTGCATTGGGCTCCACATTCAGTGGGGAATCTGCTTGGATATTCTCTCTCTGCCCCTCTCTCTTCCCTTCTCTCTCTCTCTCTCTCTCTCTCAAATCTTTAAAAAAAATGCTATACTTAATTCTTAGCAATATGGTCTTGAGTTTGTTTTTTAAAAAAGTAATAATATAAACTACAAAAAACTGAAGGAGGCTTCTGAAAATGTTATCAGTGGACATCTCTGGTGGGAAAGTGATTTCTGAATCATTCTTCTGGTCTTTTCCAGAATTTTAAAAATTAACTTTTATAATTATTACAAAGTAGAATGAGCTTTTAAAATCAGGAAAGAATACAAATATTACTCAACAAAGCAGGGGTCTGAAGGGGATGCTTAAAAATGGCAAGGCTGAAGGGCTCAGGTTAGTCACCACCTGGCTAAACTACTTACCCTTTTTCTTAATACCATCTTGTTTCCAATATGTTGTGGAATTCCTCACATTGTAGCATTTTGCCTATTATCTTCTCCAATCTAGAACATACTTGACATTTACTCCCTCACATCAGGCCAAAGTGCCAAAAAAATTCCACTCATGTAATTCCTCACAGCTGTTAGTGCTTCTCTGCCAGCTTGTGGATTTTTGTACGTATTATCCAGTTTACTGGACACTTGCATGTGCAGAAAGCTTGATAGAATGGGGAAGTAGGTGGAGGTGGAGGAGGGTAAGAACAGACATCTACTCACTGCATTTGGTTTTTCCTCATGGGATCCTAGGAACTGCACCATACAAAGCCAAGAGAACCAGAGAAACCCATCAGCACCTCTAAGATTGGTCATTACACTATGGGAGAAGTGAAGCTCATCTCATCCCCCAGTGTGAGACAATTTTGGGGGCTAGGAGACCGAGATTAAGACTCATTATGGCATTCTTTCAGGGCCATAAACTTAATTAAACCCTTATCTTAAAGAGGTACAAGTGTGTTCTGTGCTCATTACATGCCAGCCATCATGCTGAGCACTTCCACACACATTAAATCATGTAATCTCTATGTGACCTTAAGAGGTGGGTCCTAGAAGCCAGTCATTCACTAACTATATTGTGTATTGACTTCCCACTATGGGCCTGACCCCATTTAAGTCATGTGTTAAGTTAGGGAATATAATATACCCTATTCCAACTTGTTTGGTCCAACTTGTGTTCATTTGGGTTAATTTGCAGATAAGAAACTGAGAAGCTGAGAGGTTAAATAATTTCCCATGACAAGTTAGTGGCAATGCCCATATTTGACCCTAGACGGCCCAGTGTCAGAGGTCACCATCACAGGAGCATTTCCAAGTACAAGACTCCAAATATCAATGTTCACATGGGGTGATGCTACCAACGTCATGTATGCTCATTAGTGTTGCCAAGTGAGAATCATACGGGGTAGTTGTTTGCATGCTTTATAGATTGTACGTATATATATAGACATGTCAGATCCTATGTCTATGTGTGAGCAGATTAAATTATCCTTTTTTTATTGAGTATCTGCTATTTGTCAGTCACATGGTTCCTACTCTCAGGAAGTTCACAATTTAGAGGAGACAAGTGAATCAATGATTATTACAGGGTTGTGAAATGCTCTAATAGAGACAGGTTGAATGTGCCAAGGAGGCATGCCAAAGGCAGACAGCCAGCCCTAGTGGGCTGGCAGCTCAGGTATGTGGTTCTTCATTTTACAGGTAAATAAGTGAGCTCTAAGAGGCTGAGGTCCTGCCTGTGGTCACATTGCTAGGAGCTGAAGGAGCTATGGTTTGAACCTGGGATTTCTGATTGTTGGTCTAGTGTAGTCTTTATCTCTCCTGATGTGTGATTTCTGGAGTGTGCACCTCAGGCCCAGATTAGCTTTTGGACAAAAATGCAAAGCCAAAGGGTGGATCAGACCCAGTTAAGTTTTTCCTCTGTCTCTTAGGTTCTAAGCCATTAAAGGTCTGGAGTTAGAGGCCAGGCCAGTGGGCTTTATCATTCATTTCAGCTTCGCTCGGTAGAGTCCTAGGTGGAGAACTTTTGTAAGGTTCATGGGAAAGAATGAATATTCTATTAGCAGTGTCTGCCATGGAGATACAAACTCCAAATAAGAAAAATGAATGGGTTACTTCTGGAGAGAAAGAGAATGAAATGGAGGGCTCCCTAGGAAGCTTCTATGTGATATTAAGACCTAAAGCCACTACCATAAAGTGTTAAAATCTGACAAAGTGGGATATAGCAGGTACAAAAAAACATATGTTGTCTTATTCTTTATAACTTTTTATTTGAAATATCACATTAAAAATATAAAGCAACTCTGGGAAACGAACTAGGGGTGGTGGCAGGGGAGGAGGGCGCAGGGTGGAGGTGAATGGGTGACGGGCACTGAGGGGGGCACTTGACGGGATGAGCACTGGGTGTTATTCTGTATGATGGCAAATTGAACACCAATAAAAAATAAATTTATTATTAAAAAAATATAAAGCATACCATGAATGGGTCATAAAATGTGGATTAATCCCAACCCCCAGTGAGTACTTTACTGATTATCTGCAACCCTGATCTTTCCTTTACAGGTTGATTGTTAACTCTAAGGTCTAGTTCAAATCTCACTTCCTCCCTGAAAACACCCGATTCCGTTTTGTGGCTGAAAGAATATGCCCGTGAATTCCTGCTAGACAAAATAGTACCTTTTCTTTGCAGAACCAGGTCCCACCTCTCCTACTACACAGTCTTGTCCAACTCTGATCTGGGTAGCCCAGAGACCAGGACATTGCTCAGGGAATTGTCTATCAGTTTGCTAAATGGAGGAATGAGTCTTGATGCTGGAAATGGAAGCCTGTTGTTCAATAGTTTTAGCTCTGAGAGTTTTAAATTTTACTTCCTTGAGTGGGTCACTGCAGCTGAATATTGTCAATATAAAGCACAGAATCATGGGAGGAACACGTACTAACAACACCATATCAGGACCAGCAACGAAGTTGAAGGGACTGATGTCAAAGGTGTTGAACCTCTTTGAGAAAGGAGAAACCCTTTCCTTCCATTCCTATTGCCAGACCACAGAGGGTGCTTAGGAACATCTCAGGGGGTAAGACTGCCCTTAAGATTTTATGGATTTGAGCTCTGAATAAGCATTTGAGGCAAAGCTCTTCTTGAAAGGACTTAGTGATGAGTGGTTAGAGAACCACTATGTTATGTCCTGTGACAACTTTGACTCTTGAATCTGCGGCTTTAGATGGATCGATCAAGGGGAAAGTAACCCAGCCAGTGTTCATTCTTTGATCATGCAGGCATGATTACATAAAAGTTTCCTAAAAGTCAACTGTTTCAAAAACAATACCATCATGACTTGAAATGTCATTACTTGCCAAAGGAAGGAAAAACAGTAAATTCCTTCCCTATTTACTCATCTTTTTTTAAAAAAGATTTTATTTATTTATTCATGAGAGACAGAGAGGCAGAGACATAGGCAGAGGGAGAAGCAGACTCCTTGTGGGGAGTCCAGTGCAGGACTCGATCCCTGGAACCTGGGATTATGCCCTGAGACGAAGGTGGATGCTCACACTGAACCACCTAGGCATCCCCCAATTTACTCATCTTTGGAGGATATATAAAGGGTTCCAAGAAGGACATAGATATGCTGCCTCCCACAGAGCACTTCCCTATGTAGGAGGTGACCTGGACCCCACTCCTGCTTGTGTTGGGATCCTGTTCTTGCAGAACAAGTCCAGGGTTTCTGTGATATCAGCACACCCTCCATCCCTTTAATGAAAAATTATCCTTTCTGGGAAGAAAGCCAACTGATGATGAATAGGATTTCTAATTGCTTAATAGGGCAAGTAGCCATTCCTTATGTTTGGCTAAGTTACTTCAGAGCAACTTGTTTCTAAAGAAATAGAGTATGAAAATACAGTTGAAGCCCCTTGTATATACTTTCCCCTTCTCATTCACTTTCTTTTTTCAAACTATAGCCTAGTGCATTTCTCAGAGAGCCTAAGTTATGGAGCATCTTGATTACTTACTTATTAGAAAATATTCTAAATACATAGCAAACTGTAGAAAATATAATAAATGCCTTTGTGTCCACTTTGTTAAAATCTATTAGTCACATTTGCTACATGGTCAGGGAGAGTAATATTAGCTATTGAACAAGGAGTCCCCAAATCTCAGTGCCTTGACACAATAGAAGTTTATTTCTTATTCATATAATAACCATGGACCCAATCAGGAAACTCTTTTTCCAAGCAGTGACTCAGGGATCCAGGCTGCATTCGTCTGGTACTTCTGCTATCTTCAAAGTGTTAACGGCATGTCACTATGGCACAGAAGGCTAATTAGCCAAGAGATTACCTTCCCACATCTTTGTATTGCTGTGATTGAGAAGAATTTATTCTTGGCTAATGAGCAACTATATCCTCCTTTTAGGGTTTTGGGGGGTGGAGCTTTGTTTTCCATTCCCCTAAAGCAGCTTACTCACTGCATCTTACATAGTTCTTCCTTTGCTCTAATCTAAGTCTCTACTAAGTCTGAGCCCTGTTTCCTTGTGTTCTCTTTTCCAGCAATGCAGAAGTTTCCAATATTTATAAGAACAACTCTACAAATTTGAAATCCCTTTCTTCTCTCTTTGGTTTTTTCTTTGAAAGTTGAATACTTCCGGTTCAATATTCCTTGTAGATAGGAATTTCCTCTTTGAAATCAGAATTTCCCAACACGTGGTCCTCAGATGGGATTTAAATGAGTGTTAAACCTAAAATGGTCAAATGTTTTTGAGAAATACTGTGTTAGAAAAAAGTAAAACTGGTTTCTTTTTTGAGGACGTTGGCATCCCTGATATGCTAACAGGCATTGCGAGTGTCTGGAAATAAACTCTATAGTGTTTCCCAAATGTTTTCTTGATGGTGGAATTTTCATCTGGAGAAGTAGGATTGGTAGAAAGTTTGGGAGAATACATTCTAAGATACAAGGTTTTAAGTCTTTTTCTTTATTCTCTGATTCTTCCAAATTATCTATTTCCCTTTTACATAGTGGTCCTGGTGTCAAATGTGATGTCAGCTAGGTTTTTGGCTTTGTATTAATGGTCTGCAGAGCCCGGCTTGGTGTGTTTAGCACATTGATATTCACAGGGATGACTCTGTAAGGTGGTGAGACCTGGAACTGCCTTCTGAAACTCTAAAGCAAGATTAGGTCATGCTCAGGAGGGCTTTAGTGTTAGGTGTTTGTAATTATTTTAAAATCAGTAATTTTGAATGGCAAATATCGCAGTTGCTTACTTGCCACAATTTTTAATTAACCTGAATATCTCAGTAGTTCAGGCTCCCTCAACTGCCTAAGTATTTTTATTTATTTATTTTTAAATCAGAGTAACAGGGATATATTTTTTTCAAATTTTATACCACAAGACATAAACTGAAAAGAGCATTCCCTGTCTCTTATCTGATTCAAACTGCCCACAAATGATCACTTTCAAAGTTGCAGCTATTTCTTTTGTTAATAATCTCTGTATTTTGAAGCTTTAATCTTACACTTTTATTCACTTCATATTATAGGAACAATTTATGCCTATTTCCAACTCTCTTTCTCTCTCTCTCACACACACACACACACACCTTTCTTAAATTGTTATAAGACAGTTGGGGTAAAATCATTTATCACTTTTATGATTATGTATTTACAGCTGAACCACTTTTTAACCATTTTTTACCATTTTCTTTTTGAACACATTTTTTTTCAAGATGATTTTATGTGCCAATCATTAGTACAATCATTAGTACATTTGTGAACTGTCAGACAAACATACTAAATCCTTTTTAATGTTCTAAAACAAACTATATTATCCATACCATTTTTCTCCCTTGGATACATTTTACTTGAAGCCCTTTATCTTCCTGCTCAAAATGGATTAATTATTCTCTTGGTAAGTTGCACAACTCTGATCATGAGACTTTCCTTTACCTCTTCCTGTGGTGCCTCTGTGTCCCAGGCGTTACTTCTTTTTTTCTGGTTCACTCCTTGTTCACCTGGAGCACATCCTTCAATAGAATCCTAACAAAAGGAGCATGAAAGATGGTGTTTTTTCCCCCCTACTCTTAAATGTGTTAGATGTTTTTATTTTACTTTTATGCTTGATTGGTATTTGTCTGGGTATTGAATTCTTGGTTGAAACTCACCCTCAGATTTTGAAGGCATTATTCTTTTAGCAAGAATTCGTTTTTTGAAAATTAAATGGCATGCTGATTCTTGTGTTATGATCTTCTTTCTCAAAGGATTTCCTCTCCTTTTATCCTTGCTGTTGTTGATGTGGGTATTTTTCATGAATTGTGCTGGAAGCTCTGGAGTGCTTTCAGAAAATTTATGTGTTTGGGTTGCCTGGGTGGTTCAGTCAGTTGAGCATCTGACTCTTGATTTCACTTCAGGTCATGATCTCAGGGTTGCAAGACCAAGCCCCATGTCAGGCTCTGCACTGGGCATGGAGCCTGCTTAAGATTCTCTCTCTCCTTCTGCCCCTCCTGCCTGCCCCTGGGCACACTCTCTCTTGAAAGAAAGAAAGAAAGAAAGAAAGAAAGAAAGAAAGAAAGAAAGAAAGAAAGAAAGAGAGAGAGAGAGAGAGAGAGAGAGAAAGAAAGAAAGAAAGAAAGAAAGAAAGAGAAAGAGAGGGAGACAGAGAGAGATAATGTTTTATTTGTGGAAATTTTCATATAAGACTGTATGAAAAAGTCTCTCCATTTTTCTGTTTTTGCTTTCTAAATTCCTGTCAACCAGATACTAGATTATGTGGATGATTCTCTTTCTTTTTTTAAATACTTATTTATCTGTGAGAGAGCACACAGAGGGGAGGGAGTGAGAGAGAGGGAGGAGGAATCTTAAGCAGGTTCCATGTTAAGTGCAGAACCCAAAGTGGGGCTTTATCTCACACTCCTGAGATCACAACCTGAGCCAAAACCAAGAATTGGCAGCTCAGCCAACTGTGCCACCCAGGTGCCCCTGATTCTCTATTTTTTCTTATTTTACTTCTAATTTCTACATCTTTATCTTTTATTCTATATTTGGAATTTTTCCCACCTATCTGTTGAATTTTAAAAATTTTCTGTTCTCTAAGTATTCCTTTTTTATGGTACCCTGTTCTTTCTTCAGAGATTTTTTCTTTTGGGGCATCTGGATGGCTCAGTTGATTAAGCATGTGCTTCAGCCCAGGTTATGATCTCAGGGTCCTGAGATTAAGCCCCATGTCTAGCTTCCTGCTCAGCAGGAAGTCTGCTTCTCCCTCTCTTCCCCTCTACCCTACTTGTGCTGTCTCTCTCTCTCTCAAATAAAAAAATAAATAAAACCTTTTTTAAAAAGATTTTTCTTTTATTCCTAAAATATTTTTATAAGACTTTATATAAAATTGTTCTTTTGTTCTGTGTGTTGTTTCTGTTTTCTCCTAAAGTGCTTCCTTTTCTTTGTATCTTTCTGTTTTATGTTGGAGCTTGTCTTTCACTGTTAACCCTTGATTGTTGCTTTTGAAGAGTCAGGCATGGTAAAAGATCATAGAAGGTTCTGCGTTATGGTTGGGTGAATAGATGGTAGACTGCTTTGTTATAGTGTTTCAAGTGCCTTAATTATAGGTATTTTCTCCTGGGCATATCTATTTTCCCAGAAGGGAATGTACTGATTTCCAGTCCAGCTGCCATATTACAAGCAAGAGAGTGAGGCTGGGGAACTCACTATTCATTCACTGCATAGTCTTTTACTTAAATATCTGCTTTCAAAATGCACTTGCTCCTCAAACCATGCTTGGTGCCTCTATGTTTTTTGGGTAAGGGAGCACACTCTAGATTTCTGATGACGTAGGATGATTGTTACTCATACAGATGTTCCATCTGCTAACACACTGCCTTTAGGGGCATCTACTTTTTAAATGGTGGGCCTCTCAGGAGCCTCTGAGGTGTTCTGAGGAATGAATCACCTGGCTTCTTTTAGCTATCTCTTTCCATAGTAGGTAAGAAGTTATGGCTTTCTCTACTGTTAAGTACTTAGCACTCACTCATGTACCATCTGCTTCCCACTTCCACAATTTTTCTTACTGCCTCTCTACAACATCTCCAATGCAGTTTGTCCCTTTGAGCTGACAGTATTTTTTTAATTACTATTTTTTCATTATAGTGAGATTTTTGGAGAGGGCATATATGTAGAGTTAAACATGCATTCTGGACTGAATTCATAATTTAATATATTCATAACTGAATTCTCCCAAAATTCATATGTTGAAGCCCTAACCCTTAGTGTGACTCTATTTGTAGGTAGGACCTTTAAGGAAGTTCTTAACGCTAAATGAAGTCATAAGGGTAAAGACCTAATTCAGTAGGACTGGCAGGCTTAAAAGAAGGGGAAGGGACAGTAGGAGCATGTGCACAGAGGATAGGCCACATGAGGACACAGTGACAAGGCTGCCATCTGTAAGCCAAAAAGAGAGGCTTCAGGAGAAAGCAAACTTTCCAGCATCTTGATTTTGGACTTCAACCTCCAGAACTGTGAGACAATAAATTTTTGTTGTTGATCCCACCCTACCAGTGATATTTTGTTACAGCAGAGCAGAAAAATTAATATATCCATTTAAGAAAAATACTAGCTCACATTCTTTCCACACCATCTCTTTGATACAAATATTCTTCATTTATGTGGCTAATGTTTCCTCTCCAAATGTGAAATCCTCCATATTTCTGAGTGTGAACTTTATTATTTCATATGTGAGTTTTTATTCTGGTTTTGTTCATTCAAAAAAAAAGAGATGAACCATCTGTTAGGTTTTTTGATTACTTAAAATATGATGTTGTTTCCTGTCCTCAGGGAGCCTCTTCCTCATTTATACAGATGGCAATTCCAGTCTTCAGAATCCTGATACCTCTGCTATTTTAAAGTACCAAAACAAGTATTTTTGTTGGTAAAATCTTGTCATTTCAGTATTTTGAAAAATCTCAAATCTGAATCATTTCCCTGGGAAGTTGGATGCTATAAGATTCTTTCATTTCTAAAACATGCTGACCATTCCCTCCTCTGCTTAAACCCTTCTGTGCTAAATTACTGAATGAATTCCCATTTCTCAAATTACTTGTAAGGTGCACCATTTTTTCCCCCAAATCTTAGACATGTGTATTTCTGTCAACCCAATTCAGTTCTCAAAGATTCAAGCTAGAGTACCCTACTTGGGACTTTAAGAGGCTAACAGGACATGCCTGCCTGGAGCATGAGCTGGAACCTCTGAATCTCCTACCTACTGCTCTGAGCTACTTCCAGAGCTCATTTGGATCCCTTCTTCAGGTGCCTCTAGTGAACAAGGGACACAATACAATCTGAGGCCCATGGGGCGCCCATGTTAAGTGCCCTTTAATTGTGTGCCCTAGATACTCTGCTTGTCTTAGCCTGATTCTGGGAGGATGCTAGGGAAAGAATGAAGAGTGGTGAGAGCTAGGGGAGCTAACAGGGAGTTAAGTGTGTAGGCTCAATTCTCTCCCCTTTACTTGAAGCCAGACCACTCCTAGTTCCAAGGCCATATTCTTTGCTTTCTTTTATTGAAGGACCAGAGCCATTCTTCTAGCCTTTCTGCACCATTCTCCTGAACCCCACAGCCCCAGGATACATTTTAGGTGATGCAAATAAATACTAAGTACTGATGTTATCATTTAGCTTCAATGTTATAAGAACTTTAATCTACCTAAAGCTTTTCAAATTCTGGTCCTAGTGACCAAAATTTTCTTAATGGGAGAAACGTGTTTCTAGTTATCTTTATAAAAACCGAACATGACTATAGGTATAGGTGACTATCAGGTGAGCAAGTTCCTTTGCATAGCCATGCTGGAGAAGAGTGTTTATATCAATACTTCATCTTCCAGTTCAGACCCTCTTCTTATTTTGTTTTTCCATTATTACTATGTGACTGGCCATCACTCGGGAGTGGTAAGCAACAGATAAGTTGTATCTCCTTTGCCTCTGGTCTTATATCAACACCAGCTGCAGGTGAAGGTCCCTCCTGCCTTTTTTGGAGTTCGGCAGCAGTTCTCAGACTTAGAATAATCTGGGGGCACATGTAATAACAGATTGCTGGATCCTACCCTCAGAAAGATTGGAGATTGGGGCAGGGCAGGAGATTTGATTTTTTTTTTTTTAACAAGTCCTCAGGTAATGCAGATGCTGCTTGTATGAAGCACACCTTGAGAACTACTGGAGTAGAATAGTCCTTCTGACCCATGGCTTGAATTTAGAGCTGAGTATCAGAGAAGGAGGAATGTGCAGAATGAAGATGGCATCCTCATTAAGCAGTCTGAGTTATTGCTTCCAGCTACATTTCACACTGTCCAGAATTCCAGAACTCTCTATCTTGTCTCCTCTTGCTCTTCTTTCTAAGCTATTTAAAAATTTACATCTTTATGAAGGTATAATTCACGTACCATGCAATTCACCCCTCCAAAGTAAGCATATAACTGTTTTTTGAGAAAATTGTTGTCCCCCATGAAAGAAACCCTGTTCCCCCTCACCACTTCCCAGTTCTAGGAAACCACCAATCAATTTTCTTTCTCTATAGATCTGCCTATTTGGACATTTCACATAAAATGGAATCATACAGTAGGTGGCCTCTTGTGACTGGCTCTTTTCACTTAGCATAATGTTGTCAAGATTTCTCAATGAGGTAACATCTGTCAGTACTTAATTTCTTTTTATTGCCACACAATATTCTGTTGTATGGATATACCACATTCACTTATCCATTTGTCAGTTGATGTGTATTTGGGTTGTTTGCACTTTCTGGCTATAATGTATAATGTGGCAATAAACATTCATGAACAGGCTTTTCGTGGACATATATCTTAACTTCTCTTTTGTATATACCTAGGAGTGGAATTGCGGGGCCAGAGAGTAACCCTGTATTTAACCAGGTGAGGGACTGCCAAGATGTTTTTCAAAGCGCTGCATGATTTTCTAATCCTGCCAGCATTGTATGTGGATTCAACATCCCCACCAACACGTGTTATTTTCAGTCTTTTTAAATGTACCAATCCCAGTGGATATAAACAGTATCTCTTTGATTTTGATTCAAATTCCCTAATGGCTACTGATGTTGAGCATCTTTTCAGTGCTTATCAATTATTTGCATATCTTCTCTGTAGAAATGTCTATTCAAATCCTTTGTTCCTTTTTGAGTTGCTCATCTTTTTAGTACTGAGTTGTTAAGAGTTCTTTATACCGAATAGAAATTTCTTACTAAATATATGGTTTTAAAATGTTTTGTCCCATTATGTAGCTTGTTTTTTGTTCTTTCTTGCTAATGTCCTTCAAAGCACAAAAGTTTAATTTTTATGTAGTCTAAATTACCTATCATATTTTCTACTGTTGCTTTGCTTTTGGTGTCTTATCTCAGAATTCATTGCCTAATCGAAGGTCACAGAGATGTACTCCTATATTTTCTTCTAAATATTTTATGGTTTCAGCTCTTAAATTTATGTTGATGATCTATCTTTAGTTAATTTTTGTGTATTGGGTGGGATAAGGATACAGATTCATTTTCTTGCATGTGAATATCTGGTTGTCCCAACACCATTTGTTGAATAGATTATTCTTTTCCCACTGAATTGTCTTGGCAACTTTGTAAAAAAAAAAAAAAGACTATAAATATAAGGATTTATTTCTGGACTATCTACTCCATTAATCTGTATGTCTGTCCTGATGCCAGTACTATACTGTCTTGATTTCTGTAGCTTTTTAGTAAGTTTTGAAATTGAGAACTGTGGGTTCTTCTGTCTTGTTCTTTTTAGAGATTATTTTGGTGATTCTGGGTCTCTTAGACTTTCCTATGAATGTTAAGATTAGTTTGTCAATTTCTATGAGAAAAACAAAAACAAACCACCAAAAGCCAGCAGGGACTTCGGTAGGGATTATATTGAATATGTAGATCAGTTTAGAGAATATTGTCATCTTAAAAATATTAAGTCTTCAAATCCGTAAATATGAGATGTTTTTCCATTCATTTAGATCTTTAATTGCTTCCAACAACCTTTTGTAGTTTTTGGCATACAAATTTTGCACTTTTATTAAATTTATTCTTAAGTATTTTCTTTTTGATGCTGTTGCAAACAGAATTCTTTATTTTTGAAATGTTGATGCTAGCATATAAAAGTACAACTGATTTTTTTTAAATACTCTTCTTGTATCTTGTGTCCTTGCTGAACTTATTTATTCTCATAATTTTTAAGTATATTTCTTAGGGTTTACTACATGCGAGATCATGTAATCTACTTTTTCCCTTTCAATTTGAGGCTATTTTTTTGTATTGCCTAGTTGTCTTGGCCAGAATCTCCAGTATGATATTTTTTTGTTGGAAGTTTAGAGTTCAAAAATATAGTCCTCCATCACTGTGACTGAGACCATTCCATGGAAGATTCAATGAATAGAGAGGAGCTTTGTGAAACTAAGAGTAGCATGGTTCCACTTAACATACCTTCCCATGATGACATTTCAAAATCTCTTAGAACAAAAAAGGTTGATGTGTTGTCATTCATTTTCCAAGTTATCAGTGGACGTTCTAGTGCACAGATTGGCAGGGGTATTTTAATCTGTGAATAATTTGAGAGGGAGGTGCTGGACAACAGTGCTGTTAGGCCACCTTGAGTTGAGTTCACTTGGGCAACCACTACCAGATTCAGCACTTCATTAAAAGCCAGAAGAAGCAAATCCAATTCCAATAGCACTGGCCAGTAATAATAGTTTTATTAATGTGGTGATTACATGGAGAAACAGACGTCTAAATAATTCTGATAGACTGTATCTCACTGCTGTGGTTGGCACATACATTACCATTTGTTGATACTTGCTCATAATAATTTTCTTAGGGTATACTTTCTCCTCCCATTATACTTGAGAACAGAAACCTTCTTATTACCTTTATAACACTTGATGTGGTGTAGTACACATATTTCATGGATGATGCATCCTAGCTCATGCAGGACTGTAGCTGATGACTTGAGTGCTGGATCTGCCACTCTTAATACCAGCCTGGTTTTTCTCCTATGCTTTCATCTTCCCTTCTGAACATCTTCCTTAAAGTGCGTCCTTAGTATCTCAAAAAGTGTCTGTAGCGAACTGACCCCTCGGTGTTTCTGATAAGGCTGTTCTTCCCCTAAGATTTCCAATTTCTCATGATGATGCCATTACACTTTTTGTCTGTCTCCCACATTTACTTAATGTCGACATCTTCTAACTGCTCGCCTCCTTTATCTAGTCTTTAATGGGTCATATTTGGTTTCTATTGAATGCACTCATATTTCCCTCTCCCTGTTTTCTCAGGGTTCTCCTCCATTATAGGGTAGCCCAGATTGTCAGAGCAGCCTCTATTCATCTTTTTCTTCCATCAGTAATAATTTGTTGATTAGCCTTCAAGCATTGATATGATCTTATTTCTTTCCTGCTCATATGACCACAATGGCTCTCCATTTCTTGTAAAATTCTAATCAAAATCCATAGCACACAAAGTTTTCTCTGAAGTAGCCCCAGCATTTCCTTTCCATCTAATCTCTCACCGAAGCCAAACCTCAACCATTTCCACTTTTGTCCCTTTGCTTTTCTTATTCCCAGATCTTTGCTTGCTTTGTCTCTTCAGCTTTGAATGCCTTCCCCATCTTAGCATTTATCCTGTTGTGCTCTTACTGCTTCCTTCTCTCTGAAACCTTTCCTCATCTCTCCAGTTGGTAGTCATCTCATGTACTTTCTAAGGCCATGTAGTACTTTAGCTATAGCTTTCTTTTGCAGTTGCTAACTTACTGTCTTAACTTTAGTTACATTTGTAGATATGTGAATAACTTAGTCACCTCTAAGTTCTTTGCAAAGAAATGGACATTGAGTCCATGACAAGATTGTTCAGTAGCCAACATGGTTGACATTATTATTCGATGGGATCAGACACTGATCGTTTCTCCTATATGCTTTATAGTCACCTGTGTTCATCTCCCAACTTCCCATACTTTTCTTTGAAGTTGATTATCTTTGAAGATACTATCCAGAGTGACCGATCCAGCACTTCCTTTCTTAGTATTTGATGCCACTCCATGTCCTCAGAACTCATTCCAGGCTCCCTACACCTACCTGCTTCTGTCTGTCTGTTCCCCCTCCCACCCCTCAGGCTTAGGGGACATCCCAAACCTACGATGTCCATTCTGTACCTTTGAGTGGCTCTACTTCTCAAAGTGCCTGAATGCCTTAGTGACTTTGCTGTACTGCAAAATGGAGATGTTTTTTCTCAAAGCCCCTTCCTTTGTCCTGCCATCACTACTGAGTGCAAATAAATGCACTCTTCTACGTAGCTTGCTTAGCCTCCTGAACATACCAAGGCACAGTTTCGTTTGTTTACTCAATTGTGGAGGGACATATCTGTTTTCCTCCAAAGGCAACAAACTCCCTGAAGAGGAGAGGCTTTCTTTTTTGTCTTTATAACATCAGCATCTAGCCACCTGGCAGATAGTCAATAAATGTTTGAATGAATGAAAACAAAATCCAGGAATGCTTTTTAATTCTAAAGAGGAAATTGATGAGTGAACCACAACCAATCAAGCCAAGACTGTCTCTTTATAGCCTCCTGAGAAAGAAAAATTGTCCAAACCAGGTCTGCCACAGAACTTTCTGCATGATGTAATTCTCAAACTCCTTCTGGGAAGTAATTACATTCCTGATTAAATGCTTGGGCAATTCTCTGATACTGCGAAGTGATTAAGAACTTCTGGGAAGTTAGGGTTGTCCACCCAACTGACTGACTGACCTAATAATCTTTAACCAGTCTTTTGTTGTTGTTGTCAGTCTTTCCTTACAGAGCTTGAAATACAATTTTGACAAATACTTGTAAGCATTTTTTTCTGGAAAGTTCTTTTAAATGTAGTTATCTTAAGATTGTTTCTAGGCTCTCCCACTTTCACAACTTATATATGAATGCCACATCTTTTTCATTGGTTCTTCTCATTCCACCTTCCTCTCCCCACCTTTCCTGTCCCTAGAAAAGGGCACACAGTGAATCTGGAAGGATGGATGGTGGGACCATGCAAAGGAAAAGAGAGGACACATGGTATTTGTGGAAGGAGGAACCTCATACAATTACGCACAAGAGAGGGAGTGAGAGGTAGCGAGTTCTCCAAGGAGCTGAGACCAACAGATAGGCAGGGCTTAGAAATTGTGGACTTGCTAAGGAGTTGGATCTTATACATAATACCAAGGGATGAAATTGACCTTCACCAGGATCTTCTGAAATTCAGAAAAAATTACTACATGTGATAGTTTTATTTTTTTTTAAGATGTTATTTATGTATTCATGAGAGAGAGAGAGAGACAGAGACAGAGACAGGCACAGGCAAAGGGAGAGGAAGAGGAGAGGGATAAGCAGGCTCCATGCAGGGAGCCTGACGTGGGACTCGATCCCAGGTCTCCAGGACCACACCCTGGACTGGTCTCCAGGATCACACCCTGGACTGAAGGCGACACTAAACCGCTGAGCCACCAGGGCTGCCCACATGTGATAGTTTTAAAACAAATAACATTCTTATCAGTTAGGATAGGCTAAGACTATGCTGCAGAAGCAAACAATCCCCAAGTCTCAGCGGCTTAGAACATTGAAGATTTACTTACTTTTCATGCCACATGTGCAAGCACAGGAGTAAAGGCTCTGCTCTACACGATTGCCACTCAGGACCCAGGGTAACAGAGGCTTCCCCAGTTGATATGCCATCATCTCATCCCAAGGCTCCAAGAGTTATTACAACACAGAAGATAGAGAAGGATACAGCCATAATGAGGCAATTAATTTCAAGCCAATGGTTCTTTTTGAAAGTAACAAACTTGTTAACATTTCTTTGGCCAGAGAAGATTTCAGGGTCATACTCAGTTTCAAAGAGGGTAGGAAAAGGTAATCTTTCCATATTCCTGGAAAAAGAGAAGCACCTGAAATGTTTCTGAATTCTAGACATGTCTATCCCACATAGTAAACATGGTACAAGGGCAGAATAGACACTTCAGGTTTGGGAGGGTGTTTTTTTTTGTTGTTGTTGTTGTTGGTTTCTTTTTCTTTCTTTTTTTTTTTTTTAAAGTAGGCTCCACACCCTCTATGGGACTTGAACTCACGATCCTGAGATCAAGACCTAAGTGGCATCAAGGCAGATGCTTAATTAACTGAGCCACCCAGGTGCCCCTTGAAGGGTGTTTTAAGTGGTATTAGAAAGAATCTGATTTACCTCTGTACACCTGAATGTAAGGGAGGCTTTCAGACCTTCAGAATAGTGGTGTGAGGAGCAGTAGATCCTCTTTCCAGTGAAACCATTTAACTGGTGAAAATTACAATCATTCAAAGTCTCTTGAAATTATCCTAAGAATATATAGCAAATGGAGAAAGATTTATTTGAGAAAATCTGTCTCAGTAAGGACATCAAGAGTTGATAGCATTTGAGCCATGATCCATTCTCACACCCCTGTTCCCCAGCTCCATGTGATGGAAGCTGTAAGCCAGAGGTGTAGCTGAAAGGATGGGGACCACAGCTTTTAGGGTTTTTTTTTTTTTTTTTAGCTTTCTCTTCCCAGCTCTCCTAGTCTAGGGCTACAGTTTGACTCTGGCAGGGGCAGGCTGCCAGTGTCTTATCCTCTCCAGCCCTGGTGTAGAAACACTATCTGAGGCAAATATGAGAGATCTGGGCTTCCTTTCCTTGTTTAGCTCATACTCATGGGGCAGATGTGCCCCCCCTCAAAATAGGCCTCTTATTGCCCCCACCCAAGCCTGCTTATAGGGTAGAGGTTCCATGTCAAAAGGGCCTAGAAGAGAAGACCAAGGATTATTTACACCCTTCCCAATACACAGTGCCCACTTACAGAGCAGAGATTTCATTCCATGAGAAGACTTTAGCTTCTTCCCCTCCTACCCCCAGTTTTAGCCCAGGGGTTCCATCATGAGGGAGAGGCAAGATGCAAAAATGGCATGTCTGTCAGAGAGGAGTGACTTGACTTGAAATACAGCATGGAGGAGTTTACAGCTGAGGTCACTGTTGAAAACAATGGGAGTCTTGGTGGTGAGCAATTAAGGGCTTGCTGGTAGCTTAATAATACCAGCAGCAATAAGTAAAATAGCAGATTGAAAACAGCCAAGAGTAACACTCCTGAGATCACGTTTACCCAAGGGGTCCAGAAGGTTATGTACAGGCATGCAAAGTACTGGAAGGAAAAAAAATTGTCAACCCAAAATCTTATATCCAACAAAGCAATCTTTGAAAAATGAAGGCAACTCTCAGACATTGTTGGTAGAAATAAAAAAAAAATGGGGGAGACTTCTTTGGAAAACAGTTTGATAATTTTCAAAAAGTTAAACACAGTTACCCAGCAATTCTACCCTCAAGCGTATACCCAACAGTGGTAAGAACATAGGCCCACGCAAAAACTCATACATGAATGCTCATAGCAGCATTATTCACAGTAGCCAAAAAGCATTAAAAAAAAAATCCCAACTTCCATCAACTGACAAATGGATAAATGTAGCTCATTTATATAATGAAAGGTTTTTAGGCAGTAAAAAGTAAGTACTGATACATGGTATGACAAGGTTGAACCTTAAAAACATGATGCTACAGGAAAGAAGTGAATTACAAAGGACCCCAAGTTGTATGTTTCCATTTATATACAATTTCCAGAATAGGCAACTCTGTAGAGACGAGTATATGTCGGTTTCCTAGAGCCCAGCAAGTGTGTAGGAAACAGGGAGTGACCGTGTGATACTTTCCTGGGACTGCCCGAGCCGAGTACCACAAACTGGGCAGCTTCACACAAAAGCTGCTTCTCACATTTCTGGAGGCTGGATGTCCAAAATCAAGGTGTTGTCAGGGCCATGCTCCCTCCAAAGCCTGTAGGAGAGGATCCTTCTTCCCCTCTTCGAGCTTTTGGTGGCCCTGGGTGATCTTTCAATCACAGTGGCTATATCACTCCACTTCCTTCCCTCCCTCCCTCTCCCTCCCTCCCTCCCTCCCTCCCTCCCTCCCTCCTCTCCTCCCTTCCTCCCTTCCTTCATTATTTATTTGAGAGAGAGAAAGAGAGCTTGTGTGCACATGCACATGAGTGAGGGGAAGGGACAGAAGAAGAGGGAGAGAGAGAATCTCAAGAAAACTCCTTGCTGAGCATGAATCCTGATGCAGGGCTTGATATCACGACTCTGAGATCAGGACCTGAGCCAAAATCAAGGGTTGGCCACTTAACTGACTGAGCCACCCAGGCACCCCTACATCACTCCAATTTCTGTCTCCATCTTCCCCGTGTGTACCTGGCTTCCCATGGCATTCTCTTCTCTGTGTATCTGTGTCCAAATTTCACTCTTCCTGTAAGAATGCTCATCAGGGGACAGCTGGGTGGCTTAGCGGTTGAGCGTCTGCCTTCTGCTCAGGGTATGATCCCAGGTCCAGGGATCAAGTCCCACACAGGCTCCTTGCAAGGAGCCTGCTTCTCCCTCTGCCTCTGTCTCTGCCCCCCCCCCTCGTGTCTCTCATGAATAAATAATCTTTAAAAAAATTGCTCATCAGATATATTAGGGCCCACCTGATGGCCTCATCCTAACTTGATTATATCTGTAGACATCTTATTTTCAAATAAGATCACATTCACGGATACCAGGAACTGATACTCAACTTCCACCTCTCTCTTTTTTGAGGGGTGAGGGAGGCACAGTTTAACCCATAACAGTCTGCTAATGAATACAGGGTTTCTTTTGGGGGCAATAAAAAATGTTCTAAAATTGTTTATGGTGATGGTTGCGAAACTTCTTGACAATTCCAAAAACCATTGAATGGTATGTTTTCAGTGGGTGAGCTCTATGGTGTGTGCATTATATCTGAATAAAATTGGTTTAAAATAAAGGAAAGAGAAATCAAGACATTCTCACATTTAAAGAGAAAAAAACAGAGACTTCACAGCTCTAGCAGGCCCTCCTTAAAAATACCAAAGGTCTTCAGGCAGAAAGCTAGGGACACCAGACAAGTGATTGGTATCCGGTATGAAAAATCAGAGTTCCAGTAAAGGTGGTAATATAGGTAATTGAAAAAAAAAAAGCAATGTAATTATGTATTTTTTCTTCTTTTGATATAAAAAGCAGTTGTATAACAAGACTCCATGCATGACTTTACCCATGAAACCAGAATGACCCCAGCATCACTTCTGGATTTTAGCCATTCACTCTAACTGGTTCTGTCTGATTTCGCAGATGTTCCCTAATCCTAGTATTTCTAGGCCTTTCTCAGGGCTCATTGCGGTATTGGTCTATTGAATTTGGCATTATTCTACGCCACCCACTCCTGAAATAAAAACCAAATCATCATTTTTTTTGAGACATTTCTAATTGCTTTTGATATTGCTTGAGAAGTTAGATACATTCTCTGCTGAAGGAAAGAAAAAACTGAATCTAGCCACACTTTCTAAATGACAGAAATGTTTCTGGGGTGCCTGGGTGGCTCAGAAGATTAAATGTCTGCCTATGGCTCAGGTCATGATCCCAGGGTCTGGGATCAAGCCTCACATCGGGCTCCCTGCTCATCGGGGAGTCTGCTTCTCCCTTTTCCTCTGTCTCTCCCCCCACTCATACTTTCTCTCTCTGTCTCCACCCCCCTCTCTCAAATAAATAAAATCTTAAAAAAAATAAATGACAGAAATGTTTGGCTGGAGTTAAGAACTAAAGGTTAAGAATAAAGGTCCATTTTCTCAGATCTAATCCCCTTGGCCATGGTCCTGCCCTGTGCTGCACAGGGAGATTTTCTAAAGCAAAGGTCAACATCTGTCAGAACTGACCAGTCCATGTATAATGCAACTTTTTTAAATGACATCAACTGATGCCAAACTGTTTGCATGAGCAGTCCTGGGTCTTAGGTATCTAGAGTAGAGAGCTATTATTGGCTTTGCCTAAATTGTGGCAGCTGTTCTGGTTGTATCCTTGCTGTGTCTGGTTATGGTGGAGATCCAGAGTATCTATTCTCATCCAAAGAGCAAAGGAGTCTGTGCACTGGTGTAAGAGTTTTAGGATCCGGTACACAACTGTGTATTCTGGAATAGCGTGTCTTGTATAAGCAGAGGGTAAAGAGCTTGGTCTTCCAAATGCCACTCTTACTTGGTGTTTCCAACCCCAAGCTGTTCAATATCCTTGAGTTGTTGTCTTCAGAGGGCCATGGAGTAGGAATGAGGCTGAAGTCACTCTTGAGTTAGGTCATGAGGGATCCCAAGTGGGCTCCTCTCCCATGAGAGGAACCTTCTACTGGAGAGGCTGTCAGAGGCCCACAAACAGCACATCTGCTAGAGGAAGCTGGTGTCTGGGGATCTGTGGATCCTGGAGGGAAGTTTGAAGCTGCCCATTCTCTCTCAACCCTAAAAGGCTAAGAGAGGCTACAGAAAGAGTGTACAGTCTTTCCTAACCAAAGTTAGGAGAATGAGGGAGAGACCAGACACCTCCAGAGAGATTGCATCCATCTATTTCAAGAGGGAGCTGACAACAAGAGGTGCCAGCCTTGGGATACCTGGGTGGCTTAGTGGGTTAAGTGTCTGACTTTTGATCTCAGCTCAGATCTTTATCTCAGCATCATGAGCTCAAGCCCCACAGTAGGCTTCATGCTGGGTGTGGAGCCTACTTAAAAAAAAAAAAAGCCACTGGCCTTTCATTGCAGGACCACTCCTCCATTACTGATATTCTAGTGACCAGACCTGGGTGCAGATGAGCTTGCAGAGGAAAAGAACTACCTTCCTGAGACACACAGACTCCTGATCAAACATGCCGAGCACAACCTAGGGGAAGAGTCAGTGGTTCGAAATTGTGATGTTGGCAGCATTGGTTCCTTCTGGAGGCACTAAGGGAGAATCTGTGCCATGCCTCTCTCTTAGCTTTTAGTGGTACTGGTTGTCCTCATCATTCCTTGGTTTCCAGATGCATCCCTCCCATCTTTGTTCCCATCTTCACAGCACCTTCCTTCCAGGGTCTGCATGTTCTTTTCTGTTTCTTTTAAGGACCTGTCAGTAATTTAGGGCCCACACTAGGCCAGGATAATCTTACCTCTGCCTTTACCTTAACTACACCTGCAAAGATGCTATTTTCAAATAATGTCACATTCTGAGATGGACACAAATTTAGCGGGGACACTTCAACTCACCAGAGCTAGAAAAAGCTTTCTGACAGGAGGTTTATATGGTGGGAGACTATAGCAGGGAAAACAAAGCAGAGAAAGAAATAAGCTTGTTGAGGAGAGGTGCATGGAGGACTCCTGGCATAGAGACGCAGGTGGGGGAAATCACCATGTGGCTCACTGGTGGCCTCCCAGGACCTCAAACGACTCAGTGGGCCGATCCCCTCAGCCAGGGCTGCTGTGAGGTAGGGGGAAAGGGCCAGGCACGAAACCCTGGCAGAGGGGATAGAGGGCGGCTGTGAAATGTTAGAGGGATAAAAAGGCACCTTATGGGTCCCATGGATTGTGAGAAAACTTTATTACCTGCAAGTCAGGAGTGTTAGGGGGTTGAGTAAGGACACATTATTGTGTTTGGCTACTGAGAAGCTGATTTGACTATTCAGGAGAAAAAAAGAGAAAGAAAGTTTTGAGGGATCAGGCATTGCTAATATTTCATAAATAGAAAGAAGAATCATGGGCTCAGCCTCCCCAGTCGGATCAGCACAGGAGAGCTCTAGAAAGAGCTTGCTGTAGGGTCTTGGAGGTGAGAGTCCTAGGGGGGTGGGGCCCCATGTGGGGGCAGAGCCACATGGTGATGCATCATGGAAGTAGGAAAGGCTGTGGGTTTGCACGCGGGTCAAGTCAAGAGCACCTGGAGGCAGATAGGAGGAGGTGAGATCAGACATCATTTTGATTGGAAATTCCCCGGCAGGAGGGTGCCCGGGCATGCGGGCTGTGCTGCACTGTCAGGCAGCCTCTGGTAGGACATAACTCTATGCCTTACTTTTTCTTTTCTAAAATTGTGGTAAAGCATACATTGCACACAGTCTATCATTGTAACCATTTTACGTGCATAGTTCAGTGGCATTAAATACATTCACACTGTGCGTGTTCCTTCTTATCACGTGTGAGGGATGGAAGGCCGTGGTGTGTGGTGTGCATGTGTTTGGAGTTGGTGACAGAAAAGGTCCCTTAAAGAGGTGGACTTGGAGGCTTGAGTGCAGGGAGAAAAGAGCCGATCCTTCTGCAGTTTGTGATAGAAAGAGATTGGGTTCTGCAGAGAAGTGGACTTTTGAGGACATGGGAAAGTAGAGTAGAGCCATCATTCCGAGGCAAGCGAGCACCAATTTCTGCTTTCACCCCTTGAAGGGGGGAGTCTCGCTAATGCCAAAATTGCTTTGAATGCCAGGGAAACACCCCCAGTGTTCATAAAAAAGGCCTTGATACAGAAGTACCCAGATTTCTTTAGTTTTATTACCACCACAAAGTACAATAGGTTAAAAAGGAAAAAAACAAACAAACAAACAAAACAAAAAAAAAATACGTTAAAAAGGTACTGTTTTCTTTTCAAATGCCTGGGGCACCCTTATACCAATAGAGAACTTGCTGTGCATCTAAACATCACACTTAACCAGGGGTCTTCCAGTTCTACTTGGTAACTGTATTCAGCGGAACTTTGATGTCCAGACTAATGAAATCCAGGACTTCGGCTAAATGTACGCACCTGTCTGCTGTCCCTGTCCCCCAGCCCCTGACCCATTGGGAATGCTGCGGGCTCATCTACACTCACAGCCCATTGCTAGCCCCAGCTCTGTTGTGTCACAAGTGCTACCAAGACAAAGCACCCATGTGTCCTCCAGACCCCTCAGTCCCCACGGAGTTGCCAGGGAGTTGCCTCTTCTCCCTTCGAAGTCCTCTTGGACTGAGTTCCACCTATTAGGGAAGTAGGTCACCGCTGACACAAGACAGATGGGCCATTCTGGCACCGCCCCCTAGAGGCCGACCCTTCTTCTCCACTGTCCCACCTAGAGAGAGCCCAGGACACACCCTGAAGATTGCAGGGTGCGGGCTCTGAAAGGGTCTCCCTCAGAGCCAAGGATAAGGGGACCCTTGGGAAACCTGGGGTGCCCTACTCTCCTGATGCCACTCCCAGCAGAAGTGCCTGTGGTTCTCTTACTAAAAAACAACCAAACATGCATCCAGGATTAAAACCACCGTTTTGAAAGCACATCATTAGAGTAAGCTGTGACCCACATATTTGTTGTGGTGTGCTTAAGAGTTTTTCAAACTATTGGAAAGAACGGAAAAAGTGAAACACCAAAAACAAAAACAAAACCCAGAGTCAGGAATGTTATTGGATGACTCTCTGGGAGTTGTGGCAATTCTTCATTTTCAGAAATACATGCTGCATCAAGGAGGGAGAACTGTAGAACAAGATGGGAAGCATGATTGGTGCGTGAGTTTGAGAGTTGAAAGGGTGACAAAGCAGAGCGAGGGTGTCTGTTGCCCAGATGGATGTGCACTTGAAATGAAGGTCACGCCAACGGGAAAGATGAGCACCTCGAAAATGGCAAAATCAGTGCAAAGAGTAGGGCGATCTCGTGCAGATCCACACTCTGGAGGGGCCTTGTTAGCTTCACAGAGCTGACTATGAAGCAGCTTGGGGATGTGGGCAGTGGGCCTCAGGCCGTTTACCACTCATTTGCCTATGGCTAGTGGAAGCAACATAACCTCTCGTGCCAATTTTTATGCACTTCCAAAGATAGACCAATAAATTTTGAATTCTTGAGCACTGTCCTCCAAGTGGTTAATATCCTACCAGCCATAAAGCGGCAGCAAAGATGTGCCTTCCACACACTCTGAATCTTTCTTTCTTAATCTCTCTCTCAAAGAGTGAGAATGTTTCAGTCTTTGCCTGGATATTATTAATTCTGAGATAGACTCCAGGATGAAAGGCAGACCACGTGATTCTGGCTGAACCTTGATAGGTGTGGGGCTATAAAGCAAGCCCTGTGAAGAGCCTCGCTCCTGTCAGTGCATGCAGTCAGAGAAGCTGTCACTAGATGGCGCCATGAGTCACGGTGGCAAATGGCCAGACTCCAATCCTGGGTATTTTATGGGCTTGGTAGGTACACAAACTAATAACTAATGCTTATTTTCCTATAAACCTCACAGTGATATTGATACAAACCACCAACGCAGTCATTAGCTGACTTTAAGAAGAATTTATTGTATAAATTATATCCTTGAAAATAGATGTTAAAGATCCAGGGACTGGCATCAGTGATGTGCCTTCAGAGCATGCATTTCTAACTCTGGTGTCCATCTTCTGTCTTAAGGACACATTTGTTCCTCAGTAGCCTGGTGTATACTGGAGAGCCTTCTATTAGGAAACAGTCACGTTGTACTTGGAGCGTGGTGTCCGATGCTCTCTTACCTGCTTGCAATTCACCATGGAAAAAAAGTTCTTATTTCTAATCATTGTGTTGTCTCTGAAGGCCCCTTTCCTCCTTTGTTTTGAAAAGGACTTGGCTGTTGAATTCTCTATTCCAAAGAACTTCATTTTAGGTTGTAGAAGAGCAGTTGGCAGCAAGGTGTGCAGAAAATGATTCTTGTTCTCCCATCTGTGATCTGTGTCTAGCCTGAGGGTTTCAGGAGCAATCAGTATCTCCACTCTTTACCCTCTTTAAAATAAGAAGGTTTTAAAATTGATGGAGCGGGTGGTTAACTGGCTTCAGGCATTCCTGGGCTTGAATAGCTGTTCCATAAATCCTACCTCTTCTCACTAAGCTTCAGATTCCTTATCTGTATCATCAGGATAGTCAAAACATCTATATTCATACGATTGTTGTAATGATCAAAAGGGACCATGCTTATACAGGACAGTCACGTAATAGTGGCTCGGTTTATACTGGCTATTATTATCATTTTGCTTATATTCATTGGTATTAATGCCCTATTTCTTGGAAACTACTTATAAAAATATGTACCTTAAAAAAAAAAACAACTCAATGCCAAAAAAATTTGAATTTAAAGATTGAAGATGGAGGGGGATAGAAGAGGACACAGGTATTGTAAGACACGGGACACAGGTACCTATAAACTTTTGAGTTACTTAGACCTACCTACATGTTTGTTGTTGAGCTTCCCACTAGCTAAAGCAAAAAGAGAATTGGTTTTAGTTAAATTATTCCTATAGATCACAAGGTAAAAATGACCATTTGCTCAAGGAAGCATAATTTTCCTTGGTTCTTAACGCTAACTAATGTAAGAAACAGTAACCCCCAAAATGGCCCTATATGAGATGTCATAAGCACTCCTTTATTACATCCAAAAGAAAAGTAAAAGGTAGTTATGGGACCCAGAACTATGATTAAGTCTCTGTGGTAGGCAGAATTCTAAGATGGCCCGGTAGACTTCAAACCCCACCCCATGTTTGATCTGCATAATCCCTTTGAGCGTGAGCAGGGGCATGATGAACGTCACTCCCATAATTGGGTTATTTGATAAGGCAGAGGCAGAGGGATTTTGTAGGTATAACTGAAGTCCCTAATCAGTTGACTTTAATAATCTCAGGTGGCCTGCACTAATCAGCCCATTAGAAGAAAATCGTGAGGTATGGAGTTTCTCTTGCTAGTGTCAAAGACGTAGCCTCCATGTTAGGAGGGGGCTTTGGGGCTAGAACTCTGAGGGTAGCCTCTAGGAGCCAAGAATGACTTTTGGGTGACAGCCAATGAGAAAACAAGGACTTCAGTCCTATAGTCACAAGAAACTGGTGCCAAAAATCTAAATGAGCTTGGAAGAAAATCCTGAGCTCCAGATGGCAACACAGTCTAGCAAAAACTTTGATTTCAGTCTTTTGGGACCCTGAGCAGAGAACTCACTTGCACTGTGCTTGCTTTCCAGAACCAGTGAGATATTAAAGGTGAGTTGTTTTAAGCCAGTAAGTTTGGGGCTATTTGTTACACATCAGTAGAAAACTCATCCAGATACTAAGGCTGAAGTTTATACCTTTTGGATAGATTCAGAAATAAAGCCTAGAGCCAATAGGGCATCTCTGAAACTAAATTTAATATCACATGAATAGAGGAAGATGTGACTAGCTGGGAAATGAGAAAAAGGAACTTTTTATTGTATACCCTGACCACGCCAGAGAAAAGGTCTTTGTTCTAGTGGTGGTATGAGTTAGGATTTTTAGTTGTAAGCAACAGAAATAGTAGGCTAGCACATGCAGAAGAGAGTTTATGGAAAGGCTATTGTAGAGATCATGGAATCAAAGAAAAAGGCTGAATTAACAGCCTCAGAATGGACAGGAACCTGAAAATTCCTAGGGTCACATTACCAGGAAGAACCCCAATGGCTCCATTGTCATCAAGGTAACAGAATTTCATCTGTTCTGGTCCCCTGTCCCCGCCATTATCACTCTGCTTGGGGTTCATGGTCTCAGTGAAGTATGGGTGTCCTGGCAGTTAGTCACAAGAGAGCAGGACACCTGAATTGGATTAACATAGATCCCCCAAGGATGATTTTAAACAGTGGGAGGGGTAATGGGTAGTGGACCACTAAGAAGCAAAGGGTTGGTGTGAGCGGTGCTCACAGATGTAGGATGGGCTTGTAAGTTTGGCGTAGAACCAGAATTTTTCTCGCCTTCATCTGAGTCTTTGAGGAAAGAAGAAATCACTTTTCCAAGAGAAGGTGAAGGATTTGGAGCTCCTGAACTCCAAAGCATGGGAGAGAGGGCTAAGGAAGCAGAGATGCTGGAACTGCCAAGAAGGGAGAAGGTGTGACCCTTCCTTATGAAACCCAAGATTTTGAACAGATTGGATGCTTTGTGTAAGGGGTGAGGAGGCTAAGCTTTGGAAGAGCTGCTGATTTTCATGAGCCGTGGGGCTGGCTGGAGTCGAGCCAGTTAGACCCTGTGAGAAAGTGGGGCCCCAGCTGCCATTTAAGCCACAGGAGTTTGGCAAGCTCTGCATCCCAAATCCCTTCTCTGGAAACTCACAGTGAAATGGCCTCTTACTAGTTCTGTGCTCTGTTGGGTGTCCCAACTGGATGGGGTTCTATTTGTTGTGCTACGGGCTTGAGACTGCCAATGTCGTCTCTCTTCAGGTGAGTTATTACTAAATGCTGCATTTACTGTGGGCTCCTCAGGTAGTTTTTTGGCTCCCCCCCCCCATCACACATATGTGTATTCTCATTCCAAATGATTGAATGTTTAAGAATTTGGTATGCATGGTTACATGTTTTCCTGAGCTGTTGTAGCCTGTTAATGCACACGCAACGTATTTTATCAGTGTTGACTGAAGGGGAAGGTTTTCACGTGTCAGTCATTTATTCATTTGAACAATTGATGTGCCAGCCACCATTCTGGGGTACATCAGTGAAGCCAAGAGAGTAAGATCCCTGCCCTCAAGGGTGCATACAACACACGCCCAAGTGTGTGTACGCACAAAGCTTCTGGGAGGTCCTGCAGTTTAAGAAAAGCTTAAGTGACTGTTTCAGGCCTTGTCCTAAACTTATTTGGACAAGGCACTTTTTTTTCAATATCCTTACAACATTTTGTAGAGTAGTGTTCTCTATAATGTGCTGGTGAAAGCATAGCTGGACCACGTGTACTTAGAAAAAAATATCCACAAATATGTGTTTTGACATTTGATAGGAGTCAGCAGAAAGATTGCTGATAAATTTTCCACCAGCGTCTGGAGTAAGGATATTCTTTGTTGCTGCTTATAAAGAAATTTACATGTTATACGTGTCCAATGAGCAGGTGACTTGGTGAATACGGAGGCCTTATCTGAGACTGTTTATTGACTGACCAGATGTCAGTCCCACATCTGCTGACAAGACCCAGGATATTTCTAAGAGATCCTGGATCAAGCCATGTTGCAGTCGGATGTGTATGATCTTTGTCTCCTACTGGATTGTGACTCCCTTAAGCCAGCCGCTGTAGATTTCTATCTGCATCCCCCGGCACCCAGTGTGATACCTCGCACGTACTAAGCGTGTACTGTCCTCCTTTGGACTCAAGAAACTTTAAGAGGTGCCTGATTGGTTAAACATCTGCCTTTGTCTCAGGTCATGGTCCTGAGATCCTGGGATCAAACCCTGAGTGGGGCTCCCTGCTTAGCGGGGAGTCCGCTTCTTCCTCTCCCTCTGCCTCTTCCCTAGCTTGTGCGCGCTCTCTCTCTTAAATAAGTAAATAAAAACTTAAAAATATTTTAAAAGAAACTTTAAGAAACCATGTCCTATTTTTTAATACAAACAGACAGTACCCACCACTTGCATGTGCTTGCTTGGTTGGGAGTTTTTGAGAGGAAGCATACAACTTTGTTAAATGTCTGTACAACTTTGAGGTGCCTGAGGGGAGAGGCATATTGTACTGATCCCAACAGGTTTTCTTACCCAGTTCCTGCAAAGAGTCTCATATTATAGCTGGAAGAGTAGCTGATGACTTGGAGGCATTTGGCCCTTTCCAGAGCTATCCACGTTGCTGAGGGACGTGTGGTAAGAATGGAAAGTGGTTTGGGGTGATAACATCTTTTGAGATAACTGCCTGTGATGCTGCCTTCCTGGTTATTTTGAAGATAGGTAAGACATGGGAGACATGGGATCACACATTGTTCATGCTGAGGATTTTTAAGGCCAACCCAAAATGGCTATGACCCTGGGTCTCTGGAGCAGAAAAGTCCTCTTGTCATCTTTTGCAGTTCTGTACTGTGTGTTCCATGTACTTTAATGGAGGCAATCCCTATGTGCTCATCTAGGTGCAATTCATTCATTCTCCCTTTGGAAATTACAGTGATTGCTTTTCCTAGAAAGAGTGAGTTTTCCTTTATACTCTGAAAGAAGGGCGTCCACAAGATGAAATGTATACAAAGCCATAGAATCAGATACATTCTTCACCGTAGAATGCTGATATTGAAAAGACCTCCCCCTGCCACCTGCCCACCCTTTTTTCCTGATGAGAAAACTGAGATCCTAGCATAGGATGAAATGATCTAAAGATCCTTATTGGTCGATGAGCTGAAGTTATATCCTGAGTCCCCTCCTGCCTGAATGAGGCACATCCAAGCCTTCTTATGCTTAGGAACATAGATAGCACTTCAACACTGTCCTGGGGGCCCTCTGAAACAGCAAAATCACTGACACACAGCACAGAAGTGCCAAGAACATGGCACTAAATTGACTGCAAAAAGGACACTTGTTTATAGTATGAGAGCTGAGCCGAGAAGCTGGTGCCTGTCTCAGCTGGGAACGTAGGCATCGGGCAATTCCAATTTTTCTCAGCTCTGTGCATGCCCATAAATGGCTGTGAAAGCACTGTGAGTTTTGATTTGGGGTTACAAATAAATTTTAACGAGTAGGTGAATCTACAAATCCAGAATCCATGAATAGTGAGGACCAGCTGGATGTCTGCCTTATTTCAGGGTGGTGCAGAAGCACCAGGCATTCAGGAAGACAAGCAGGAAGGGCAAGGTTAGAATCACCACCATCTATTAATGGGCAGGGTTGCACTGAGCTGAGCAGTTTATATTTTGCTCGGCTGACTTGAAGCCCATGAACAGAAATGTGTAGACACAAAAAAGAACCTCTAATCTTGATGTGGGGTCTCCCATTTTATAAATCAGGGCTCAAGACCAGTGAGCATGAAGAACCCAGGATGGAGACATAAAGGGCCATTTCTTTTTCTTTTTTTTTTTTTTTTAATTTATTTATTTTGATAGTCAGAGAGAGAGAGAGAGAGAGAGAGAGGCAGAGACACAGGCAGAGGGAGAAGCAGGCTCCATGCACCGGGAGCCTGACGTGGGATTTGATCCCGGATCTCCAGGATCACGCCCTGGGCCAAAGGCAGGCGCCAAACCACTGCGCCACCCAGGGATCCCAAAGGGCCATTTCTATAGCCGAACAGCGGGGAACCTGAATTCCAAGTCCCAGAATCCTGCTGTCCTTGGGTCAAGAGCCCTCAGGGCGCAAAGGGCCCCAGAACACGGAATGTCCTTCTGCCCAGCCCCAGCTTCCAGGCGGTCCCGGTGGGACTCTATAATCCTGCTAAGTTTCCATGTTCTCTGCTGTGTCTCATGTTCCTGTCCAGGCAGGGAGGAGGGGGTATCTGATCACTATGAGGCACACACAAGGAATTTCTAGATTTATGCCTGGGCCTAAACTTGGCTTTTAGAGAGAGACAGAGAGATGTCCAGATAAGGCTCTGGCTCAGGATCATTGGAAGAACCTTCTTAATGTTCGTCCTTCAGTCTTGGATGTACTTGCCTGACTGGTGCTGCTGAACTTAAGAAGCTGGCATTTCCTTGCTTTTGCATTTGTTGAAAACCTACTTTTTTGGGGGGAGGGGATGAATCTTCTTTATTTTTTAGAGTTGCCTTAAAGAAACTCCCTCCCTTCCCCCTTCACTGGCTTCTCCTGAATGTCTGCAGTGCCCCAGGGAGAATATGGGGACTGTCCACTCAAGGGCCAGCCTGCTTGTCTTAGATTGGAGGGTTTCTGGAAACATCTGGCTGTTGGTCCCAGGCTGGTCAGCACAGCGTAGACTGTACAAAAACAGACCGCAGAATATCACATCTCAAGACACTAGCACGTAATAAAATAGCCCACTTAAGGGAGTCACGAAGGAAAACAAAACAAAAACAAAACAAAACAAAACAAAAAAAAGGAAACATTCTCTAAATTTGGGGAAAAGGAGTCGGAATCAGAATCAATTCCGGCTTTTTCCACTGGGTGGTGTTTTTGTTGTATTTTATGGTAGGCTTCCAAGTCTCAGGCCAGGTCCACAATCCAAAAGAAAATTCTGAAGACGTGGCGGGGGGGTTTTCCTCAGTGGGATTCTCATGCTTTTTACACTAAATAAGTAGGGTTTTTGTTCAGAGGATTCTTTCTCCATGTCCTGTACACTGGTTACCATTGTTCCTGCATAGATGTGAAATTTCTTGTCATGGTTGTAGACGCGGACCTGGCCTCCTACCCGGCAAAGAGTGGGTGCTTCACAATTACACGGCCACTGACTCAATGAATGAGGTGGTTAGGTTCTTGGACGCACTTAATTAGACACTACCCATCTACACCTGGGCTCGGCAGTCAGTTTCTGTAAAGGGTCAGAGAGTAAGAATTTTAGGCTTCGTGGGCCATACAGGCTCTGTCACAACAAGTCCCCGCTGCTGGCCTGGTTGTGAAATCAGCCAGTGCGACGGGCCGAGGCTGTGTTCCTGCTGAGCTCCACTTACACAACCGGGCAGAGCCGGATTTGGCCCCGGGCTGGAGTTTACCCTGATTTATTACCCAAGTACATGTAGCCCCCCACCCCCCAAACCTTGAGAGATCACTGTGGTGAAGGGATTCTGAGAATGTGTGAGGCAGAGAGGGTGCTAGGCGTTCACGGAGGAGCAAAGCACTTGTTACCTTTCCTGTGAGGGGGTCTGCAGACGGTGGGTGGCGGTGGGCGATATCTTTTGGTCTAGGGCCAGGCCCTGCCTCTCTATTCTCTCTCCTCCTTATGCTACTCTGCCTTTCCCTGCAGGTCGTGGCCTTCCCAACATCCAGGACCTGGCCACAGTCATTCTGGCTTTATCTGGGAGCACCTGGGTGGAGAGTGGCATGGATGCTGCTGGGCCTCCCATCAGGTTCCGCAGATGGGTGCAGGCCTGGAGGAGACAATTCTTCCTCTTGAGAATGTGAACTGTCTCTCCACACAATTTTGATGTGCTAAAAAATACCTAAAAGAACTTCTCTCAACTGGGGCAGGGTGGCCAGGAACAAGATGGTGACAGGAACCAAAAAAAAAAAAAAAATCCCATCTTGCAGCATAATACAGGCCCCTGGACACATGCAGTTAACCTGGCATCAAAACAAGTGATTTTTCTGAGAGTAGCTTCCATTGGCCGAACATACTTATTCTTGTTCAGAGGGAAGGCCTCCAGATGCCACTGGTAAATTCTCCCCGAATATGTACAGCTACCCTAGGACCTGAGGGGGTTCGGATGCTTTCCAAAGCATCTCCGGGGAAAAATGCCATGTAAAAGTTGATACAGCAAAGAGCTGGCCTGGTCCACACCCTCTCACAGTGCTGTCTTTGGCAAGGGTTCGAGAGTCCACATTCATGCAGGAAGGGGATACAGCAGCCCCCTTCTCTTTACAAATATCAGGCCACCCCGGTGGGAAACGTTAGCTCATCCCCTCCCTCATTCCCTCATCCTCAGTTGAAATCTCTCCTTTTGTCTGCTAGCCTTTGTGTGGGGATCTCATGTGGTTTCCACACAACAGGCAAAGCTGTATGCTGAAATCTTCAAGGGCAGGGTCACGGTCCTTTTTACATTCCCAGATGGCAGGTCTGGATCTAACATGGAGCAGGTGTGGGATACTGTGCCCTGAAAGATGACCGAGTCTGGCTGCCGGAGCCCAGCTGAGTTTGGGGCGTTTTGGTCACCCCAACTGAGACCTACACCACTATCACCATCTGAACCTGAGGTTAGAGGGGATTTTGCCCTTAAAAAGAATTGAATGGACCAGAATGGAAGATTCTGTGCATCAATTTGGGTTTGATCAGGAAATCAGTCACTCAGAGTGATGTGGAATAATGGATTTACTGTCAGGATTTCACTGAATGTGACTTGTGGTGCTTTGAAGAATGTGCTAGAAGGCTATTCCGTCTACTATCTGGTGGTTGGTTAGCAGGGCTGGCAGTAGGGCAGGAGAAATGGATGTGAAGCAGGCAGAGCAAAGACAAACCAAACCCATGAAGGCAAAATGGAAGCCCAGAGGGACGAACTGGAACGTGCATGTGTCTCTCACCATCTCTATGTTGACAGCGCAGGTGATTGTAGGAGAAGCTGCCATCCTTTGCCTTGGGCCAATACATAGCTCTAGGCTAACTTCGCTATGGAGGAGCTGCCCCAGGATTTGGAGAAGCCGTAGGAGAAGCTCCAAGCTGGAGCTGGGGTGCCAAGGGCCCAGCTGCTGCCCACACCACTGAAGTTGAGCAGAGGAGCAGTCACAGCGCGGATTGAAGCAGAGCTCTGACCTTGAGAGCAGAATGGCTGTGTTTCACCTCCGATTCCCAAAGCTCTTTCAGATTCCTCTTGTGGCCAAACCTAACCCAGAATCGTACAAAGAAGGGAGTGCTGGGAAATATCGTTACAGCTGAGCCAAGTTGACACAGCACAAGGCCACAGATTGCATCTCTCAACTGTATCATTAACACTCATTGTACCTACAGATGTTTGTGCCAAAGTAATTTATCGCAGGAGCCTTTGCAAAGAGCCTTTTTAGTGAAACTCACTCAAGTTTTGACTGACAGGAAAAGATAAAGTAACTTGGCCTTTTGTGCTAACACTCTGTGGCCAGTGAATTCTGTTACTTATTTTTGTTGGAAAAAAAAGATGAGGAGAAAGAGGAAGACAAATATTGGAGTAGAAATAAAGACTTCTTTTGAATTTTGAATTGAGTTAGGAAAGCTTAATTTCCATTCTGAGTGTGGTGGAAGATTTCTTCTCTACAAGGAGAACTCTGGGTTCTCTGGGTAGGTTTAGACCACGGGTGAATTATTCAAGTGCCTGCACAGTGAGTGGGGTGTCCTGATGGCAACAGTGGCCAATGGAAAATATGTGCCTGCAGGAGCCAAGAGTTGCCAAAGGAGCTGGAATTGGATCAAAAAAGCTGGACAGCCAAATTTTTATGTGAAATCTTAGTAAGAGTCATTTTGAAAATATTCCAGGTGTCTTGAAAGAAGCATATGTTCTACAGTTTCATTGAATATAGGACTCAACATGTGTCCCTGAGGTCAAATTTACTGACCATTATGTTTGAATTGACTGTATCTTTACTGATTTTTTTTCAATGTTATCAGTTACTGACTGAGTTATGTTAAAATTTCCTGTAAGATAAGAAACAAGCATTGGCAAGGATGTGGAGAAAAAGGAACCCTCATGCACTGTTGGTGGGAATGCAAACTGGTGCAGCCACTATGGAAAACAGTGAGGAAGTTCCTTAAAAAATTAAAAGTAGAATTACTATTTGGTCCAGTAATTGCACTACTGGGTACTTACCCAAGGAATATGGACACACTACAGTTGACTGCAGCATTATTTGCAATAGCCAGATTATGACTATTGATACCCCTGTATCTATCTGATAGATGAATGGGTAAATAAGATGTGGTACACATACACCCTGGAATATACCATGGAGTATTGCTTAGCCATAACAAGAGTGAAGTCTTACCATTTGCAACAATGTAGATGGAGCTAAAGTGTATAATGCCAAGTGAAATAAGGGGAAAAAATCACATGATTTCCCTCATGTGTGGAATTTAAGAAACAAAGCAAAGAAGCAAAGGAAAAAGACAAATGCAAACTAAGAAACAGACTCTTAACTAGAGAGAACAAACTAAGGGTCATCAGAGGGGAGGGGGGTGGGGGAATGGGTGACATAGGTGATGGGGATTAAGGAGGGCATTTGTCATGACAAGCACTGAGTAATGTATAGAATTGTTGAATTACTACATTGTATACCTGAAACTAATATAACTATGTTAACTATACTGGAATCAAAATGAAAAAAAAAACTTAAAAAATTTCCTGTAAGATTTGTCTCCTTTGCCATTTAGGTCTAAGAAATTTTGCCCTATCTAGTTTGAGCCTATGTTATTAATAACATAGAACTTTAAAATTGTTCTTTCTTTCTTTTTTTTGAGATTTTTAAAAAAGATTTTTAAAATTTATTTATTCATGAGGACAGAGAGAGAGAGAGAGGCAGAGACACAGGCAGAGGGAGAAGCAGGCTCCATGCAGGGAGCCCGATGTGGGACTCGATCCCCGGTCTCCAGGTTCAGGCCCTGGACCGAAGGCGGCGCTAAACCACTGAGCCACCCGGGCTGCCCTTGTTATTTCTTTCTAACCCTTTTTCTCATTTAAAATATTCCTATCTCTCAATTAGACACTGAAACAAACTGAGGTTCGCTGGAGGGGAGGTGGGTGGCAGGACAGGAGAACTGGGTGACGGGCATTAAGGAGGACATGTGATGTGATGAGCACTGGCTGTTATATGCAACTGATAAATCCCTAACCTCTTCCTCTGGAACCTCTATGCTTGGTTATTTTTGTCCGTGTGGTGGACACATGTGAAAAAATAATTTGAGGGTAAGGAAGATATTATCTTCTCGACTCCAAAAAAGAATTTCTATTTCTTCTGCCAGGTGTCTGGGGATATTCCATTCTGATTGTGATGAGTTCATGCTGATTTGCAACCCCCTAACGGCTACCCTTTGGGGTCCCAACTCAGAACTGGAGGGCTTCTGAGGGCCTTTGGCTCTTGCTAACCTTTGAATTTCAATCCCTAGTCCCGTGACCTTGAAAAAGGAGCTGCTCCACCTTAGTACTACCCCTTCCAGAATAAGCAGAAGCCCCCGCGAGAAAGGCTTCTCAAATGCTGGGTCAGCTGTTTAGATGCCATTCTTCCCTATCTGTATTCTGCCCAGGAATTATTTACTATTTCATTAGTTTTATGATATTTCCAGGTGTATTTTTGAAAATACTTTATCATTTCTAGCTGTCCATAGTGGAAGACTTGATCCAAATTTCCTAGTTGTCCTTTACCAGAAATAGAAGTTTCTCATCTTTCTTTCTTTCTCTTTCTTTCTTTCCTTCTTTCTTTCTTTCTTTCTTTCTTTCTTTCTTTCTTTCTTTCTTTTCTTTCTTTTCTTTCTTTTCTTTCTTTTCTTTCTTTCTTTTTCTATAGAAAAAATTCTGTCTTGGGGTACCTGGGTGGCTCAGTGGTTGAGTGTCTGCCTTTGGCTCAGGTTGTGATCCCGGGGCCCTGGGATCGAGTCTCGCATCAGGCTCTCCTCAGAGAGCCTGCTTCTCCCTCTGCCTCTGTCTCTGCCTCTCTCTCCATGTCTCTCATGAATAAATGAATAAATTCATTCTTTAAAAAAAGAAAAAAATTCTGTCTAGCATAATTGACTGGCATTTTCTTTATAACACAATGTTTGAGATGCTTTAAAAACTGATCGTAATGGAGCATTTAAATTTTACTTCATAGTTTTTGTTTAATATTTTGTTTAATATGTAGGTGCAACTCTGGATTTTGATGTAGATGCCAAAACTAGCGGTGATTGTACAAAAATCAGCAATACTATGTTACAGGGAACTTTCCTTTTAATCATACATTTTATTTTAATCTTGTCACAAAATTTGTAAAGTTCACAGGAGCCACGTATGACAGTAGACGCTTGAACTATTACTAGATTTTTATTGTACAGAATATATTAGTATACATCTTATCGAAAATGCTTGAATATCTGACAAAAGAACTCTGGCTCCCAGAAGAATCTGCCATAGTTAGTAAGAAAGTCAGTCTTACAGAGAAAGCTCTGGGCCTCGCAGCCCTGGGAGGTTAATGGTGTAAGGAGCTCTCCCAGTAAGAATCTGGCAGAGAACAAGGCTGCCTGCTGGGCCCTGAATTCCAGCCAGAGGGGCTTGCTGGGCTCCACAGGGACTGTCACCCAGGCAGCCATGGATCCATGCGTGAAAGTAGCAAGGCGCCTCTTCATGAGCAGCTTCTTTCATGGTCACCCTGGGAATTTCTGAGTGAAACACACATGTAGGACATCTGTTTTCTATATTCCTCTTTCAGAGCAGTGAAAATGGTGGTTTTGTTTGAGAAAGAAAAAGAAGGAATGCCAAATAGGAACTCAGTGTTTAGGAAACTGGTCATGTTTCTTCATCTACTGAATAGCTCCTATAATACTCTTTTGAGATTTTTCTTTTTTTTTTTTTAAGATTTTATTTATTTAGTCATGAAAGACACACAGAGAGAGAGGCAGAGACACAAGCAGAGAGAGAAGCAGGCTCCATGCAGGGAGCCCGACGTGGGACTCGATTCTGGGACTGCGGGATCATGCCCTGGGCCGAAGGCAGACACTCAACCACTGAGCCACCCAGGTGTCCCTCTTTTTTTTTTTTTTTAATGAAACAAATGTGTTAGGCAATTTCAGCTCAATATGCTACTCTAACCTAGGACCCTCCTACAAACTACAAAGCCATTTTATTCACCTGCTGCCTGGACATCTCCACTTAAATGTTGGCCACTTTAAACTCAGCATGTCCCCTACACAAGTTGTAACACTTCCCTAAACCTGATTCTCTTCTGACTTTTCTTCTCCTCTTTTCATGAGATGAAGTCAAGGTTTTTATTTTATTATTGGAGTATAGTCGGCACACAATGTTACATTGGTTGCAGGTGCACAGTGTAGTGATTTGTCAAGTCTGAATGTTATGTTCTGCCAAATGTGGCAACTACCTGTCACCATACACCACTGTTACAATACCATTGACCACATGCCTTGTGCTGCGCCTTTCATTCTCATGACTTATTCATTCCTTAACTGGACACCTTTATCTCTCATTCCCCTTGACCCATTTTGCTCGTTCCTCCAGCCCCTCTTCTCAGGTAACCATCAGTTTGTTCCCTGTATTTACAAATCTGTTTCTGCTTTTTGTTTGTGTTGTTTCTTTAGATTCCACCCATAAGTAAGATCATAGTATTTGTCTTTTTCTGTTTGACTTACTTAGCACGATACCCTTTAGGTCCATCCATATGGTTGGTTGCAAATGACAAGATCTCATCCTTTTTATGGCTGAATAACACTCCATTGTATATGTAGATCACATCTACTTTATCCATTCTTCTATCGATGGATGCTTAGGTTGCTTCCATATCTTAGCTATTGTAAATAATACTACAGTTAACATTGGAGTGCATTTATCTTTTTGAATTAGTGTTTTTATTTTCTTGGGTAATTACATTTTAGTAGAATTACTAGATCATGTGGTATTTTTATTTTTAAAATTATGGGGAGGGCAGCCCGGGTGGCCCAGCGGTTTAGCGCCGCCTGCAGTCCAGGGCGTGATCCTGGAGACCCAGGATCGAATCCCACGTCGGGCTCCCTGAATGGAGCCTGCTTCTCCCTCTGCCTGTCTCTGCCCCTCTCTGTGACTCTCATGAATAGTAAATAAAATCTTTAAAAAAGTAATAAAATAAAATAAAATTATGGGGAACCTCCATACTATTTTTATAGTGACTGCACCAGTTTGCATCCACACCAACAATGCACAAGATTCTTTCTCTTTCCTCTACATCCTCAACAACACTTGTTATTTGTCTTTTTGAGTCTAGCCATTCTAATGGGTGTAAAGTAATACTTCATTGTGGTTTGATTTGCATTTTCCTGGTGATTAGTGATGTTGAGCATCTTTTCGTGTGTCTGCTGGCCATTTGTATATCTTTTTTGAAAAAAAAAATCTATTCAGGTATTCTCATTTTTTAGTCAGATTACTTGTTTTTTGGTATTGAGTTATATAAGTTCTTTATCTATTTTGGATGCTAACCTCCTATTGGATATATCATTTGCAAATATCTTCTCTCATTCAGTGGATTGCCCTTTTGTTTTACCAATGGGTTCCTTCCTTATGCCAAAGCTTTTTATTTTGGTGTAGTCCCAATAGATTAATTTTACTTCTATTTCTCTTGCCTGAAGAGACATGTCTAGAAAAATGTTGCTAAGGTCATTGTCAAAGAGATTGCACCTGTGATTTCTTCTATGATGTTTATGGTTTCAGGTGTCACATTTAGGTTTTTAATCCATTTTAAATTTATGTAGAGTGTAAGAAAGGGGTCCAGATTCATATTTTTTCATGTAGTAGTCCAGTTTTTCCAACCCCACGTATTGAAGGGACTATATTTTCCCATTGCATATTCCTGCCTTTTTTGGTCATAGATTAATTGACCCTATTAGCAGGGGTTTATTTCTGGGCTTTCTACTGTGTTTCATTGATCTATGTGTCTGTTTTTGGGTCAATACCATACATACTGTTTTGATTATCCCAGGTTTGTAGTATATCTCAAAATCTGAGATTGTGATACCAGCTTTGTTCTTTTTCAAGATTGCTTTGTCTATTCTGGGTCTTTTGTAATTCAATACAAATCTGTGGGGAAAAAATGCTGTTTGTATTTTCAGAGGAATTGCATTAAATGCATAGGTTGCTTTGCGTAGTATGGGCATTTTAACAATATTCTTTAAATTCATGATCATGGAATATCTTTTTTATTTGTGTCATCCTCAATTTATCTTATCATTGTTTTAGAGTTTTCAGAATATAGGTCTCTCACTGCCTTGGTTAAGTTTATTCCTAGGTATTTTATTCTTTCTGGCACAATTATGAATGGCATTTTTTCTCAATTTCTCTTTCTACGACCTTGTTGTTAGCATATAGAAACACAACCAATTTCTGTGTATTAAGTTTGCATCTTGCCACTTTACTGAATGTACTTATTCTAATAGTTTTTGATGGAGTCTTTAGGGCTTTCTATATACAGTATCATGTCCTCTGCAAATAGTTGTGCTTCTTTCTTGCCAATTTGGATACCTTTTCTTTTTCTTGCCTGATTGCTATGGCTAGGATTTCCAGTAGTATGTTCAATGAAAGTGGTGAAAGTGGACATCCTTGTTTTGTTTCTAATCTTAGAGAAACACTCTCAGTTTTTCACCATTGAGTATATTGTTAGCTGTGGGTTTTTATATGTGGCCTTTATTATGTTGAGGTATGTTCCCTCTAAACTTACGTAATTGAGAATTTTTATCATGAATAGATATTGACTTTTATCAAATGCCTTTTTTGCCTCTAATGAGGTTATATTATTTTTATCCCTCATTTTGTTAATGATTGATTTTTGAATATGAATCATCTTTGCATCCCCAGGATAAATCCACTTGATTCTGGCAAATGATCCATTTAATGTATTGTTGAATGTGATTTGCTGTTTTGCTGAGGGTTTTTGAAACTGTTCATCAAGGATATTGACCTGTAAGTTTTTTTGTTTTGCTTTGTTTGTTTTGTTTTGTTTTGTTTTGTAAGATCTTTCTCTGGTTTTGGTATCAGAGTAATGCTGGCTTTGTAGAATGTATTTGAAAACTTCCTCTTCTGTTTTTTAGAATAGCTAGAGGAGAATGGGTATTATCTTTAAATGTTTGGTAGAGTTTACCTGTGAATCCATCTGGTCCTGAAGTTTTGTTTGTTGGGAGTTTTTTGATTACTGGTTCAATTTCATTGGGTAATTGATCTGTTCAGATTTTTTATTTCTTCCTGAATTCAGTTTTGGAAGATTGTATGTTTCAAGGAATTTATCCGTTTCTCCTAGGTTGTCCAATTTTTTGGCATGTAATTTGTCATAGTATTCTCTTATAATCCTTTGTATATCTATGGTGTTGGTTGTGTTCTGATTTTATTCATGTTCTCTTTTTTTCCTGCAGCTAGCTAAATGTTTATCAATTGTGTTTATCTTCAAAGAATCAACTCTTAGTTTCACTGATCTTTTCTATTATATTTTTTTAGTCTCTATTTCATTGATTTCTGCTTTGATCTTTACTATTTTCTTCCGTATACTAAACTTTTTATTTCTTATTCTTTTCCTAGTTCCTTTAGGGTAAAGTTAGGTTGTTTATTTGAGCTTTTTCTTGTTTCTTGAGGTAGATCTATATTGATGTATATTACCCCTTTAGAACTGGTTTTGCTGTGTCCCAGAGATTTTGGACTGTTGTGTTTTCATTTTCAACTGTCTCTATGCATTTTTTGATTTCCTCTTTGATTTCTCTTCATTGACCCATTAGCAATTTAGTAGCATATTGTTTAGCCTCCATGTATTTTTTTTTCCTTTTTTTCCTTGGTTGATTTCTAATTTCATACTGTTGTGGTTAGAAAATATGCATGATATGCATTTACTCATAAATTTAATGAGACTTGTTTTGTGGCCTAACTTGTGATCTCTCCTAGAGAACTATTCATGCTCACTTGAAAAGAACGTGTTTTTTTTTTGTTGTTTTGGATGGAATATTTTGTGTATATCTGTTAAGTCCATCTGGTCTAGTGTATCATTGAAAGAAACTGTTTCCTTATTGATTTCCTGCTTGGATGATCTCTCCTTTGATGTAAGTGAGGCATTAAAGTCATCTGTTATTGTATTACTGTCCTATTCTTCCTTTATGTCTGTTAATATTTGCTTTATATATTTAGGCACTCCAATATTAAGTGCATATATATTTATAATTGTTTTATCCCCTTTTTGGATTGATGTTTTTATCATTATGTAGTGCCCTGGTCTCTTACTAAAACAAAACAGTGTTTGTTTTAAAATCTATTTTGTCCAGGGGCACTTGGATGGCTCTTTTGGGTGGCCAACTCTTGATTCTGGCTCAGGTCATGATCTCATGGCTGTGGGATCAAGCCTTGCATCAGGCTCCATACTCAGAGCAGAGTCTGCTTGAGAATCTCCCTCTCCATCTGCCCCTCCCCCTTGCTTATGCGTGTGTTTTTTTTTTCTTTTTTTTTTGCGTGTGTTCTATCTTTAAAATAAATAAATCTTTAAAAAATAAAATCTATTTTGTCTGATATAGGTATTACTACCTCAGGTTTTTCATTCCACTTTTATTTTCGGGGAATATCTTTTCCCATCCTTTCATTTTCAGTTTATATGTGTCTTTAGGTCTGGAGTCTCTTGTAGGTAGAATATAGATAGGTCATATTTTTAAAAATCTATTTCACCCTGCTGTGTCTTTTGATTGAAGCATTTATACAATTTATATTTAAATTAATTATTGATAGGTATGTACTTATTGCCATTGTGTTAACTTTTCTGGTTGATTTGTGAGTCTCTGTTCCTTTCTTCTCTTCTTGCTGTCTAATGATTGATGACTGTCTATGGTGTCATGTTTGGATTTCTTTCTCTTTATTTTTTGTGTATCATAAGTTTTGGGTTTGTGATTACCATGAAGTTCATATATAGTAGCCTAAGTATATAGCAGTCTGTATTAAGTTGATGGTCATGTAAGTTCAAACACACTGTAAAAGACCCTTTTTACTTACTCCTCCATGTTTTATGTATATGTTGTCATACTTTACATCTTTTAATTCATAATTTTCTTCTTCTTTTGGCCTTTACCACTTAAAGAAGCCCCTTTAACATTTGTTGTAAGGCTAGCTTAGTGGTGATTAACTCCTTTAACTTTTGTCTGGGAAATTATTTATGTCTCCTTTTAATTCTAAATGATAATCTTATGGATAGAGTATTCTTAACTGTAGGGTTTTTTCCTTTCAACTCTTTGAATATATATGCCACTTCTGGCCCGCAAAGTTTCTGCTAAAAAAAAAATAATCAGCTAATTTTCTTTAACTTTTGACACTTAATATATTATGGGCCTCCTTGGGTTCATTTCATTGAAAACTCTGTGCTTTCTGAAACTGGGTATCTGTTTCCTTCCCCAGGTTAAGGAAGTTATCTATTATTTCTTCACTACGTTTTCTCCCCCTTTTTGTCTCTTTTCTCCTTCTCAGACCTGTATAATACAAATGTTTTTCACTCAATGTTTTCTAAGTGATCCCTTAAACTATCTTCATTTTAAAATTCCTTTTTCTTTGTGCTCTTCAGTTTAGGTGCTTTCCATGACTCTGTCTTCCTGATTGCTGGCTGAGCCGTTCTTCTGTATCTGCTAATCTGCTGTTGATTCCCTCAAGTGTATTTTTTATTTGTTATTGTGTTCTTCAACTTCAATTGGTTCTTTATATTTTCTCTTTGGTTCTTTATATTTTCTCTTTGTTGAAGCTCTTACTGAAATCTTCCACTCTTCTCTCTAGTCCAGCAGGCATCTTTATGATCATTAGTTTAAATTCTTCATCAGGCATTTTGTTTATTTCTGTTTTATTTAGTTCTTTTCCTGTGCTTTTGTCTTGTTCTTTCATCTGGCACATATTCCTCTGCTTCCCTGTGTTGGTTGATTTTCTGTGTTTGTTTCTCTGAATTAGGCAGAACAGCTACTTCTGAACTTGCAGGAATGGTCTTGTGTATGGTCATGCCTTATGTAGACTGTGTGTGCCTTGGGACTTGGGCTGGCTCGTGGGAGCTGTGTCTGGTGTGTGCTTGGGGTCCTGGGGCCCTCCTTACTGGAGTGCCATGGTAAGATGGCCAGAGCTATCCCAGGGCTGTCCACACAGAGGGCACCTAGGCAGGACAGCAGTAGCTGAAATGGGTGGAAGCCAGGCTGGCCTGGAGTGCTCAGAGGAGTGGGCACCCTGGTGGGATAACTGGGCTGAGGATGGCAACTTGCTGGGGTGTTCCGGGGCTCTTTGTGCACACAGCACCCTGAAGGGTAAACAAAGGCAGGATGGGGGCCAGGAGTCTCAGGCTGCTCCAGTCACAGGGTGCCTTGGTGGGGCAGCTGGAATGGAGACAGGCACAGGGGACAGAGTGTCTCAGGGTGCTTAGCACAGGGGCTGTATTGGTGGGGGAATTGGAGACAAAGCAGACATGAGCCAGGAGGTCCAAGAGTGCTCTGGGACGGGGGTGGCCTAGCAAGCCACCTGGGGCCAAGGTGGAGCAGGTCTGGTGTGTTCTAGTGTGCTTCATGCCTGGGTCACCTTGATGCGATGGCTGGAGCTGTGGGGGGTGCTGACTCGAGGTGCCCTGGTGGGCACCATGCTGGAGCTGCCTTGGTGGGAGCAGCTACGCCTGGGGTGGGCTAGCGGCCTGGGGCTCCCTGAGTAGCAGGGTGGCCATGCCATCTGGACTCTGCTCCTGTCTGGATATGAAAGTGGAGGGCAAATATTACCTGTGGTCACCACCCCTCCCACCTAGAGAGAGTTCCAACAGTTCTGCTGTTTTGTGGAGGCTGGATCTTTTATAACTAGTTGTTCTTTCAAACTACAGTTTTTTTCTGTGCTCCAGGGCAGATAATTGCTCCTGGTCCCCCAGTACTACCTCTCCCCACTGCAGTTGGCAGCGTCGGGGTGGGCTTCCCCTCATTAATGTGTCTCTGTCTCTCTTGCTGTTCTCTACATGGCCTCGCTAGCCTTTGTTGTGCAGAAGCCGTCCAGTCAGCTGTCAATTTTTTATTTCTTTATTTTGTTTTGTTCTAAGTAGGTTCGACACCCAGCATGGAGCCCAATGTGGGGCTTGAACTCACGACCCCGAGATCAATACCTGAGCTGAGATCAATAGTTGGATGCTTCATTGACTAAGTCACCCAGGTGCCCCAGCCCTTGGTTTTTCATCAGGAGTAGTTGCTCTATAAATAGGTGTAGGTTTAGAGTGGCCCGCAGGACTTGATTTTGGGGTCCTCCTGCCATCGCCATTTTAGACTGTCAGCTCAAGGAGCCAGTCTCACACAACACGACACTTGTTCCCACATCCAGAAGGAGCCTCTGTTCTGATGCTGTGCGCTCTCCAGGAGCTTCGAACATGCTCATCCAACTGCCCATGGTCCTGCTGTGCATGAAAGTATTTAGCCAAGCCACAGGGAAATAGGCACAAAACCCCACTTTCTGTAACACACAGACGTCATTCACAGTGTACAGAAGTCATTCCATATACCAGTTACATTTATTTAAAGACAGGTCACTCTCTTCCTCACTCCTCCCTGCCCATCATAATATTTTTTCCTGGAATGATCTTTGGGGCCTCAGCTGTGCCACTTGCCCTACCAGCCCTCTGCATATTTTTGTCAGGCCATTCTGGATTTGGGTGACAAAATGACTCCTGACCACAGAACATTTCCAGAGAGAGAGATCACAGAGAGGCAAGTCAATGCATTATGTGACCCTAGATGGGGCAGAGGAGAGACATTAAGGGGACAATGGACACACTTGGGATAAGGTTTCAAGAAGCGATTACATTATTGTGTCTGTGTTAGTTTCTGGGTTTTGGTCATTATCCTATGATGTTATGGTCCACTGTCCCATTTTTAGGAAATCACACCAAAGTCTTGAGTGGTAAAGAGGCATTGTGTCTGCAACTTCCTCTCAAATACTTCAGGCAGAAGGTCTTTGTGTACATGTGTGCCTGGCACACATTTGGCGGGATGGGATGGATGATAAGGCATGGTCATAAACTGTCAACATTTGGGCCATCCTGAAAGGCACAGAGGAACTCTTGTACCATTTCTCCCACATTTTTGTGAGTATTAAATTATTTCAAAATAAAAAGAACCATCTTGACAGGTAGGTGAGACCTAGCTGGGAGAACTCTAAATGTGGAATATGTACGTCTAGGCTCCTTGAATTCAGTTGGTTCCACACTCAGATCCTAATTGTTGGGTTTCTAAGGAGACTGAGGTCTACTGCAAGTCAGAGTCCCTCCATACCCTTTGGGGTCCTTAGACATCCCAAAGGCACTAGGAGAACTCAGGGTCCTTATTCCCCATCCAGGGTACTTCCCACTAACCCATTATGCCAAGAGCTGTTGGAGATTCTACAACTGGGATCCTCTCCCTGCCAATGATCCCACAGTCCAGGGGAAGAGTTTATATCCACTCTTGATGGGTAGTGGTACAAAGCCATGTGGACTTCATCACAACCCTCCTTTCTAGCCCCAGAGTGGAGTAAATCTCTATGATCTCCCTTTTCTCCAGCTTCCTGTTGGATTGTTAATGAGGATGAATAATGCAAGATATGAGCAACTTTTCAGGGAGTACCATATACACATGTGCAGATCACAGCTGCCAAACAGATGCTTTGCCGACTCAAGCTGCTGGCAAATAGCCAGCTCTGTGTGATGTCATTGCCCTGAGATGTGGCAAGGTGGGGGAGCAGAGGAGGGCCGAATTCCTCTCTCTGTCTCAGCAGGATTCTCTTGTCTGTGCAACTTGCAGCCAAGGGATGGGATGAGGGATCTCTGTGGCCAACACACAGACATGCTGAGGATGTAAGGCAATCATACTATTTTCATTACCTTGGGTTTGGCAAGATTTCTGGCCCCATGCTAACCTGACATCGATTAAATGAGATAATGTGTATACACCTCTTGGCACACAGGAAGTGGGCAATAAATGATAACTGATATAATAGTAATAATTACAGCAATAATCTTAAGTGCTGTAATAATGGAGCAGTAGTATTAGAGCAATAGTTATTTAATGGGAGTAATAATAAATATAATATTATGACAATCATTGGCATTGGGGGTTGAAATGGGAGTGGCTTTCCACATCTTTTTTTTTTTTTTTTTTAAGATTTTATTAATTTGAGGGATGTGTGGGTGATCCTGGAGTCCCAGGATCAAGTCCCACATCAGGCTCCCCACAGGGAGCCTGCTTCTCCCTCGGCCTGTGTCTCTGCTTTTCTGTGTCTCATGAATAAGTAAATAAAGTCTTTTTTAAAAAGATTTATTTATTTGAGAGAGAGAGAGAATGAGCACAAGCAGGGGAGCAGGAGAGGGAAAAGCAGACTCCCTGCTGAGCTGGGAGCCCCACACAGGACTTGATTTCAGGACCCCGGGATCCTGGCCTGAGCCGAAGGCAGATGCTCAGCTACTGAGATGCTCACCCGGGTGCCTGCAAAGGGGTTTTATCAGTGATGTATGACGATAAATGAGCAGACTGAATGGGAACTCTCTGTACTTTCTTAGTCTTGCTGTGAACTAAAACTGATGTAATAAGGAATAGACTCTACTAAGTTATTTCTAAAAAAAAGAAGAGAGGAGAAAGCAAGCCGAGCGACACACCTGGCTGGCGATGCTAGTGTCGGTCTGTTCTCGGGGGCGAGGCTCGCGCTTCCCGCTGCGCCGAGGTGGACCCCCCCCCCCCCCCGTGGGTGGGTGCACGCGCCAGGACAAGGAACGTGGTTACCTCCACGTTGCCCTGCCGCTATGCTGACCTTCAAAGGACACTGACGCCCCATTGCCCTTGGGTTTCTCTGTTCACATGTGGGTGTTGGGTGCTGGTGGGACGGGCCGGTCTGGGTGAAGCGGCCGCGTCGCCTGCACCGGCGGTGGCTGCAGCTGCGGGGCAGGCGGGCGGGGGGACGGGGGGACGGGGGGACGGAGATCTAACCTAGTCCACAGGCCGGGGGCCTTGTCCCCGGGTCACCACGGGGCGCTCCGTCGTCTCCGCCCAATGCAAGGTTCTCTCTCCTTCGCGTAGGAAAATGCGCAGCTCATCAGAGAGGTGGAAGTGGACAAGGTGGTGGCCCTCTCCGGGGAGCAGGTGGAGGCCATCAAGCAGCTGTGGCGGGACCCGGGGATCCAGGAGTGCTACGACAGGAGGAGGGAGTACCAGCTGTCCGACTCCGCCAAGTAGTGAGTACGCGGCGCGCCCCCGGGGAGCCTGGCCCCGCAAGATGCTGCCCGCTGGGGCCCAGCCGGCTGCCTCCAAAACTGGGCGCGGGGCGCGGGGCGCGGGGCGCGGGGCGGCGTCGCCCTCGGGCTCCGGGGTGCCTGGCCGCGGCCTGAGCACCGGGGCCGCCCCACATCCCCGTCCTTCGCCCTTCTCCACGCCTCTGTCTTTTTCACTGAGAGGCTCCATCAAACGTGGGGTCCCTTTAAGGGGCCTCATCTCATTTGGGGCGCTGAAATCTTCTGACTTGAAGTCGGACGGCCGCTGCCCCTGGCTCCCTGGCTCCGGCCTTCCTCCTCCTCCTCTCCCCTCGGCCTTCGGCGCCCGCGGGATCAGCCGCGCTCCCACCTGACCTCAGACTCGAGACCCGCGGAGCCGAGGCCACGGCGGTGGCCGATCCGGTGCTGCCCTCTCGTGGGCAACACGGGTTCCGCAGGCGCGGCGCGGGGAGGCCGCCCAGGCCGCGAGCCCTCCCTTTGCTTGTCGACGCCCCGGGAAGGCCTACACCCTGTCTTTTTGATTCACAAAGCTCTAGCCTCAAATCCTTGCTCCCTAAGGTAAAATGAAATAGATGGGCCTGCGTGCACACGGAGGTCACAGAATTTCGTTGCTTTAAGAATTTCTGGAGGCAGTGCGTCCGTCCGCTAGGTCACTGGACAAACGGATGGGTCGTGCCCTTTCGTGAAGAGGCGATTCTCCCTGCTTCTGCAGCTCGGCTCTTCCCCCGTTGCCCCGCGTCCTCTCGCATCCTCTGTGGGCCCCAGAATCCCACCCCCTTCCCTTTGGGGGTTGCCCTCGGGGCTGGTGTGGGTACGTGGGTCACCCCAGTCGTCCCAACACGGCAGTGGGCAGGAGGGAAACCTGCGCTCTCACCTGCAGTTTCAGTGGCCTCCCTTTGCTGCTAGTGCCAGGCTGAGTGGGCTTTTTTGTTCGAATATTTTATTTATTTATTCATGAGAGACACACACAGAGAGGCAGAGGCACAGGCAGAGGGAGAAGCAGGCCCCATGCAGGGAGCCCGACGTGGGACTCGATCCCGGGTCTCCAGGATCGCGCCCTGGGCTGCAGGCGGCGCTAGACCGCCGAGCCCCGCGGGCGGCCCCCAGGCCGAGTGTTTAGTGCCATTGACCCGGGCTTGGCACGACAGGTCTGAGTGCGGGAACCTCTCGGTGCAGCAGAGCAGCCAAGTGGCAACAGGAAGTAGCAAGCCGGGGAAGTGCTGGGTCAGCTCCGGAGAGAGCCGAGAAGGAAGGCAGCGTCCCGGGGAGGGCGGGGGTGGGGGGGGGGCGGCTGCCCTGGCCCTGCGGAGCGAGAGGCCGCTCCAGGTCGGCGAGGGCTGCTGGGCGGGTCCTGGGGACCGGCCGGGGGCCCCCGCTGGAGATCCGTTTGCAAGAGCCCCGCTGGACCCGCTGGAGATTCAGGGGAGCCCAGAAATCCGGGGCTAGTGCCCTGAGGGGAACGTGGGCAACGGCTGGGGGCCGAGCTGCGGCGGAGCCAGGGGCCCTCGGACACCCAGCGGTGCCCGAGCCGAGCGGCGGAGTCCAGGGCGGCCTCCCCAGCCGGCATCTGCTGCGCCCCCTGCCTGCACCCCCGGGCTCCCCGACATGCCACCTGCGGCCCCGCAGCCCTGGGAGGCGGCGAGGCCAAGCCTCCTGTGCGGGACGCCCTGGGTCACCGCCCCCGTCACTGGCCAGGGCCGAGGCTGCAGTTCTTCTACTCAGAAACGGCTTTTATAAGACCTTACAGTTAAGAGGTAAAACAAAGTGTATTCTCCTTTTACTGCAGAAAAAGTGATTTGTTTTCAGCTCAGGCGTTTAATAGGCAGCCAAAAATAATCCGAGACAAGTTTTGGCTTATTTTAGATGTGTAATTTCCCAACAAGCCGTCAACTTTTTCTTGTTGTTTTGAAGGGACTTTGAATTGGCCTGTTTTATACCCTCGGATTCTCATAGAAACTAAAATTCGTTGAGCAAAGCCTTCAGGAACAGCATCTACTTTCTATAATGTTGGGGGATGGGGGTGAGTGTTGGGAGGGGGGAGGCAGCTGAGAGGTCAGAGACCCCACCCCAACATCCTTTCCTTCTGACCTGCTGGGTCCCTCACCGGCTGGGGAGAGAGAAAGCTTAGAGCTGCGTGAAGACATGGCCTGACTCATAGATTTCCCGGAGGCCTCATGGAAGCTCCTGATCCATATCCTCTCCCCAACACTCATAGCTGGGGTGGACAGACCCGGTCCAGAGCCACCTCTCCAGAAAGGCACTGATGGAATCCACGAAGCCGAGTGGGGGCACTGTGAGTTGGGGTGTCTCCCCTGGAGTGGGATGGTCGTTTCTCCCATTTCTAAAATGAGTCTTGGGCTTGGCTGTCTGATATCCCAGTTACCTGACGGACATTGACCGGATCGCCATGCCATCATTCGTGCCAACACAGCAAGACGTGCTTCGTGTCCGAGTGCCCACAACTGGCATCATCGAGTATCCGTTTGACTTGGAAAACATCATCTTTCGGTAAGACATTGGAATGTGTGTGGCCTTGGTAGCCCCCAAATGGATTCTTTTTTCTTAAGATTTTATTTATTTATTCATGAGAGACACACACAGAGAGGCAGAGGGAGAAGCTGGCTCCATGCAGGGAGCCGGATGTGGGACTCGATCCCAGGACTCCAGGATCAGACCCTGAGCTGAAGGCAGGCGCTAAACTGCTGAGCCACCCCGACGTCCCTCACCAAATGGATTCTTAAGTGCGTTATTCCTAAAGTGGTCTGTCTCATAGAGCCATAGGGCGCTCTCCATCATGCAATGTTTAGAACTACAAGAGGACTCAAGTCCTAGAATGGAGAGGAACTCACCTTCCTATCCTCTTAGAACAGAAGTCTCCTTACTGAAGTCTGGAATGACCCTTATGTGTAAGACACACACACTTCCGTAACTATGAGTTGAAATACTGATGTCTTTTCCCTAAACTTGAATATTTCTCTTCCCTTAGAGTCCCTTCTCTAACATTTATCTGTTAAGAAAAAACAAAGAATCAGTACAAAAAGTGTATTAAAAATTACATTATATGTGTGTGTGTATATATGCTACACATATATGTACACTACTGCCAAAAGTGTATGAATTTCCACATACAAATATAAGAAGTACTTTTAGGATGACTTTAGTAGATCTTCACTGCATTTAATTATGGCACAGAGTGAAGGACATGGTACAGAGGCACAGCACTTTCAAAGCATTTTCGTATTTCGTTCCCCTGCTCATCAGTTATTACGTTATGCTTTTCTAGTCAAGATGATGCAGGTCCGATCCTGCCATGCTGGATTCTGTCTGTAAACCCCGTTCCATCTCAGGGCTTCCAGAGCACTGTGGCACTGGGGAGTCCTCTGGTTGAGCCACTTGGAAGTCCACATGTGGGTGCCCATGAATTTATGACATTGACCTTTTTCAGAATCGGCAAGGCTTGCTGCTTCCAAAACCTGGCTCTTCTGGGCAGCCTTGGTGGCAGCGGTTTAGCACCGCCTTCAGCCCAGAGCAGGATCCTGGAGACCTGGGATCGAGTCCCACGTCGGGCTCCCTGCATGGAGCCTGCTTCTCCCTCTGCTTGTGCCTCTGCCTCTCTCTCTCTCTCTCTGTCTCTCATGAATAAATAAATAAAATCTTTAAACAAAACAAAACCTGGTTCTGGTCCACAGATGTATTATTCTCTTTGGCCCCCTTGCTGTTCTCTAAGCAGCTTTTGAGCCAGTCTTAGAACTGGTCCATTGTGCTTACAGCATTTGATATTTAGCTCCTCTTGAAAGGTTGAGGGTCTGGTCGCGGTGTGCCTGCACTTCTGTTCAGCAGCGGTTGGCTGCAGCTCCATACCAGTCAGCCCTCCAGAGGGGGTCCCTAGCATTCTCGAAGGTGCCTACTTGACCATTTCCATGAACTGCCTGCCTCCTGGAGCATTGGAGCTTACGAGCCATCTTTGGGCTGTGATTCTCTCTAGTCTTTCCCAAAGCCCCGGCTAAAGCCTTTGGATTGCCATACAGGACAGAGGAAACTTGCAGCTCCTTGTAGGCCAGAAGGGGTAGCATCCATGTAATGCAGAAAGGATTCATGGGTAAATCTGAGGAGTGGTGAAAAACGGGCAGGGTGAGGGCCTGGAGGCAGCCGGTGGACCTGGAGGATTGCCCGCCTCTCTGTCCCTCGCATGTCTAGTGTCCTGGCACTCTACAGTGGTTGGAGCGACACCTAGGTGGATGCTTGTGCTTTCTGTCTGGACCAATGCAGCAGCTTCCAAACCAGTGTCCCTGAGCAGGCTCCCCGCGAGTGACCTCTGCTGCTCTCTTCAGTAACTTCACTTACATTCTGTGCTTCCTTTGCTAGGAAACACCTAGGGTTCCTCTCTGCCAAAGGGAGTGGTGCTCACACACTTGCATCTTAAGACCCCCTTTCACTCAAAAAATTATTGAGGACCCTAACGAGTGTTGATTTCTACAATATAATGATTCCTGTCCTTTTTCTCCAAAGAGCCATGTATGCCGACCTTTGAAATGCTGTTTCTATCCAACAGGATGGTAGATGTTGGTGGCCAGCGATCTGAAAGACGGAAGTGGATTCATTGCTTTGAGAGTGTCACCTCCATAATTTTTTTGGTTGCTCTGAGTGAATATGACCAGGTCCTGGCTGAGTGTGACAATGAGGTATGCTTGTAGCTATGGAAAACAAAGACCTGTTTCTGCAGTTTGCAAAAAGCCAGCCGCTCTGGCATTAGACTCTTGTATAGGTTAAACTGTCTTACTATTTGAAGTGTAGTCTATGGAGTAGTAGTAGCACCAGCATCATTTGGGTGCTTGTTAGAAATGCGTGCCTAGTCAATCGACCCACACTGAATAATTCAGAACTTGTATTTTAACAAGATTCCGGTAATTCAAATACACATGGAAGTTTGAGAATTGCTGGCCTGGAAACCTGGTTCTGAAAGTTAGATACACACTAGAATTCCCAGGGGATCTTTTTTTTTTTTTTAATTTTATCTATTTATTCATGAGAGACACACAGAGAGAGGCAGAAACAGAGGGAGAAGCAGATTCCCTGCAGGGAGCCCGATGTGGGACTTGATCCCAGGACCCCGGGATCACACCCTGAGCCGAAGGCAGATGCTCAACTGCTGAGCCACTCAGGTTCCCTCCTGGGGGATGTTTAAGAGGAACCTGGCATGTGGGTCCTGATATAGTTGGGGTGGGTGTGGGCTGAGCCTGGGATCTAATCTCCTATATTGCCAAGGGTGGAACCACTCAAAAGCATTGGTTCTCAGCCTTGGCTACATATTGGAATCCCCTGGGGAATTTTAAAAACAGACCATCTTTTGGACCTCACAGTAGGGACTTGTGTTTCCTAGGTTTGAATCGGGGGTGTCTTCTCTAAGCCCCTTGGGGGTGCTAATGGACAGCCAAAGTTGAGCAGTACTATTTCTAAGAAGTATCTGAGAACAGGCTTCCCAGTCCATGGTGCTCCCAAGTTAGGTCCCTAACTGAGTTGGGTGGGGAGTGGAGCCAGGTGCTTAGATCTGGCCTGACCCCCCTGGTCAGGCATTCTGTGTCCTCTGCAGAGCCGCCGTAGTGCTAGCTGCATGGAATGGCATTAACCCTATCTGCCCAGAAAGTGAGAAGAGCCATCATTCTCACTTCTTTGTGAGGTGGGGCTGCATTCTGTGGGATACCATCGGCCTCCCCTGGTCTTTTCCTTACCCTTCACGAGATATCCTGACCTCATAGAAAGATGTCTCTCTTGCTTCTAGGTGGTGGGTAGTAAACCAGTAAAGAACGCTGCCCAGGATTAGGCAGTCACCATGACCAAATTATATCTTGTATTTCTTGAGAGCAGGCTTTTCTCTGAGGAGCAGAGTTACATTAGCTAATTAGTGGAGGATTAACCCATTTACTGGTGTCTATAGCAATCTTGGCTGCCACCCAGCTCTTCCAGGGGAGACACTTAAAAAAAAAAAAAAAAGTAAAGGCATCAAGTTATCAATATGAAAAATGAGCTCCAAATTCGTCTCAGGATTAATGATGTTTCTCGGGAAACTCAGAGGACTATTCAGGTGGGCAAGGGACCAGTGCCTCAGCCCAGTATGCTTAGAAATTAGACATTTTCTCTTCTCTTAAAAATTTGGAGAAAAATTCTTCTTCAGACTTGCCCTCCTGGGTGTAGATACGTGGTGTCCACTCATGGGGCTGTCCAGGAATGGTTTCTTCATTTACAGTTGACCATTAGACAACACAGGTTTGAACTTACACATGGGCTTTTTTTCCCCCCTAAATATGGTACAGTACACGCATTTTCCTTATGATTTTCTTCATATATATATGTATGTATATATATTTATCACCAGCTTACTTTAGTGTAAGAACATGGATGTAATATCTGTACTGTATAAAATATGTGGGAACCAGTTGTTATTGGTGAGACTTCTGATCAGCGGTAGGCTATTAGTAGTTAAGCTTTTGGGGGAGTCAAAAGTTATATGCACATTTTCAGCTGGTCAGCACCCCCACTCCTGCATTGTTCAAGGGTCAACTGTGCTGTAGTTCCTTGGAGATCATTACTGATCATAATTTTTTAAAAAGCTTTAAAAAACAACTGAAGGGTTACCTCTCTGGTAATAAATCCCATCTTAATTGACAAAAATGTACTAAATAGGAGAATGAGCCTCGGTATGCAGAAGTTGCAGGGAAACAGATTTATCGCAAGTCCCTCTGGAGTGGGTGTGCAAGGCTTTCATGTTTTTGCCTGATCTCTTCCCTCTACAAAGTTCTTGTTTCTTTACTCAGGTGTGCCTGGCTGGCTCAATCATATGCTCAGGTGGGGCATATGACTCTTGATCTCAGGGTCAGAGTTAACTCAGATCTCAGAGTTAAAGCCCCACGTTGGGGCTAGAGCTTACTTATAAAATATTTATTAAAAAATACTTCAGAGCAGAGTGCAATCTAGAACAATTATTGTCAACCAGAGATTTCTATGTGCCCTGTCCAACCTCCCTAAATTAAGAACCTTTGATATATTCTTGCCAATGTCTACTGTTAAGAAATTTTTAGTTTTTCTACATAATTTTGACCAGGTCGTACTATTACATAGGCTTGGGACATGATTTAAATTTGTGAACAATAGTATGCTCATCCATAAAGTGGGGACCCTGCTCCCCTAGTAGACCTCGCCTGTATTACCCACCTGTGACACGTGGCTGGAGCAGGCACCCAATAGCGTTAGTGCCTTGCTCTGTGTGACCAACTCCTGTGGGCAGTGGCTGTGCTGGAGAAGCCTTCCTCTCGTGGTCTGGAAGCCCATCCCCAGTTAAAGCGGTGTCTCTGGTCTAAGTTATGCACTTCCCCCACTTAGTAACCCCCATAATTAAATAGAAAACTTTTGACAAATATGGGTATGAACCTTTTTCCATTTTATGTGTTTATTTGGGGGTGCTGCTGCAGAACAGATCCAGAAGGGGTGATAAGAGCCAAGTGGGGAGTCAGGGGGAATAGAAATAGGCTATATAATAGAAGCACCTGGTGTCCTGGGGGGCCCTTTGTGCTCACCTGCTCCAGCAGACAGTGGTGTGGAGCTGGCAGCTAGGGGAGGGGACACATGGTGGAACCAGCCCTTTGGCCTGTTGCTTCCAAAGTTTGTTTTTTCTTTATTAACCCTAAGTTCCTTGTTTCTCACTTAGAACCGCATGGAAGAAAGCAAAGCCTTATTTAAAACCATTATTACCTACCCCTGGTTTCTGAACTCATCTGTGATTTTGTTCTTAAATAAGAAGGATCTTTTGGAGGAGAAAATCATGTACTCTCATCTAATTAGCTACTTTCCAGAATACACAGGTGAGTAAATGTCCCTGCTGCCCGCCCTGGCACTCAGCCAGCAATATTTACAGGGCCCCAGGGGTCTCTGCCTCTAACAGACTTTCTCACAGGGGTTCCAGGTACGTCCCTCTTCTTTCGCCTCAGCATCTCCACACGTGCCAAACCCATTAGTGAACTCTTTGTCCTCCAAGACCCAGCTCAGGCACATCCTTTTTGGGAGCGGGTGGGGAGTTCTGCTCATGCTCCCCGTGCTCGCTTGGCCTTCACTCCGTAGTGCTGTGTGTGCAGCTTCTGAGGCAGAGGCTGTGCTTGGTCTATCTTTGCCTCCCAGACCCTGTCAGAGCACCCACTCCTTCTTATGTGTAAGTTACCGTGGCAGCCTCCTTCCTGGGCACATGGTAGATGCTGAAGTTTTTACACAGAGGACCAATCCCAGGCTGCAAAGTTTTTATGTCCTGTTGCTAATTATTTCTGGTACGGGAGGTCTCAAACAGCAGCAAGTCTGATACTGATATATAGAGTACTGTGGGGTAGCGCCCTTTTTCCTTTTATTAACTGCATGGGCCATGTGGTTGAGAGACCTCACCCTTTAAAATCAGACTTGTTCATGTTCCCACATTCTCCCCTTTCCTGCTCCTAGTCCACTTCTGTCTGCCTGAGTGGCCCAAATCAGAATGTTTAATTGGGTCACTGTTTTTCAACAATTTGCTTTAAAGTACACTTTTTAGATAGCAGTGGATGCTTTAAAAGTCTCTCTTACGGGTTCATTAGGAGATATAACAACACTCCAGGGAAGCGATTCTCTAGAAATAAGAGAACTCAAAGAGGGAGTCCATCAAAACTGATTTGGGGAGGACTTGGTAGTTAGTATCTTTCTTCTTTACTCCTGTAACTGCACTCTTGACTAGGACCCAAGCAGGATGTCAAAGCTGCCAGAGACTTTATCCTGAAGCTTTATCAAGATCAGAATCCTGACAAAGAAAAAGTCATCTATTCTCACTTCACATGTGCCACAGACACAGAGAATATCCGCTTTGTGTTCGCTGCTGTGAAAGACACAATTCTCCAACTCAACCTTAGGGAATTCAACCTGGTGTAGAAGCTGCTGCCTACTCCTCACCCATTCCCCGAGACAGAACCTGCAAGCTCCTCACATTTTATTTGCAAGTGCTCGTGACATCAACCCACCCCCTGGCAGCACCAAGTCCATCACGCAGGCCACAGGGACAGGTGATGGACCTTGTGAGATATTTGAGTAAAGCAAACTTTTTCAAAGTCTTTATTTCTAAATTGTTTTTATATTTCTTTTCTTGACTTTTCGCTATAAGATTTCATGTAAGTTTTGAATTTGATATTTTATAGAATTTTTTAAAAGCCACTGTGATTTACTATTTTTTTTTTAAGTTAAAGTGTGTTTAATAATAGTCCTTAACACATCCTGTAATGGAGGGATCTGTTAATTTATAGATCATGCCTTGAGACCTCTAGGATTAATTTTTTTTTAAAAGAAAGTTAATGGGTTTGAAGCTTTTTATTCAATCTTTTAACTTTGAGATTCTAAATTGAATGTTTTTCTCTTTGTGCTGAAGCATGCATTTAACATGTCATCAAAAGATTTTTAAAGTTTTTTTGAGTTAAATATTTCTTTTTTTTTAAATATTTCTAAGCCACATTCATGACTGTATCAGTATATCTTAATTTTGCCATATTTTGATCACTATACAGCCAAAGTTGACATAAATGGGCTCTAGATAGCATATATGTTGTGTTGATGAAATGTGTATCTGTGTGTATATATGACCAAGTCTTGTAAACTTATGAAGTGGCTGAAAGCCTAAGTTGTTTAACAAATGTAATGTAACCCCTGCCAAAGTTCCGATGGCCACCACAGATTTGCTGTTTGAACCACAATATGCTGTGCCTTTCTGAGGAGGCTAAGAATATACCATCTGCCATTAGCATTGGATTATGTTGTGTTTCTTTGTGCTTATGGTTGATTGATATACTATGAAAGTCACAGCATTTTTCTAACTCAAACTTTCTAAATGTCCTTGTAGGGAAGGAGAAATAAATTTCCTTTTACCTTCTTGGTTCCTGAGATCCCCAAACAGATTAGGGAAAACAAAACACATTAGTTTAATCATATGTGTGCCTCTGTATACAGGAGAGATAACGAGATGAACTGAGTAACTTTCCGAGTAGGCCAGGCTCTCCCCTTGAGTAAGTTCTTCAGCTAAAGATGTTGGGGGAGGAGGAATCACTAGGAAGGAGGTTAATCAGGTGCAGCCCAGTAAAGGGGAGAGTAAGGGTGTTAGAATGTAGAGTCAGCCTCCTCTTTCTGGCACAGAGAGGGAGAGACCCTCACAAATGGAGATTTCGTTTATACAAGTACATTTCCCTCAGGAAATGGAGGGTAGCTTTTACTAGGTTTTCAGAGCTTTTGCTGGATCTCCTGTTTCTTAAAAATAATTAGTTCAAAATAATCCTTATGCCAAAGAGGCATACTTTAGGGTGCCAGTCTATTTCCCTTTGGGTCTGCCTTTGAAATATCAAATTAGTTTCACAGCCCAGAAGCTGAGTTGATAGACAGATTGCCTGTAGCTTCACTGAACCAGTCTCAGTCTTGAGAGAGAACAGGTCAGGTTGGTTAACAAGTTGTGTCTCCTTTCAGGAAGTAGAAGCCCAGTTAGGCCTCTTTACTACAAACAGGTATTTAATAAGCATTTCTATGGTAAAAAGGAAAAGGTTAACAGTTGGGGCAAATTATACACTAAACCTCGGTCCTGAGGGCAGTGGGTCAGAAGACTTCTACATGTTGGGATCAGAGGATCTTTTGCAGTTTGAATGTCTCTGTCATCAGGTGTTGAGGTAAACTTTGGCCCACAAAGCAACAAGCGTGACAACTGTAAACATGAGCTATTGTGGCCATTTCTGTGGAGTTTATATCAAGTCTTTCACATTTAGTTTGCAGGCTTGGGTCAACACTTTTGCAAAACTGAAATAATAATTTCTGAAAATGATGAAAGACTTACAAAATGGCCATCATCAAAGATCTGATGAGTTCACACTGCAAGGCAGCTGACAAGGACATCTGATTACTTCTGTGACCTACATTTTAAGATAAGCAGAATTTTAAGTGATAGCATTACACCAGGAGATATCGAATTTCCATGCAGTTTGTTTTTAGTGATTCCAAGTCAAAAAAGAGCAGAGGAAAACTAGGAATGCGAGTTTGAAGAGGTCAATAGCAAGATTATGTGAGGAAACTAGAAGACTTAATGATTAAGTCCATTTACAGGTAAATAAACCCTCAGACAACACAACTAGATACGGATACCCACAAGAGTGTATTATAGTTTCTACTGAAGCATCATCTTGCTCTGTAATCATCCACACTTTTACCAAGGATAATTACAATAAAATTACACTTGGCCTGATTACTTACATAACAAGAATAGTGATTGACCATATAGACTCTTTTAAATGTGCTTTATTGGAACTTTTTATAAGGACTCTCAATAAGAGCCTCCTGAGGCTAGAAAGCCAAGATCTTACCCTCACTCTTTGACTACAGTACCTATAGATTTGAGTTAGTCACTCTCTTCTCAAGATCTCCCAAATATCCTAGGGTTCCTGCATCTGCCAGGAAATAATCTTTCTTATAGGAACCCTGGAGGAAGGGAGCTATACTGACTCCATGAAGTCAACCTAATCTTCTTAAAACCGTATAATCACGTCTGATTCTATGGACATTTTCAAATATGACATTCCACTCAAAGTCTTGGTAATATAACTAGTGTTTCTATTTGTGTCCTGTGTCAAGGAGAACAGCTTCTTATTGAGATTATACAAATAACTATTACCATGAAAATAAGAATGGTCTCTGAGTTTTCAAATTCTGGAGGGATCATTGAGGGAGAGAGTAACTCTTTCATCCTGTTCATTAATGTATACTTTACAAGTTTCCTTAAATCTAGAAACAAGCAGTATTTCCAACAAAGTCATAAAAATTAAAACCATCCTCATGATGATGATGTCCATGTAATTCTTGTTGATCTTTTACTAGAGATTTTATAATTTCACTTTTTCCATTGAGTTTTGTAAGTTCAATGGTACAATTTTAAAGTTATTGAAAACCTGTACTTATCAGAGCCCTTTCCATGAATCCCCTTGAAGATGAAGCAGTTTCGCAAAAGCAAAACAGTAACTTCTATAAATGGCAAAACACTTTAAATATGGCATGGTTAAAGATCTGGTGAGCATTCACTATAATACAACTAACTGATAAGAAATTTTGGTTATTTCTGTAACATTATTTTAAGAAAATAAGTAGAATTATAAGTGGTAGCACTTATACTATGACATAACAGATTTCAAGAATTACATACAATTTCTGGAACGTTTATATTAATAACATATATCCATACAAATACAAACTAAACAAAGGTAAGCATCAATGATTTACAAGTGCTTCCAATGTAACAAAAGTCAAATTAGTTTAATAGTTCTTTACAAGGAGAGAGACAAATCTTGACCTGTTTCAGGGGCCTTCTGGAATATCCCTAAGTTAGTTTAAAGTCAGAAAGACTTCATCCAGATTTTGAGGTTCAGCTCTTCAAAAATATCAATAGTTTTGAAACACTTGACTAGAATTAGGATTTCTTGATTACCTACCTAACCAAAGTGAAAATGGATTTTAAAGGCAAATACAGAAAGTTACATAATTGTGAGCAGAACTTGGCTCTTAATATTGAGAAGACTCAGTTTTCATAAGTAATCAAAGACCTGATGATGAAGATAACATGAAACACAGGAAGTTATTTCAGTAAAACACAAAATCTTTTGCTTTCCTTAAAAGGTAAGAATCTTTTAAGGTTTTTGATCAGGAGCAGATCCAAAGTCTGAGAGAACTTTGTCCCCTTGTCACCAGCTAGACCCCAAGACCTGACCTTTACTTCCTACTTGCTTGAACTCACCGATCTTGGTCCTTTTTTCCTTAGGCTCTTCTTTCCAGTTTGTCTCTTAACTCACACAGTCCAAAACTGCCCCTTGAGCAATAACATAGCACTTGCCCTGACAAGACCTTCAGCTGGCCAAGACCACCCAGACCAGTTTGAGCTTAACCCCCGACTTGCACTTGCACAGGACCATGGAGAGACCTCTAGAATGACCTACGACTACCTTTACCCCATTGTAATACTAAAATTGGCCTCCAAGGAGGAGCACAAGCCTCATTTACATAACATACAATGTAAGACAGGCATTTTAAAGTACAATTGTCCTCTTATGCTCATGCCCGCCTCCACATACTATGACAAAAGATCCCCTTTTTAGAGGAATTTTTAAAAAGATTTTGAGAGAGAGAGAGAAAATAAAAATGAGCCAGGGGAGGGAGAGGGAGAAGCTAAGCAAGGATTCAGATGCAGGACTCTGCTTCAGGACCCTGAGATCATGACCTGAACCAAAGGCAGGTGGTTAACCAACTGAACCACCCAGGTGCCCCCCTTTTTTTTTTAAGATTTGAGAGAGGGAGTGAGCAAGCACATGCCCACAAGCGGGAGGAGACAGAGAGGGAAAAGAGAATCTTCAGCAGGCTCCATGCCCAGCACAGGGCTCAATCTTACAACCCTGAGATCATGACCTGAGCCAAAATCAAGAGTCAGACACTTAACAGAGCCATCTGGGCACCCCAAGAGATCCATTTTTAAAATATTCATCATAACCCTAAATAAAAGGAACCCATCCACCCTTGCTTACAGAGTCACCGCTTTGGAAGTTACTCCCTGTGAACTTTTTTTGCTGCAAATTTTACCTTGTGCAACAAGTCAGTCAACCTGGTGTAGTATTGATCTTGTGACTGGCCAAGGAGCAAAGTCAAGCTGGTTTAGTTCCACGTTTGCCAGATGGAAGAAAACTTTTAGTTTTATATGAGTAGACTATTGATAGTAAACTTTATCTTTATACATTTATGAATTCTATTTTAGCTAGCTTAATTACATAAGGTTTTTCTCTCTCTTTCCAACTTTATATAGCCAATTAATTTTCCCTTATTCTCCTCTTTCCTCTTCTGAAACAACTCATTCTATTCTAGGAGAAAACTTTTTCCTATACCAAAAATGCATCTTTGTACCTCATACCTTTTCTTTACCAAAAGCACATCTTATTTTCCTTGTATACAGAGAGGTTTTCCTTACTATTTCTAGTAGTTTTAATTACATATGTTAATTATAATTAGTATTCCCAACTCTCTGAAACCTTAATTTCTAGAAGAAGCAGTTATCAACTATAGTTTGGCAAATTTATAAGTACATTTCATAATTTCTAGAAGCATATGCTTCTTCCTAGTAAAATTTTTCAATGTGGTACAAGACATTTACTAATAGACCCAAATATGTTTAGTTTCTCTGTATTGAGCCAAAAGTAGATAAACCTACATTCAGTAATGTTTCAGTGTTTTATCATATTTGGAAATTTAGGTATTCCAATGAATTTCCATACATTAACATAGGAATATTTTATGGCTTAAAATTACCCAAAAGAGGGACTCCTGGGTGGCTCAGTCAGTGAAGTGTCTGCCTTTGGCTCATAATTCCAGGGTCCTGGGATCCATCTCCACGTTGGGATCCTTGCTCAGCAGGGAGTCTGCTTCTCCCTCTCCCTGTTTGTGCTGGCTTTCTCTCTCTCTTACTCTCAAATAAATTTTTAAAAATTTACCAAAAAAGATTCTGAAAGTTAAAGTATGTTATAAAGCTTGATCGTTGTTGATAATTTCATAAACTTCAATCTCACTTAAATATACTTAATTCACTTGTTCTTGATCATATTGGGATTACTTCTAAAAATTTCATGAGACATTAACGCCAAGATCCTGTCATTTTTCTTGCTGATAATTTTTCTAACAGAGATAATATGAACTCTTTGGGTGGCTCAGTGGTTGAGCGTCTGCCTTGGGCTCAGGGCATGATCCCAGCATTTTGGGATCGAGTCCTGCTTCTCCCTCTGCCTGTGTCTCTACCTCTGTGTGTCTCTCATGAATAAATAAAATCTTAAAAAAAAATGCACTACATCCAATGCTGACAACCTGAAAACATACCTATTTTAATTAAACCAAATTAAACTAGCTTTTATTTACTGAATACCTTCCCAGATCGCATGAAACTTGGAAAACATTTGGGCTAGTTTTTGTATTTCTGAGTCTAGAAAATGCTTAATTCATTTAAGCAGTTATTTCTGAGCCAGTTAAGTAGAGCTGGTTTACAAGTTAATTTTGGCAATACCATCCGGCGGTAGAAAAATATCACATCTACAACATACATCTATAGACATACACATAGATACAAACAGAGACCTTATACCTAACACTGTAATGTTTTAAACTGTGAATCAGGTACAATAATACAAAACTCAGTAGAAAGAACAGTTGGATCCAAATTATGTTTCTGGCAATGGAAGGAGTTAAGTTTACTTATGGTGAACTCAGATCACTAAAGTGTTTGGTTTTTTTTAACCAATATTTGTAGAGAAGACGCTTTTAAAAAAAAATTTTGTCCAATTTCCAATTAGCTCCTTTTTTCCTTCTGATGAGAACCATCTCCCTAAAGTCTTCATATCAAAGAGATGGCTCTCAGGTCCTAGGGAAGATGGGGGTAGATAATGTACATCACAGGCCTGGGGAAAGAATCCAAGTTTCCTCTAAGGAGCTTGGGGGGGGGGGTGTCTATCTGCCTATTATCAGAAGTCTAGAGTAATTACTATTAAAATTTTTCCTTTTCTTAGGTGTAGGACCATTCTATTTCCAATATTCCAATTAAAAAAATATTATTTATTTATTCATGAGAGAGAGAGGCAGGCAGAGACACAGGCAGAGGGGGAAACAGGCTCCACACAGGGAGCCCAACATGGGACTCGATCCCGGGACTCCAGGATCAGGCCTTGGGCCGAAGGCGGTGCCAAACCGCTGAGCCACCCAGGCTGCCCCAATATCCCAATCTTATATGATATCTGCAAGCATTTTGAATTGAACGGGAGGTTTGGAGATTGGTAAGGATAGATGGGACTTTGGATTGCTTCTAGAACCATGTTTCTAGTTTTATAAAGAGTCAAAAGATATAGTATTTCTAATTCGTCAAGGAAGTAGGGGAGCCTGAATGATATTGTGGGCTTAACACGTCCATCCAACTACATTATCTTCAATTTGCTTCTTTATATCAATATTCCATTCAAAATGGAAATCAAAAGATTTCTAGGTCCAGGAGCTTCAGGGCTGAATGCAGTATGCCTTTGTAGAGTAGATATATAAAGCCTTCAACACTCTGATGCTCTCCTTTTTTGAGTGTATAATCCAACCTTGGACCAATTCACTTAAGGGGGAAAAGACTACTCTTGCTTCTATCGGTCCATGAACATCAGCTTTGGCCAATCCTTTCCTGATCATTTGCAGAAGGGCCTGAGAGAAATTCTGGTCATCCATTTCCTCTGTGAGGGGAGACTGCCCCAGTGGGCTGGCTGGCCGGCCTGATCACTGCACTGTAAACATGGGTGGGAAGAGGATCCCTGACTAGCCAATCAAGGTCCCTGTGAGTGGGGTTGTGAATGGTCACTGATCTACCTCTTTAAATCTGACAGAATCTTCTGGATAAAAAGGGCTTTGTAGTTTCACCTTATTAAGAGAGTCCTTAAGGCTAGATGCTACATTCCTTCATGTCTTTTTTAATTTGATCATTCCATAGATGCCAGTAAAGCAACTGTTTAGATTGAGAGCTCTCTGAACATTTTCAAATATATACATTTTTTCCCATTCAAAAGGTCCATCATCTGGCTATTGAGGAGTAGAATCTTGTATTAATCTCCATAGGGACTCCAACCCATAAGCCTTTTTATGGCTTAACTGTGGATGCCAAGAGGTACCCCCTTTGGGCAGATAAGAGGTAACCAACCCTTTGCTGGAAAAGATGAAGTTGTTACAGGTTCCAGAAAGTT